>NC_024801.2:27987751-28734418 GCF_000309985.2 Brassica rapa
AATTATGGAAACAACCTTATCTTTCTTGTGGCCATAGTTTCCATTTTTCATGGCTTCGTAGAAATATAAGTTGTCCATATGTAGAAATAGCCATCTATGATATTCCGATCACTTCGATTTAATATGAGGTTTCCTATGTTTTAATTCCCGTTGATACTTTTTTTTTTTATTTTTGCTAATAATCATAGTTCTAAAATATATTCTTTCTCACAACGTCATACACACATATTAAAATAGATCAAATGCATCCTTTCTACACTACTTCCACTAACCTCTATCAAATTAATCAAACAAATCTTCTTCAACTTATTAGATACCAAGATATACGAACCCGGCGCGTAGCGCCGGAATGCCCCTAGTCATTTTATATTCTTCTTCTTCGATATGTTTTCAAGCTATTCGCTGTTGTAGAGATAATGTTTTTATTTTTTATTTTCAAATATTGTTATTGAATCCAACAAGAATTGTAATTTTATAATAGGTTTTAGAAAATGCTTACGCCACTGCTTACGTCATTTTACTTATGAATCAAGGATCTTCAAGATCTCAAAGAAGTCAAACGTTGAAGCTTACGATTAAAAGAAGCAAACAAAGTATCTGAGTTTTAAAACAACACTCCACTTTTACAGAACATGACCTGCATTATTAGAAACACACAACACAACAAAAGAGCTGAACCACAACAGAGATACGATCTTGTCTTACTCGATCCCATATAGCTTCTTAAGCTGTAAAATGAATCCACCAACTCTCTCAGGATCAGGCAAGGATGTAGCTACACTCTCCCTCTCCATACACCTTTTGCCCCAATCCATCAGTTTAGAACACTCTGGTTCGATGCTGAAGTTACCAAACTTCTGGTACGCTGGAAACCAGCTGTAGAATCCAATCAGGACAATGTCTAAAAACCCGAATCTATCGCCACCAAAGTAAGGTTTATCTCCAAGCTCAGATTGAAGAGTCTTTAGTATTCCAATGAACTCCTTTTTGGCTTCTTCTTGCTCCTCACCCTTTGTTGCCCAAGTCTTTCTCCCACAAACATACAACTGTTCCTTGCAGCACAAGCAACATCCTATGAGTAACAAGCAAAAAACCCTAGAATCTAACAAATAAAAAACTTTTCAAAATATTTATTTCGTTTAATAACCATTAATTTTTCTTAGAATTCAATTTTTTCTGGACTTAGAAAAGATTGTTGTTACCTTCTTGTCAATGAAGTCAGCCCAAAACAAGGCTTGAGCTCTCTGGTAAGGATCTTTAGGAAGTAACGGGTTCTTGTCTGACCAGATCTCGTCTATGTACTGAACCTGTATGACAGATTCACAGATTGGTTTACCATTGTGGATGAGAACCGGTATCTTCTTGTAAATAGGATTCATCTCAAGAAGCAAGGCACTCTTGTTGTTGATCAGATCTTCTTCTCTGTGCTCATACTTCACTTCTTTCTCCTTCAACGCAATCATAGTCCTCATCCCAAACATGCTCGGCCAGAAGTTCAGAAGGATCACCTCTTCAGCCATCTTTGAGATCTGTGAAGCTTCCTAGTCTCTATTTCTCTTTTGTCAAGTGTGTGGTGAAGGGGGGTAGGAGGAGTTAGGCAGCATGTATTATTCAAACTTATTAAACCTTAAATGGTTTACCAATCATACATTCTATTTTTTTTTTGTACTTTAAAAAATAATGGACATTTTGTTGATATAAATGATATTGTTGACAGCTTACCTAATTTCTCTTTATATAATCTGTTTCATTAGTTTATAGTAGCTTTATGATATATTGTATATTAATACTGCTAGTGGTGCATTGTAAGACTACATGGGGCAGGTTACAAAACATTACAGTGTTCTAAGAACTGAGATCAAACATCTAATTCAACATAAACAAATCATCTTACTTTAGAGACTCTCTGCTTGATTAGGAACAAGAAAACACAACACACACAAGAGAGCTAAGCAGAACAGAAAATGCAATTAAATAGATTTCTATCTTACTCGAGCCCAAACAGCTGCTTAAGATGTAAAACGTATCCAATAACTCTCTCTGGATCAGGCAAAGACTTAGCAACACTGTCTCTCTTCATGCACCTTTTACCCCAAGCCATCAGTTCCGAACACTCTGATTCCATGCTATAGTTACCAAACTTCTCGTATGCAGGAAACCAACAATAGAATCCAATCAGGACAATGTCTACAAACCCAAATTTATTACCACCAAAGTAAGGTTTATCTCCAAGCTCTGTCTGAAGAATCTTGAGTAGTTCAAGAAACTCCTTATTGGCTGCTTCTAGTCCTCACCTCTCGTTGTCCAAACCCTCCTCCCACATACACACAACTGTTCCGTGTGGCACAAGTAACATTACATACTCACATAAACGAGTTACAAGCAAAATCCTAGAAGCATGATCGGATTGATATTTACGGGGATATAAACATTTTAAAGTTAATTTTAATAAAATATTTTTCTAAAATTTGGAAATCATACGACCTTTGTATATAATCAATACTATTAAAAGGGAATGAGTTTTAATAAATCTATTTAAAAAAGTTGTTTGGACCCTTTCATTTTTTAGTCCAACCTATTATATATAACCAAATCTTATAACTATAACCTATTTTATAGCAATCAAATAAAATTCTATTATTCTTCATATTTTATCTGTTATAATATATTACAACTTTATTTTTCATCCCTTATATATTGGACTCATATCTCTATCTTTAGTAACTAAATCTATGGTTATACTATATATTTGTACGTGTGAAATAATATGATCATGACATGTTCAACTACAATATATATAACAACTACAACTAATTAATCACCTTCTTCACGACATATAACATTTCCTTTATTTAACATACTATTTAATATAGTAGAATAATATCTATGATATGCAACGGCCATATGCCACACCCAGACTTATATCAAGTTTAGTGGTAGATCAACTTAATATATTATTAGTATAGTAGAACAATATCTGTAACGCATCACATAGTTCCAAATTTTTGCAAAATTAAATTTAATAAATCAAACCATCTGTTAAAAACAAAATTATATTTTCTTTTACTTTAAATTAACTTTTTATAAAAATCATTTATAATAAAATTTGTTATTTAAAATAAGTTTAAAACTATTAAAAACCTTACAAATTTATACTATTAACTTAGCCAAAATATGTCAAATAACTCTTAAATCTCATCAATTTAGCAAATATAACATTTTTAAAAAACACATAAAAGTTAGTGAAAGAGAATAGGTCTGAGCATCGGGTTTTGGGGTAGGTACAGATCATTTTATTTTGGGTTCAGACATTTTGAACATAACTAGGTATTTTTTTGGTTCAAGCTTGTGTTGGTTCCTTTTGGATTAGGGTCGGTTTGAATCCATAATTCAAATATCTATAAAATTAATGTACTATTTGGGTACGTATCAGATTTGGATTGGTTTGATTATTTAGGACACCAAAAAGATTTGAAATTGCCAAACCCCCCCCCCCCTCCCCCCCCAAACAAATACTCAAAAATATTGAAATATCCAAAAAGATCCAAAATGAACCGATCCGTTATGATCCGAGAAATTAAAAAAAGCCAATTTTACGAATACCCAAAATATTTTTTAAAATAAATTGAAGTTTTTACCCAAAACCCGAAACTAAAATTGAAAACATGAACCCAAAACTTAAACAATATTTGTAATACTAAAACATATATAAAATACTAAAATATACCTAATATGCACAAAACATTTTAGGCACTTGGGTATCCGATCAGGTATCGGGTATGATTTGGACTCGAAAAGAGACATGCGGATCCAAAAATTTAATATGTAAACCTGGACCCAAACCGCACCTATATTTCCAGGTCTATTTCAATTTAGTTTTTCGAATTTGGTAAAATATTCATGTCCAAAGGAGAGTTTTGTAAGTGTACATACAAATTTTAAATAAACAAATTCATGAATTATATAAGGTAAACAAATTATCTTCTTCGATATCATATGATTTTGTAACATAATAATGTAAAACAATTTCAAAATATTAATTCACAAATTTTGTATACAATCCAAAAAAAACCCGCGTTTTTGAAGCGCGGGTCAAAATCTAGTTACACATTAAAGATGTCATGACTTCTCTTTTAATAGTATAGATATATTTTCATTTGAAATATAATATATATTTATATATTATATTTTAAAAATTCTAATAAATCTGTGTAAAAATATTTAAACAATAACTTAATGTATTTTAAGTTATCGTTTAGAAATGAAAATAAATAAATTATATCCTATTTTATCTACTTTTATAGTCATGATCATGTTAAAATATAATTATTATACTAAAATAAATATGATAAAATTATATTCAATTGATAAATTTATAAATTTTATTTTCATAAATATAAACTATTTATTTAAAATATAATATGAAGATAGAACGGCTTAAAATTAACAAACTATATAATACATGTCTAAAAATTAACATATCTTACACTTTTATATATACAATAATAAATTATCTAAAATGAATAAGCATAAAAATATTGGTAAAAAGAAATTCAGTTTTGAAATACGAGTCAGAATTAAGCATAAATTAAATATAAAATATTTTTTAAATATATTTTCTCATGAATATATTAATTTGCTTAATAACTAAATGCAAATACAGTAAGATAAATATATAATAAGAAGTGATAAATACATAAGGTTTAAACAATTAATTAATTATAACATGTAAATTATAAAATTATTGTATTTGAAATAGTTATATAAAGATTTAAGTATATGATTAACATTAAAAATATATACCACTTATGTTCTAAGACAATAATTTATGTATAGAAAAGTGAAAACAAACACCCGTGCGGTTACGCGGGTCAAAATCTAGTAACTCTTTAAAATTTGAGACCAAAGTGAATATTTTATCCGATTTGTTAATTACCTTCTTCTCGATGAAATCAGCCCAAAATAAAGCTTGAGCTCTCTGATAAGGATCTTTAGGGAGGAATGGGTTCGTGTCGGGCCAGATCTCGTCGATGTACTGAACTTGTATGATAGATTCGCAGACCGGTTTACCGTTGTGTATGAGAACCGGGATTTTTTTTGTGAACCGGATTCATCTCAAGAAGCAAGGGAGTTTTGTTGTTGATCACATCCTCTTCTTCTCTATACTCGTATTTGATTCCTTTCTCTTCCAACGCAATCGTCGTTCTCATTCCAAATATGCTCGGCCAGAAGTTGAGAAGAATTACTTCATCCCCCATTGTTGCGATCGATGAATCTCAAAGAGACGCTGGTTTTTGTTTATCTCTTTCATTAGTTGTCTCGTATAATATATGTGGCGTGTTAAGATATGTAAGTGCCATGTGATAGTGTCTCGTTTTGATATGCAGCTGGTCAGCAAAAATCATACATATATTTACAGAATAGTTTTATAAGTATCATTTGAAAAAGAAAATGCAGACTGATAAATCAAGGTTGCAAAAGTTTTGGTGATGGATCAACTTGTTCTATTTTTATCAACTATTTTTTTCATTGTAACTATAAAAAGATACTTAGATATCATTACTGATAGTTTTCATATAGTTTTTCACTATTAAAATAAAAAATAATAAAAAATATGAGCGAGCAAAAGAGTTTCTTATTTCAAAATTCTTATGACAAAAAACCCCACCTTATTTATTGAATTACTTAAAATAAGTAAAATATTAATAAATAATATTATTTTCATTTTAAAGAGATTCACACCATTGCTGATGTTCTTAATTAGTTTTCACTCAAAGCCTCAAAGTGTGCGAACTGAGCATAAAACTTTTTAAGTCTTAAACGCACTATCTTTCTTGGGTCAGTTCCATGCGTCATCACCCTTTGCATCTTTTATGTTAGAATCAACATGTAAGAGTTGTTAGATAGTGCTTAAGTTGTCATCCCAAGAGTAGTTGAGAACCCAACAAATTCAATAAACCCAACAAATTCTATAATTTATAGTTGCTTTTTTTTTTTACTTTTATTTAGCAACAAAAAATAAATTCCTTCTTATGTTTGGGCCACTAGCTACTTTCATGATTGAAACATGGCCCCCTACTATAACATTCGATATGCGTTTGGTGGACTAAAAGACAATGCTATCTGCTGAGAGGAAACATACAATGTTTTTGGTGAGTATGAAGTGACAAAAGGCTCTTGTTCCACAGACCGGTTTACCGTTGTGGATGAGAACCGGAATCTTCGTGTAAACCGGATTCGTCTCGAGAAGCAAACAGGGTCTTGTTCTCTGACCAAACAAAACCTTGTCTCTATCTATTGTAATGAAGGTTTCGGCCTCGGAATTAAGCAAGATCGATATGCTACAACAGTCTTGGGGTTCAAGATATCTATGTCCACTATGGTTGCACCAACTGCTATGCAGAAGATGGCGCATCCAGAAGGTAAGTAATCCAACACAGAGGCCAGAGCATGCTGGTATCTCGTCTATGACATTATTGTAATGTTCATGTGAGTATGCTACGGCTAGAGCTGCCTCTGCTGCTGGAAGCCTGGAACTATCATGGTTTGTCTCTGAACCTTTCTTCTCCTTTCATTAACAAGAAGGTTGCAGCATCACAAAGCTCTTGTTGCAGACACTATCTTCATGGGCTACTTCCAGCGTTGAAGAGGTTGGTTCAACAGGACCCGGAATCAGATTTTTCCAACTATATGTAAGCTCCATGGCACGTTATAATTACTCGCTCATGAATGTGGTTGCTCAGCTTGTGAGAAGAACTGAGAGTGCTGGATTTAAAGCAATAGCTCTCACTGTTGATACACCAAGGCTTAGTCACAGAGAATCTGATATTAAGAACAGGACCTAGCCACCTTACTTGACTTCGAAGAATTTTGAAGGTCTTGACCTAGGCAAGATGGATATGGTATTAACATCGATCTTTGATCATATATGTAATTTACAAAATGATTTTGCACTTTCCTAAACATTATAATGGTGTATTTTTCAGGCAAATGACTCAGGACTTGCATCCTACGTAGCTGGACAAATTGATCGTACCTTGAGCTGGAAGGTAAAGCAAAATTCAAATCAATAAATAAAAAAAAAAAAAAAAAATTCTGTGATTGATCTCTTTGCGATACATGATATAGGATGTGAAATGGCTTCAGAAAATCACAAACCTGCCACTTCTGGTGAAAGGTGTGCTCACAGCTGAAGACGGTGAGCAAAACCCTAAGCTCAATAACATAAAACTATCTTCATTTCTTCACTAGTTTCATGTGTGTGTTACTTTCTTTGTCTGCAGCTAGGATGGCTGTACAAACAGGAGCAGCCAGTATCATCGTGTTTAACCATGGTCCTCGTTAACTAGATTACGTCCTCCCGGCCACAGCCGTAGCCCTTGTAGCTAACAATATTGGTTACGGAAATGGCTTTGCCATTCCGTAGCTATTTCAATGAATTCTTGTAGTGTTTGTAACAAAAAAAATCAACATCTCTTCCGTCTTAATTTTTGAAGTTTGTTACCATAGTTCAATTCGCAATGCTATGGTTGTGAGGTTGTTAAAGCAGCTCAGGGAAGGTTGTTAATGTTAAGTCTCATCATTTGTAATAGTTAACTTTATTTTTATGTTTTCTTACATTTTTCTTGGGGAATTGGAAAAGACAAAACTTATTCCTGCAATGAGGAAAACTGTTCCCCTTGATTTATTAGTTTATGGATACAAATTTCACGAAGACACATACAAGAAAATCATGTCCCCTTACCTACTCAGCGATATTGCAAATAGTAAGTATTTGACATGGAAAACGCATTTTGCACCATTGATTTTACTGGACCATATATCCGATCATAACGTTAACCAAAAAAAATTTATCACAAAAAAAACTTAAGTCCTACTTCAAAAATTTCATGCCCGACCTTTAAAACTTACAATGTAGTTAAATATAAGTCTATATTTATAATTATAAAATTTAATATTTCATGAACACATTTGAAACGCCTTTTCTGAATAGTATCGTGTTTGGCGTTTAAATAAGTTTTATATCACTATTCTCAAATATTCAAAGTCCACCTCTTTTGCCAGAGTGTTATTTATTCATTGTAAAAACTTTTAAATAGTACTCAATTCGATCTTAGTATTATTATGATAATGTAATAGCTGCAAGGAAGTTTTCTTAATTAAAAAGAAACAAACGTCAGGACACATAGGCGTCAGACCAAAACGCGTTCAGGACCCCCAACAAACTTGGAACAAACATACCTGCCCTTTCAATACTCCTACGGCCAAACTAAACTTTGTTTCTTCTGTTCCTAATATGTATAGCTAACTATATTACAAGTAACACTAACAAACCAGTTTGGCTAAATTTGGGGAGCCAAATATACACAGATTAGCAAAAGTGTGTGTGTGCGCTTTTCCGAAAATATTGGACTTCACACCGATCATGTTTGATAATGTGAATAATTGAATTATAAATACATATACAATTTCATGAAGAAGAAAATAGGGTGAGAAGTAACCTAGATTTGCTTGCGTTGCCTTCGATATCTGAGGACACGTATAGTATCATAACATGATACATACATAGTTGACCAAACAAAGAAACACACACAAATGGAGAAGAATAGATAGGAACAATAGATATTTCCATTTCTAAATTGTTAGAACATGTATCTAGAACTCTCTCTCTACGATATCTAGAAGCATCGAATGAGCTCACAGTCTGTACACCGTGGCATTTAGCTTCTATATCTACAAAGTCGTTACTGAATTTTCTTATGCATGATATATTACGGAGTATAATATCTTTAAAGCGTCAAATTCCGAGACAACATCAGCGTATTCTCGGCACCAAATCAGAAGTTCAAGAAGTAGAGTTCAGTGGAGCAAGATAGTATGGTTCTCAGAAGGAGTTCCGAGATATGCTTTTATCACCTGGCTTGCAATTCGTGATAGACTGTCGACAGGCCACCGTACAAGCCAGTGGGGTCAACCGCAAAGATGTCTTTACTGTGGTGAGCCAGATGAGACGAGAGACCATCTCTTCTTTGCTTGCCCATTTACATTTACTCTCTGGCTGAAGGTTGTTGGAAATCTGTTTGGTATCGATCCCGACCCGGACTGGTACACCACGCTTGAGCGTCTGCAGAATGGAACGTATGACCGGCTCACGTTCATACTCCTGCGACTTGTCTTTCAGATTTCCGTTCTGGATAGAGCGAAATGATAGGAAGCATAGTAACCGAGCAAAGTCTGTGGAGCAACTAGCAAAGCTGATTGATAAGGCAGTCCGGAACAGGTTATCATCTACCCATTATTTCCTCAAGCCTAAGCTGAAAGGAATTATGTGCAGATGGTTTGAAGCTCATCCCCACCGCCAGTGACCTACGGACTTGGAGCTCTTGCAAAGGAGTGATCTATACTTTTTTCATACGTTTTCCAAATTTGTTGATTCTTTAATAAGGTTTCAGTTAGTAAAAGCCTTATAGATGTACATAATATCTTTTTAAAAGTTGATCAATAAATTTAACATTTCATCAAAAAAAAAATATATGCAATACATACGTATGATATTGTTGATAGGTTTGTTCGACTAATTTTTTTATTATGATTTCGATTTGTACGAATCGGATATGCAATAAATAGATGGTTTACGGACTGGTTAAACATCCATAACAGAATCTGAACCCAATCCAATCTATAGGCATAGTTTGTAGATATGAAATACTATAGATAATGAATTTAAATATGCCCAATAAAAAGAGTGGCTATGAGATGTAATACATGTTCAAAGAGAAGAATCAATCGATTGGCCTGTGTCAAATGTCAGTGTTGACGTACGCCTACATTAGAACCAATAAGAGTAGAACAAAAGATCGTAAGAAAAAATGTTTTTAGTGAAAATGGAAAATACCATTTTTTTTTTGTAACAATGAAAATACCATTAAGTATTCTTTTAATACAAGTCAAAAGTATGAGATGTATCCAGCATGCTAAACTTAGATAGCGCAACAACATCAAGGTAAATCTATAAATGACGTAATCCATCAAATAATCCATTTTTTTGGCATTTTTGTTTTTGAAATAAATCCATGTATACATTGTATTTTCTTTGTTTGACCTCCAACAAAAAATTGTTGTTTAGCCGATTCAAGAACATCGTTTGCAATATTTTGCCTATGAAAACAAACAGCTAGATGTCACACTAACAATCGAAGGTGCTTCAACATTTTCATGATACACTTTAATTCTTTTACCGGTCTACTAATAAGAAAGAAAAACAACATTTCAATTGTAAGTTTGTAACTAGGTGACAATCTGCAACAAAACAAGAAAAAAAGTTAATAATTGGAAGAAAACAAGAAAAATGAACAGAGAAATAAGAGTAGGCCTGCCATGCACTGCATGCATGTTTAAGGCATAGTACAAAATTGCCATTTTGCTAAATAACACACTATTTTACCTGATATTTTCTTAGTTTATAATATCACATAATTACACAAACTTTTTATAAATCATTTTAGTCGGTCTGCACAAAACAATGTTCCCCACCTTTTAATTATTTCATAACCATAATCATCTTCTTGGGTAAATTATGCTCAAATTTATACTCAAATGTCATTCAACTCTTTTGTGTCAGCTTCAGCTTGTAATTAATTCTCTAATTGGTTTAAATATTAATTATACACATCCACACAAAAAAAAATGAAGAGATTCGACCCCGGGGACTAATGCACAACAATCCCTCAGGCAACAATTCTCATAGACTATATAACATTTATAATATTTTTTTAAAAAACCTAAAATGTTAATCTGAGATTAACACAAAGCTTGCTTCAATAAATCTTCATTACTGATAAAAGTTCCGTGGAAACCATAAGGAACTCTCGATGGAAGCGTAACCGTAGCTTCAAGCTTCAGACTACCTGCATTTATGATTTGTAGTTCAGATCTCACATTCTCCTCGTCGTGAACAAACACCATAACGTAACCACCGCCCTCTCCGGCGTAACTGGAACCCTCTGGCATAAACAGAGGCTCTCCTCCATATTTCCCGTCACCGTATATATATTTCTGAACCTCTCCTGTCGATAAGTCCACTTTCGCGAAACCGGACACTTTAGGCCACGGTTCGGTTAAAGCAAGGTACGCAAACCGGGTTTTCCTACCTAAAAGATTCCGGTTTACCATACCGGCTTCGAGATTTAATTCCTCGGAGATAACCGGCCGACGCGTGGACTCCCCTGTTCTCAGGTTTAGTCTTATCTCCGACAAAACACTCTGAAGTGTTTCGTCGTGTTCGTTGAATATCGAGTCGGGTGGCGTCATGCATGACCCGATCACGACAACCTCGTCTGTCTCCGCCTCTTCCCAAGCGTTCCAGAGATGGAAACAGAAGCAGTCTTCCACTTCGATCCACCGCATCGACGAAGCGTCTTCAGCGTATTTGTCCAAAACACCGAATCTTGATTTCTTGTTTTTGTCGTAAACCACCGGGGAGCCGCCGCGGATCATCTCCGGTAGCCTGAACACCACTTGCTGGTCGGGGACCACGACGAAGTTCTCGGTGATCGCGAAGTCGTGGATCATTGTCGGTTGGTCGAGCGGGATCTCGACGTCGGGGGATTTTTGACCGTCCGATGAGAATCTGAAGTATTTTAAGTAAGGCTTCGAAACGACGTCGTAGCTGAGAGCGAATAGCTCGCGGGTTTCCGGGTCGAGTTTCGGGTGGGCGATCATTGTCGATTTTAGCTGACCGTCGAAATCGTACCGGCCCGAGGTTTCTAAATCTCCGGTTTGGGTGACTTTTACGTGGTACGGTAAATCGTCTTCGGACATTGCTAAGAGATGACCGTTGAAATAGACTAAACCGGCGTTAGCCACGCCGAGTCCTTGGGTCGGGTCGAGTAAACCGAATAGCCCACGTGCGTTAAATAGCATTAGCTTAGCGATCCCCAAGTGTCCGTGAAGCTCTCCTATCGCTTTGGGGAAAACAGACCGGCCCAGTTCTCGCTCTTGAACAAACCGGTTTGTTTCGGTAAACCGGCATGAATAACTAACCGAACCGTTATTAAACCGGACCGCGTGAATCATACCGTCTCCGTCGAAAAAATGGTGGCCGGAGATCGGTTTGTGAAGCGGATTAGCTCCGTTTCTGACGTAGACTCCTTGGATACACTCTGGCACTGTTCCCGTCACCGGAAGGTTGTGCTTAACCGGCTGCTCCGGGACCGGGAAGAAGTTTCCGGCAATTTGCACGGCGGGGTCCGCCGTTTTAGGGAGCGGATGACGGCGGCGCTCGTGGGAGACCATGGCGTTCTCCACCGCGTCTAAGATCGTAGCGGCGGTTCTCTGTATCGGGTTGTGACTCGTTGTTTTGGTGATCAAGGAGGCGACGTCGTTGCATAGTTTCTTCCAAGACGGTGGTTGATATGTCGCCGGAGACTGGAGAGAAGACGAGATGGAGAAGGTTTTGTTGTTGGAGGAGGAAACAGAACAGGGGTTTAGTTTCTTGTTTCCGAGTGTTGGCGAAGAGGAGAATGATAGAGATTGAAGATTGTGTCTTAAAGAACGATCAAGAAACTGGGTTGGAGTAGAAGGAAGTAAGGTAGTAGAAGTAGAAGCCATGATCGACTGATTCTTTGGTTTTTCTGATAAAACGCTGCGTTTTGGGGTTTTCTTCAAGACCAAGTTTGTGTTTTGTCCATATTCTTTGTGTTTGTGTGTTAGAGAGAGAGAGAGAGAGATGTGAGTGAGTATATTGCTAAAACAAGGGAGATGAGGTTTTATATATATATGCAAGGAAGAGAGAAGGGTACTATTGCCTCTTTGCTTTGTCATTCTTACATGTGTCTTGTGTTTATGATCTGATGATCCTGATTTTGCTGGTTGTTTGTCACAGAAAGAAATATGATTTTTGTTTAATATTAATTTGTCCTTATTCAAATGAAATTTCATAAGTTTTTAAGACATTAGATTCATCAAATCATATATACTAAGGATTATATCTTTGTGGGTATATTAAATTCAGGTGTTCAAATAATTTATCAGTTCAACAACAAAAATGAAAGAACGAAATTTTTATATGTTAACTCCTTGTTTATGAATTACGCCTATAAATTATAGCAATCGTTAGTTTTTAACTTCTAAGTGCTTGTAGTATTTTTATAATTTCACTTTCTAAAACTTAGGTGTGAGGTAATATGAAAGTATCTCGTGTTCAACTTAACTCTTTCGACGAACCTACGTGAATCTTCATTCAGTTAGAAAATAAATATGTATGTATATGTTATTAATTGGACATCATAAAAATGAGCATGCATATATATAATAAACATGTGGATATTTAGAGATTAAAAAAGCCATAAGGTTTGGTGTTTCACGGCTAATGGAAGTGGGGATTGGCTTTTTAATTAAGACGCGGTGTTGCCTTCACATCCAACTTTAAGTTGCATCTTCCCCATTTTGTGACTTGAAACTTCCATAAATCTAAGCAAATAATATAACTAAATTTTTGTAGAAATCTTTGCGTTCTTACTGGAGATTACATAAATATGGTGCCCAAACATCATTCTGGTCACTAAATAATATACTTTAAAAAAGGTATAATGTGCCTCACGCGGCTTGCTTGCTTAAGTGAGATTATGACATTATTTGTGTGCAAAAGTAATATTATAACAATATTACGTGAATTCGTTAAACACAATGTGCAAACAAATGGTTTATTAGCTTCAAGAGGTCATCAAGATTGGTTTTGTGCCTACGTTTTACTATTCATACATGGACAGAACTCTGCCGTGGTCGGTAACTCCTATAGAGTTATAGTTAATTTCGTAGTGAGTTGTATTGAGATAGATGGGAGATAAAATCAATTCAATTTATCTAAACTAAAATGATTTATTTGAATTACAAATATCATGTATGATTAGATGCCCCATTTTCACAACAGATTTATAAGCTTAACTCCCTATTGTAATAAGGGAGTTGAGTTGGAAAATAAAATATTCGATTCGTGAATTTTATGGAGAAACATATAATGTAATCGAAGAAAAATGGATACCAGGTTTTGAATCGAAAGTTTTATCTTATAATTTAAAGATTACGCGTCGTAATGCTTACCACCTCGAGCACCAAAATGGATTGTTTTTTTATGGCTATACTTCGAAAATTACGCATATATAAACCACATATATATATATATATATATATATATATATATATATATATATATATATATATGTTTTCCCTAACCAGAAGAGTTTGACGTTTGAACTATAATGTATGAGAATTAATCGTATAGAATTACAATATGTTACGTATATATAATATGCAATATAGTCCAATTCATGTGCCCACATGGAAGCAGCACATGCATAAACCAAATATATACAAATGACAAAAAGTATTATAACTTAAAATCTTGGTCATATAGATGAATAGTGCCTATAAATTTACTGAAATCCATTGAAAGGTAGGATACGGTTGGTCCAACAATCACCATTAATTAATTCAACTAGCAACAAACTCACTTTATGATTAGCTCGCAAGACCATTATTAGGAGTAACATGGTCGTTGCTTGTTATTTGTTAACTTATCTGAACCTACTAAACCTTGTTGAGAAACTTTGGATATAATGCCCAAAATTATATACTTATTTGAGACTATATAATGGATTTTGGCTTGAAATGACTGCTTTAATAAAACTAAATTGCCAATTATATAATAGCAATCGAATTTCTATGTCAATCATGTGATAACATGTACAAAAAGCAGCATGTATCCCATATGAAAAATACATGGAGATAGGGAGATATTATTGTAATACACTACCAAAAAGTGTGTATATAAATTAATATACACTACCAAAAAGAGTGTATACAAATTAATATACACTATATCAATATGTCATATAGGCTATAGGCTATAGGCCTATAGCATGGAATTGTGGAAGCATTCGAGAGTTTGACCAACCGACTTTACCTGAAAAAACTGCCAAAACCTTTATGATCTCACAGATCTTTGGCTGCAAATTGCTTTCACTGAGATTATAAAATTCTCCGAGACATGCGTTCTAGCGATGTTTTTGATATAATAATCGAGTTCGGATCATAAACCGTAGTAGTTTAGTTAACAAATAGTTTAAACTATTCAATAATTAAGTGTATCATACAAGAAACCAAATAATTTCATAATTAGCAACTTATTTAAATGAAAAGTCGGCTACGTATCAGATCTTCTGATCAATGAAGGGCACTGTCTACCTCATTTATTGGATTAAGCATATGCTATACGTAAATGGTTTCATATGATCTCTTTAATCAGTTGATGATACTGAATATAGTTTATATATATTATTTGTATTCACATTGATGGAAATAAATTATCGCATAACTAAAGTAACATGTTGGTCGGTCTTCGTCCAATGATTAATTAGTAGCTTTAAATATATGTACTAGCTGAGCGCTGCATCTATAACCATAATCTAACTATACAGATACGTACAAATACAAATGACTTTAGCATATGATTAGTATGTAACTAAGATATGATGAGACAAGTAAAGGAGTAATGGGTCCATGCATAAAGATACTCGTTAGGCATGAGAGGGTGGTGTAATTCAAAACGTGAAAATTCCCGTTCTCTCATGTGTGCTATAGGTGATAATGTCCATCACTTTCTAGGTTGAAACTACTCACATGGACTGATGGACTCACAATTATAAGATCCCCTTATGGAACGATCATAAATTAATAATACATTACACATACGCAAATAGTCGCTAAAAACAAATTCAGTTTAGTATGTTTGAAAATTAAGTGTCAATAAAAAAAAGTTATAAAATTATGATTTTATCATATTAGTTATGTTGTGGAAAAATATATTAATTATGTTTGGGTTTCAACAAAATTTTGGACTAGTTTTGTCTTGCTTCAACCACATTATTTACAAAAATATTTTAGCTATTAATTAACTAAAATGTTTTTTTTTTCATTTTTTCACAATCGAGAATCAAAAACCCTAAGTTAAAGTTTTTTTAATAAAAAGAATCTTATCAGTGCCTCCAAACCAACCATAATATGTACAAGCCAGTTCATGATTGGATTGGACCGATCCGAATGTTACCAATGCTGTATAAGCGAATAAAAATGGTACAACTAACTATATTCTGCAGTATTAATGTAAATATTATGCATTATATATCATGCAAAATAATTTTGATCCTAATATTCATTAGTATATTTTGTTGTCAACATTAATACTCCTTGCAATTGATGTAAATATTCGTCATTAGGGTATCAAATATACTTGATCCTAGCTGCAGTTACTACACGTATATATATAACTGATAAACAATCAGTTAGGTATCCAATTACAATCAGATTAGTTTATATGTTCTGATTGTACGTGATGTAAGGTGAATGTATATGTAGATTAAGTATTACTTGTATTCACATAATTCACCCTGAATTAACTCTTTTTTTTTGACAACCACCCTGAATTAACTTTGAATACATAGAAAATAGCAAAATACAGAAAATGTATAGAAAGTGGTGGGTGAAGCACTGAAAAGCAAAGCAAATATGTGGTTCACACATTATGTGATACGTACACGTTAATTAATTTGCAGCAAAGAAAAGAGAATAATGGAGCTATATTCCATTTAAAATTGTTTGGTAATTAGTCGTGTAAAAGTTTTTGTTTTTTCCGTCGGCAGTCGAGACAAAGTGAAACTTCTTTGTCAAAAAATTAAACAGTAAAAATCAAACATATTTTTTTGTGTGGAAAATAAACATTTGTGTTGAAACTTGAAACCATAGCTTATAGTGTAAGAAGTTGGTTTCACTGTGTTTAATTTCTAGGTATTTTAATGAATAACTGTTAAACTTATCAGTTATCAGTTAAAACCTTATATAGCATGAGGTAGTTTCATTGTGTCATATTATAAGTTTGTGTGTTGAAACTTGAAACTATAGTAGTAACTACTTAGTGTAAATATTTGGTATGGGATGTTGAAACTATAGTAGTAGTTAGTGTAAGTTTGTGTGTTGAAATAATCTACCCATCAGATATACTCTGTTTTGTCGATGCAGCTTGAAGGCACATACCCTGATTAGTGGTGGCTTTTATATTCCAAGGTAGTAAACTGTTGCTTGAGTTCGGTGAAAATAAATGTTTGTCAATTCAGATTTAGCGGCGTTGGAAAGAAGCTTTAGAGAAGACAAGATGAAGTCCATTTCTCTGACTCTCAAGGTCACGAATGCCATAATCAAAGTGTTACATATTGAAATTGACAGAACTAGAAAAGTTACAATGAAAAATATAACAAAATAAAATAATGACAATCAAATGCAAGAAGGAGGTGAAATCTTGCCACGAGTCCAGCCAGAAACATTCTCACACAACGCGGTGGCTGGACCGTCAATTCCACGGTGCACCAAGTTAATTCCGGCTAGCTCAACGTCTTTGCAAGGAGCCGTCTGGCTACATTGCAACTTCACGGCCACTTTGTCCGTCGAAGTCCCCCAAATGTTATTGAACTTCACGTTTTCTATCTGAACCTGAGAATGAGACTGCATGCAAACAAAGACAAAAACAAATTAGATAATCTTCAATAAAAAAACTAAAAAAATGGTTTCTTGTCGCGGAAGTTACATTTTTGCTACACTGGTTGTTTGGACAGTACTGTTGATCTATGATGATTGGGTTTCCGACATTGATCATCTGGAGATTCTGGAAAGTAAAATTCGAAACAGTGTTCCGTGACGCCGAAGGAGCCCATGTCTTGATACGAACCCCATTGCTCGTACCGGTAAAGACCGAGTCCCTAACTGATATTCCATAAACGCTCTTCTCATCTTTAAACCTCCCAAGGCTTCCAACGCTGATCCCATGACCCGGTCCGCACTTGACACTATAGATATCCAAGTTGGTGGTTCCTGACAAGATCGCGATGCAGTCGTCGCCGGTTCCAATGAAGACGTCGTGAATCTTCATGTGGTGCGACGAGCCAATCTTGATCCCGTCGGTGTTAGGGCTATCTTCAGGAGCCCTAATACTGACACGTGTAATCTCAAAATATTCCACGGCGAAGAAGTTGAGGTGGCCCATTTTGCTGTTGATAGATTTGATGCGGCTGATTCTCGAGAATCTCACGAACTGGAAAGCAATGTTCATCGGTAGAGGGCGGCAGTTAGGGTTTCTGGTGCAGTCGTTGAGTCGCCACGCGCTGGTTCCTTGGCCGTCAAGAGTGCCGCCGCCCGAGACCGTGAGATAGTCTACGTACCTGAAAATAATCCACGTGTCTTGTTTGATTGCGTTAGCATCTTTAGGTGCTAACAAAGTTCCTTTGATGATGAAACTAATGCGATTTTGGCATGGTCCCGCGAATGTTACACCGCCGAGGTAGAACGTTCCGAGTGGTACGAACACTCTAGCGCTTCCTTTCCATTGGCACGCATCTTTCCACGCCCTTGTAAACGCCTACAACAATATATCAAACGAGTGTTAATAGTTAATCAACAATACCATCCACTAATTTTGAATTAAGAAATGAGAATATTTAGTACGATGGCGTTATCTGTTTTGCCGTCACCACGAGCACCGTAGCTTCGGACGTCGAATATCATTCTTCCGGCGGAAGCAGCGGCTGAAACGCCACTTGCTAGAGAAGCGATGAACAAAATTAACGTGAGACAACAAACGGTGTTAGCCATTTCTTCCTTCTTGTTCTTTAAGGTACTTGTTGGTCTTTGACTTTTGACACATGTAAATAAAAGAGTTTGATGATGGTTATATACTACTACTAATGGTCAGTGGATCTCTAGATACTAATGTAAGAATTGGCTGTATCAGTGGCTTGATTTGCGTTACCGGATTTTGGTTAGAAGATATACGACTGGCTTGATTTCAGTTATATGCAAATTTATTTGTTTCTAAATTAACCATACAAATTAATTTGTTTCTTTAACTCTACCAAATAATTGATTTCTTTCTAATGTTTGCTTATGATTCACTATAATGAGTTATTTGCAATTTCCTTTTTGAAACAGATATCAGTATATATATATGGTAAATTGTTCCAATCTTGGTTGATTAATTGTTGATTGAAATTATCAATAAATCCCTTTCCCTACAAATAAATATCAAATTTGCAAGAATTTAAGTTACGGCTTATAAAACAACATGCCAAATTTGGAAAACACTTGCCAAAAACATGTTAGCACAATGGAAAAATATCCCAACGTATTAAATATTGGAATTGAAGACATCAAAACATTGAATCGTAGGGCTGGTTGTGTTGGGGCTTGGATGCTTTAATTTGGGAAATATGGTTTAGATGTAAACAAAAATCATTACTTTGGATCTGTTTTCAATTATAAAGCAAAATATGACGATGGTTATCCATTGATCACTGTTGCATCTCTATTACTAGTTTTAATATTAAGGCTATGATTTATATTTATATTTTTTTATTTTTTTCTAATTTAAGTTGTTAAATTATTTATATTAAGGCTATGATTTATATTTATATAAATGTTAAAATGCATGTCATAATTAAAATTTATTTTTAAATTTTAACACGTTAAATTAACATATTTTTTACTATTTAAATATTTTTTTTGTAATTTTATTGGCTATCTAGTTATCATATTTAGCAAAACTATCTTTTGAGTGTTGGAATAAATGTTTTAGAGATTTTATTAAACTGCAGAGTATTTTTGGATCGACCACATGCTCAACATTCGAATGATCCGTAAGAAGATGGTCGATCTCCTTGGCCAGGTAAGTATAATTTTAGCAAAAAAATCTTTTATTTTCAAATATTAAGTATATAACTATTCTTTTTAATATTTTTTAATTGTATTTTTGATTAAATTATTGTATTATAATGGTTATGTAAATATTTTTTGTGATGTTTGAATTTTTGTTGTTCGTATACTTAACCTAGATGATATTGATGTTTAACAATTTATTGTTTTCTGGAAATAAAAAATAATGATATATCAAAACGTATCTAAAACTTGTTAAATGATAGTATAATGTAATTTACATCCATTATTTGAAAATAAACATTTGTTGTTTTTATTTTTATTTTAAATCAGAAATTATTTTTATTTAAAAACATTATTCATATATAATATAATAGTTTAAGTTTTGAAGATTAATCTATATATATAAATTATGTATATTTTTTAAAACATAATTTAAGATATTATATATCGAGTATCTGAATAAAAGCTGAATTTCTTATCTTGAAAATCAGATATTTATATTTTTGTCTTCATGTTATACTCACCAATCCATCATTGATATGTATAACTCAGTATGTTTTTTTAAAAAACTTAGTTTTAAGTAATAAACGAATTTAATAAATTAAATTCATCACCTATAATGTTCTGTAAACTATATTTGAAAACTCTCTAAAATTATATTTTAAGCATAATATTATTATTATTTAATTTAAGTTATTTTAAACATAATATATGCTAAACCAACTTAAATTATATTTACAATAGGACCATCCTAAACCGGTTAGTAAACCAAAAACAATACTAAACCAACATGAACCAATACCTGATTCGGCGAGGAAGAAAGTGTTTCGGGATAAACGCTTGAATGGTTATTAACTAAAATGGTTTGATCATGAAAGAGTTAGTATGAATATTAACAATAAAATTATAGATTAGATTAATTTAAATTTGTAAGAATACCTTTGAGTCTATGAAAAGCAATTCAATTCCCATGAATAAGTTTGACTTTTGGAAGTTACGGGTTTCCCAACAATGAATCCACCTAACAAAAAGTTTGCTGTTATAAAAAAATCTCATTCAAGGTCATTAAAGGTTTTTGAGACGGCAAGAGTTGATAGTGAAACCGTTTTTTTGCTCGAGTGCTTTGAAATTTTCCTTAATAGTGTGAGGTTGATGTGGATGGAATAATGAGTTTTATAGAGACTTTCTTGATGTAAAACTATACATTTTTTTTTGTTTAATGTGGTATTTCCATTTTTATATATTTTACTACCATTTTAAGATAGAAGTACATTTAAAGATAGATGCTTAAATCTTAATGTACTTTTTCCATTTTTTTAATGTTTATTTCCATTTCTTATATTTTTATTTACGTAATATCTATATTTTATATTTTTAAATAGATATTTAAATATTAATGTACTTTTTCCATTTTTTAAATTGTGTATTTACTTATATTATATATTTTACATTTTAAGATAGATGTTTAATGCTTGATTAACTTTTTCCATTTTTAAAAAATTGTGTATTTACTTCTTATTACATATATAATTCATATATTATATATTTACATTATTTAATTATTATTTATTTTCATGTATATGTATTTCCATTTCTTGTACTTTTAATTTACTTAGTATCTCTATTTTACATTTTAAGATAGATGTTTAAATCTTAATGTATGTTTTCCATTTTTTTAAATTGTATATTTCCATTTGTTTTACTTTCTATTTACGTAATATCTATATTTTAAATTTTAATATATATTTTTAAATCTTAATGTAATTTCCCATTTTTTAAATTTGGTATTCACTTATATTATATATTTACTTATTATTTATTTTTCTTTATATTGTGTATTTCTATTTCTTATACTTTCTATTTACTAATAATTTTATATTTTAAGATTGATTTACATTTTAAGATAGATGTTTAAATACTAATGTATTTTTTCCATTTTTTAAATTGTGTATTTCCTTTTCTTATACTTTCTATTTTCTTAATATCTATATTTTACATTTTAAGATAGATGTTTAATATTTAATGTACTCTTTCCATTTTTTAAAAATTGTGCATTTACTTATTATTGTATATATAATTCGTATATTTATATATTTATAATATTTACTTATTATTTATTTTTCTATATATTGAGTATTTCTCTTTCTTGTACTTTATATTTAGTTAATGTCTATATTTTATATTTTAAGATAGATGTTTAAATCTTTACGTATTTTTCCATTTTTAATGTAAAACGGCAATGTTTAATAGAATAACTTGGACAAATAGTCAAATAGTTATATTTATGTTTTTTTTTCTTTTTTTAATAAAATGGTAATGTTACATTATGAAGATAACCCTTTTTTTTTAGTGAACAATGGTAATCTTACATATGTTTAATGTAGTTTTTCCATTTTTTTATGTTGTATGTTTACATATTATTGTTATTTTTAAATGTAAAATGGTAATTTTACATATGTTTCATGTAGTATTTCCATTTTTTATGTTGTATGTTTACATATTATTTATTATTTTCGAAATTATATATAATTGTTTTTTTACAAAATAGTAATGTTACATTATGGAGATAAGCCGTCTTTTTTTTAAATGAAAATGGTAATCTTACATATGTTTAATGTAGTTTTTTCATTTTTTATGTTGTATGTTTATATATTATTTTCTTAAAATAAAAATGTAAAATGGTAATCTTACATATGTTTAATGTAGTATTTCCATTTTTATGTTGTAAGTTTTACATATATTTATTATTTTCAAAATTATATATAATGTTTTTTGTTTTTTTTATAAAACGGTAATGTTACATTATGGAGATAAGCCGTCTTTTTTTTAAGTGAAAAATAGTAATCTTACATATGTTTAATGTAGTTTTTACATTTTTTTAATGCTGTATGTTTACATATTTTTTATAATTTTCGAAAATAAGTAATATTAAAATGTAAAACTATATTTTAATGTCATGTGTCATCTTTCGAGATTATATTATATATTTACTTATTATTTATTTTTCTTTATATTGTGTATTTTTATTTCTTATACTTTCTATTTACTAATAATTTTATATTTTAAGATTGATTTACATTTTAAGATAGATGTTTAAATACTAATGTACTTTTTCCATTTTTTTAAATTGTGTATTTCCTTTTCTTATACTTTCTATTTGCGTAATATCTATAGTTTACATTTTAAGATATATGTTTAAATCTTAATATACTTTTTCCATTGTTTTTAAGTTGTGTATTTCTTTTTCTTATATTTTCTATTTACTTAATATCTATATTTTACATTTTAAGATAGATGTTTAATATTTAATATACTCTTTCCATTTTTAAAAAATTGTGCATTTACTTATTATTGTATATATAATTCGTATATTTATATATTTATAATATTTACTTATTATTTATTTTTTTAAATATTGAGTATTTCTCTTTTTTATACTTTATATTTAGTTAATGTCTATATTTTATATTTTAAGATAGATGTTTAAATCTTTACGTATTTTTCTATTTTTAATGTAAAACGGCAATGTTTAATAGAAGAACTTGGACAAATAATCAAACATATTTATGTTTAATGTAGTATTTTCATTTTTATGTTGTATGTTTTACATATATTTATTATTTTCGAAATTATATATAATTTTTTTTTATAAAACGGTAATGTTATATTATGGAGATAAGCCGTCTTTTTTTAAAGTGAAAAATAGTAATCTTACATATGTTTAATGTAGTTTTCCATTTTTTAATGCTGTATGTTTACATATTTTTTACAATTTTCGAAAATAATTAATATTAAAATGTAAAACTATATTTTATGCCACGTGTCATCTTTTGGGAGAAATTTTTTCCGCTGATGTGGACGCCCTATGGAGTCTCAAAAGCTCCATTTTATTAGTAGAGTAAAAAATAGTAATCTTACATATGTTTTATGTAGTTTTTCATTTTTTAATGCTGTATGTTTACATATTTTTTACAATTTTCGAAAATAATTAATTTTAAAATGTAAAACTATATTTTATGCCACGTGTCATCTTTCGGGAGAAATTTTTTTCGCTGATGTGGACGCTCTATGGAGCCTCAAAAGCTCCATTTTATTAGTAGAGATATATTTTATGGCATGTATCATCTTTCGGGAGAAATTTTTTTCGCTGATGTGGACGCCCTATGGAGCCTCAAAAGCTCCCTTTTATTAGTAAGGATTAAAAATAATAGAAAAGGAAAAAAAAGATTATTTCTTCATCTGATTTTTTTTTAAAAAAAAATCTTGAATATTCTTAACACACATATATATCTATGAGTAGTTATATTTTGTAATTTTAATGATCTAATTTAAATATATTTAAATATTAAAAATATGTTGATGAAAAGCTTATAAATGAAACAATCTAATTTTTTTTTTTTGTGAAAATTATCAAAGTATTTAATACAATCCTAAAAGGGGATCAAATCAAAAAGAAAACATGCAGGTTAGTCAAGATTTTTAGTCAAATTCTTACTCTGATCTGGTATAGCCAATCTTGACTTTGCCTTTGTATGTGCTGATGTACTGATGTTCATGGGTTGCTGAAAATATATTACGATAATTGTGATATTAAAACTATAATAATGTTTTTCTGTCGAAATAATAATTGACTGATTAATGTCCTGAAAAAATGATCCCATATATTCATGCAGTGGTTTTAAATAGGAAAGAAAAATGATAAAATGGATATGTTATATCTCAGTTTAGTTTTTTGCATCGTTATACACGTAATTAGCGTCATCGCAAAGGTACAACCCGTACAAACGGTAACAAATTTACATTTTGCGAAAATAATTTGGCGAATGAATATGAGTCAAAAATATAAGGGAAATGAATAGAGGACGTTGAAACTCTCCCTGAAACATCGTATTCGTATGTAACTTATCCTTGACTTCTTGGGCCATCGTGGAATTTATAATCTCTGTTACAAAGGTGTCTATGGTTATCGAGTTATGAATTGGTAAACTCAAGATGCGTTGTGCATATAATCATCAAAAGTGACCTCATAATAGTTTGGATTATTTCGATCCAGTACAATTATATAGTAATTTACCTTCATTATAAGGCCAGTTTTCAAAAATAATAATTTAACCTCATTATGCTATGTTTCATATACTATTTTTTCTTGTTCCAAAACAGTAAATATATAAAAAAAATCATTGAGACACATAATTAGTTAATTTTTATAATTAATAAGTTAATATTTTCTAGAAGCATAATTATCAAAGAAAATTTTAATTTGTTTTGGCAAAATAGTGTATGGAAACGTGCAAATTCTAAACACGTGCAAATACTTTCTAAGATTTCTATAATTTTTTTCTAAGGCTGCATTCGTGATGTTATATGGTTTCATCAAAGAAGGTGTGCTTTGACCCGACTAAAAAATATGATTTCTGGTAAAGTTAATATTTTTAGATAGTAATAGTGATATGAAAATTAAATGTTTGGTCCGTGAAGGCTGCTGGAGTGCTGGACTGCTGCGTTATGTTAACGGTCAATATGTCTCAACGATGAAAGAGTTTGTATTTTTGCAAAACTGGAAGCCATGTGATTACGATTGGTATTTGATATAGATTGTCCTTTCATGCATATTTTGTAAATATGCTATATACATATACTATACATACTTAATTCTATTCACCCAACAAAACTTTTTCGTTTAAGGATTTAATACTATGTTTCAATACTAATCAAGACTTTTGTCTGGACCGATTAAGTTATATGCACACTTTTCTGTTGTTTTCGTTAGATTGTTTCTTGACTAGTGTAGCTGTTAAACTCTTATAGAAAATTTGTATTAGTCATTTCATTTATAAATAACAGCAGTATAAAAATTTGAAGTCCATATAGTCAGAAAACCCTCAATCGTAAGCATTTCTAGAACTAGATAAAAATCACTAAACATCGTTCGACCAATAAAATAATTAGGAAATTCAACTACTACGACAAATGACATATATCGGACGAGAATTCATCATGGCATAATATTTTTTTTTTTAAACTAGTTCGTTATTTATATTTCATGTAGGACCGGATAGGATAATAAAATTGTTTTTGAATAATTGACTCACTCCAGTGCCCGCCCCACAAAGATAGATTTGTCATATGATTATGGTTCACATATCTCTCTATATATTTACAAACAAGTAGGCATATAAAATCACAAACATCTGGAGAGCCACAACTTAATTGATCATCATCGTCATCAACACTAATAACTCTCAGATTTTGTTTTTGTTTTCCCTTAAGTTGATCAATTTAATAATGTCTGAAAGAGGAAAGACGAAGTCGGAGCCAATGAAAGTTGTGTTCATTAACACACAGTACGTTGAGACCGATGCTCGTAGCTTCAAAAATGTTGTTCAAGAACTCACAGGTAAAGATGCCATAGTCGCCGCCGGTCCTTTCGAGTCTCCATCCACTTCCGACGACCGTTGTTACGGTGGAGGTAACAGAGTCGGTGAAGATTCGAGACGACCCTACGACGGCGGAGGAGCGGAGACGACGACGGAGTTTAATAGGTTTTTCAAGGAGATGCCTCCCATGGAGGAATTGTATAAGCTATGGTCTGAAAGTTGAGTCATTAAACTGAATTCTATGTTAATAGTTTAATCTTCTTCTTTTTCTTCTCAAATTCAAATATATGCTTCATCCAAAATAATGGTAATCATCTCCTTAAGTGGATCGTCACGCTTGAGATTAGGTCCAGTTGCGAAGATTTTATTTTGGAAAGGATAGTATGAATTGATCAACTATAATACGGCTCATTTTTAAAAATTTTGAACGGGGTTACAGGCTTACAGCTTAGGCTTGTTGTTTAATAGCCCATTAAGCCCAAAAGAGTTGCGTTTGTTGATGTGCTAAAATGGAATTTCTAAAATTTGAGTTTAAAACTCATACAGACGATTATATTTAATGTACTAGGTAATAATCTGCGCATTGCGCGGAATGTAATTATTAGTTTTGTTATTTTTAATAAAACACATTAAATTTGTTTAGTCTAGATATCGGTTCGGTTTTAAGTTATTTTTTTGGTTTTTAATCACCTAAAATATAACTATTACTTTAAATTAATATTTATTTTGGTTTGTTCTGTTAGAATGTTTGATTTTTTAGTTTTCTTGGTAAAAACCAAAAATTACTATTATTTTTTTATTTTCATGTTATAAATTTTAGATAATTGTCATGTCGAACCAATGGTTTCATATTATAGTTTGTAAGCAGATAATAGTTCAAGAAAAAGAAAAGAAAATTATTAAGACAAATCATTTCACTACAATTTGGTCGGTAGTGAAAGAAGCATTAAGGAAAAAAAATTCAACTTCCAAAAAAAAATAGATACTTCAGTGGTGGTAAATACTTATAAGGTGCTCAAATCAAGGTGCACATGTATGTGTATGTAAAAGTATATAAGAATAAATGACAAATATATAAATATATTGTTAATTAATAGTAAATGACATTTTTGTTCTAAATAATACATGAAAGATAAAATTAAAATTAATTAAAAATAAAAAAGGCCTTGACATTAGTGAATTTTTTTCATATAAAGAAAAATCAATTGTATCCGTAAATAGAGGTGAGCACAGATCGAATATCTGGGTATATGGAGGCATTCAAGTCGATTCAATCTTTAGACACCTGGATAGTCGTTGACTCTGATAACCGAAATGATTTAGAATTTTAAAGAATATCCTATTTGATCTGTAAATAAAATAAAATTTATAAAATCATTGAAAAATTTAATAGTAACATTTTATTACAAATAAAATATTATTTAACTTTTTAAACTTTAATACCTATTATAATAAATTTAATTCATAAAATATTGTAAACTTATATAAACTATAATATATATATATATAATTCTGTACATATATGTATATATATGCATATAACAGATCGAATTTGATATTCGTTCATAAAAATATTGGAATTTGTGATTTGTTTTTTTTAATTGTATTTTAGTAACTGATTTGTTTCGTAGAGTTACGGATATCCATATTTTTTTGGTTCAAATCAAAACGGATAACGAATCGAATCAAAATTTAGAAATATTTTGCCTGACTTTATCCGTAAACAATAAAAATAATATATATATATAGTTTAGATTTTGATTCGTTATTTGTTTTGATTCGAAACGAAAAATCCAAAGTTTTATTCGAACTATGCATATGAGTTTTATATTAAAAATACAAAGTATATAGTGTGAACACATTTATGAATATAGTGTGAACGCATTAGCATATTTATTATCAAATCATTGTGAGGCTGCCACGTGTCTATTATAGTGTGAATGCATTTATTACAATGCTTCTCCTTTAATATATAAGGGATACTTTTCATGTGTAGAGAAACCAATAAAACAATTTTAAAGATCATGGTACCATAATATTCTTTGAACAAGCTTTTACAATTTTTAAATTCCAACATGTTATAGTTCACAACAACCAAATAATGTGAACTAATCTTTTTGTGTTTATATATGAAAAGAGGGTCGTGTAAATGCGTAAATGGTTGAGGCAAATAGCAACAAAACCCATTGTTGACCCCCTCTTACCAACCTTAACCGGTTTTGCGTTTGTTGAACCATTTATTTTATATCATCCCAAACACACACGATTTTATCCGTCTCATATTGTTGTTAATCATAGGGGTTGATTCAACGATTATTAGAAAATTTATACGTCAAAAAAACTATAATCTCTAAAAAACTTATTAGAAACTAATATAATCCCCTAAGCAGTTTTGTCATGGAGTACATTTTATAAAAAAAATATCAATCAAACGTAACACCAACGCCGACCAAGCTAATTTTAAAACATCACCAAACTTTGAACAATAATTCGATTTAAAAAAAAAGTAAATCCTCGTACAAATAATACCGTCAAAGATAATACTAACTTTATTTTTCCATATCGATTATTTAATTTGAAATTAAATTAGAAATATTAGATTTTAATTACGATAACGCGACAAACAAACGTACAATTAAGAAACGGATAAAACGGACAAAGATTATTCAGACCGAACTCGGGTGCTTAAGACAAAACCGTCTTCTCAAGATTCGTATATTCTAATCTTTCCCCGGTCAACAAACCAAAAAACTAGAGATGTCAAATGGGCGGGCTATAAATGGGTGGCCCGTGTCCAAATCGATATGGTCCAAAATGGACAGACCCAGATTAAACCATAATTAAAATTTGTCCAGATGGGTGAACCCAATTATATCAATGGACAACATTGGGCTTAACCACTTGGACAATGGGCGGCCCAATAAACTTAAATGTCTAGGGTTTGGAAAATTGGGGGAAAACACAAATTACCTTTTTTTTTCTTCCCGTCTCACTCTTGCAATTTTTCTTCGTGTTTGATTCTTCCTCTTCGAATCCTCGTCTTCGATTTTTCTTCTTCGAGTCCTCGTCTTCGATTTTTCCTCTTCGTGTTCGATTCTTCTTTTTCGTCTTCGTTCTTCTTCGATTCTCTTTCGATTCTTCACCAACTTCTGATTTCATCATCTCTTAAGATTTGATTTTTCGTGATTTGTGTTATGGGTTTTCACTGTCAGCTACTGATTCGTATCATCTACTAATATTGTGTTATGGGTTATGTGTTAAATGGATCGGTGATTTGTGTTCATAACGAAGCTGGTGGCGAGTCTGGCTACTGTTTCTGTTTCCGCAAGTCAGACGAAATTACGAATCTTTTAAACTTATCTTGTGTTTTTTATAACTTTGAAACATGAAGTTTAAAACATGAAGTTTAAGTATATGACATCTTTAAAATTGAAAATTTAATAATCTTTAAATCTTTAAAACTGAAATTATGTTGTTTACATGTGTATGGACCGTCCATGGATAGTCCAACAAATCATGGTCTTATTTGGTTATGGTCTCATTTGGACATGGTTCTATTTGGGCTTCGACCAAAAATGTCCATCAAAAAAATGAAACCCATTCGGACATAGCCAAACCCGCCCAACCCGCCCATTTGACATCTCTACAAAAAACTAACACGAACGACGTCGTTTCAAAAGAAACTGCGCGTTACGCGCGAAGTAGTTAGCGCGTATAGGTAAAAACAAACAGAGGATTCTTTGCCTCGTCTCTCACTCCATCGTTCTCTGTTCCCTTTCGCTTCTCTCTCTCTCTCTCTCTCTCTCTCTCTCTTGAGATTTTCCGTCAAAATAGAATCGAAGAGGAAGAGAGGATAAAAGCAAACAAAACAAGAAAGTACAAATTTTTTTCAGATACATAACTTCTCCGTCTAAATCCTCTGTTTCATTTCTTCTTCTTCTTCTTCTCTGTTTCATATAATAAGAAACAGACACGAACACACACACACAAACACTGTATCTTTGCTTCTGTCTCTATCTCCACAGAGTAAAAGTTCTGATCGTGTCTCTTATCGTTTACCCATCTTCTCGATCTCGTCTCTTCTGCAGTTTGTTGGTTCCTCTCCAAGTTTTCAGGTTTTTTTTTTTTTTTTCAGATTTATTAGGGTTTGTTTCTCTTCTGTTTAAATTCATTGAATTGTCTGAAAATTAGTACATTTAATTGAATTTTTTTTTCGAAATTTAGGGCTTTTTAATTCCTTCAAAATGGTTTGAAGAAATTAGTGTTTTGTTAAATAAAGATTCTCTCTTTAATGGTGAAGATTGTTTTAAAGCATGTATCTTTAGATTAGTCTCTCCATTGTGATTTTGTAGAAAGGAACTGTTTTTTTATAGTCTCTGCCCTTAGAGTAGGAGAAAGATTAGAACATTTTGTGAGAGAGATGGGTAATAAGCTGGTGGGGAGGAAGAGGCAAGTGGTGGAAGAAAGATACACAAAGCCACAAGGCTTGTATGTGAACACAGATGTCGACATTAAGAAACTTAGGAAACTCATTGTTGAGTCTAAGCTTGCTCCTTGCTATCCTGGAGACGACGAGAGCTGCCACGAGCTCGAGGAATGCCCCATTTGCTTCCTGGTTTGTTGAGTGAATTTTATCAAGTCTCTGCCTTTCTAGTGACATTGTTGTGGACCTAACTTAGTGATGTTTGTTTTTTTTAGTACTATCCTAGCCTCAATAGATCAAGATGTTGCATGAAAAGCATTTGTACAGGTGAAAATTTAATCAGCTTTTTAAAGCTTCTTTATGTTATTTCATGTTTAAAATGGCGATTTGTTTTGATTTTGGTTGCAGAGTGTTTTTTGCAAATGAAGAATCCTAACTCAGCTCGGCCTACTCAGTATCCTTAAATTTTTTAATCCTCTACATTCACTTGTAGGGACTTGTCTTTTATTATTAGTTTGGATGAATGGGTCTTCTTGTTTTATGTGCTCCTTGACATTTTGAGGTGCCCTTTTTGTAAAACACCAAACTATGCTGTTGAGTACCGTGGAGTAAAGACCAAGGAGGAGAAGGGCATGGAACAAGTTGTAAGATATAACTAATCATTATCATACTAACGTTTCTCCAATGTTCGAGAAATCGCTAGGCGGTAGTTAGACACTTTAGAGTAGATTATTGATTAGGCGGGTTATCTAGACCCTTTTTTTTTTTTTTTAAAGAAAAATCGTTTCGTTTAGAGATGATTTGCCACCTAGACCGACACTGTGTGTTCTCTATGAAGCTTTGATTAAATGGATTTGTTGATATGTAATGTATCCTTTTTATGTAGGAAGAGCAAAGGGTAATAGAAGCGAAAATAAGGATGAGGCAGAAAGAAATGGAGGATGATGAAGAGAAGATGCAGAAACGTATGGAATCATCATGTTCCTCTAGCACAAGCGCAGTGACTGGTGAAATGGAATACGGTTCTGCTGCTTCAGGTAAGGTTCTTTCTTTCTTTCTTTCAGCTAAAATCTCCTGATTAGTAACATATATGGTTTTGGACAGGCTTTCATTTTGTGTGCCTTGTTGGTTTTGCAGCAATATCTTATAATGATCCCATGGAAGACGCTGAAACTTCTTCATCACAGAACGTCTCAGTTGCTAGACAGCGCTCCCGCCGCCCTCGAGGAAACAGGTTCTGTCTTTTTCTTTGTTTAAGTTCTTCTATGGAGTAATGTATTAGTTGTATGCATTTAGTAGTGTTATTACTTATTAAACTTGGTCTTGTTTTGGGCATAGTTTTCACTTAGGGAGTGAAGTGAGTACCTTTGTGGTTTTATGTTACAAGTAGAAGTTGTGAGAGTTTGTTATCTTTCCATGTCTCTAGCAACAGTTTAAAGACATCTTACTCCTGATTTGTGTGGAAACTCTTCAGGGATGATGAGGTTGAGGCTGATCTTGAAGAGTTAATGGTCATGGAGGCAATATGGCTCTCCATGCAGGTAAAACTTTATGTTTAGTTACTTGTCTTAGCGCTAATGACAACTTTTTACAATTCTCATGTCTTTTTTCACTTCTGTCTTAACAGGAAACAGGGACGCAGAGAGATTCAGGTGGTGGAGAAGTGACACCTTTTAGGCAGTATGTATCAGAAGAAGATCATAGTTATGCAGAACCAGCAACGCCGTCTTCATCATCTGGTGGACTTCCTTGTGCAATCTCTGCACTTGCTGAACAACGCCAGCAAATGGTTGGTGAATCCTCCAATCACAATCACAATCACAACGTCAACGTTTCTTCGTACAGTATGCTTCCTGGCAACTGCGACAGTTACTACGACATAGAACAAGAGACAGATGACATTGACCACCACCATCATCATCATCATCATCAGCAGCATAATTATTACCATGGCAACACCGAGATGGGAGAAACGGGGAGCAGCTCTTCTTACATGAACGGCAGCGAGAGCTTCCACAATTTTCCTCTTCCACCACCTCCTCCTCTGGTGATTGCTCCAGAGAGTTTTGAGGAGCAGATGATGATGGCTATGGCTGTGTCTTTGGCGGAGGTTCATGCCACGACCACCACAAGTGCACCAACTGAAGTTACTTGGCAATAAGTAAGTAGGGGCTTAGTAGTAATGGAAACTCAATGCGTGTATTTTCACTTCATTCATATAAATGTTTGTTCCTATAGGAAAGAAGGAAAAAAAAACACAGTAATTTTCAGATTTAATAGAAAAGAGTTGGGAACTCATGTGTGTTGTTTGGTCATAGACAAGTAGTAAGTAAAGATCACTTGTTTGTTTGCCTGTTTTGATAGTAAAAGAATGAGAAGAGAAAGTCAAAAGTTGTTGAGAGTTGACCAAAGTAGTGTGAAGTAGGGGTGGGCACTTTACCCGATATCCGAAGTGGCACCCGAACCCGATCCGAAAAACCCGAACCAAAATCCGAACCGAAATAGCAAAATACCCGAACGGGTATTGAATAATCAGAGATTGGATACCCGAACCCGAACGGATAATACCCGAACCCGAATGAATATCCGAAGATAACCGAACATATGTATAATTAACCTTATATTTCTAATTTACATCTCTTATTTTATATAAAATATTTATATTGATATTACACATACTTTAAGTTCATATGATATACATACAATTACGGAAAAAATGATTTGTTACTCACTTAAAATACATGTCAAGTTTTTTATTTCAAAAATTAACAAAAAGTTACTTCCAAATTTTTTAAAAAATAACTAAATTAATGTCTTTTTAGTTTTAAAATGTTATGTCCAAATCTATTAACCATTCAATCTATTAAAAATAAAAAAATTAGTTAACTGAAAGTTATATTTTTAAATACAAAAAACTTGAGAAATGAAAATTTTAATTTTTTTTTCAAAATCTAAATATCCGAACCCGATCCGAAATAACCGAATCCGAACTAAAAATATCCGAACCCGACTCGAAGTACAGAAATACCCGAACGGGTTCTACACCTCTATACCGAAATACCCGAAAATCCGAAATACCCGATCCGAACCCGAACGGGTACCCGAACGCCCACCCCTAGTGTGAAGGGTCTAAGCCTTTTAGTGTTTAGATAAATAAATTATAAAGATAATAATCAGTGGATTATGGATTTATGACTAGCAAGTAGCAACAAACCCATTTCTCAAAATTTGCAACATCTCGGATCCGAGCAACTCGTGTGTGTGTTTGGTCTTTTAGCTTCCTACGGGTTCTTTTATTTGATGTACAAAAGAGGAACTAAATGGGCCTCTAATTTCACAATGTCCAGAACTCAGATACTTGGAGGGGTTTGTTTAGATGAATGAGTCAATGGAGAAAGCATTTCGCTGCTTGTATAATTTATTTAGAGGTTTCTCTCTAGTGACGAAATGAATATTTTATACAGTGACTGTGCTGCTGCTTCACCTTGTCGAAATTGCCAAAATCTGCTGATTCGTCTGCAATCATCTTTACTTTAACTTTTTGGCCTCTCACGCCAGCAGAGGACGGCCTTCTGGTTCGATTTGATATCTCTTCATATTTTTCTTCTTCTGAGAAATCAAGTACCAATCCAAGCAACAGTGTAAGACAGTAAGAAGTTTATTTTCTTTTGACTTTGATAATGACAAATATTTTAAAAAAAACTTTCAAAATTTTTTTTTGAACAACACACAAAAAAAAAAAACTTTCAATAACTATCGTTATTTTGTCGTATATCCGATACAAAATATCAAAGAGCTTATGATGTTTGAAGTTGTTTATAGAAAGCTTTTAGTTACGAACGTTAAGAAGAAAAAAACAGCCTGTTGGAGATATTATCCAAGTTGGTCCTTTGCATGTGAATTTGACAAAACAGTGACGACTGACGAGTCACTTTCCTTTAAAAGAATGGCGCAACCTGTCAGTAAACGACACGCTATCTACATTTCATTTTGGTACCCAAATCGACTTGTCGGACCACAGTCCACGTTTAGTATTGAGATTTTCGGTTGTAGTGTCTTTATCGACATCTTTGTTACTGTTATAAAGTTGTTAGTCATAGAATGTAGTAACATCTTTCATGTTCGATCCAACAATGCAGACTAGTACCTTGTATATTTGAGCCTCAACATTTTTGTCTTTCAAACAACACTCTAAATTATTCTATCAGATAGTTAAATGCAAATGTAGACACATACGGTAGACATTTAGAGTTGAAAGTATTCAATAGTTCTCTATGTTTCATCTAAATTAACATGATTTGCCCCTCTCCAGGTTTGGAGGAACTCACAATCGCTGATTTCTCCGAACTCATGTTTCTCTCGTGTAAAAATAAATCTTGATCTAGCCTTTATGGCTCTGATACCATGTAAACAAGAGAAAAGGGTAAAGAGTTCTTGTCTTATTCATCATCACAATCGTAACTTATATATACATACACGTAACGTGATCCTCAAATATACTACAGAATCTAACGATATCTATTCTCACTTATCTTCACAACCGAACTCATCTTTATCTCCACTTATGTCGGTCTAGAACCATCTAGACTCTCCTTAACACGCACATTTGTTCCAAACAAAATAAAAAGTAATTAAAATTTAAAAATATTTAAACAATAATATTTTATTATAAAATAAAAATGACTTTGAAAAGTTAGTTAGAAATTAATTTAGTGAAAATACTATAAATTTTATAAAGATAAAAAAATAGTTAGATATTTGAGCCTAAAGAGTTTTGTGAGTCTTTTAAGCACCACTCTAAATTATTCTAGAGAAATTGCATTCAATGGCTAAACAAAAAACTAAAATTCACTATCTAACTAAAATTCCACCCTTTCTTTTTTTTCTTCCTATCTCTCTCTAAAAATCTATTTTTTTTTTTGGTTATTTCCCAAATAAACCTATTATTCTGTCCGATAGTTAAATGCAAAGGTAGACACATACGGTAGACATTTAAAGTTGAAAGTATTCAATAGTTTTTTATGTTTCATCTAAATTAACATGATTCACATTTGTTCAGTCACCACAAGATTTCAATTTGTTCGTAGAAATAAAATAAAAAATTAATAAAATTATTGTAACAATAACATTTTAATATAAATAAAAATAACTTTTAAAAATTAGTTAAAATTTTAATTTTGCAAAACACTATACATTTTATAAGGATAAAAAATAGTTAGATAATTTATATATAGTTTTTAATAATTATTATTTCGTATATATATTTATATTAGATCAGATATTCGTTTTCAAATATTTAGTTTTTGTAATTTGTTATATTTTAAATGGATATTGATTGTTTATATTGGATTTGAATGACTTATATCTAAATTTCTCAGATTGAATTGGAAGAAGTTTTATCTACCCCTAGTTAAATGTTGGAAAAACAGACGGAATCTTTTAAAATGGGATATTGACACTAGGAAACATACAACAGTAACATGTTTCCAATAATTGAATTAACATTAACTTAAAAGATACACATTTATAATATATGGCACACTTAGACCAACCTATCACGAACATAACCTGTCAATCATTCAACGGAAACAGTTTCCTTTCAAATGGCTGAAGCCTATTATCAGACAACCTAGAGTTGTAGGCAGAGCTTTTATACTCAGACCAAGTGAACTCTTCGTACAAACTCTCGTCCTCATTGTTCATAAGACAAGTCAATGGAGAGATTCTCTGAGTCAACGGAGGTCCAGCAAAGTAAATCATAGAAAACCTAGATTTCATGCTGTTCGTTAAAACCCTATGCTTCACGCTCTTGAACCTCCCATTTGTCAACACCTGCAAGATCAGCACACAAAAAAACCACAAAAGGTTTAGATCTTATTGGTTTAAAGCATCAAAGAAAGATACTTAACTATTAACCAACTCATGGTGGTTTACTTATTGAAAGATTCATCAAACCTGGAGAGAGTCGCAGACGTTGAAGAAGAAGGAGGACGGATCTGAAGGGACAGATATCCAGGAGCCATTAGTTAGATTGATTTGGAAACCAGAAGTGTTGTTAGACCTTAAGACAGATAAGATTTGAGGATCAGTGTGTTCTCCAAAACCTATGATCACATTGTTGCATGCACCATCGATATTTTCGTGGATGAGAGGGCATGGTGGATAATGATTAAGTCTGAATTTCGAGTCACTGTTTTGATCAGAGACAAGCTTGCTAAGTGTGTTCCTCGGTTTGATCCCTAACCCATCAGTAATCATCTCCAAAACATCACATGTCATTTTCCTCACTGATGTTGTGTACTCCAACACTGCGTTCCTGCATAACGAAACTTGGGCGTGAGTTTTTAAACTAGAAACGGTGAAAAAAATGAACGTTAATAAAACTGTTTCGAACAGCTTAATATAAATAAACATGCATCGTGGCCTGCCGCAACTGAACGTTAATAAAATTGTTTTTAATAATCAGGGGCATGTCCATCCTTTAGATACTATAATAATATTTCAAAGTAAAAAAATATTGTTATTAAATTGTTTTTTAAATTTTTTTAAGTTTTTTTTTTGAAAAGTTAAACCAATCTATCTATACGAGACAAATGTCCCGTGAAGTTTTAAGGACAACGGCATCTCAAAACTACGAATGTGATGAACGTAACAAAAAGACAGAAGCATGGACCAGGTGAAGAAACATAGTATAACAATGAAAGGTGTTAACTAAACAATTAGGGATAAGAAAACAACAACGTTGATTCCAACCTTATAGTTTCTCGGTTATTCAAGAGACCCGGAAGGAACGGATCCGAACCGATATCAAGATTGACATTCATCAACAAGTACTCAACCCAACCAACGTCACCATTCCGACCAATTTTTCCGTTCCCGTATCCAAAGGGATAACCTGTGACTTGGTTTTTGTAGGACGTGGGCAATGAGAAGAACTTGACAGCCTCGTGTTCCAAAACAGATACTAGCTCCGAGGGTACTCCATGGTTGATCACCTTGAAGAACCCAAAGTCTTCACAGGCTTTTACCAGGGCCTGTTTGGACTCTGGGTCAGAGATATCTATAACCGGGATTGGAGAAAACCCCGATTTTAGTTCTTCGACCAGTTTAGGCAATATAGTCATTGCTATAAATGTATGTTTCACAGTTTTCTTTTTTTCCTGGTGTCACTTCTATTAGCTTTTGAAGGACAATACATCGAGTTATGTACTCGGACGAGTTTATATATAGCAGAGGAGAGGGGAGGATAAAAAAAGCTAGCAATGACGTACGAATATGATCAAACTATTCAAAACTCAAGCTAATAAATTCAATTATTTTCTCTTTAAGTTACAAAAAAAAATTATTTTCTCTTTAATGTATCGACATCAATAAAATTAATTTTCGGGATACATTTCGTGAAAGCGTCACTCATTTGTCATTTTGTTAAATAGTAAAAACTTCTAAATTGCTCTTTCATCATGTCATTTTTTTGTCTTTTTTTTTGTGTTCGTATTATTAATTAAGAACTTCTTCATTGATAATAATATATTTAAAATTATACAAATATTAATATTTTAAACTAATTTTGTTATATAATGAAAATTTTAAGATATAGAACAAATATGTTGTTAACTTTATTATATAAAATTAAAATATTATTTGATTATATAATTGTATATAAATTTTTAAGAAAATATATACATCAAGAAAATAACAAATGGAGAAATAATCTCTCATTATTTAAAAGTTTTTCGAATGAGAAACAGTTCTCATATATTATTCTTTCTCTTTCATATTTTCTAATTATTTGCTTGCATAAAATACTTTTGTGAGATACCACTAATAGTAATGCCTTACAAGTTACAACATTCTCAAATAAATAAATTTCTCCAATTTTACATCAATTTTTTATTAGATATTGTCAGTAAAATTGTTTAAATGTATTTTAAAGTAATTTAATCGAAACTGAAACATAAAATATTTGAGAGCGAAAGACTGAACTCTTATGATTCTAAGAACATCTCCAATCCAATACCTCATTTTAAAGGGAACAAAACCTCAAAATAAGGATTTGAGGGATAGTTACTTCAACCATGAATCTTCAAAAAAAATCCTTAAAACTTTATCTATTTGCATTATAGTCCTTGACATTGACAAAAATTACTAATAATAATAAAAACTTCACAAATACATATAAAACATACATTTAATATAATATACAACACACAATATTACAATATTATATAACAAAAGATGATATAAATTTCATATACAATATAACAACACACATACACAAATTTTAGAAAATTACATATAAAATGCCAAATTCTTTGTTCCCGTAATACTCACATATGTGCTCAATTAACGCATTCTGAAGTGATAAATGAGCCTCCTTAGTTTATGTATTTTTATATTGTGTGAACTTTATTTTATTGTTATGTAATATTTATCTTATTTTATTTTATTTTGGTGTACTTAAGTTATTTTAAATTAAGTTTGGTATATGTATTTATGAAACGAAATAACTATAAAGACCAAAAAGAAAATACAAAATAGTTTTGAGGTTGTGAATAGTAAAACTTCAAATTTAAAGATTTGAGGTTCGGTTGGAATGACACAAAACCTCAAAATTTGAAGATTTTAGGTTGGGTTAGAGATGCTCTAAGCTTTCTATATGATCGCTAAATTCATACTAGTTTTATCAATAATTTGTATCGATTTTTAATGTTTTTCATAAATTAAACATATAATAATTCTAGGGTTTAAGTTTCAAAAAATATATATATATATATTTTAGGGTTTGCCAATTGACTTATCTGACCTACAAAACGCAAAACGTCCATATCCAGCACCGACCCTTGTCCTCGAATCAAACAGTACGATAAATCTAACTAGACTAACTAAACTAATCTCTTTTTATGTCCGTCAATGTTTGTAACGAATACCGATCTTCCTTTTTTTCTACGAGTAAGATCTTTTTTTCCTTTTTACGAATACGATCATAATTGAAAGCTTCAGTTACAAAAAATAAAAGGAAAAGAATAACGATCTTAATTAGCATTTCGGGATATTGTTTTGATACTTGTCAGTGTCACCACCAGGCACCAACGAACGAGGCAAACATCTCAAAGAAGATGCGCGCAGCGCGCACGGTGTAGCTTGGAATGGCTTCGTGTGTTTCTCTCTGTCACCACAAAAAAAAAAATTCTCGTTACATAACGTGTTGATATATTTGTATATAAATTGCTGCTTATAAGCTATACTATAAGTTATACTAGATTTTGATCCGCATTTTATAATTGTGGTTATACTTTTTAGACAAAATCTAATTTGATAAAAAAAATTGGTGTATATGATGATATTATATATTTAATTACTTCATATTTATAGCAAATATAAAATCATATATAATACTATTTATTTTATTTTAACCCGTACTACAAATTTTTTTGAACTGTTATAAATTTATGTATTTTATTATTAAAAACTGATATATAATTTTTTAATTAATGTCAAGTTATTGATTTGAACATCTTATTTCTATACAATATATAATTTTATATAAAACTCGTTTTTTTAAATGAATGTGTTTCATAAATATAAAAATGCATATAGACTAATGTGTTAATTAATTTAATTTATATGGAATTAAATATTTTAGTAGTTAGACCTGCAAAAAGTTAGTTCTTAGAAATTATTTGAATGTTTTAATCAATTTTTAATTTTATCAAATAATTTATATTAAGCTTAATAAGAAAATTATTAAAAATGAGACTTAATGTTTTATATCGTTTGAACATAAATTTATTCATTATATTGTTTGGAAACATAATTTGTAGTGTAATGTTGTTTTACTTAATTACCGTTTATAATTAGTAGTGTAATGTTGTTTATATGATTAAAGGTTAAGTCTAATATAATGTTTCTGTCTTAATAAAATAGATGTAACTATATAAAATTGAAACTGGCATAATTTAATATTTTACCAAAAACTATATAAAATCAAATCCGTGGTCCATAAATCTGTAAACTGAAGTTTAAAATGTTGTAAATTTTGTTGTCATGGCTGAATATATAAACTAAACATGTGACATACAGAGCAGAACACGTAAGTTGATTAACAATCAGAAGTGTGCCTACAGTGTATTGAAAAAAGACATTCATTTTAAATCCTGATTAATATGATTTAGGATCCTAAAATTTAAAATAATTTTCAGACTAATGGTTTAAATTTATTTTTTAAAAAATATTTTTACGAGAGAGTCGAGTAATTCACTTTTTAAATTCATGTATTTTTTCCTCTATGATATAATATAACATATTTACGTAATAAATCTATTCTTTTAAAGTGAAACATGTCTATCTGATAAAAGTGATATATCATATTAAAAAAATATTTTCATTATACTTATAAATAAGTTTATTTTTAAACTTGTCTAAAATTCCTAAAACCCTTTGCACGGCACTGTTATCAACCATCATCAATTCGCGATCGTAACTATTACAAGCGGTATATTCTAGAGTCTATATCATACGATTCATTTAGTATTGCCCCCAAATCAAAACAGATGAATAATTTATATATATATATATATATATATATATATATATATATATATATATATATATATATATATATATATATATATATATATATATATATTGGACCTGGTGATGGTAGATTGACGACATGACATGATACTTTTCTTTATTTTTTCTAAAACATGATACTTTTTTTGTGTGTGCAAAACATGATACTTTTATTAATGGAACTAACAGTAAACTTACGCGGCAGTGTCGCTGGCAACGAATCAGCAATGCCTTGTTGTCTTCTGCGATTCTAGAGTCCGTTATTGCTCCACGTCGCTATATATTATTTAGATACTTCAAACTATATACTTTTTTGGGCAACCCGCTTCATTAGATTATAGAAACTTAATATCCATCACATGAGAAAAGATTACAAGATAAAGAGGCAACATGTGCCAAAGGATTCACCAAACAACAGGTTAAACAAAAGATAACATGAAAATAAAATTCAACAAAAGATATAAAATGGGTTATGTGCGCTAATAAATAATTCCTCTCGTAATGCTAACTAACTTTTGTGGGGGCAACCATTGTTAATCAACTACAATGCCTAGTTGGCCAACAGAATGGTCCAATTATTCAACCATTGGACTCATTATTTCAGAAAGCGAATGTACAGTATAACCTCTTTAAATTAATACTTTATAAATTAATATACACTAAAAATCTTTATAAAATAATATAATTTTATAGTCCCAAATTAAGTTTTTGGTTCAATTAGTATATCGATAAATTAATAATTTTTATAAATTAATAAAAAAATATAATTTTGGTGTAGTCCCAACATTATTAATTTATAGAGGTTTCACTGTATATCTTTATTTATAAAATTATATGTTACATGTTTATACTACTATATGTATCAATAATTTTTTTTAATTATTCCCAACATTTTTTGTGTTTTATTTTTGAGTAATAATTCTTATGAGACAGCTGCTATTATTATTCTTACCTGTTTAGCTCTAAAACTAATAGATATACTGATATTGTTTTGTAGACTCTATCTTTTCAGTTGGATTAGATATGTTGTTTGAGCTGAAAAAACATTTTAAAAATAATTACACATTTTTTATACTATAACAAAGTCAATCGATTAAACAAACTTTTACTTTAAGGGATATATTATTAAAATACGAAACCTTTTCTTTTAGAACTAAAAAAATTCGAAATCTAGTATATCAAATATATATCTACGAATGAAGTTTCCATTAAAAACGTTTACAATCATAAAAAATATATATTTACACGGGTATATAAGATGCCACGTAGGAAGCAATTCTGTTTAAGGAAAAAAGATTCGAAAGAACACAGTTCGTATTTGTCGTCTACAATGTGGTAGGTTCCTCGCATGTCCATCATCCCTTTAAATTTGATGTGAACTTATTAATAATGTTATGTTGTTTACTAAAGTAACAGTATTATATTTTCCATTATTGTATAATCACTAGTAACAATAATAATTGTATTGGAGTTGAATACTATTTGTGGACTGGATTATTGAAAGCTTTTTTTTTTTAACATTATTGAAAGCATTTTTAACCTCACATCATGTTCTATTTCAAACTTTATGTTAGGATATGTTTTTTTTTCTAAATTTATTCTGGTTTAACACATTATCTTTCCCTTAGATCTCTTGGTATAATTAGAAAATTAAAAAAAAAACAAAATTTTCAGTAAACAAAATATCTTCTTCGCCAATATATTACATCTAGTTTATTTTGAAACGGAAAACTGGAAAATAGAAAATGTCATAAACGAGGATGAAAAGTCATGCATAAGTCACTCCTTGTATATGCATCCATTCAGCTTTCCCCATGGATACCCAAAGCTCGACATGCCAAATAGATGCATCAAGGATCCATCATAGTTTGGCTAACGACAGGGATGGCCTTACAATTTTGGGAGATGTAAGCGGTTTAGTAAAGTTTTCAACATTTTTCTTTTATTTTTTATTTTACATTTGGAAACTTATTTGTATGCAATTTTCTCAAGATTTTTGGAGGTCATAGACTGAATGTTTTATTTAGTTTTATCGAGCTAACTGGTCTGCATTTAGATCCGAGCTTCTTTCTTTTCCATTCCTTCGTGAGTGGCTTAGAAAGTTTAGCATCATACATATTTTTAAATGAAAAGTTTGTGCTGACTCTCTAGCAAAAGAAACTAGAGTTCAAAGATTATTTTCCGTATAGTTCAAACTGTACCGAGTAGAGTTGTTTCAAAGACCAACCTCACTCTCGACCAAAACTTGAATAATTTGATATATAAGTTGAGAAAAAATAGAAAATTACTTTAAAAAGAAATAATATTATATTTATTATTTACTATCCACATTTGTATTTGTAAGTCCTAACTTTAGTCTAAAACATCTATTCAAAAACGCGGCGTCCAAACCCGCTTAGTCGCCGAAAAATCGTTTGTCGGTCTCCGGCCGCTATGATTTGACCTTAATCAGACAAAAAGTCGGGAATCTTAAAAGTTCCAGTTTTCGTTCATTTACACTTAAAAATTGAAAGTTTTCTAGTATATCTATCTATTCTACGTATAAATACAAAGGAAAATAAAAGCAAACAATGAAAAAAAGGGAAAAAAGAACGGCCGCTATTGTTAAGTCTAGATCGGAGACACACGAGGAAGAAGATGAATACAAAATGTCCTTTTTACCCTCATTAATGCTTTAAAGTTAAAAACAACAAAAACATCCCCGCTCCGGGTTTGAACCCGGATGTATTGGACATAAATAAGCACATCTAATCACTAGGCAATCAGAAAACCATTGGATATATTTAAAATATCTAATATATATCTATAAAACTATATAAAACTCTAAAATTAGGCTTCGATTAATTCCCGCGTAATTTCCGATTTTTTTATTAGGTGCTAGGTTCGGAGTTACCATCCGACTAGCGCCTAACGTAGTTTCGAACAAGGTCTAAAACTGATGAATGGAGTACATAAAATTCAATTCCATTTTTAGATCAATTATTTTGAATTCAAAGAAATAAATATATAGAAAATGTTCAAGTGATTTGATAGCCCCTCGAAAAGATAAAGACATGTACGGACCACAACAAACAACATTATTATTACAGAGTTGTGAAACTATCTCAAATAGTTCTCTACTTTATAAATCTCTATTATAAAAAATAGAAATAATCTTTTTGATTCAATGTGTTTATGCTTCTATATAATAGAAACACATTAGAGAAAAAAATTAATTATATCTTTTCAACATAATTATTTTCACTCATTTTTATTTTAAAATTTTATATTATGAAAAATAGAGATAATTTTTTTCTTCATTGTGTATCATTATAGTATAGAAATGCTTTAAAAATATAACTATTTCCTGTATTATAGAAATATCTAAAATAAAAATAGGTTAAATATGCTCTAATTAAAATATTTAAATAATAGACAAGAAATGATCTAAGTAAACTACACATATATCAAAGAAAAATACTCTAGGATAGCTTTAAATAATTTTCTATTACAAACATAACATACAATGATCAAAATAAGTAAAATATGTTTCACTAAAGAAGTACAATACACTTGTAACCCTTAAATTAGTTAATTTAGTCTTAGATTTATATTTGAAGGTGGTGTTCTGGGAAGTGAAATTTAGGATTTAAAAATATATATAATTAAGATTTCAAAGTTAAAATAATAATTTTAAAGATATTTAAAAAGAAATTTGGACTTCAAAAAAAATTGATTTTTTCTCTCTCTCTCTCTATATATATAAATATAATTATTTAAATAAATAAAGAAAAATTATTTTAAAAAAAGTTTTTTTTAAAAAAAATTCACATATTTTAAATATCAATATACAACACAAGAAAACAATTATGTTGGTTCGTTGGGAGAGCTGAACGGTTTATGACTACAATTAAAAAACAAGCCAAAGTTTTATATGTGGGTTTTTTTGTCGACACATGTGGTTAGGTACTTAGGTTACACACAAAGATATATATATATATATTTAATTATACAGGAGTATCCTAACTATAGAAGTGGATCCAGAATAGCCACGTGTTAGCAACCTACGTTTTTAGTCCACGTATCGGTTCCTTATCCCTAACGATGCTGAATGTAAATTTCTCAGTGGCCGGAAAAATAATTTGAACCATTTATTGAGTTGTTCATGTCATCCTTACGGAGGAGTCATGCTAATCTTCTGTGTATCATCCCAATTTTATCGAATGTCCCGAAGAGACAACACACAACGATATCAAGGGCAGATAAATGCATAAAAATACCAAGAGTTAACCAAAAAAACATCATTGCTTTATATATAATTGATCAAGATGGTTTTTTTATCTTGTTATTTTCTTAACATCGTGAATGGATGTCGAGGAATATATGATCTCATTCCAATCTTTCTTCAGTCTGTACTCTATAGAATAAATCTGCAGAAACAGATATGTGGACAATATCTAAGGCTGGGTTCAAGGTTTTTTTTGGGGTGTTTGGTTGCTTCAGTTATGTGAATGATGAAAAAAAATATTATGTGAATGATGTATTTCATATTTTATTTTTTTACACTCTCTGCTTTCTGTGTAAGTAAGATACGACATTGAGATCCAATTCCATTTTGATGATTTTAAAATATTTTGCAACAAGAAAAAGACAATAACGAACAATTTGGGAAAGAGAATACGACCTAAAATAGCATAGAAGACCGACAATGGGCTTATTTTGGGCTTCTTGAAGATGCGTTTTTCGGGGATATTTCGCAGAACTTTAGATGGATGTTTACTCTAAGATTTTTTTTGAGAAACATTTATTCCAAGATTCACAATTAGAAAAAAAAAACATTTCCAAACATAATACCAACTAGATTTTAACCCGCACATTCGTGCGGATATTTTTTCATTTTATAAATGCATTAGATGTTATTACAAATTTTTTAAATATAAAATTTTCATTTTAGTATTATATATTATGTAACTCTATAATATTATTGTTTATATTTTTTATTCAGCATTATTCATATATAGTAATTTTTAATACATTTTACTTTGTTATTAATGTTTATTTCTTACTAATATATTTTTTGAGTTAGATACAATAAAATAATAATATGAAATAATCAAATAGAAAACCTCCTTCAAATTTTTTTTTTAATTTATACATTTTTATAATACATTTTAAAATTTTAAAATTTATATTATAGAAAATAAATATGTTCAAGATAATTTATATTTGCATGCTCCATTTAAAAAATATATTTTAATATATATTATTTTAGTATATTACAGAATTTAAGTAAAACAAATTTGTTTAAATATTATAGCCTGTTATTTTAGTAAATTTTATACATAGTAGCATCCATCATATTATTTTACTAAATTTTATTGATATAAGATATTTTTTTGGATGCTATGATATTAAGTTTTTTTTTTAATTATATTTTCAAAATATTCGGTTGCTTTAATTTTTACAACATATATAGTTTGTTTTTTTTCCGTGGTGCATTTCAAAAAGTTATTCTTTATTATCTGTGATTTAATATTTTGTAAAATGAAATATTATCATTTCGAGTTTGAATATTTATTTTCAAAATTTATATTGTGTCAAGTAAACTTTGAAAAATTACAGTACTATATTTGAGTTTGGAAGATTACATTTTGAATTTGTTTTTGTTACTATATTAATACATTATTTTATAATAAAAATATTTAAATTTTGGTGATATTTTCTAAATTTTCTCAACAGATTTTGTTATAATTAAAGAAAAAATTATAATTAAAATTTGATTTGAAATATTAAAATTTCATAGTTTTTAATAACATATTTTTAAATAGTATATGAATTAAAGGTTATTATATAATATTATGTCTTTGTATATAAACATTTTAAAAAAATATTGTCAAGAGTTTTAAAATAAATAAAAGATATTATATAGTTGTAGATATAAAAGTTTAACATATCTTAATAAATTTATTTTTGTATAAAAATATTATATAGTATACGATTTTTATCTAATTTTAATGATGAGTGATGATTTATTTAAATGAAACAATTAAAAATAATTTTTTTAATTTACCTATTTAATATAATTTTATTATATTTAACTCTTATAGAACTTCTATTTTTATATAATACAGAATCTAATTATATAATTTATTAAAAATAGTATATAATTTTAATTTTCTTTTTTATAATAAAATTTTAGTTAACATTGATTTATAATAATATTATATTATTAATTACGAAATTAATTAATATGTTATTTTATAAAAATATTTAAATTTTAAGTAAGATTTTGTTAGATTCTTTTTCAACAGATTTTGTTATAATTAAAAATAAAATTCAAATTTATAGTTGGTTTATTAGTAATGTAAATAATCAAATATGTCATATTAACTATTTCTTTAGGTGGTCTTACTATGACTTACTAATGGTAGATAAAAATAGAACCCTAAATTAATAGATTAGATGTTACCGGTTTACGCATAACATTTTTTATTTGCGACTTATATTATTGGAATATAGTGTCTGTCTAGTTTTCAAACCTAGGTATTCTTCATACTATAAGAGATATGTTTGAAGAACAAATTAGTTACGTACATGGAACTTGACATTCATGGAGATGGATATCACAAAACCAATGTGTTTGAAGATATTCTTTGTTGAGAAAGTGTTGAGACATCAACATGGACGCGTTGAAATCTTAAAACAGAAGTTTAAATAAACCGACACTAATATATAAAGGATTTGAATTAATCTATTCGTCGTCGACTGGTTTTAAACTAAAAAACCATAGTAATCATGAATTTAACATGGTATCGAATCTTCGTTTGTTGAAACAAATAAAATGGTTTTAAAAGATGTATTACCGCTCCTAAAATGTGATTCACTTACTTCAAGATGAACCGATAAGAATTATCATTTTGAAGAGCTGTATTAAGATATCATCTTGAAAAAGTGTGTTAAAATTTCACTTTAATTTTTTTCTAAAAAAAAACACTGATATATAAAAGACTTGAACCAATCAATTTATCACCAATTGGATTGGCTCAAGTCCTAGTATTGAATATATTGATATTTACTGTCATGAAGCTGTTAGCCGTAGGATGTAACATGTTTCATTTTCAATCCAACAATGTAGACTAGTACTATCGAGTATATTTTCTGCTAAGAGTTTCTTATGACTGTATTTCTGTGATTTTTTTTATCGGTTTTGTCACTATTAATATATTTGGTATTCAAATATCTCATAAAATTAGTATTTTTAACCATATATTCTATTTGTTCTGCAAAAAATTAAAAAAATTTAAGTTTAGTATAAATAACATCATATTTTATAAATTTTTAAAATAATAAAATTAGTAATTAAATAAATAATTTAGTGAATAAATAGTATAAAATTTATAAACTAAATTTAATAATATATAAATATAAACTTCCATAGAGTTATTATAGCTATCAAGATTATCTTGAATAGATACAATACATATAGCAGTTCAAGATAAATTTTAAAGATATTTAGTTCATCTAGTTAAATGTTAGGAAAAAAATATGTTACACAAAAAAGGATCATAAATTTTTATAATGGGATGCTGATCGAAGGAAACCAAAACAGTCACGTTTTTTAATTATTGGATAACTTAAACACATGCATATAGATTATATGTCACACTTAAAACCTACGAATCACGAACAAAACTTATGAATAATTCAAAGATATCTTTACTGCTTACCTTTCAAATGGTTGAAGCCTATTATCAGATAATCTAGAGTGATAGGCATAGTTCTTATATTCAGACCAAGTGAACTCTTTGTACAAACTCTCATCTTCATTGTCAGTAAGACAACTCAAGGGAGCGATTCTCTGAGTCAAAGAAGGTCCAGCAAAGTAAATCATAGAAACTCTAGATTTCCTGCTGTTCGCTAAAACCCTATGCTTCACGCTTTTGAACTTCCCATTTGTCAATACCTGCATGATCAACACAAAAAACAAAAGCATACATTTATTGGTCTAAGATATCGGAAAAATATATTAAGCATGCAAAAAAATTTGCTATTTTCACTTCAAAATATTATAATAGAGAAATATTTATTCATCCTTTTTTATTTCTAAAAGAGAGTTTACTATATATAGAAAAACAATTCTCTATAATTTTTTTTTTCAAAATAGTCATTTTAACTTTAAATCTTATAACTACAACTAAAAAATGCTTTTTTAGAGAAATACAGTTTTATAAAAAAAAATTCACATTTTTATTAACATAATAGTCTTTATTAAAATTTTCTTTTAAATTATTGGCAAATATTAAAAATCTATGTAAATGAAGTTAATTTTCAACTTTTATAAATTAAACATATTAGTTTTAAATTAAAATAGGATATTAAAAGTAATTTTTTTAGAAAAAGAAATTGAAGAATACACTGAAAAGAAACACATTTTATTTTATAGTTTTTATTTTATTTTTGAGAAAAAATAGGTGAGATGGCCTCAGTATGACCAACTTATGGTGGTTTATTCAGTGAAACATTCATCTTGAGCTTCCTCCAGGTTATAAAGCAAAAAATGTAGCTGAGGACTGAGACGAACCTGGAGAGAGTCGCCGACGTTGAAGAAGAATGAGGAAGGATCTGAAGGGACAGAAATCCAGGAGCCGTCAGCTAGATTGATTTGGAGACCAGAAGTGTTGTTAGACCTTAAGACAGAGATGATCTGAGGATCAGTGTGTTCGCCAAAACCGATCACATTGTTGCCACCATTGGTATTAGTATTGGTGTTGATATGATGAGGGCATGGTGGATAGTGATTAAGCCTGAATATAGAGTCAGTGTTTTTATCAGAGACAAGCTTGCTAAGGGTGTTCCTCGGTTCGATTCCTAACCCATCAGTTATCATCTCCAAAACATGGCTTGTCATCTTCCTCACTGATGTTGTGTATTCTAACAATGCATTTCTGTAGAACGAAACTTGGAGTGTGAGTTTTAAAACGTGAAAATGATGGGAGTCACATAACAATACTACATTATAGTATAAAGGTAACAAACAAACAAAAACGAGCCAGAGAGTAGAGAACCACGTTCAATCCAACCTGAAAGTTTCTGGGTTATTAAAGAGACCGGGAAAGAATGAATGTGAACCGAAATCAAGATTAGCATTCATCAACAAGTACTCAACCCAACCAACGTCACCATTCCGACCAATCTCCCTGTTCCCGTATCCAAAGGGATAACCAGCGACTTGGGTTTTGTCGGACGCGGGCAACGAGAAGAACTCAACGGCCTCGTGTTCCAAGACAGAGACTAGCTCCGAGGAAACGCCATGGTTGATCACCTTGAAGAACCCAAAGTCTGCACAGGCTTTGACGAGGGCGTGTTTGGACTCTGGGTCGGAGATATCTATAACCGGAATTGGAGAAAACCCGGATTCTGTTTTTTCGTTCGGTTTAGACAATAACGCCATTGCTATAAATGTATGTTTCAGAGGTTTTCCTTTTCTGGTGTTACTTTAGTAGCTCTGAAGGATGAGACATCGAATTATTTATTCGGACGTGTGTATATATAAGCAGAGGAGATAAGAGGATAAAAAAGCTTTAAATGACGTACGAATACGATCAAACTTTTCAAAACTTAAGCTAATAATTAAACTCAATAGTTTATCTCGTATCGACATCAATAAAATTAATTTTCGGGACAAATATTGAAAGTGTAATTTATCTCCTCCGTCATGTCATTTTCTAGTTTTTTTTTTCTTGTTGCTATTATCATAGAGGTAATCTATTTTTAAGGAATTTGTTTCGAGATAAACGCATAAAACATATCCTTTTCAACATAAAATATTTGAGAGCGAAAGGCATTTAAGAATTCAATATGACTGTTTTTTTTGTTTGCTAAAAAGAGATTTTATGACTGTTATCTGGCTGACATATATTATCGCTAAATTCGCTCGATAATTTGTATATATTTTAATTGTTCTTTCGTGAATTGCATATCAAAACTCAAACGTCGATATCCAGTGACCCTTATTCTCCATTCAAACCGTACCACTAGACTAACTAAAGTTATCTATGTATATCAATGTTTGTAACGAATAACGAAATTAAAATCTCGAGATATTGTTTCGATACTTGTCTCCACTAACAAAACAAGACAGACAATTTCAGAGAAGATGCGCACGGTATGGCTTGGAATGGATCCCAGTGGTTCTCTCTTTCACCACAAAATACATATCTTTACATAACACGTTAAAATATTTGTGCATAAAACGCTTATAAGTAATGGTAACAATGTAAAATTAGATTCGTGGTCCATAAATATTATATACTGGTGTCTAAAATATTGTTAAGCTTGGAATACTGAAAATAGGTAATAGACACAACATGTAGTGTTATTTTCCTGCATTGTTTTTTTAGATAATAATTTGATTAATAACACAAAATAGTTAATCACAAAAAATGGCACGTCAGCTGATTATTCCATCATCATTACGTGTTTGATAACTATTACATGTGCTTCAGGGCTAATAATTTTTTTTTTGTTAGGGTCAACTTGTTAAGAGATTAGAGTAGTAGTATTAACAGTAGAAACTGTGAGGAGTTCTAAAGAAAAAAAATATATTAATATTCTAATTACATAATAATGTATTTATTTTTGGAGAGTTGACATATTAACAAAATGACACAGGTTGTTTAAGTTTCTCTACAGGTTCAGAGTTTATACTCAATTACTTTTCATGTATTTATGATTTTTCTTAATTGTGAGAACACCTCCAAAAAACCAGTGTTGGAGTTGTTCTTAGAACATATTTATTACAAATTTTTTAGATTTGATCATTTATCGTAATAAAAGATACGGTTTCTTAGTTTTTAATTAAAAGACTAAGAGACGTTTCTTAAATAAAAGATATAAGAGACGTTTCTTAGTTTTTTTAGTTAAAATCTAGAGACCATATCTTATATTACGATAAGAGACCTAAATTAAAAGACCTACAATAAACATGTTCTTAGTTGGTTCAATTGGTATAAATGCCTTGAAGCTGTTGCCATTGCCTCGGAGGGCAAATGCCAAAGAAAAAATATCTTCCTAAATAAAAATGTGATTAATAATTTTGTATAGCCTTTTCTTTCGCAATATATATATAAAGTATACTATAGTCAGTTCAAAACCAGTTTAAAACTTGAACAAAATTGAAAAAATTGTAATGTAAGGTGGGAATTAACTATATTGCAGATGTTTGTAAATACATTTAAGAGTATTAACTTAACTTTTATTTGTAGATAAATCGTTTTCGTTTTGTGTATAATTTATGGAATTATTTGTTTTTTATATGTCTATGCTAATATCTATTTTAAAATAATTTATTCGTATCCGACATTTTTCTGTGTTATACTTTCCACTAATATTTCTCTGTAACACATCTTCTAGTATTGTTTTCACCAGCCTCGCTCTAAAACTAGATTTGATGATATTGTTCTTGTAGACTCTCATCTTTTCGGTTGGATTATAAAATAATGTTTTTTTAACTTTGTTGGTGGGGTTGAAAAACATTTGAAATATAATGACACGTTTTGTACAGGATAAGAAAACGAAATTATGAAACAATTTTTACTTTAGGGGATATATTATTAAAAACGAAAGCTAGTATATAAATAATTAAGATATCTACAAATGAAGTTGAAGGGTACATGAGATGCCACGTAGGAGGATATTAGAGGAGAAACAAGTTTCCTGTTTGAGAGAAAAAGATTCGGACGAACGCAGCTTCGTATTGGTCCTCTACACTGGTAGGTTCCTCGCATGTCCACCCCTTTTAAAGTTTGATGTGAACTAATAATAATGTTGGATTCTTTACCAAAAACAATACTATTAGATTTTTCATTACTTTAATAATGACTAGTAACTTAAATAATTGTATTGGATTCGATTAATATCATCTATGGACCATTGGACCATTGGACTGAGCCACTAAGAGTTAAGTGATTGGATAGTTATCGAACAAAAACCGACATATACGGGCCATATAACAAATAAGCTTATGTAGTTCACAAGATATCTCTTATGTCGGCTCGTCTACTTCGAGAAATAAACCATTTAAGAGAACAGAAAAAAGTTTTGTACATTGCTTGTCTACGAAACTACATGTGGTTAGATTACCAAAATAATACTGTATCAAGGGTTTGCTATGTAAATGCATAAGAAATTAAGAATACAAAGAGTACAACCAATTCGGTTTTCCGGCTTCCTACAAAACAAACATTATTGATTTTATAATTGATCAAGATTGTTTTTGTTTTCTCTCTTGTTATCCTCTAAACATCGTCAATGGATGTCGTCGAATATTGATAAAGAAGATATACGATCTCGTTCCTGTCTATTCAGTAGATGAGTCGATAATCCCATAAGATAAACTACAGAAAAGATATATATGGACAGTATCTAAGGCTGGCTTCATGTTGTTTCGTCTTTTTTGGGTGTCCGGTTGCTTCAATTATGTGAATGATGTCGGGCCAAAAATGTACTCAAGATCCCATCCATTGTTGTTTGATTTTACGCTCTTTAATTTATGTGTAAAAATATAAGACACGTCGATTGGATGCAAGAACACCACTTAGTTTCCTTCTCATCTTGATTGGCCGCAAGGACAGCAACTGTCCGGAGACTCTGCGTAGATTGATAGCTCAGGTCATGTTTGATTTGAATAGAAAAAAAAACAAAATATTCCACAACACAATCTCTAACTCACTACAAACTATTTTAAGATACTGGATCTACTGGTTAGAGAGATGAAACTCGCAAAAAGAAAACGCAAAGACTATGATGAGTTTATGTAAATTGGTTCTCTTTTATTTTTGAATTATTCTTGTTTCACCAAAAAAGCTGTTGTTAGTTTCTTTTTTTTTTTTTGACATCAGCTGTTGTTAGTTTCTTTTATAACATTCTACAACTATTTTATTTGGATGACCGAACGTAGCATAGAAAACCGAAGTTAGGCATGTTTTAGCTTCTTGAAGATGCAAAACTTTTGTGCTATTTAACAAAACTTTAGATGGATTTTTATTCTAAGATTCTCAAAAATAAAATCCACGATCAATATACTCTCTTTCAAAAAAAATTAAAAACTATTATATTTTGTTTCATAAGAAAATAAGTTTTGAGAAAAATTGTTTACATGGAACTTTGTGATATACTCATGCAGTACAGTGAGTGCGTACACTATGAAAAGCTGGTCCCACAAAAAGATGATTCGAATCTTAAAGAAGATGGTACACAAGTTAGTAGACCCTAAAGTCTGACATGTTCGTATCAAGTGGCCTGCAGACTGAGTATAATATCTTGATAATCCAAATTCAAATCCGAGACAAAAAAACTCAAATCTATCCCATATATAAAAAATCCTAAAAGATATTGCATTAAAAGACATTAGATATTTAATATACGAAGTTAATCCTACCATATCCAGAATATATAAAATGTTAATCTGAAGTTAAACTCACGACATCCTCAGAAAATTTGAAAAACTATGAGATTTTAATTGTCTCTTTTAAACACCTATACATCTTTCTCTCATTCTCATGGTAACATCATATATATTTTGGATTTGATTATTTATATAGTTATCTTAATCAAATCTCTTAGAACTAATGAGCCAGAAGAACATATAATTTTGACACGAAATATTTGAATTACAAGTTTTTTAGTTGTTATCTTCGACAAACTCCACCACAAAATAAACACGGTTGCTTGTAGAATGTTCTCTACCAAACCGAGACTCGGTACTCCCTGCAACAGATGAGTCACAAACAACAATGTCGTTCACCGGTGCTTAACCTGCTGGCTTCTTTTCTTCGGTTTGGATTCACAGGGAGTCGACTATCGTCTTCTGGAGTGTTTCAGCGTCTGGAGTGGACTTCATCGGGCGTAATGGCTGGACCAGGACATTCCCAACCCTGCTTCGCCTGTTCTCCGTTTCGGAGTCGCCTTCAGGATGGACCGCGGTGCGTCGGACCGTTCTCCGGCTGTGATCTCTATTGATCTTTGTTCCTTGATGCAGGTTTCAGTATCAAGTCTCTACTCGGATCAACCGAAACTCGAATGGCTGTTGATGATTACATAAATATAGTTAAGCTTTGATCACATCCATTAGATATTGATCGAACCTTTTGTCTTCTCGATGGTCTTTTTTACCTTTTTTTGAGGTCTCAGACTATTTTGATGTGTTTAGTTAGTTCTATTAGGTTTTTATTTAATCAAAACTGATTGTATCACATTGTTTCATTACTTTGCTAATGAAATTCACATACTTATAAAAAAAAAACACGTTCAGTCGTTCTCTAAGGATTACTACCAAAGAATGTACATAAATTACAAAAATAATTCATGAAAAATGTTTGTAGAACGTTACGTTCTTTACCAAACCGAGACTCGGTACTTCCTGCTGTCCTGGAACCGACGAGTCACAAACAACAATGTCGTTCGGTGGTTCCCTAAGGGCATGAATAACCCTGGTTTTTTAGCCCGATTCTTAATTCAATGATTTGACATTTTTTGTTTTTTTAATTTTTTTACACTTTTCAGAAACGGCTATTACATCTCTTAACCGAAGTTAAGAGATTGAGGTTAATCATGGTCTAAAGATTATTATCAAAGAATTTGTACGTAAATTACGAAAATAATTCATGAAAAAAGTTTTTTTTATTAAAACACATAATTTACGAAAATAATTCTTGTTCACCGAGAAACGATATTAAGAGCTTTTTTTTCATTTGTCCATCTGAAAAGGCAACCAAATCTCATTGACCCGACCCAAGAACTCGAACGGTGAGTTGTACTGCGCTACAGTGTAAGCAGAAGTCGATCCAAGGCCGCCTGCTTCTCGGCTTTTAGCAATTGCCTTGCCCCATACGGTACCTTTTAGGCTCTCCTCCAGCTCCGCCGCTTCTTCTCCGACACTGTCATCCGACACGTATCCCCCGAATTGCTTCACGGCAACATACCTCGTGTCCCATCTCTGTACATGTAGGTTCTTGGCCGGAGCTGGATCAGGTTGGTTTTGTTTAGGAACGTAGAATGATACAGTGAAGGAGGATTCACATAAAGGACCGTTGCTCGGAGAGACTTGAGCGATAACCGGAGCCGTCATCTCTATCTTCTGGTGATAGTCGTTATTCCCTTGAATGTAACCGAACAATCTGCCCACAAACCACAATCAAAAAGCGATAAAGGATCATAACTTCGATTCTGTTAAAAAAAAAAAAAAAGTTCGAGTCTGTTCTCCTAAGAAGAGTTACTTTAACTTTGCCTAAAAATATTGTACGGACTCTCAGGCTCACAGCCTTCTAGTCGTTAAATAAAATTAATCAGCCTTATGAAATAAATGTAAAACCCTAATTTCATTTCAGAAGTCGAAATGAACGTACTGGCTAAAACTGGTTCGTGTAGCTTTGACGAGAGAGGCATCTTTAATGGGTTCTGTTGAAATCCAGACGGTAGTATTGTAACGGCGAATCTCGTAGCCGTTACCGGAGTTGACCAACTCGTAGCTCGGACACTCGATTCGGTTACACGACGGTGGAAACTTCCCAACTTGTCCAGGAGCGAGATTAGGTCGGGAACGAGAATCGATGACGTCAGGATTAGCGGAGAGGAGACTGAGAAGGAACGATAGCGTGAAGATTCTCAGAGCTGCTTCCATGACGGCGGATTTTTTATTTGGTTCTTTTCTTCGTTACTACAATGGACATACGGATACGTCTTTTTATATGTGGTTCATCTTCGGACAGGCTTAGGTTATGTTAGAAACCTTACAAACTTTCATTATTTTCAAATACCCCTTTTTTTTTTGTATTTTCACGTTTTCTTGTGGAATTCCGGTTTGTAGTTGGTTTCGGTTCTGATATATATATTTTTTTGGGTTTATGGAAAATAAAACCAAACAAAACATTCCTAATTCGGTTTAGTTTGATGCAATCCGATTACATTAAAATTGGTATTACATTCGATTTATTTTAGTTTTTTTTATAACTTCTTTCTTTGATTAATTTGAATGAGAGTTTACATGATCTTCATGTAGAAGATGAGTTATACAATGGGGAACATAATAGTAGAATCGTAATTTTTTTGAAGGTAGAAGTCTTTGCTTTGCCATTTTATCTGCTGCCTTGTTATATTCCCTTGGTATCCATTGGAACTCAATGCCTTCAAACTTTCTTGCCCACCAATTAATCTCTCTTATCCAGTTGTAAGCTCCAAAGTGTTAATGCCTTACGATTAAGAATCTCCATGGCCTTCTTATTGTCCCCTTCTATTACAAAAATAATACCACTTGATTTATAAACAGTTATTCTCGATTCGATTTCGATTTGAACAGTTTTGTTCGGTTCATTTACGGCTTTTTATTATTTCCAATCCTTGGTTCCCTACTAAACTTCTTGTTAGCCAGGAAATGATAAATATGAAAATAATAACCAGAATTTTTATTAATTAAACCGATTTAGTCAAAAGCTATTACAGTCTAGCTTCTTAAAGAACTCTCTTAATCCAATTGCATATATACATATTGCATTTAGATTGTGAGGGCGTAAACTCATTACATGTTAAACGGAACAAGAATCTCATTAACTCTAGCAGTGGTCTGGAATGGTGGGTTATAATCGGCGACAAAATAATCTGGCTGCTTTCCTTTGCTCTTCTCGATGTGGAACTTCCATTCAGTGCCGTTGAGGCTATCCATTAGAGCTACAGCTTCTTTAATTGCTAGATCATCCGTCACATACCCACCAATCTGCCTTACGGCTACGTAGGTTGGTTTCCATGACTGCACGTGAAGGTCATCGGCCAAAGGTGGGGTTTGTTGATTCTTCTTTGGGATGTAGAAGGAGACGGTGTACATGTACATTTCTGCTCCAGGTGTTATTTGTGTGATAACCGGAGCTGTCATGTTCATCTTTATCTTGCTTTTGTTATCTCCTTGTATGTAACGAAATAATCTGTAACCCCCCCACCCAAAAAAAAAATTAAAACAATTTTATTTAAGATAATAAATTAGGATACTAACATCATATGTTTGTTACAAAAAAGCATCACATGCTTTAAGTTAATGAAACGTAAAAACCGTAAAAAAACAAAATCTTACTTAGCTTTGTTGCTTACACAAAACAGAATAAATTTATTTTTAATTCAACAGTTCTATTTAAATCAAAATTCTAGTACAGAGTTAAAAGAAAATTAGATTGAAAAATGTAAGTTACCGTTGGAAACCCGTTTTGGTGCCCTGGGTCATGGATTGGGCGGTTATGGGATCCGTGGACATCCAGACCGCAGAGTTATACATGCGGATCTCGTACCCGTATCCGGCTTGTACCAACTTGTAGGTTGGGCACTCGTAGTGGTCACACGTTCCTGGACGCATCCCCATAGATGGGTTCCACGGTGCGGGAGCCTGAGAACATGATACAACCACGACTAGGCCGAGGAAGAACGACAGCTTTAAGATGGTTAAACCGGTTTCCATGGTTTAAAAATGAATAATCTGGTTTTTCTGTAGATACGATTTGACACGTCTTGTGTAATGAATATTTATAGATGCGTTTTTGGGCGTAATAATCAGGGGCGGACGCAGGACAATAATAGATGTGGCACGTGTCCTAGTCCACCGAGAAGCATAACAAATAACATAACCAATCCACTAAAAACATGACAAACATAGAATTGAAATTATAGAAAATATCCCGGAAAAGGCGGCCAACCTCCTGGAAAAAACAATGTACATGGACGTGAATGTTAAGCCTAAAATATTTAGTAATCATAACACAGAAAATCCTATTTTCTATATTTTTAATTGTTTTTCTCATGTTATATTTATTGTTTTTAGTTGATTGTATAATTATGTGCCTCAATCAAAATAAATTCCTAGATCCTCTTCCCTGGTAATAATAGAGTACAAGGTATTAATATCTTTGTCTAGATAACCTTCGAAGAAGTTTGACCTATAATGAGAGTCAGATGGCAAGAAGATTTGGGTAAAACAGATCCCTTAATTGAAAAAACATATTCCCCAATTGACTATATATAGTATATTTATTAGGCAACAATAGTGATATCCACGAACAATTATAAGTTGCATGTATACCAAAAAAAATATGTAGGACAGCTCAATAAATTTATAGATTCCACGATAAAAAAGAAATTTCGGGATTTTATAACTAATATTGATAAAAATTTTTTAACAAATATATATATATATATATATTTTAAAAATAAATTTTGTGAGGAAAAAAATATTCATATAAAATATTTTTATATCTTTTATATTATTATTTTTTGTAAAACTACATATATTTTAAAAATAAACTATTAACTATCAAGAAATAAGAGATATCAGATTGGATTCAGACGGTCACACAGTTTAATTCCCACTTAAGCCGGCACTGATAATATGAATAATTTAGTGCTAGCAAAATTGAACAGCCTTAAAACTTTTCAATTGCTAAATAGGAAGTGACCTTAATTCAACTAAATAATGTCCGATATTTGAAAAAAATATCAAAGAATGGACTCAACTGAAGTGATGAAGAGTTTTAGCTTGAGACTTATCTTGTGAGAAAAGAAATTTCACTAAAGAACATTATAATCTATTTGGAGAAAAACGTAAATGCAACATGCTCTAGTGTATGACTAAAAGCTTCATAAATAAATCAGCATATGCTGATTTCGTATACACACTGTGTCAGTGTGAATGTGTAATTAGTAAGGTATGAGGGTGCGATGAGGATGTGGTTTGAATCACAAAGCATATGCTGATTTCGTCTGTCTTTCATAATTTATTTGGTTTTAGATAACAGATTTCAAAATAGAGCAACATCTATTGTAAAACTGTTTTTGGAGATGAATTGATTTAACATTCTTTTATTTGTAAAAGAATGTGTAATTTTAGAGGTTTGAATATGGAGTACGTGCGTGAACTTCATGTGTTTATGAAAATGATTGGAAACATAAAGATGACAGTTTAGTTAACCCATTAAAGCACCATCGTTAAACTTCTCTCTATCACTTGATCATTCTTTGGCAAAACACACTAAATGCTTTATAATTTTACACACTTGATCATTCTGTCTATCATTTTTTTACATTAGATATATCACTTGATCATTCTTTGGCAAAACTTATCCTAAAGAGATTATGCGACATTTAAATTGCAAACCCGAGTTGAGTATTTTTATTTAGTTGAACTTTATTAAAAGTAAAAATTCATCTCTTAGAATATATAGTCAAAATTAGTATATCCTTTGATTTATTTCCAAACCAAGTTTTATTTTTCTCATTGTGTATATGTATAACATCTAAAGTACTTTTCATTCACATAATTTTATACTATATACTTTAAAGAAACTAATTTTTATTTTTTTGCAAATATACTTTTTGGGTACATAATATACCAAAAAAAAGATAAAATTATTTATTTCCATATTTCAAATGGCAGATATTGTGCAAATGAAAACAATAAGAAGATAAGAATCATGGGATTTTTACTGGACAATAACACTGCTAGATTTTTTTGTGTGTCTCTAATTAATCTGTTTTATGATTATATCATTGTCATTAACTACATCAAACATACATATTTATCTCTCTTTTCTTTTATATAGTTAGAGCATCACTAAATTTGGAGTTTCTTATCATTAATTATATTAATTATATTAATTTTAATATGTGATTAAATTTTAATATAAACAATAATGCTAATCAGCGAATGACAAATGTCATAGTTGTTTCTTAAAATTGTGTGAAAGTTACGTTTCTCCTCCTTTATTCTCTTTTCTCATTTTTTAACATTTTGTTGAAAAAATCACATTTCTTGTCACCTATAAAAAAATGCTCTAGGAGTCTCTTAAATAAAGAATCAGTCTCTCTTTGTTTTGTGTACATCTTATGCCGCTTCTTAGTGGTCCAATCAATGGATAAAGCAATATCATCCACATAAGGAGAAATGGTGCATGTCGAGGTGATCAATACTGATGATTATATTAGTAAACTCTCAAACGATCTCTTGCTTGAGATCTTATCAAAATCATCGACGGAAGAAGTCATTAAAACTAGTATTCTATCGAAAAGATGGAGGAATGTGTGGAAGAAGACGTCTTGTCTGTGTTTGGACATGCGGAGGATCGAAAAAACCACAACTCTTTTGCCGGGTGTTTTTCATCAAGCTGCTAATTCAGTGACAAAAGTCTATTTCTTTTCCTTAATATTTTCCTTCATAAGTTTTAGAAGAAGAAAAATTACATGAATAGATCTGGTTTTAAGATTGATGGACTAGGTTGGTTGGTGCTAACTATATTATGAACACTTAAGATAACCCATGAGATGATCTTGTTTGTTGATTTTTATAACCTATGAATACATATCTCTAGGTCAAATAACATCACTTGAGAAAGAGAGGTTCTACTTATTGTAGATATCAAATAAGTTTGGTGGGATTTTATTTTGAATTTTTCTGAAAGATTGAAGTTAACAGTTTTTCGCGCGAAAGTCTTAAATTTTAAATTTACAATCGTTAGATTTGAGATTGATGATTACAGATCAGTGAGTTGTTATTGTAGTGAATAGTAAATCTAGATGAAAATGATCTCTTGCCTTTTTTCATTCAAAATGGTACATCAGATATATTGGGTTTTATTTTAAATTTCGCGATTTTGCTAAAGATCTAGACTGGTGTAATATTTAATTTTTGAATTATATGATCAATAGATTTATGTTTCTCTAAAAAAATATCAATAGATTTGAGATCTAAGATATGTTATTGAATTCTTATGGTAATAAATATGAAATCTAGGAAGACATGATCTCTTGCTTTTTTCATATAGAATAAACACTTGCATTATAAAAAAAAGGCATACCCAATATATTACATTTTTTTGTTTGAAATTCATTGTTTTATAAGAGATTAGCATAATTTTTTTTTACTGAAAATATATTTTTTCTTTATATTATATGATCAAGATATTTGAGACACACCAGTCATTTGTGTTGTAGTGAATAGTAAACCTAAGAGAACATGATCTATTGCCATTTACACCTAGAAGTAATACGTGCATTCAGAAAGGTATACACTAATATCTATCATAATTCAAAATTGTGGATTCATAATCTGATTTAAAGTACAGTAGTATACAATCACTTATCCCTTTTCTGCAAAGTCCAGTATATATAGGGTAACTAGTGTATTGTTCATGAGATTTAAAGAGTTATTTTTCTTGTTAAATTTATTGCAATATAATTGTAAGATATTGAATTAAAAAATGTCTTAAATTCTTTGGCTTTGTAGGTTATACAGGATCACTGTGGCCATTTGGAAAGATGCACAATCTACCATGACTCACGCCAATGTGAAAACGGGATGTTGGAGTTTTGGATTCAGTCACTGGTTAATGTGAAACACATCAAGGATCTCACACTTGAAAACTTTTCTCCCGGTTCGAAATCAAACAACAGATCCAATGTCACACTTGACTTACCTCCTAGGTCATTTTCTCATCCAAGCCTCACATCTCTCTCGCTAAGCCAGTACAACTTAAAAGCTCCACATGCTTTCTTGGTTTGCTGGAATTTAAAGAATCTCAAACTGATTGGTATCTCTGCCGAGGTTGAAGTCTTTAATGCAGTCCTTGTGGCTTGCACTTCTCTCCAAGTGCTTGCACTAGAGATCACTTGCCACAGAAAAGATGGTATTCTGAAGATTGATAACCACAACCTAAAGTTCTTATATCTATCATGTTCTAGGATAAAAGGCGTTGAGGTGTCTTCACCCAGCCTAGATATTATCTCCATTGGATCTCTCTCGTGTGAGATGGAGAACTTCATCATTGCAAGCCCTAGACTCCATTTTAATCGAAACTATTGGGCTACAGGAAAATTCTTTCCTCACACTAGCTATTATATATCATGCCCCTATCAGGTATATATTTCTTTTGGATGCTATTGTACTATTTTGATAGAGAAAGAAATGGTATCAATACTTAACAGTTTTGACACATATATGAATGTCAGGGGGAAGCAAGCATTGGACATGAGATCATGATGAACGGATCCAATGTTTGTATGAAAATGTTTGCATCAATGTCGGTGAGTGTAGACTTAACTAATGCAAAAGAAGTTGAGATACTCAGACAAGTGTTAGCTGTATGGCCTGGAGACATGCAAGAAGTTGAGATTTTGTTTAAGGTATGTTCATCCTATGTTTCAAATTAGAAAATGATCATATATAGAATTAGCCACTATATATCTAGAGGAGTGACACATATATATGATTTTAGAGAGTAGAATAGGTATTGAGAGATTAAGAGAGATTTGGTAAGAGATTAAGAGAAGTTTAGAAGAGATTGTGAGAGAAATGGGGAGATTAAGTATGATCCATGATGAACAAGAGAGAGACTAGAGAGAGAGTAACATAACTCGCGTAAATTCATTAATGAGAGAGTGTTTACAATATATAGGAGTGAGACACTAGGGTTTAAGAAGAGACTAAGCATGTGAGGTCAAGGCTAAGGGAGCCTTTAATTTGAACCGGACCAATGAGCCTCTCCACACGCGTGGTCACTATGCTAAAAGTGAACCTTATCCTTCCAGCCTGTGCCAGCCTGTAGAGACGCTCTTCCTCTATCCATAAACGGTCATATGCCTTCTTTGGTCAAGGCAAAACATGATCAGACCGTAAACTTCTTCTCGCGGTAACTCTTCTTTACCGCATGGTCGATACCGTCTGTACGGCCGTACGGCCATGGTACGGACCTGTACGGACCGGTACGGACGGTTCTCCCTAAGGCCAATCCTTCTCCTCTTCTCCACATCACAACCTCTTCAACCCTGAACAACTCTCCTTATATTCCTTAGCTCATCTCAACACTCCCCCTCAAGCTTGACCATGTGGAACAAGTCAAGCTTGGAAGGATCATGAGCTCCTCCTCATTAAAAACCTCATCAAAGAAAACCCATTGGGACAAAACTCTGATGAGGGAAAAAGAGTAAGGACCTCATGATCAGGAGAGTGTATAGATCAGCCCTTAGGCGAAAGATCAAGGAGTCCCAACCTTATGTGAATTGACTCCATTGTCTTTTGCCTAGCCGCCTTAGTGAATACATCTGCCAACTGATCCTCACTCCTTGTGTAGCACGGCAGTATCACTCCCAAGACTATCATCTGCCTCACTTTATGACAGTCCACTTCAATATGCTTGGTTCTTTCATGGAACACCGAGTTTGTGGCTATGTGAATGGCTGCTTGATTGTCACAGTGCATGGTCATTGGTGTTGCTTGCTCAATCTCCAAGTGCTTCAGGATTCCTTTAATCCATACCAACTCATTTGTGAGCTTTAGCATTGCTCTATACTCAGCCTCGGCACTTGAGCATGACACCACCTTCTGCTTCTTACTCTTCCAAGTAACCATGTTTCCACCAATGAATGTGCAATAGCCGGTTGTAGATCTTCTATCTGTTCTGTCTCCAGCCCAATCTGCATCACAATATCCCACTGCTTCAGTACTCCCGTTACAACCCATCCATATACCAAGCCCTTGAGTTCCATTCAGATACATAAGAACTCTTTCTACCATGCGCCAGTGATGCTCTCTTGGAGCTTGCATATGCTGACTCACTTGGTTCACAGCAAAACAGATGTCTGGCCTAGTGATGGTTAGATAGATCAGCTTCCCCACAAGCTTCCTGTATAGCTTTGGATCATGAAACATCTTACTATCTTCTAGCTCCCCCTCACGTGGAGCTTTATACCCATCCTCCATGGGCATCTTGGCTGTCTTTCCTCCATACGCACCAGCCTCCTTCAACAGATCCAAGATATACTTCCTTTGTGAGATGAACAACCCTTCTTCTGATCTGCACAGCTCAATTCCAAGGAAGTACTTCATTTCTCCCAAGTCTTTGATGTCAAACACAGATTTCAGAAACTCCTTGGTCTCCTTGATTCCCACCTTATCACTGCCTGTGATAACTATGTCATCCACATATACCAGAAGCACAACAATGCCTGCAGGTGTAGTAAGAGTGAAGAGAGTGTGATCAAGCTCTGATTTCCTGAAACCTCTTCCATTTAGAGTTGTACTCAGCTTGTGATACCATGCCCTTGGTGATTGCTTTAACCCATAGATGGCCTTCTTCAATCTCAGCACATTCCCTGATTTCACCATCCCTTCTAGGCCCGGAGGTGGTAGCATGTAAACTTCATCTTCTAACTCTCCTTGGAGAAATGCATTCTTAACATCCATCTGCCAAAGATCCCACCCAAGGTTAGTAGCCACTGATAGGACTATTCGAATGGTGTGAAGCTTTGCAACTGGAGCAAATTTATCAATGTAGTCTTCTCCATAAGTCTGAGTGAACCCTCTTGCTACCAGTCTAGTCTTCTTCCTCTCAATCGACCCATCAGCCTTGTACTTGACTGTAAAGATCCATCTACTAGACACAGCCTTCTTCCCTTTTGGTAGTTCACTCTCATACCAAGTGTCATTCTTTATCATAGCTCCTGCCTCAGCTCCTACTGATTCCTTCCATTCCTTATCTTCCATTGCCTCTTCATAGCTTCTTGGAATGTGATTCTTATCTAAGTTTACCATAAATGCACAATGTGCTTCTGGATATTGAGCAAAGGAACACACGGCCTGAGTAGGATGCTTCACAGCTTGGGCATTGTAGTACACTCTCGTGTTTACCCAACTGGAAGGATCCTTTCTCAGCCTTGTACTCCTTCTCAACACTGGCCCTTCTTGTGCCATCTCTTGTTCTTCTTCTACTTGTGGAGTCACTGCTTCAGTCTGTTCTTCAGCTTCAGCTCTAGCCTCTCCTTGTCTCTGATCTTCTTCATTCAGTTCTCCCCTTTCTGATCCTTCTCCACTTTGGACAGGAGAATCAGTTCCTCTGTTTCCTAGCTCACCGGCCTCTTCTAAGCCTTGGTCCTCTAGTTCATATACTGATTCACTTCCCCCCTCATGTGCAAAGTGGGATGGTTCTTCTGCTGCAGCTGGAGTAGGTTCTGGACGCCTACTCTGATCCTGGGACACTCCAATTCCGAGCCCCTCTAGGATGTTTCTCAAACAGGCAGCTCTTTCTGATGGCTGGGAGAGATCCTCCAAGTCTTCCCATGTCTGCCCATCATAGTATCCTTTGTCTTCCATGAATCTGACATCCCTTGACACTAGGACTCTCCTAGCTGTAGGATCATAGCATTTGTATCCCTTCTGTGAAGTGGAATACCCAATCATCATAGCCTTGGTGCTCTTTGCTTCTAGTTTGTTTCTCTGCTCGCCTGGTACAAGAACATAACACACGCATCCAAAGATCCTTAGGTGATCCAAGACTGGCCTGCTCTTGTTGAGTACCTCAAATGGAGATTGATCTGCCAAGATCCTGGTTGGTATCCTGTTGATCAGGTAGCACGCAGTCATCACAGCATCACTCCAATACCTCTTGGGAACCCCTTTGTGGAACATCATGGACCGGGACACCTCCATGAGATGTCTGTTCTTCCTTTCCGCAACTCCATTCTGCTGTGGAGTGTATGTGCAGCTAGTCTGGTGAAGAATCCTATGTTGAGCAAGGTGATCACGAAATGCATGCCCAGTATACTCTCCACCATTATCAGACCTGAAAATCTTAATCTTGGCATGATATTGGTTAGTCACATAGGCTTGAAAATTTTTAAATGCATCAAGGACCCTATCTTTAGTTTTAATCAATGTTAACCAGGTGTATTTGGATTTTTCATCAATGAATGTGACATAATACTTGTAATCATCCCTAGATAAGCAAGGTGCCGTCCAAACATCAGAGTGAATTAAATCAAAGCAGTTTGCATAAAGAGTAGATGATCTCTGAAAAACAGTCTTACAAGGTTTGCCCAAAATACATGCCTCACAATCATTATTTTTAAACATGACACCTGGTAACATAATGCTTAAGGCCCTAACATGTGGATGTCCTAGCCTAGCATGCCACAGAGCATCAGTACTTAAGGAAGAAACAGAACTAAACGAGAAACAAGAACTAGAAATAGGTGCAAGGTCTTCAATCATGTAAAGATCCCCTTTGGTTGCTCCTTGCCCAATCAACTTACTGCTCTTAATATCCTGAAACTTAACATCATTAGGACTGAAAATAACATTGCATTGAAGATCAGTAGTGCATTTCTTAACTGATAAAAGATTAGAGGTGAACTCAGGCATGTAAAAAGCTTTTGAATCCTTATTAAACAAGTTCAGTTTACCAATGCCCCTAATGGGAATTCTATCTCCATTTGCAATCATAACATGTCCAAGGGCAGGTTCTATGTCTTTTATCAGATTGTTATCACTAATCATGTGATGAGATGCACCAGAATCAATTATCAATGGTTTATGCAAGCTCCTAGCAGTATTGGTTCTAGATGTTTCATTTTCAGCTTTCAGGCTCTTAACTACTCCTAACAATCTATCAGTTATGCTAGTGTGAGCAGTGGCAGTACATGAGATTTTAAAAATGTCTAACAGTTTATCAGAGATACTAGGTAATGTATGAGCAGAGTATGAGTATCCAAGAGTGTTGCCTAGCATTTTACCAGACTCCTTGAGGGCGCGGATGAAAGCCTCAAAGTCAGCCTTGGTGATCACCTCCTGAGAAGTTAGAGCTCTGCCTTCACTTTCACCCGCCTTGACATTTGGACTGGCCCCTGATGAGCCGGCACCACTTGCTTCAGCAGAAAGGTGAGCCTTAGCTTCTCTATCCTTGTTGAACTTGCTAGGCCTGAGGTGTGGATGTAGGATCCAGCACTGACTCTTCTTATGCCCTTGCCGCTTGCAATGCTCACAGCTTCCCTCATACTTCTCATACTTCCTTCCATCTCCACGGTACGCTGCCTTGTTTGCTTGCGCCTCTTCTGCTTTATGAGCTGTGGACATTCCCTTCTTGCCTCCAAACAACCCAAGAGAGCCTTCATCCTTCTGAAGTTGTGCGCATACCTCCTCCATGGATGGGAGAGTAGGTGATCTTAGGATATGCTTGATCACATCCTGGTAGCTTTCATCTAGAGTCATCAATAGCCCAAACACCTGATCTTGCTCTCTCCTCTCAATGAGCGATTCCTCATCAGTTGTGTTGGGTCTAAGACTCTCAAGTTCGGACCACAAAGCTCCAAACTTCCCCATGTGCTTGGTGAGATCTTCTCCATCTTGCCTCAAGACACTGATGGTTTGCTTCAGATCAAACACCCGACTTATGTTGGACTTGTTTCCATACCTCTTATGGAGCATGTCCCAAAGGCGCTTAGGAGTCTCAAAGTGCACGTAAGCTTCAAGTATGGGGAGCTCCAGGGAGGCATGGAGCACAGACAGCACCATCAAATCCTCTTGGACCCATCTCTTTGCTTCAGCTACCGCAAGAGTCTTCCCGTCGCCTTCTTCTTCATCTTCTTTGGCCACTGGCTCCGGACCATCATCTGTGATGTGGTTCCACAGCCCTAGCCTTCCAATGGTAGTCCTCACCAACTGGGACCACATCAAGTAGTTCGAGCCTCCCTTCAGTGCAACCGGAACCGTCACCAGTTTGCTAAAGTTGGTCGTCTCCATCTCCTCTTCTTTATCACACAAGGACAAACTCGCAAATGAAAAGAAAGGAACAAGGATCTCTCAATACCAAAGCCAACCTGGCTCTGATACCATATGATTTTAGAGAGTAGAATAGGTATTGAGAGATTAAGAGAGATTTGGTAAGAGATTAAGAGAAGTTTAGAAGAGATTGTGAGAGAAATGGGGAGATTAAGTATGATCCATGATGAACAAGAGAGAGACTAGAGAGAGAGTAACATAACTCGCGTAAATTCATTAATGAGAGAGTGTTTACAATATATAGGAGTGAGACACTAGGGTTTAAGAAGAGACTAAGCATGTGAGGTCAAGGCTAAGGGAGCCTTTAATTTGAACCGGACCAATGAGCCTCTCCACACGCGTGGTCACTATGCTAAAAGTGAACCTTATCCTTTCAGCCTGTGCCAGCCTGTAGAGACGCTCTTCCTCTATCCATAAACGGTCATATGCCTTCTTTGGTCAAGGCAAAACATGATCAGACCGTAAACTTCTTCTCGCGGTAACTCTTCTTTACCGCATGGTCGATACCGTCTGTACGACCGTACGGCCATGGTACGGACCTGTACGGACCGGTACGGACGGTTCTCCCTAAGGCCAATCCTTCTCCTCTTCTCCACATCACAACCTCTTCAACCCTGAACAACTCTCCTTATATTCCTTAGCTCATCTCAACAATATATACATATATTTATTTATTTATTTTTTGCTTATATAGAGTAACAATGCTGCTAGGAAAGAAAGTGAGTCTTCCATTGGAAATACACAGAACGCGTTTTGGGAAGATACAAAACCGTTTCCCAGCGCTCAGTTCCGTGCATATACTGTATGGTTGTCTAACTTTAGCGGTTCAAATGAAGAGTTTGCGTTAGCCTCGCGTATGATAATGCAAGGGACGGTAGCAAGGTGTATGATCATTAAACCATCGACGGTTTCTCCAGCTAACAAGTTGGAGATTGAAGCGGCAATAGCCAGGCTGAAGGAGCTTCCAAAAGGTCACGAGAACCTTCGTATCGTGATGTTCTGATGAGTTGTTGTTTGAATCTAGCCATTGGCTATATATCTAGAGAACTCTTCCGAGTCTCGTTTCAAGTATTGCTTTGGTATTTCTCTTTTTTTTTTTTTTATGTTTCAGATATTTGGGATGTTATTTGAGTTAACTTGAAGTTTATTTGATCTTATTGCTTAGTCAAAAGGGATTATCTATCATGAGTCGACAAAACCTATGTGCTTGTTAATTTGTTAAGTTAGGGTACATATAACTTATTCAGTAATCGTAAGGGCCAAAGAGTAGGTAATAGTATAGTAAATTTCTGTAAAGAAAGTTCCACAAATAACATATTACATGTATTTCACTATACTAAATCGAATATATAGCTCCATTACATTTTTTTTAATTTTTAATGTATTAAATAAAAAAGCATAAAAAGCCTCATCTGGTTAGAAGTCATTTACTCACACTCACGGCTTAGAAAACGTTACAAACTTTTCGTTAATTGATTTTCTATAGAACTATTAAGAAATAAAAAGTCACCTTTTTATTACATCAATAAAAAGTGACCCATGAAAAACCAAAATTCGTAACGCCTCTCTTCCCCATGACTTGAGCCAGCAATTTCATCTATCACATTTTTTGAAACGCTTCTTAAAGTCTCTACCCTTTTTACGTTATGTATCTTAAAGATTTTACTAGATTTTGACCCGCGCTCTGAAGCGCGGGTTTTTGGATTATAAAAAAAAAACACAATTTGATATGAATTATCATTTTGAGATTGTTTTACATTATTACGTTACAGAGTCGTATTATATCAAAGAAGGATATTTATTTAGATTTAATTAGCTTATTTGAGATTCTCTATGTATATTTTTATGTAAATTTCTATTAGGCATATGTACTTTATCCGAACCCAAAAATTTGAACCAAACCTGATCCAAAAATATATATTCAGTTTGGTCAATTTCTAAAACAAAGTACTTATTGGGTATACTTTTAAACCCGCGGGTCTCGGTTAGGTCCGAGTTTTATCTGAGACTCGATCGGCTAAACAAAGTACCCAATTATTTTGTGTATATTAGGCATATCTGGATATTTAAGATTGGTATTATGGATATTTTAAGTTAAAAGGTGATGCTATCAAAATTTACTTATATATTTCAGGTATTCAAGTAAAATTTTGGATATTTTCTGTTTTTAGTTCATATTTTGGGTAAAGTTTTGGGTTATATAAACTATTTGAACTTTTAAGAATTTTGTTTGAGTTTTCAAAAAAATTCATGTTTCAGGTATTTTTGTGTTTTCGGGTATTTCAAATCTTTTCGGGTTTTAAATATTCAAATCGGTCGGTCCCATCGTGTAACCAAAAATTATAGTTATTTGAATTACGAATCTGAACCGGTCCGGAACCAACCTGAATCCGAACTGAAATTTTCAAATATCTAGTTGGTTTAAATGTCTAGGACATAAAAGGAATCGATCAAACTCGGCCCGAAGACCCAAATATTAAACTTTACTCTCTTTCATTATATTTGGTGTGCATTTTATAATATTTTTATTTATTGAGTTGATAAAACTTAAGATTTATTTAGCATATTTTTTTAATTTAGTATTGCAGTCCCAAATATATAATCTAATAACATAATATGAAACCTTCTATATTGTCCACAATGTCTGATATAATTTGTTTTGTTAATAGTGTTGATATTGGTATATCATGTTAGTTAACGGTAGATGTTATAAGTTGTAGATCTTATAAAGGTTAATTACGTTTGGTATTATATGTAGATAAAAAAGTGGATCCAAAAAAATATTAGAATTAAAAGAGAGATTACAATATATTTCTAAATGTTGGAAAATATTATTTGGTTGCTATATAATAGGAGTTCAGTTATAATATCTAGTTATATATAATAGGTTGGACTAAAAATGAAAGAGTGCACTAACCTTGTATAAGTAGATTTTTCAAAACTGATTCTCTTTTAATAAAATAGATTGGAAAGCAATAGATTCTGAAAAGGTCCCATCCCATTAAGCAGAAAATGCACAAAAACTTAAACAACTTTAGATTTAACCACAAAACTTAATTTATAAACTAATAAATCTATCTGTTTATAATAACAGTTTGATTGGATCAAATTATAAATATTTCCTGACTACTGTTTTATAAATTGATTGAATTAGTAGTATTATATTTTCTAAATTATTAAGTGAAGTATATTAGTTTATATTTAATTTAATTGAATTATCAAAAACGTAACATGTTCAATTTTATATAGATGGAATAAATCTATAAGAATTTCTTTCTTAAAATTTTCTATAGTTTTGACCCAAAAAAAATTCCTCTAGTAAGTATTAAGATGCTATACATAGAATCTATTCAAATACAAAATCCATGGCTAGGGGTTTATCTATAGAATCTTAACTAAAGCTATAGCAAAGTTTAACAGTTGAGGTTAACGCCGTCTCAAATTAGTTAAGGGTTATGTTTATATTTAGCATGTAACAAAATAATTTTAAAATTTTATAGCTCTATATATATATATTTGATGTCTTTTTAAAAATTACTCTAAATTTAGTAATATATCTAAAATTTTAAAGTTTTAAACTATAATTTATATTTACTTTTAAAACAATTCTTGATTTTTTTTTTCTTGTACCAATGGTCAAATCCTGATCCTAACTACACTGGCAAGTAACCACCAGGGTCCATGGGGTTTCAAATCATCGGTGAGACGATCAAATTCTTTAAGCATCATGGTTTCTTTGAGTCCAAAACCTTTTACAAGAAGATGTTGCTAAGGTTATTGTAACATACATCAAATAAAAAACATAAGTTTTGGCAAATCATATTCAAAAAGAAGTATGGTTGGAGTTCACATAGTCATATACAACATGGCACATCATGAGCAAGGAAGAATAAGAGGTTCGTTGGATTCCAAGTGTGTTACTACTTTTTGAAATTCAAGTAACAATTGCTGCCAACACAGCCTCTGTATTGCAGCCAAATACTATTTTAATGTGATACAAATCTCTGTATTGCTTTACTGTACTATAATAATCATGTCTTCTAACTAATCGATTCTTTCAAGATTAAACATCACCATTTCTTCTAGAGCCGACCTGAAGCCACTCTGAGGCAAACACTGCAGATTCTTCAAAGCTTCATCAGCTTTCTCCCTAGCCAACTCTTGCGCTCTTCTGATTCCACCGCCTTCTCTCACCAACTCAATCCCTTCTTCCAGAGAACCCTCCTCGCAGAACTCAGACTCTATGATCTCTCTCAGCCTCGGCTCCTTCTCCAGCGCGAAAATCACAGGCGCGGTTAAGTTACCTTTAGCCAGATCACTCCCTGCTGGCTTCCCTAGCTGCTCTGACGACTGAGTGAAGTCCAAAATGTCGTCGACCACTTGGAAAGAGAGGCCGAGATTCTTCCCGAACTCGTACATCTGCTCTGTCACATCGGTATCGACTCTGCTGAAGATAGCAGCTCCTTTGGTGCTTGCGGCCACCAGCGAGGCTGTCTTGTAGTAACTCTTGAGCAAGTAGTCTTCTAGAGTAACGTCACAGTCGAACAGACTCGAGGCTTGCTTTATCTCTCCGCTCGCAAAGTCTTTGATCACCTGGATACAATGATAAGTTAGTGAAATGAGATTTCGTAGCTCTGTGACATTGTGGAGTAGTTGAGTACCTGACTTATGAGCTTGATAACTTCCAGGTTCTCGAGGTTGGCTAAGTACCATGATGCTTGAGCAAACATGAAATCACCAGCTAGTACAGCTACTCTCGTGCCAAAAAGCTCGTGAACTGTTTCCTTACCTGTCATTACACAGAGATTAGGCCTGTGGCTTCGGGTAATTCGGTTCGGGTAGTTCGGTTTTTGGTAAGTTCAGTTCAACATAAATGTTACCGAATTAATCCGAATTTTATTTCGGTTAGTTTAGTTTTTGAAAATCCTACAAGTTTTTGATTTTTGGTTATATATTGGTTTATTTGTTACAATTTCGGATAAATTCGATTAATTTGGGTTAAATTTGGTTATTTCGGTTTGAAATTTGGTTAGTTCGAAATTTGGTTAGTTTGGTTCCCGTTCTTGGTATGGTTTGGTTATAATTTTTTTTTAAGAAAACCAAATTAACTGATTGCCGCACCGAACTCAAAAACGAACTTTTCTTTAAAAAAACTACCGAATCGAACCAAACTTCTAAAAACCTAACCAAAAGTTTTGGTTCGGTTCGGCGGGTTTGGTTCGGTTCAAAATCCCAGCCCTAACAGAGATATTCAACTGAACTAGACATTGTTCCAGAAAACATATGAAACATGAATGAAAACTCACTCACCTCTGCGCATATCACTCTCATCTAACACATCATCATGTATCAAGCTTGCAGTGTGAATCATCTCAATGATCTCACCTAAACGCCTATGTTCCGTTGTAAGTTCCCTGCATCAAATACATTGCTTAAAACAATCTAGATTCTCTGGATCAAAGAAACACAAAAACAAGTGTATATATTATTACTTTAGGCCAGCTAGCTCTGCAGTGGCTCGTGAAACAAGGAACACTAAACCGGGTCTCATCCTTTTACCACCAGCTCCGAAGATTTGCTCAGCTGCAGATATCAAAACCGGATTCTCTGCACCAACAATCTAATAAAGAAAGTAACAACTCAATCTCAAGCAGTGCAAATAAGAACAATAAGAAGAAAGAGTTTTATTCAGATACTAACCGATAAAAGATTATCATTCAACGTCTGAAGATCATCAGCTACAACCTCAAACAGATTCGCCAACGAAATGGGCTGCTTTGAGGAGGTCTCTTGCCTCAAATCAAAACTCACCGTTTTGGCTTCACCTATTCCTACAAAACATCATCATTTCACATGTAAGCATAAGTGAACTGAGACAAGAACAAAGGGACATGACTTAGTTCAACTTCAGACAAAACAATCATTCAACTCAAACCAAAACTATCAATCACATGATTAACCGATTAAGACATCCGAGAAAAATCATACCGTTGACCAAAGAGATCTCTTTGGGTTTTGTCGGAACAGCTTTGCAGCTCCTCCCCACGTCACGCCGGAGAAACACCAGATTCCGACCGCCGTAGCTTCTCGCCGTACAAACAGCCTTGGGAAAGTTGCCTAATAGAAACTGACGACGACCACAGCCACACGAGATCAGATCAAGAACACTAGTACCCAAGTCAATATTCCGACAAGATGTCATCATCATTCTCTCACAGAACCCAGAATCAAGTAAAGCTCTAAAGACTTAAGATTATCGAAGCTCCTGTGTAAAGGTTGAAGCTTTTACATGAAGAGGCAATAAAGGTTAACTCTTTTTTTTCTCCGCCGAGAGATTTCGAGTGTATGGAAAAATTACAACAAAAAGAGTATAAAAAATACGAAATTTAATATTCAAAAAATAAAACAAGTGGGGTGGTTTTAATTAGATTCGAGTGGACGAGACAAGCCCACATGAGGAAGTGAGAGGGGGGCGAAAGAGACGATTGTATTCGTTTTTTGTTCAGTACCAGAAGCGAAAGAGAAGAGGGAAACCATTAAAAACAGAGTTCTTCATCGTCTCCACTTATCTTATCTGAAGCTGAGATCTCGCCACGTGTTATTATCCGGTTATTTAGCATTCAGGTCCTTGTGTTAATACTAATTCATGTTTTCAGGCTCCTAAGTTTTGAAATTATTATATGTCCTTTTTGTATATATTTTTTTCAAGTAAAAAATTCTGAAAATTGCATTTAACTCTTTCTTGACCTTATGGTTAAGTGTACTGGCATTCTGATAAACTTTCAAGAACTAAACATTTAACAGTTTGAAATATCAAAAATTTAAACTCTGGATATTAAGATTAAAACTCGTAAACAAGCTCCTTTGATTTCTTGTAACAAAGACGTAGGAAGTCATATGGTTTTTGCTCATTTGTAATCATAGTAGCAGTTTCCATAGCCTGTAATGAGGAAAAATTTAACCTGATATTTTTTTATATGATAATTGTTGTAGAAAGGAGAAGAAGAGGAAGATAATGCTCACTGGGATTAGTTATGACAATGAGTCCAGAGTTCTTGAAATTGCAGTTCCAATAGTTTCTTCCATTAGCTTGGTAATACAGATTCATGGCGACAGAAGCATGGTTTATGAGATTACCGGGGGAGTAACATGGACATCCACTCGAAAGAACGCGACAATCCACATGAGAACATGCGTAGTTTATGTTATCTAGAAGTGCTGCTTGATCCGAAGATGGTTTAGCCACACACCATGTCTTCGTCTATTACAACAAAACTCATTTGAGTAAGAAGAACAAACATTGTTTTAACTTATAATGATAACTAGTCTAAGCATATACCTCTGCGTTGACTTTGATAAAGTTTCTTTCTGTGAGGAAAAGAATACCAAGATGAAACTGTTAAGTAAAACTAGTGACATGTAACGTCAGATTCAGTAAGTAAACTAAGATGGTTGAGTACCTGACGAGAGGTAGAAGAAGATGAGGAAGCAAAGGCACATCCATGCTTTAGCCATGTTGTTTGGTTTTTTTTTCTGAGTGAGAATTCTTCTACAAATCTTTTGTATATAAATGATGAGCGAGTGATCAGTCATGAATTTTCTTTTAAAGAAAGAGATTTTTAGTTTATGCTTTCACGCTTTTGAGGTGAATAATCCAGCAAATTGCTTACAATTAAAGTAAGAGTTTTAGCAAAAGTGACAGTATAAACCGTATTGTTAGAGATCATGTCGGTTTTGGTTTAAAGTTAAACCTAAAGAATCATATTCAATCTTTTGTAATTGGCCATTTAAAACACACAAAAAAAGATATGTCCATATGTTATTACACTAGAAATATTTTGATATCCTTGAATTTCTATATAACTTTTTTGTCAAATTTTTTATCTTTAAATTAAAAAAATAGCATCCAAGTAGTTTCATCTACAAGGTTTAATGTGTGAGAATAACATAAAAGAGACCCCCAAAATAAATAACGAGACATCAAAACGTGAGCTGAGCTGTAAATTAGGGTAATGTTTAGATCCAATGCTCACTTTGTACGAGCATCTTAGTATAATACTTAGATGATGTATGTATAATATACATGCTTTTGTTTATAATCCTTTATTCCTCGGGAAAAAGATTATAGATTTGTAATATTTAAATTACGTTTTAACTTTCCAGTCCACTTATCAAAGAAGCGAATCTCGAAGTGCAACTTTTATTTTGGTACTGAAATATTATTGGTTCAATCAAGTTTCTTAAAAACATACACTCACGAGCTTGGTCAGAGAGGAATCAGAAGAAAGAACATTTCTAAAGGCTAATGTATTCAAGCAATTTGACGACCTCGGTCATGGTCGGTCTAACGTCCGGTTCCGGTTCTAGACACATCATCGCTATACCAAACACATCGTTCATCTCTTGAACCGGTGATCCTCTTAACCTGTTATCTATCACCACCTCTTCTCTTTGGTCTCTCACCACTCCTTTTACCTGCATACAAATTACGACGTCCTTAGGAACCGAACTAGAGTAGTAATTTACCTTTTAAAACAATGAAAACAGAAGAATAACTTCTTACCCACGTAACAAGCTTTGTTCCTTCTTCAAAAAACTCATCATCTGTTGGTCTTCTTCCGGTCAAAAGCTCCAGAAGAAGAACACCAAAACTATATACATCTCCTTTCATTGTAGCTTTACCCGTATCGAAATACTCTGTGTTAGAAACATACATGAACAAAACCAATACTAAGTTTCTGTTATGGATCTGAATTCAACAAATCTAAGTTCTTGTACAAACCAGGAGCTAAGTATCCAAACGTTCCAGCTACAAACGTCGAGACATGAGTCTTGTCTGGCTCCATCAAAGTGGCTAAACCGAAATCCGAAACCCTAGTTTCCATGTTATGATCAAGAAGTATATTACTAGATTTGATATCTCTATGGATAATATGAGGGATGCAATCATGATGAAGGTAAGAGATCCCTCTAGCCGCTCCAACCGCTATTTTATACCTAGCCGCCCAATCCAAAACCTTACCATCTCCAGATTTTTTTCCTGCAAATAGAAAAATAACCTTGTGGCTCAAGAAATAGCTAGGATACAAGTGTACTTGTGACTCAAGAAACCGATTTAATACACGTTTTTGTGTTTAATCCTCCTCATTTTCAACTTACCGTGTAGAAAAGAATCTAAGCTTCCATTAGGCATAAGCTCATAGATGAGGAGATTGAAGTGTGGAGAGGTGTAGTAACCATGGAGAGTAACAATGTTTCTGTGTTTTATATCAGCCATTGATTCTAACTCTCTATGAAACCCTCCGTCTCTCTCAGAGTCTCCTCTGTTTAGCCTCTTCACAGCAAAAGCTGTTGACTCATTGATCGTTAGTCTGTAAACAGTTCCAAATCCTCCAGAACCAAGAATGTCTTTGTTACTTAGCTTATGTGTCTTCTTCATAAACAAGTCCGAGGAAACAGAGTTTAGTAATGGTGACCTAAACATCACCATCTTCCCTCCTCCTTTAACTGAAAAATTACATAAATCAAAACACTATAGAAACCATTTATATATAATCAATGCTAGATTTTACCTGGAAATCCATTTTCATGAACTGTATGTTTTCTCTTCCATCTCTTGTATAGAAGAAGAGCTATTATGATCTTACCAGTGACAAAAGCAACCACAGAGATTGTTATGTAAAGAGTTGTTTCCTTTGCATTAGCCATTGTTTCTATTCACAAACCCCTTTGAATGAAGAAAAGATAAAGAAGACAAGACAAGAAGTTGGTTATGGAGATGGACACAAGAAAAGAAAGTAGGTTTACAACTTTTTTTATCCTCACCAACATTTCAACACGCCACATATGAACTATATCCATAATGTTACTATTACGTATGAAATGAAAACAGAGTTTCTATTATTAAAGAACATCCGCTTTTGTTGAAAACATTAAATGTGATGTACACACTTTATGCAAAAAAAAAAAAAGTGATAAAAGCACTCATGAAAATTGGTATGTTACCAGCTATTATCTAGCTTTTGTCGTTGAATTTGTGCTCTGCATCTAAAACAAGATCAGTAAAATCATTGCAAATTGCAATGTTTAACATCAAGTTGAGCCTGACTCTGAGCTTTTACAATGTGCTTAAAACAGACTTAATTAGAGTGTTTATATCAATGTTACAAAAATTTGGTAAGGGGTAACTAAGCGTTTTGTATATGCCTAGCGATAAGATGGATTATTCCGAATCTAGAGGGAACCTAGGCATTAACAAATTCTTAGTTTATTTTTATATTTGGTTTTTATATTCAAGACTTTAGTTTTTGTTATTATAAAATTGTTTTAATGAATTATAAAAAAATTGATATACAAAAAGAGAAATTAAAAAATTGAAAAAGTCCACACAAAAATCGTCCCAGGAAAACCGTTCTCGTGACGGTTAATGGCGATCGTAAGTGCGATTTTTTCTCCTTCCCACTGATTAAAATTTGGCTCTGATCAAAGCAACAACTAGTGTTTCTGGTGATGCATCTACAATCCAAACGTCATCATGGTGATTGCAGTGATGAAAATAGCCATGGTTATGGCTCTTCTCCAACGACAAATACATAGTATTTTGTCATTTCTCTTTCTCGTAACCATGGTGGTTGTGGAGGGATTCGTCTTGATGATGATGATCATTAATCAGAATCTGGATTTTCAGGGTTTGAGATCAGTTCATCCATCGTCAACAAGAGGTCTAACGCAACAACATTCGGTACGTAACATGTTATTTGAATACATTCACGGTGTCGGTACAGGACAGTCTTACGGCAAGTTCACTATGACATCTTCTATCTCCGTGGTGGAAAAGGTCCACTGCGATGATATCTTGCTTATTCATCGCTATAGATGGTGCCTTGGCCGAAGAATTTGGGATCCAGGAAAGTTACAAGCTTTTATGAAGCAACTACATCACAAGATCAAGATGAGAAGATCAATTTTAGGAGAAACAAATGGAGAATCTTTTAAAATCTATATTTCGATACAATATATTTGGTATCGAAATATGGATAAATCTGCATTATCGTTGAAGCCATGTAAACCACCATGGAAAAAACGATCTTCCAAAATAGAAGATGAAGCCTTTTTGTTGTACGGCGACGTTCTTATAGTCGTTGAAAGTTGGTTATCTCAGTTTTTAGTTTTTGCAGTTGAATCAATATATTGGATTCAAAACTGGAAAATATCTATAGTTCTAAACTGGGATAAGATCAACATAATACAACAAAAGGAAGTGGTGTTTATGATGCGATGCAAATTTAAAGCTCGCAGAAGAACTGATAGAGTTGATACTCTATCAAAAAAGAAGACCGTGGAGGAAAAGCATATTTACAAGTTAATTCTTTTGATCTAGTGTTGTTTACTCTTCATCTTGATTATGCTATTAGTTGTGTTTTATTATCTTATGTATTGTATATGTATTTGTTTCTGTTACATTCTAATTAATAAATTCAAGTTGATAAAAAAAAAAAAAAAACAAAAAGAGAAATCATAAAAATTAGTAGATTTTCATTAATCTTGTTGCTTGATTTAACCGATTTACACGAATTTAAATAAATTTAAACCACATTAGAGCAATTTAAACTAAATTATGATAATTTAAACCAATTTAGATCGAATCGTTTCGGTTATAAACCATTTACCTGATTCTTAGAACCTTAGTTTTTATTATTATGACTTCAATGACAAGAGGAAGAACAAGAAGATTCTCTTTATTACATATATGAGATAGACTTGTAAGAAAGATCTATATGGTTTTAGTTGGAAACATGGCTTTTATGATGAGGGGTCCAAAGTCATAAGATCAAGGTGTGACTTCCCATTGAGCTTCCGAGCAAAGAAGGCATCAAAGAACTCTTGTGTACTCATACTTTTAAACAAACGTTCCTGCTTGTGCTTATCCACAAGGCTTTTCGCCGGACCAATCACCGTCTCCTTTCCCGGACTGTGAAACATAGCAACAGATAACCTCTCTTTCTCTGCATTCACCATCACTCTATGCTCGATGCTTTTATATCTCCCATTCGTTATAATCTTTAACAAATAAACAAAACATTAACAACTAAAGCAAAAGCATCTTAGGAGTTATAAGTTGCATCTCTTACCTCTAGGATCTCGCCAACATTAACAACTAAAGCATCTTGAAGCGGTTTCACCACAACCCATTTGTTATCTTTCTTGATCTGAAGCCCTTCCACTTGATTCACCTGCAATAGAATCGTGAGACCTGCAGCGTCTGAATGTGGAGTCAAACCGATGACTCGATCCGGCTGTGGACATGGAGGATAGTAGTTGATCTTTATAGATTGCCAAACATCTCCAAACAAATCTTCCATCTCTTCTCGTTTGACCTCAAGAACACACGCCATTTTCTCAAAGAGAGTCTTGGCTAAGCTCTTCACTTGAGAGGAGTAAGTCTCCACAGTTTCTCTGAAAGAAGGAGGTAACTTGGAGAACAAGTGAGGTTTGCGTGATCGAATAGGTTCGGTGGTGAGGATGAACATATCTCCCCAGTCAAGTTTCTGATCCTCGGAGACGATGTTGACCTGTCCGAATCCTTCGAACTCGCCGCTTCTCTGCCAGAGTTTCATCTTCTCTTCCATGGGGAGGTTGAAGAGGTCTTTAGCCTCTGTCTCTAACTTTTCAAGAAAAGAAGAATCTATTCCATGGTTGACTAGCTGTTGTATACAGACTGAAAGATTCAAGTAAGAGAGCTTTTAAATATAAATATAAATACAAAGATTCAAAGGGAGTTTACTTGGAAAAATCCCCAATCTTGGCAAGCGAGATCGAGCTTCTCTAGCTCGGTATCCATGGCGGAAACAGAACACAAGCGCTGCATGTCGATAACTGGGAGCTTTGAGCTCAGACAAGAATCAGCCAAAGTCTCTGTTTTGTCTTGTTCAGACCGAAGATACCTCGGAGGAACAGTGTTCTCTTTGGCGATCTCTAGAACAGAAGGTACTAGGAGAGAGCTCCACTGTGTTTCTCCTTCTGCTTCCATAGAGTTTCTACCACACAAAACAGCAAAAACAAAGAAACAAAGATACAAAGCTTGGAACTTTTGATCCACCCAACAACCAAATTATCAGCAAGAAACCAAACAAAGAAACTGAAGTCAAGTCAGAGAGGAAGGGAAAAGAAAATTGATTTGGAGAAGATGACTTTAAACTTCCAAAATTACCCTTAACATGTGTTGTTATTACATAATAGCCTTTTCAAAAAAGCTCATCACTCACAAGTCTACAACAAGACCAAACCTTTTTTGTTCAACAAACTTAACTAAACCGGTCCTGACTCAGTCTTCAAGCTGTTTTGGAGCACTGCGTCTCCAGACACCAGCCAAGACGCTACCGATGATGGAGTGACAGACGCTAGAAACAGCACACGGTACTGCAGTGAGCGGGTTCCCAAAATGCTCTGCCGCTAGAACAAGTCCAAGCACCGAGTTCTTCACCATTACACAAAAAAAGCTTCAGTTGAGATTCAGTTATAGACAGCTGGTTTACTCACAAACTGTGCCTTACCTGCATGCCAACTTCGATAGAGACAGTTCTTGACGAGGCCACATCGATTCTGAGTAACCTCGAGAACAGATAGCCAAAGAGAAATCCAGAGAGGTGAAGAAGGACACAAGCCATGACCACTTGTTTCCCTGAAGCGAGTATGGCAGATGCGTTCTGACCAATCGCAGTCCCGCAGAGAATCGCGACCGTTCCAACCGCGATTGGAGCCATAAGAGGAGTAACAAACTTCACCACTCTTTGGAAGTACTGGTTCATAAATGCACCAGCCAACACTGGGAGAAGAACCACCTGTGACAGGAAGGGTTTAGTTAATCCAAACTTGCTCGCTCTCATTCAAAACCAAGAAACTAGCTTGAACCAACAAGACCTGTAGTGTTGACTTTACTAGTCCAAGAGCATCGACTGCGACGTATTGTTTGGCTAGCTTGGCCGTAAGAAGCGGCGTCATGATCTAGAAAACGGAATGGAAACAAAGATTATTACTCCCTCCGTTTCATTTAATTTGTCATTTTTAGGTTCATGCATGCACATAGATTAAGAAAATATTTAATTTTGCATATTTCCAAAATAAAAATATCATTACCTATACACCTAAACATATTTCAACCAATAGAAATTGGAGAATAATATTAATAAATTTTGCATTGAAATTCTAAACAAAACTTATTTCGAAACAAAAATTTACGGAGAGAGTATTTATGATGCCTTAATCTAGAAGAAGTATGGCAAAACAGATGAAACTAACCACAGCTGAAAGAGTACTAGCTGCTGTCATCAACACCGATAGTGCAACATTCCCACTATAACGTGAACAAAAAAAAATCAGATTACACAGTTGTTCTGAAACATATGGAACCAAAATTAAAATAATTTACGCACCGTGCAATGTAAGTGACAATGTTACTTGCCGTACCTTAAACAAATGAGAAAGCATCAGAGCACATCATTAATGAATCAGAATGTTCTAAAACTCAAATCAAGTAAAGAATGTGGTTTTTACCGCCTGGACAGCAACCAACCAATATGAGACCGGCTGCATAATGTGATGGCAAGTTCAAGAGTTTGCTCACTAGAAATGCTGATAATGGCATGACCTGCAACATGATTCCTCAGCAAGTTATGGACATTACACAAAGAAGTGGTAATTACAAAAAGGCTAGGTCAAGCACAATCATGCATTGATTAACTCGCTTAAACCACCAAGATCATGAGCTCAAGCAAGGTCAAAAACTACTCCACGAGATTATGTTTATCAAATAACAACACTGGTCCCTTAAAGATCTCATCTTTCCTTATTTCCATTCTAACTTTTTGTATAACTTATAGATTCCCAACAAGGGTCAATGATGATAATGGCATGACCTGCAACACAGTTCCAAAGCAAGTTACGACCTTATCCAAGCTCTAATACTACCATTTCGACCCAAAGAAGTGGTAATTACAAAAAGAATTAGCTAACTGCAACTCTCAGAATGAATCAAAATCAGGCATTGATTAATTCACTTAAACCACCAAGATCATGAGCTCAACCAAAGCCACAAACTACTTAACAAGATCAAGTTACCAAACCTAACAAAAACTATCATCAGATACCAACACTGGTTCCTTAAAGATCTCATCTTTCTCTATAACTTATACATTCCATCAAGAGACAATGATGATTAGAGCATTGCGAGAGACAAACCATACCGAGTACTGCAACACAAAGCCGGCGAAGAGCTCTTTGGGCATCTTCAACGCGCCGCGAAGATCATCGAGAGTCAAAGTCATCCCCATCCCAAGCATCGTGATGGTAAGACCTATAATGGTCAAATCAGGAGTGACCCAATTGAAAGCACTCGGCTTCACCAGCCCCAGCAAGCACCCAAGAGATACCCACACCGGAAACGCCGTCGACACCGCCTCTCCCAGAAACTCGACCCACTCCCCAAAGCTCCTCTTTTTCTCTTTCTCAGCGGGGAAGTCGTTCGACGAAACGCCGCAGCGAGTCAAAAGCTCAACGCTTCGCCGCTGCTTACACGTATCAGGAAGAGCCAAACGCGGTTTGAGAGTAATCTCGCGAGTTGAGCAGCAAGAGATGCGACGTAGAGAAGGCAGCGGAGTGAGATTGTACTTGCTAAAGGAGTTCGCTTTCAATGGCGTTGTCAGAGAGAGAGAAATCACGGAGGAGGCCATTTTTTTTTCTCCGTCGTCGGCGATTCGATTCTCTGATCGGAGCAACGAAGAAGACGAAGAAACCTACTCACGTGCCATCACGTGATCTTACCACGTTTAGTGTTTACAAAATGGTCCCTGTGTAAAACTTATTTCTCTGCTTTACCCAGCTTAAACTAGTTTTGCAGAAATCGTTCCCTTTCGTATTATAAGCGCGCTTTAAATGTTTAACGAACAACATAAAATCAAATAAAAATTGGTATATTCTCTTAGTTTAATTCAGTCACAAGTGACCATAATTGAATGTGTCGGTGATCTGATTGATCTCTGCATATGGGCTACTGCATTGAATGATTGCATATCGAAATTTAGTATTACTATCAATACGAATTCAATTGCCATGTCAAATTACGAAACAGTCCTTATTTTGGTATAACGTATTTAATAAGAGTTTCAAAACTTTGAGAGCCATATAAAATGGTACCTACTACTAGCTCAGACGTAAACGCAAACGCATTGTCCTTATCTCATAAATTTATATCCCAATTCAGATTTTTTTTCAAATTAAATTCAGATTGTCTAAATCAAAATTTAGATTATATTCCATATGTTTCAAAATGATAACTTTCACATACATTAATAAAACATTTTAAATTTAATTATATATATATATATATATATTCTGATTAATTATTTCTTACCATTTTGAGCCAATATGAAATTAATACAATTAATTTTTAAAATTTACATTGTATCATTATTATCTAATGAGACTAATCAACTAGTAATTTATACCACCAAAAATTATTAACATAAACCATTTCTATTTGAGTCGTGAATTTTTTAGTTTGTATAAATAAGATCGGAAAAATAATTATATATAATTTTAGATATTTTAAACTATTTTAATAAAAAATTAAAAAAAAGGTTAAATGTATTTAATATATATAGTCAATAATAAAATTTTGATCTATAAAATTTTATGAATATAAAAACTATTTTTAATATATATAATTTTATATTATATCCAATTTTTTTAATTATTAAAGCAGATTGTCTAAATCAAAAATTAAGACAAGAATCAATCAGTAATTAACACTAGCAGTAACTTAACAACATGCGAAGTTAATGTCTTAACCAAACGCGCGATCTCAAAACACGCGTCTCAAGCCGTGAACCTACTATACTACCCCGCTTATGTAAATAACAGAGCAATCAGAGGGCATTTTCGTAACTTTAATCTGTATATAAACAACTCCTCCAGTCTTCTTCTTCCCTCTCAAATGAGTCTTGTCTGTGGTCTTTGATCGTCACAAAGATCCCAAAATTTCTCAGAGAGGTATGTAACGTTTCATTTCTAAAGTTTCTTACTTTATATAGTTATCTCTCACCGTCATTAGATCTAAACCTTCATAAACTCTCTATAGCTTTTGATGTTTTTAGTTAGATCTGGATCTAACATCTAAGGTTTCGTTTTTATATTGTAATAACGCATGAAAGTCCGTTTCTTTGTTGTTGTTGTTGTTGTTATTGTCTAGATGGCTTCGTACACGCCCAAGAACATTCTCATAACCGGAGCCGCCGGTTTCATCGCCTCCCACGTGGCGAACAGGCTCATCCGAACCTACCCTCACTACAAGATCGTGGTCCTCGACAAGCTCGACTACTGCTCCAACCTCAAGAACCTTAACCCTTCGAAAAACTCCCCCAGCTTCAAGTTCGTGAAAGGCGACATCGCCAGCGCCGACCTCGTCAACCACCTCCTCATCACCGAAGGCATCGACACCATCATGCACTTCGCCGCTCAGACCCACGTCGACAACTCCTTCGGCAACAGCTTCGAGTTCACCAAGAACAACATCTACGGTACCCACGTCCTCCTCGAGGCCTGTAAGGTGACAGGCCAGGTGCGGAGGTTTATCCACGTGAGTACCGATGAGGTCTACGGGGAGACTGACGAGGACGCGCTCGTGGGTAACCACGAGGCCTCTCAGCTTCTCCCCACGAACCCTTACTCTGCGACCAAGGCTGGCGCGGAGATGCTTGTGATGGCGTATGGGCGATCTTATGGTTTGCCAGTTATTACTACTCGTGGGAACAATGTTTATGGGCCGAATCAGTTTCCTGAGAAGCTGATTCCGAAGTTTATTTTGCTGGCAATGAGAGGGAAGGTTCTTCCGATTCACGGAGATGGGTCGAACGTGAGGAGTTATCTTTACTGTGAGGACGTTGCTGAGGCCTTTGAGGTGATTCTCCACAAGGGGGAGGTTGGGCATGTTTATAACATTGGGACTAAGAAGGAGAGGAGAGTGAACGATGTGGCTAGAGATGTTTGCAAGCTCTTTGGCATGGACCCTGAGGCGAGTATTAAGTTTGTTGAGAACCGGCCTTTTAATGATCAGAGGTATTTTCTCGACGATGAGAAGCTGAAGAAGCTGGGGTGGTCGGAGAGGACGACGTGGGAGGAAGGGTTGAAGAAGACTATGGAGTGGTATACTCAGAACCCTGAGTGGTGGGGTGATGTCTCTGGAGCTTTGCTTCCTCATCCGAGGATGCTGATGATGCCCGGTGGGCGACATTTCGATGGATCAGATGAGATTTCTTCAGCAGCTTCGGTGTCTGACAAGCCGAGTCAAACCCACATGGTGGTTCCAAGCACAAGGAGCAGTACCAGCACGCCGCAGAAGCCTTCTCTCAAGTTCTTGATATATGGTAAAACCGGATGGATTGGTGGTCTGCTTGGGAAGCTATGTGAGAAGCAAGGGATTGCTTATGAGTATGGGAAAGGGAGGTTGGAGGATAGAGCTTCTCTTTTGCAGGATGTTATGAGTGTTAAGCCGACTCATGTTTTCAACTCGGCTGGTGTGACTGGGAGACCTAATGTTGACTGGTGTGAGTCTCACAAGACAGAGACCATCCGTGCCAATGTTGCTGGGACTTTGACTCTGGCTGATGTCTGCAGAGAGCATGGCCTTTTGATGATGAACTTCGCTACTGGTTGTATATTTGAGTATGATGAGAAGCATCCTGAAGGTTCGGGTGTTGGATTCAAGGAGGAAGACACTCCCAACTTCACTGGCTCCTTCTACTCAAAAACCAAAGCCATGGTAACTAACTCTCTCTTGCTCTGTCATGAATGTGTCTCTTACGATGAAGTTCAACTGGATATGAAAATAAAATAAAAACTTCAAAAATAATACAAAAATATTATGAAAACTAATTTATTTAGATAGATATTAAAAACAATATGATATTTATGAAATCTTTCTAACATTTGCAACTTTTTTTAATTTTTTAACTTGAATTTGAAAAAACCGGGTTCTAATATCGAACCAAGTAACTAGTTTTAGCGAGTTTGGCCGGTTTTGACCAGGTTTTCCGGTTTTACTCGAATCCGGTTTTTAGCACAAAACTCTTATATCTGTTATTTCTTTGTTATGAATGTGTCTTGCTTGCAGGTCGAGGAGCTGCTAAAGGAGTATGACAACGTATGCACATTGAGGGTAAGGATGCCAATCTCTTCAGATCTAAACAACCCACGCAACTTCATCACCAAGATCTCAAGGTACAACAAAGTAGTCAACATCCCAAACAGCATGACAGTGTTGGACGAGCTCTTACCAATCTCCATCGAGATGGCCAAAAGAAACTTGAAAGGGATCTGGAACTTCACAAACCCGGGCGTGGTGAGCCACAACGAGATCCTAGAGATGTACAGAGACTACATCAACCCTGAGTTCAAATGGGCAAACTTCACGTTAGAGGAGCAAGCTAAAGTCATTGTAGCTCCAAGAAGTAACAACGAGATGGATGCTTCTAAGCTCAAGAAAGAGTTCCCTGAGCTACTCTCCATCAAGGAGTCGTTGATTAAGTATGCATTTGAGCCAAACAAGAAGACTTGAATGAGAGAATGGTTTGTGATTCTTCATTAGATTAATCACTAATAATATCTATTATATGTTTTGTTTATTGTTTCTTGATTATATTGTTTGATCACTCTTACTACGATCACTAGCTTTTCTTTAAGGGTGTGTTATAGTTTGATTATTCTATGTAATAGAGATTTAATTTTTATTCATACTGTTTATTCAACACACCATTGGTTTTGAAAGAGAGAAAAGGGTTGTGATTCTTCATTAGATTAATCACTAATAATATCTACTATATGTTTTGTTTATTGTTTCTTGTTATATTGTTTGATCATCTCATACTATCACTAGCTTTGCTTTACGGGTGTGTTATAGTTTTGATTATTCTATGTACTTTTATTCATCACTTGATCTACTCTTTATTAGATTAGAATCAAAACCACTAAAAAAGAGTCTGGTAATGGTTACTTATTGGGGTTACAAGAACTCTCACAGTTCAGACAGTCTAGGAATCTAAGATGAGTTAGGCGCTGACGTGTCGGCGAGCTTCTCGAGGAAGCAAACAACGTCATCAGGAGAGCCAAGGAGATATCTAGCACTGGTGCGTGTACGACCAACTGCACAAGAGAAGTAGTTCTCTCCTTTAAGGTCAAGCACGTTCCAAGATATCTTCTCTGGTGAAGGACGTCTTGAGTTCCCTAAGCTATGGTTGTTGGAACCGCTTTTTGCTGTCTGAAGAGATCTCTGTGAAGAGGCCTTGTTGTTGTGGTGGTTAGAGTTAGAGGAGGAAGATTTTGAACTGCTTTTGCTGTTGTTGTTGTTGTGGTGTGTTGACTTTGAAGGCGGTCTTCTGTCTCCTCCTCCTGATGATGATCTGGTTCCACCACTATCAGATGATGGTCTGGACCGTGAGATGGCTGGGATGATGTCAGAAGGGAGCTCTGGTTCAAAGAAGGTGTAAACATCTTCGTCCTTCCCCAAGAAGTGGCCAATGCACAAGACGTAATCTATTGGTGTGGTCATTGACTTGCTATGCACTATCTCTCCTAGAATGCGATCTATTGCAGCTCCCTTGGTCACGCCTACCGCACGGACTTCAACAGAGCGGCTTCCTTGGACAACATCGACTGATGCATTAGAGATTGGTCCTGTCCATAAGTGTTGTAACAGGTCTCTTGCTTGAAGTCTCCCAAATTCAATATCTACATCAGAATTGAGTTAGTCTTGTTGAATGATCAATGTTCAAGAAATCGATAGGCGGAAATTAGATGTTTTGTAGAGTATTATTGATTATACCGATTTTTAAAACAATGTGAATGATTAATGAAAGGCAGAACCAATAGGAGTAGTAGTTACCTGCATATTTGTAGTTCCATATAAGAGAAGTATCTCTTGTTTCAAAGTGTGACCTTGGTGTTCTCTCAGTGAAGTACTTGAAAACATGCTATAAATAGAAAGAAAAAAAAACAGAACTCAGATTGAGTTTAAATAAGTTTTGTCTGGACTAAGGTATCTTATTACCTTAACGCTATCAACCCATTCCATGTTCAAGTGTTCTGGCATTGTAGTCATCCACTCTCCATTTGTAAGCCTTAGGAACATCCCATTCTCTGCTGCCAACCACATATCATACTCTCCAAAGTTCTGATTTTAAAGTAAAGAACCAAGTCAGTAAGTGAAAGTGTTACAACAAGAAAAGGAAAGAACAATAGAGAGATACATACTTTGTCCAAAACGCTTCTGCTGCTTCCGCTTAGGACAACTATGGTTGTACTTGGATCACTGCATAGTGCCTTCAAGGGTCCTTTTAGCTCTGGGTGTAAGTTAAGATCCATCTCCTTTATCTGATCACCTCTTCTCCCTTGGTTATCCACTGGCTCAGTCAGTGTTGCATTGAAACCCTGAAATGTTTTTTCAATGTTACAAAGAGAAAGTGACCTCAAAACATGAATCTTAGTTTTCTATAAAAAGTTACCAGGATTAGTAGTCTGTTGGTGGACTTTGAATACCGGCGAATAGCATCATCCTGTGGAAGCTCAGGTGGGACTTTGCTGATTCTTAGTTGAGCCTCAATCACAGTGTCATTTAGTTCACTGAAGATTTGTTGAAAGTTTTAGCATTACAATAGCTTACAAGGATCATCTCATTAAATAAGACATTATTTGATTTGTTTACCTCACAAATGTTTCAGCCCATTCTTGAGCGGTGTGAGTTTTGACATGATGAAAGTTATGGCGATGTCTTTTCTCTCTTTCTTCAGGTGACATGTTTAAGGCCTGTCCAATGGAGGCAGCAACTTCTGTAATGTTCCAAGGATTCACAAGAATGGCTCCAGCACCTAGAGACTGTGCAGCTCCTGCAAACTGTATAACAAAATGCAACATTAAAAAAAAAAAACTTTGTTCTCTTAAAATTAAAGCATTGTTAAGAGTTATTACTTCACTGAGAATGAGGACGCCCTTTTTAGCCTCTTGGCAAGCAACAAACTCGTAACTGACAAGGTTCATCCCATCTCTCAGAGATGTGACAAGTGCAACATCTGATGAAAAGAAACTAATCAGATGAAAAGAAAGTAACAAACCATACAAAACTGTAACCATACCAACAAGTAAATAGACCATTTACCTGTGACGGCATAAAGTGCACATAAAGCATAAAAGTCCAGAGAACGATCCTGACAGTAACAATAAGAATTTTATCAGCATTATCTCAGAATTGCATGTTCAAATTATATAAGATCTAGAACACCAAATATATATAGCATGATGCAGATAATCTTTTAATTATCCATGGTACCATCAAGAACACTCTACTAACAGCCGTAGAAGTCTAACATTCAACAGTATAAACACAAGATCGTTAACAAAGCATGTAGAGGAGAAAACAGACCAGGTGATGTATTGGAACTTGAGTCAGTGTCCCAAAACGACCATTAATGCGTCCAACAATCTCATGAACTTGGCTTGTGAGTTTTTGATCTGTAAGAAAACACCCACAAGTTCATCCATTAGCTACGTTAAATGAGTGAAGCTAATCAACTCCATTTGAGGAGAGCTAGTTACTATGCAAAGACAGAGTCCAAGAAACCAAGAAAAGCTTACATTCAGAGACATCTGTTCTTGTTGGCACTGCAATTTGCAGTAACACCACTTTATCACGCCAGCTTGCGTTCTCCTCAAGAAACTTTTCAAACGCAAGAATCTTTTGTGGAATCCCTTTGATCATATCAAGCCGATCAACACCTAACATCACCTGTCAATACAAGGATAAAAAATTACTATGTAACACTTCCATTGACTTTGCCTCAGAAGAGCTTCCATAAACCATACCTTTCTGCCAGCAAACCGTTCTTTCAACTCCTTCATGTGTTGTATCACGTCAGGGACTTCAAGTGCTCTTATAAACCTCTCAGAATCTATACCTATTGGAAACTGAAACCCAAACACAAAAAAAAAAAAAAAAACACTGTGACAAAGGCTTCCAAAAAGGACAAGGTGTTATTTAAATGAAATGGACATACAGCTGCAACTCGAGTGAGCCTGCCTTGATCCTCAACACCCTCAGGTGTTCCTTCAAGCCCAAGTATCCGAGTGCACGCACTCACAAAGTGTCTTGCATAGTCATACGTATGAAACCTGAAAAAAAATATACAACAACACATAGATATTTAATCTCTCATAACCACTAGTAATAACTAGAGTCATCAAGTAGAGACTTTACCCTACTAAATCAGCAGCAAGAACTGATCTAAGCAGCTCAGATCTTGAAGGAAGCGTCCTGTGTATCTCAGAAGAAGGGAACGGTGTGTGGAGAAACCATCCAACTTTCATCTTACTGTTGTACTCTTTAAGACATTTAGGAAGGAACATGAGATGGTAATCATGGCACCAGACGACATCTCCTTCTTCATAATGCTCGTTGACAACATCAGCAAACATTTGGTTTGCTTTCTTGTAGGCAGTGAACTGAGACTGGAAGCTTCTCGTTGTGGCAAGACGGTCTTCTTGTGGAAGTCCAAGGTAGTGAAACAGAGGCCATAGGATGTTGTTGCAGTAACCGTTGTAGTACTGATGCACAATCTCTTCATCAAGGAACACAGGTATACACCTCTGCAAAAGTTGAAACAACATAAGACTCCTAAGTATACACAAGATCATTCTCATTGTCTTAATTTTTTTTGCTTATCAGTAATTAAAACTATTAATTTAAAATTACATTTATTTTCTTCTATAAATCACCGTATTTTCATTCTACTTTACACACTATTTCACCAATAACGAAAACTTTCTTGTTTACTTCTCATCCTCTCTTTATGTAAGATAATTTTATTTCAACAAAACAATAAGACAATTTTACACACTATTTCAACAATAAAATAAAATAGAATGAAAAATGTGCTGATCAATAGAAGAAAACAAATTATTTTTAAAATTAATTAATTTTAATGAAACTAGTTATTGGTAAAAAAAAAGAGATTACAATGTTACCTTCTCAGCTAAAGCTTTGGTAAGTGCCTTCTGACCAACCTCATCAGGCACATTAACACCAGCCCATCCAATCCATCTGGCCTCAAACTCCTTCACACCTTCAAAAACGACATAGTTTTATAATGTCATCAGCCTTATGTTTGGTTCAAGAATGATGCTAAGTGAGTCCCTTACCTAGGAGAGCACTAACTAGACCACCAGCACTGATCTCTAAAGACCATGAATCTTCACCTCTTCTCACAGCAGAAACAGGGAGCCTGTTAGCCACCACAAGGAGCCGTTGCCTGTTGTAAGGCCTTACTTCTTGCCTCTCACACACATCATCGTGGGCCATAGCAGCAGCAGCACCTTCCAGGTACTGCTCAACATATTGTTGCCTTGAACTGTCACCTTCTAAACGCAGGTCGTTCTCAGAGTTGTCAGGATTGTCATTAGGGTTGAGAGCACGGTTGCTCCTCCTCTTCTCTCTAAGCTCTCTTTCTCTCAAGAGCCGTTCTGTCCGAGAGAGTGGGATGTGAGAAGAACTGAGGTTGTACTTGTTCCCAGGCATACGCTCACACCAAAACAGAACCTAAAGAAGCTCAGTTTCAATCCAGAGAGTAACCTGCATTATATTGTTAGGCCACATTAAGAAACCAAAACATAATAAGAAAAAGACTTGAAATGTCACTGTCAATTCACCATACACTGAATGTAAAAGAAGCCATCAGGCAAAGGAATAAGCATCTCTAAAGTTATAGCAAAAGGCAAAGAACAAAACAAACACAAGATAGTGTCAAACACTGAAGACAAGGTTGTGAAAGGCCAAGAACTTGGAAACAGAAGCAAGAAACATGGAAAAAAAAAATACACAATACTAACCAGGAAGGGCACATGAATCACACATCTTCACATCCACTCAAAAGAAAAAAGGACCAGTGATCCTTATACACGAGACAAAAGGCTTAATTTGAGGATATATATATATAATTAAAAAAAACTTTCTTGAGGTGGGTTTCAAGTCGTTATCATCGAGAGAGATGGTAAGTAAATAGAGCCAAAAGAAACAGATGGTGAGAAGCTAGAAAGGGAACGGTGGGAGAGATATTATCACAGAGAGAGGGGAGCAACAAAATCCTCGTGTAAGCTTTACAGACTACACAGAGTCTTCACAGCCATGCAAGTGTTAATTACACCAAAAAAGATTCTTGTCTGAAAAAAGACACCAAAGACTTTAATCTATCTTCTCTTCTTTTCACCACTCATTACCCAAAAATAAAATAAAGTCTAGAAAAATCTTCCTATAATTCGCCAAGAACTAAATCAATTATATTGACACCGCCGGTGAAGAGCAAAGAAAGATCACACGCATACACACTTAGCAATCACGAGATGACGTAAGAACTAGGTTTTTTCAAAGATGAGATGACGTAATCATTAATGAAGGGATTAATCGTCTCCTACATATAGCTCTGTGGGTCCCTTCGCCTATCCGGATCCTAGAGCCGCTCCTCCTCCGCCTGACCAAGCTTTTTTATTTAAGCTTATTTATGTAAGTAATTCGTTTCACAAACTATAAAAAATTTATTCATATATATTGTAAAAAAAATTATGATATCATAAATAATTTATAATATTCTATTTTTTCTAAAAAAATAGTATTATATTTAGTAACTTAGATAAACAAACAAAAAAATTTATTAAAAATATAGAATTTGTATTTGTAGAATACATACAAATCTCAAAATATTTATTTTTGTGGAACGAAAGAAATATTTTTATTATTATTTTGTATTATTAACCCAAGAAGTCATTTATATATGGCCTTATTTTATTTTATTTTTTGTAACTTTTATATATATATATATATTTATATATGGACTTATTAACCCAATATACATGGAAATGAAATATATATGAGTATGACATTAAAAGGTTTAAGCTGAGATTGACCTCTCTCTCACTCGGCCCAAGCTGGCTTTGGAATTTGATTCTGGGATATATATACAACGAAGAAAGATCTCTCTTCTTTATCGGAAATGGATTTTTTCTCAGTAGACGAGAAAGAATTTTCTTTAAAAAAAAATAGAAATTCTAGATATAGGGTGTGGAAAACAAGAGTTAGTACTTGGTAGCCACAGACAGTCTGAAAAGATAAAACCCCACATATATCGTATTCAGTCTAGTTTTGAACCACTAACAGTAACAAGTCAAATCAAAATTATGCAAAAGAGGAAAAGAAACCAAATAAAAAAACTACGTTTCAAGAAATGTTTAGAAGAGAGAGGACTCTCAAGCAAAACTCTTGCATAGTTTAACACCAGAAAAAAAAAAAAAAAGGAATCAGATGCTTTAAGTCAGAAGACAGAAAGTGTTTTCTTTGCATAGCACTGACCCCAAGTGTGGCTATTAAAAGAGTAAAATCGACACCTGACTTTCTACAGCACACTCTCTTGCATAGTTATAACAATGTCAAACATTTGAATGATATGCACAATGGAAAACAATGAACACAGAAGAGAAAAAAAACATTATTCGTTTTTTTTCAGTGTTACTACTGTTCATATATTGACTTTGGAAGGAGAAAAGAAAGTCACATGATGTCCCAAGCCAACAACACAAGCATGAGGACACGATGTTCCTTTAATATGGTAGAAGAAGAAGAAGACGACTTAGTATATGTTTATATTGTGTGTGCGTGGATAACAACATACGATATGCGTCCAATAATATGTGTCGGTAAATCTAAGCATCATATATTTAACAAAAGGCAACCAAGGATAAAGAAAGTATAACAAACTGGTGGTCCACCTAATAAGACAGCAAATCTAAGCATCATATATTTACGATTAAAAAAAGTTATACGATTTTGCTGATCTCACTTTTGCTTTGGCTATTGATATATGTACAGTATATATGTCCTATTATTTGAAAAAAAAATATAGTTGAAAGTCTAGTAGTTAAAGTTGTATAACCCTACAAAACATGTGAGTGAGATAAATAAAAGGAGAAATAACCAAAAAAAAAAAAACACTAGACACCCCCAGGACTAGGAAACAAGAATCTGTCACATACCTTGCACTTGTACTAACGTTTAAAGACTATCCTGTAACCAAGTGGCACTGTATATATCAACCATTTTCAAACTAGAATACAGGTATGAGAAATGCATTAAGATTGCTTTTTCCCGTGAAGACTGCAGTCATAAAGCAGTGACTTATTCAAGTAGACACGGAATCCACAATCACTAAGGACCCCACCAAAGATCGTGTTAAATTTAGAACAAAGTTGAAAAAGATGGACCATTCATCACGCACACAAAAAGTTTATGATTTCCCTCTAAAATGGTCTGTTTTAAGTATTGGAGTGATATATGAAAAGGAGAGTACATGCAAACGAGTTTTTTTAGTCATGGATGGGTTCATATATAGAAGATATTATCCAATTAGAAGTTGAGATTAGAAAGTTTTAAACACATGAACCAAACAACACAGATCATTATCATCATTATTATCCTTTTTTGGATCTTGCAAAAAGAAAAGCATCGTTGAATTTTTTAAATGCTATTTATGTTCTTTTCAATAAACCAAAGGTTTTGTAAAGCACCTTAATCAGGAAACAAGACACCAGCCAATATAATATTATCGAGTTTATCTTAAGACTACTTCAACTTCAATAAGTTAGTTATATGGCACAATAACTTTCTTAGTTATATGAGTGATGATGTTTTCATAGCATGAATGTCTAGAATCCAACTACTTCACATCAAGTTTCAATCACTTATGGTTCAGATAACGGAAGAGTACATTCAAGAAACTTGCGCTGACTCCTCTTATGCTTCTTTTCAGTTCAATCATGATTCAAGAAACAGAGCAAATCTCTATAAATCCAATCATATCAACAACTAAAAGATCTCATCAGAATCAGAGACGAGAGATCAAACAAACAAGATCGAAAAACATATCATGAGAAATCAATCGATGATCACCAGTTATGTAGAACCACGAAACCCTAATAACAACTCTTAAGGGGAAAAAACTAGGTTAAGCACATCAAAGTCAAATAACGTAAGCGGAAACTGCTTGTAATGAGATGAGATCAGCGAGGGAAAAAAAACTAACCTAGATCGAGGAAGGAAGCAGCCGCCAGAGAAAGCAACAAAAGCTTTGTTGATAGAGAGAGAGACGAAAGCGATGGAGTCACCAGCAGAGATCGATGGAGATCGTGTGAAAGGTTTGTGTAGGAGAGTGTGTGTGTGTTTGGCTGAGAGAGAGAGAAATAGAGAGAGTATGCAAGGAGGAGGGGCAGCCTTCTATGGTTTATGGCCCAATCATTTGGAGGGAATTTGTTCTCCCTTTTTTCACCTTTTAAATTCCTTTTTTTAATATATAGTTTTTTTTTTTGTAATTTCTCTTCCTCAACCAAAAGATAGCCAACAAAATTTAAAAGAAAATAAAGGACTACTTTCACCCACAACCAAAAGTAACGATATCAAAATCTTAATTATTATTCTTGCTGACTACTGTTCCACAAATTATTTTGTTTTCTAAGTCAAAGTATTCAGTTTCTTAAAAAAAACTAATATCAGTGCTATATAAAATTTTTACTGCTATATTTTTTGAGAAAAAAAAATCTAATTTTATGATATTCCAATTATGCTCTATAAATTTCCAAGTTGTAAAAATAAAGTTTTATTTGGCAGTGAGAAATACCTAAAACATTATATTTTGGCTTCTGAAAATTTATAAACAAAGTATGAAACCTTTTTAAAAAAAACGTACAGACAAATTCTCTATAGTATTCAAATCTATAGCTTTAAATAATAAAAAATTTGCAATCTTAATACTACAGTTAAAAAAAAAAGTTGAAGATTTTCTCAATTAGACCCATAATCTAAAACTTGGTTTGGATCTTAGGTTTTTATAAATCGAAAGTCTAACACTTTATGGCAATTTATAATCTAGAATTGAGCAAAACTTTATGGTTTCAACATCCCTGAAAACTATAAAGTAAACTCGATATTTTAAAATGTCAGCAAATTGTTATATCCTTTTTTTGGTAAAACAAATTGCTTTTCTCCAAAAGCTTAATTAATCATATATAATTTTTTAATATGTCGACGTTAGATAAGTTAACAGAATAAGTTGATTGGGCCACATGAGAGACCACGACGAGGACCTTTACGTACGTCAGCGTATAACTTTTAATTCATGGGCATCATCTGACTCACCGCATAAACACTAACCTGTTATTAACGTGATTATTATCTTACACTATACGGTTTATATATTCCTTTTATATTATTTAAAAAATCTGATTACGTGACTCGCGTCAACGTGTGTGAGTGGAGCATACAGTGTGATATAACAAACTAAGTCTCACATTGGAAAATTAGACAAGGAGTGTCTAATATATAAAGAGATGTCCAACTCTAATAGTACGAGGCCTTTTGGGATGGAAACCAAAAGTAAAACCATGCGGGCTTGCTAATTAGGCCCAAAGTGGACAATATCGTACTAATCGGATAATATAGAGTTGGACATGGGATTTCACAATCCCAACAATTGGTATCAGAGCGGTTGACGAGAAATCTGCAAGAAGACCAAAATACCCTTCGAGTAGGAATGGGACCCTTCAAGGTGGAAAGGGAGGTTCGGCAGAGATTAGTCAGAAGATCCTGGAATTGTGGGAAGAACATTCTCGACTAAGGGTGTCGAATGTCGAAGATGCGACAAGGCACCGAGATGATTCGCTAGAGGAAAAATGGCACAAGGTGTGTGGTCCTTAGCTTGAGGGGGAGAATGAGAGATGTCAATCAAAGTCCCACATTGGATAATTAGACAAGGAGTGTCTAATATATAAAGAGATGTCCAACTCTAATAGTACGAGGCCTTTTGGGATGGAAACCAAAAGTAAAACCATGCGGGCTTGCTAATTAGGCCCAAAGTGGACAATATCGTACTAATCGGATAATATAGAGTTGGACATGGGATTTCACAATCCCAACAATTGTGATATAACAAACTAAGTCTCACATTGGAAAATTAGACAAGGAGTGTCTAATATATAAAGAGATGTCCAACTCTAATAGTACGAGGCCTTTTGGGATGGAAACCAAAAGTAAAACCATGCGGGCTTGCTAATTAGGCCCAAAGTGGACAATATCGTACTAATCGGATAATATAGAGTTGGACATGGGCTGTACAATCCCAACAATTGGTATCAGAGCGGTTGACGAGAAATCTGCAAAAAGACCAATATACCCTTCGAGAGATGAATGGTATCCTATGAGTTAGGAATGAGAGGTGTGTGGCAGAGATCAAGTCAAAAGATTCTGGAAGTCAGTTGTGCGATACGAGATGAATGTGATCCTTAGTTTGAAGGGGAGAATGTGATATAACAAACTAAGTCTCACATTGGAAAATTAGACAAGGAGTGTCTAATATATAAAGAGATGTCCAACTCTAATAGTACGAGGCCTTTTGGGATGGAAACCAAAAGTAAAACCATGCGGGCTTGCTAATTAGGCCCAAAGTGGACAATATCGTACTAATCGGATAATATAGAGTTGGACATGGGATTTCACAATCCCAACAATTGGTATCAGAGCGGTTGACGAGAAATCTGCAAGAAGACCAAAATACCCTTCGAGTAGGAATGGGACCCTTCAAGGTGGAAAGGGAGGTTCGGCAGAGATTAGTCAGAAGATCCTGGAATTGTGGGAAGAACATTCTCGACTAAGGGTGTCGAATGTCGAAGATGCGACAAGGCACCGAGATGATTCGCTAGAGGAAAAATGGCACAAGGTGTGTGGTCCTTAGCTTGAGGGGGAGAATGAGAGATGTCAATCAAAGTCCCACATTGGATAATTAGACAAGGAGTGTCTAATATATAAAGAGATGTCCAACTCTAATAGTACGAGGCCTTTTGGGATGGAAACCAAAAGTAAAACCATGCGGGCTTGCTAATTAGGCCCAAAGTGGACAATATCGTACTAATCGGATAATATAGAGTTGGACATGGGATTTCACAATCCCAACAATTGGTATCAGAGCGGTTGACGAGAAATCTGCAAAAAGACCAATATACCCTTCGAGAGATGAATGGTATCCTATGAGTTAGGAATGAGAGGTGTGTGGCAGAGATCAAGTCAAAAGATTCTGGAAGTCAGTTGTGCGATACGAGATGAATGTGATCCTTAGTTTGAAGGGGAGAATGTGATATAACAAACTAAGTCTCACATTGGAAAATTAGACAAGGAGTGTCTAATATATAAAGAGATGTCCAACTCTAATAGTACGAGGCCTTTTGGGATGGAAACCAAAAGTAAAACCATGCGGGCTTGCTAATTAGGCCCAAAGTGGACAATATCGTACTAATCGGATAATATAGAGTTGGACATGGGATTTCACAATCCCAACAATTGGTATCAGAGCGGTTGACGAGAAATCTGCAAGAAGACCAAAATACCCTTCGAGTAGGAATGGGACCCTTCAAGGTGGAAAGGGAGGTTCGGCAGAGATTAGTCAGAAGATCCTGGAATTGTGGGAAGAACATTCTCGACTAAGGGTGTCGAATGTCGAAGATGCGACAAGGCACCGAGATGATTCGCTAGAGGAAAAATGGCACAAGGTGTGTGGTCCTTAGCTTGAGGGGGAGAATGAGAGATGTCAATCAAAATCCCACATTGGATAATTAGACAAGGAGTGTCTAATATATAAAGAGATGTCCAACTCTAATAGTACGAGGCCTTTTGGGATGGAAACCAAAAGTAAATCCATGCGGGCTTGTCAATTAGGCCCAAAGTGGACAATATCGTACTAATCGGATAATATAGAGTTGGACACGGGATTTCACAATCCCAACATACAGCGCAGAAGAAATTCCATTCCAGATTAATAAGATTTAGATCGTCAATTAAAATACTATACAATAAATCATCGAATATTTTACAAAGGCTGCAACTTGTAAAGTGCTTAGAAATTATTTTCTCATAGATTCGAAGTTAGGAAATGTAATAAACTATAGATATGCTTTTCGTGGTCGCATGGATCACTTTTTGCTAAACTTTTTTATTTGATTTTCTTAATCAACATTTTGTATGTGGCTTTTTTGTTGTAGTTGTGGTCGTCGACAATTTTTTTTTGCTTTAAGTCCACTGTTTTTAAAGTTGAGAGAGTTAAGAAACGACCACTGGCCAGTGGTTTCGCCGTAGTCAGTGCACTAAATTGATATTTATTGAAATTTAAGCATTATTCTAAAGTCTAAATCAAATAGCATATTTCTCATTTTAATAAGTCGCCCATGCATGATCCATAAAGTTATTTTAAAAAACTAATCCCTAAAGTTACATTAACAGTTTTTAGAAAATAGACAACTTTTATTTTTCAAACAATGATAATTGTTTTCTGGTTTCAACTTTGGATGGGCAAAATGTTATTTTAATAATGATCAGAGTAAATCTGTAATTTAATCTGGAGAAAAATAACGACCAGAGTAAAAGAAGTTAATTATTTGGTTTTCTTTTAGTTCAGATTTTGCCCTTGGAAAACGCTTTAAGTGTTTGAAAATTATTTTTGATAAATAATGTTTTGATATGCAATCATTAGGTTCTGTCAAAATGAATTTGGTTTGAATTTAAGGAAATTGTCCTGAATTTATTATTTTATTTAGTTAATTTCTTCAGCCTTTTTGTTTTGACTCTTATTTAAAATTGAGTTTTGTATTATTTGGATTTATATTGATATAACTACGTGACAGAGAAATTCTGGTATGGCAAGTTGTGGCCTTTTTTGTTTTTGACTCCTATTTAAAATTGAGTTTTAATTTGTTTTATGTGGACTAATATGTTATAACTATGCGATAGAGAGATAATATATGTCATTACAAACTGATTTTATAAACCCAAATTCAAATACGATCACCACCAATAGCTGTGGAGACTGCATACCACGCGCTAAAAAGGATAAAACGATTAGATAATGGTCACTGTTTGTAGTATGATCTTTCCATGCACGTAGTGTTAGCTTTTACATTATTACTCTAGTTCTTACAACTTTATTTCGCTTCCTTTTCTACCAAAAACAAAAAAAAAAACAAAAAGATGATATTATTGCTTGCCAGCTTCTGACGATTTTTTATCAGACAGATCATCCACAAGCACTACGAACTAAATCAAATGTAAATTGATTTGAGATTCTTATATAGGGTTACCTAACTCACTAGTCTAAAACGCTTGAGCATAGCATGAGAACAAATATAGTTTCGCCACTAATAGGAAGAAAACACACTTAATACTGAGTGGTATGGCGAATAATTCTGGCAGGCGAACATTTTCCGCTTTTATTGCAAATTCGGTTGAGCCAATTACACTTAGCTTATACATTTGGTGTGTCGAATCTTATCACATTTTTACAGCTGTGTGTGTGTGTTTTTAATACAATACAGTAATTTAATTTGCAGTTTTGATGTCAAAAAGGTAATTTTCTAATAGGATAATAGCTTATGAATTAATAGATATTAGATACATATGTATTGGGATTAATTAAGATATAATTACAAATAATTATTTCATCAAACTAAGGAAAATATACATTAAATCAACTAACATACTAATTAACTTGACTGAGGTCACCTCCCTAATTTCTATATAGTTCTGCCATTGGATATGACAGAGTGGTATATATGTCCATGCACACACAAATTAGATCGAGTCGCGCAAAAAAATTTATATAATTGCATAGTATGTAAAGCCACATATTATTTTAAAGAAGCCACATATAATTTATTTTTCTTTCTTAGGAAGTATCATGTGTACTCTTGTACAATCATCCACCATAGTTTGTCTGTATTATGCTTGGTGATTTTCTTACCTTAGAACATTATTTATTGTTTGTCGCATTCAAACCATATATGTTATAGTATATATATTTGGACAAGCTATAAGAGATGTCTTAGGTTGTTCAATTAAAGATCACGTACAGTAGCTTACTAAATATGGCCATATCAGAGACAATCACGTGAAATTGGATTTTGCGAGGTCAGATTCATAGGTTCGGTTCGCCACTACTATACGTGGTACCACCACTATCACACCAAATAAAACACGTGGAGTATAACCGGTCCGGTACGATTTCAAAACAAACCCCACTTCAAGATCAGATTCTAGACCGGACAATCTTTAAAGGACTGCCCACTCGATTCTGAGGATCTGATCCTACTAGGGATTGTTCCTTATAGGCGAGACGCTGGGACCGAGTTTGATCCGACTAGTACCGGCTAGGAGTGTAGGACTGGACACGGTACGTGCCTATTTTCACGTTTTGAATTATTATGTTTTCGGTTCACCAAATTACCAATATTATCCGTATGTTATCTGAAAAAATAGATATCCAACAAACGTTTATGGGCTGATATGTTCTCAAAATCTTTTTTTTTTTTTGTCACCAGAACATTTGATAAGATGGGTCATAAGAAAACGCCTTCAAGAAACATGTTCCTGGTTCTTTGTCTTAAATGATTATATTTATAACATAACACAACGTCCAATGGTAATTAAAAGATACAGAGATCACATTGTAACGAATATGTTACATGTTTCCATGCAAGAACAATGATCAAGCAACGTAGTAGATTGGGCGTCTGTATTCATCGAAGTACTCATCTCGGTTCAAGAACAAGATGGCGTAGATAGCGTAGATTACTCCAGGGAGGTATCCCAAACAAGTGAGAACCAAACAAATGAAGAACTCAACAGTGCAACAGCCATGCCTGAGACAAACTCCGACGAGAGGAAGAAGGATCGCGATCACGATCTCGCAGCAAAGCTCGCAACTGCTCACCATCAAGATTGGATTAGCTTGAAGACTTGACCAAAGGAGAAGAAACCTCTCGAAACAAAACGACCAATGATGATAATTACATTCAGGGGCGGATGCAGGAATATATTTAGGTGGGGGCACATGCCTTATGTCTATTTTTCAGTTGGGGGCATTTCATAGACATCATACAAATTACTGCAGGAGAATTGAAAATCAGATGGGGGCACGTGACCCCATTCTCTTGGGTGTACGTCCGCCCCTGATTACATTGAATCAATATCCAAACTCAAATATTTGAAGATACGAATAAGCTGATTTTTAATGTGTTAATTCAAACTTGAATTTATAGGTTCTCAAATGCTCATATGTGTGGAAGTTCTTTATCCTAGTGATTAAAAGTTTTAAAGTGTCTACACCTTGAATTATCAAAAGAATATAACTTCTGATTTATGGATACAAAGTTCATCAAATATTATTACAAGTAAAGACATTCGTCTTGATCTGAAAATGTTATGGAGAATCATGTTTGTCATGGATATGTGCATGTAAAAGTTAGAGGTTGAAAAGAGACCATAATGCATGGTTATAGTTCACAGTTTGGGAAAAGTCATAACCTTCTAGTAAAAAAACAAGATTTTTTTTTATTTTATAAAAAAACATGAATTCATATAGATGTATGGAGGGTGGATAATAAGAAGACAGATGGTTAAGAATATAGTTGGGCCGATTTTTCAGTTAGGCCAGTTTGGTAGAATGTATGTTAGGCCCAAATAGTTTTTGGCGTATCTTTGAAGAGCCTCTAAAGCAAGCAGAGGGTCTACGGAGGTCTCTCAATCAACATCTTCTCATTTCTCAGACGTGGTTTGCCACAAGTCCGGTGGGCGCGGCGCCGACGATTAGAGAGAGAGATAAAAGAGTGACGAAGAGATAATCAGAAAGTTTTATATATATATAGAGAGAGAAACATAAAGAGATTGAGTTCAAGGAGAATGGCGATCAGGAAGCTTCTGCTTCTATTGAAACCGATTGATCCGTACCCATTTCTTCAATCAGGAGGTGTCTCGCTCATCAAGAACCCTCAGGTATTACTCTCCTCACTTCGTTTCATATAGATTTTTGGAAATTCTATAGCCAGATCATGCCTTTTTCGTTTCGCATAGAAGGTGTTCGACGAAATTCCCAAGAGAATAAGGTCAAAACGTTTGATAATTTCATGAAAAGAAACTCTTTTTTTTTGTGTGGGTGTTCCTAGTTTATGTAAAAGTAGAAATCTTTCTGCTTCCTTCATACCCGCATTGCGAAAAGTTTCCATTTTTATCTGTGGGCATTGAACTCCTCTGTTAATGGTGCGATATGTCAATCTGAAGACTAGATGAGTAGCAATGTATCTTTAGTGTTTACTCTTTCATACGTGTGAAAATTTGTTACTATCTTTGTTATTGTTGTGGTATGCTTGTCATGGCTTACATTGTTATTGACTCTGTTTTTGCTGTTGTTGTTGTTGTTTAGGTTCTTAAGTATCTAGAAAGCAGGTGCAAAGTACACAGGAATGCTATAAACCTTTGTCAGGAGATACTAAATAAGAAGGCAGTTGAATGGAAACCCATTTCACGCAATGATGTATCGAATCCCATTCGTGATGTTGATATGGTCATCACCGTTGGTGGAGATGGCACCCTCTTGCACGCCAGTCATTTCTTAGACGATTCTGTTCCTGTTCTTGGAGTCAATTCTGACCCAACACAAGCTCTCGAGGTCTTTTAGCTTTGAGTTTTCCCATATTACCTGATAGCAATTAGTTTTTTAGTAAATGATGTGAAAGGAAGCTAAGTGTTTTGTTTTAACCATAGGTGGAAGAGCTGAGCGATCAGTTTGACGCTAGTAGAAGCACTGGTCATCTTTGTGCCGCAACAGTTGAGAACTTTGAACAGGTGAGTTTGATCCTTAGAACACTCAATGCCTATGCAAATTTGGTTTTAAACAGTCAGCTACTTGTTCACAGGTACTGGATGACATTTTGTATGGCAGAATAGTTCCTTCGAAAGTATCGAGAATATCAGTGAAGTTAAACACAGAGCCTCTTCTCTCACACGCACTTAATGACGTTTTGATCGCACACCCATGCCCTGCAGCGGTTTCAAGGTTCTCGTTCAAGTAAGAAGTTCTTAGAATGAAAAATTAATTAAGTTTGCTTGATCCAACACTATGAACAAATCTTTCTTACAATGTTCACAGGATAAAGAGCAAAGATGGCTACACCAGTCAAAAGACAGTGAACTGCCGCTCGAGCGGCCTAAGAGTCTGCACAGCAGCTGGCTCAACTGCAGCAATGCTGTCAGCAGGTGGGTTCGTGATGCCAATGTTGTCTCGTGATCTCCAGTTTATGGTTAGAGAGCCCATCTCTCCCGGTTCAAGGGCCACTCTAATGCATTCATCCTTCAAACCGGATCAGTCCATGGATGTTAACTGGTACTCAGACCACGGCACCATCTACATGGACGGTTGTCAGGTTCGATACAACGTGCAGCTCGGTGATACGATCGAGATATCATCTGATGCGCCGGTCTTAAATGTGTTCTTGTCTCAAGGGTTTAGTCAGGTCAGATCAAGGTACTAGATTTGTTCATAAAAAGTTAAGAGTTGGTACATTGAGAGACACTTTGGACCCACTTTGTCTATAGATATGGATTCGTTGATTCTTTGATGCTTGAACAAGTTTTAATTGAAGTTGCTATCTTTCTTGAACCAAGAACGTGGATGTATATGATCCACATGGGTATAAATAAATGTTGAGAATTAGACGCATCACTTTTCTCGTGCAAATTGTTAATTTTGGAGAAATATCTTTTTCTAAATGGGACCTTATTAATGATTGATTAATTATTTCTCTACGTGTATTAATAGTATAATCTTGATGTTATATAATGTGATGTTTTGAATCAAAGAAAATTTAATCGATGCAGACATGGTTTACTAATTGACAGCTTGACTACAGCAGAGATGGTCTCCTGCAATTAAGACGCATGTTTTTTTTTTTTTGAATTGAATGTTAAATTTAATTCAAAAAAAAAAAAGATTTTTTACAATTTTGTAATTCCTATCTTTTAGTTCTGATCAAAAAAGAAAGAATTCAATCATAGTGAAAAAAACTATTTAGTATCAAACCAAGTAGCCATTCCATCTTCATACTCCTTTCCCCCCCTTCTTCTGATGACAGTGAACTGATTCCTCATGTTCTTACCCAAACGCTGAATCAAAAGCACAGCAGGAACAGAATCCTCTCCATGCCTTCTTCTATTCCGCTCTCTCCATATTGTATGAATAGCAATTAAGACGCATGTTATTAGACTCCTACGTGTATTCTTATGGATCACTCATGTGAGCCTAAAAATATCCCCCTTGAGACCTTCTTATTTAGTGTTTGACCCTCTTCTTCTTCATGCTTTTGTATCGAAAAATAAATCTTCCTAACCGCCACTATTTATTATTTTATTAATTTTAATGATATTTTCCACTAATGACTTATCTAGAATCCAAATGAACAGATAATTAGTCAGACAGAATTTTATAAAATAAAATTCATTTTTTTTCTGAAAACAAAAGATCCTCCTTCAGACAAGAGTTGCTTAAACCATAAACCTCTCAAAGCCTTGAGGAGACAGAACAGGCTCCACTTCCTTCTCTTTCCTAATACTATTTTTCAACCATCACGTTTTCTCGAGATTTGAATCTTCTTTTGGATGAACTAAAGATAAAAAAAAAAGAAAAGGATGAAGATTCAGTGTAACGTGTGCGAGGCGGCGGAAGCGGCGGTGCTATGCTGCGCAGATGAAGCTGCGTTGTGTTGGTCTTGCGATGAGAAAGTTCACGCAGCTAATAAACTCGCCGGAAAACACCAGAGAGTCCCTCTCTCTGTCTCTTCCTCTTCCATACCCAAATGCGATATCTGTCAGGTCTGCTCATCTCTCTCTCTGATCTGATTTCAAATCTTTGGTCTTTATTCTCCAAAAAGATTCGATCTTTATATGTATCAGAGAGGTTGTAAGAGTCTTTAAGCTCTGACAACCTTATGCGGTTTCTGTGATTGTGTTTTTCTTTGAAAAACCCTGAAACTTTTTTTTGGGGGTACTGTGTTTGTTGACAGGAAGCTTCTGGGTTCTTCTTTTGTCTGCAAGATAGAGCTTTGCTATGTAGGAAGTGTGATGTAGCAATCCACACTGTGAATCCTCATGTCTCAGCTCACCAGCGGTTTCTTCTCACTGGAATCAGAGTTGGTCTTGAGTGTACGGACACAGATCCTTCTTCAAAACCTTCACCATCCAATGATGACAAAACCAATGAGGCAAAGCAAGTTACTCTGCCAACATCTGAGCCTCAGAAGATGGACTTTGATCATCATAAGGTGGTTTTACCGGAAACTAATGTCAGTGATCACATTTCGACAAAGCTTCCTTATGCAAGCAGTGGATCAGCTACTGGGAGCATTCCTCAGTGGCAGATAGAGGAGATTTTCAGATTAACTGACTTTGATCAGAGCTATGAGTACATGGAGATTAATGGATCATCTAAGGTAAACAATTAGTCTATCTAGATTCTAGAGTGTTACAAGTAAAGATTGATAATTTTTTTTGGTTTCTTATTATGAAGACTTTTTTTTTTTTTTTTGCAGGCGGATACTAGTAGACTAGGAGATTCAGACAGCTCTTCAATGATGCGGTCTGGAGGAGAGGAAGATGGAGAAGATAACAGTAACTGCTTGGGAGGTGAGACATCATGGGCTGTTCCACAGATTCATTCTCCACCAACAGCTTCTGGTCTCAACTGGCCTAAACATTTTAACCACCATTCAGCAGTGTTTGTTCCGGACATATCTTCTTCAACTCCTTACACCGGTTCTTCCCCTAACCCGAGGGTTGGGAAACGGCGGCGACGGTTCTAGCCATTCTCAACAACCGGCCGGTTTGTCAAGAGATGTGAGACCATTACAATGATTTGGAAACTTGTGTTATATTGTAGTTGGCTTGTGACTCAATGTTGAATGTTCTTTGTTATACTAATGGAAAAACATGATTTTTGAATTAGACTAAACTACACTATGCAGAGTGCATTACATTAAAAGTAGAGTTATCATCAAGTAGATCATTTGCTAAATTCTAAATCCGTATTACAAAGAAGAAATAAAATGAGAAAACACAGGTCCTCTTGATCCAAAACTATATAAAATGTTTCATCCATACCGACTCATTTGCTGCTGGAACCAGGAGCAGCCCAGTGAGGTGGAAGACGGTCGGAAACAGGCAAACCAGTAGGAGTGGGCAAAGTTTTGACATTGATGTCAAGAGGATACAACCGATACTCAATGTCAAGCTCTCTGCAGATCTTGGCTATCTCTTCAACAAGTTGAGATCTTCTAGCCCATTTCTCTCCCATGTCTTGATGGTTCATTCTATGCGTTGGCCAGACCGCAATCCTCACGCTGTTTAGCGACTCCATGTCTTTGAATACTATCATTGGCGCTGGATACCAATGATCCTTCTTCCCCTCAATGTAACTATCACAGCAAATGAATGTCATAAGTATATAAGTATTCATGTATAGAACTTGTGTAATATGCAATGTACCTTGTGATTCTCTGCTTGATGAGCATGATTTTCTCAGCTGGAGTAGTAATGTGGATGGAGAATTCGATTCCATCTCCCATGTCTGGACTACGGTAATAGTTTCCAATGGATTTAGTCCAGAGGAGACTGTTCGGGTATACAACTTTCTGGTTATCAAACCTCAAGAACACAGTTGTCAGTATGTTCATCTCTTCCACAACCATCTGAAGAAAAATTAAACATTACATACAATATCGAAAGCTAAGTTTATTTTACTGGTTTTGTGATAATTTACCTGGACACCGTCGATCTCACATCGATCGCCTACATCAAAGGGGTGTATCACAAACAAGTAGATGATAGATTCGAATACTATCTTGCACATGTTTCCAAATATGAACGCGACAACCACGACTTGCGAGCTCATGACCACTAGGAACTTGGTGGAAGTGATGCCAAGTATGATAAGCCAGATGATGACTATGATAATCCCAACTACGATGTTCACCATCTTGTGAAGCCTGTTCACTGCTGTTTTTGTGTCGTTTAGGGTCAACGCAAGTGCTCTCCTCTCTCTGAAAGCATTCACCTGTGAAGAACGTCTGGTTAGTATTCATTAATGTTAAAGATTGTGGACTCATCATCCAAACTTACTTACCACCCAGTTTTTGAGAGATGATTTACTGATTCGGTTCGTCTCAGTTGCTCCTTCGAAGAGACTTAAAGTCTTCAAAGCTTCGTCTTCTGGCAGAAACCGTGATATGTCCTTCAGGTAGATGAACCTAAACAAGAACACAAATATTAACAATGTGATATGGTCAAAGGGCCATGGATGTTAAAGTGGATACTTACTTTGATCCAGGCTTGGCTACATTGTGAAAGATCTTTCTAGCAGCGAGCTTAGCCTCAAACTCACTCCTAATCTGGTTTCCTTTATCATCCTCAAAGTTCGGATCTTGCAGCTGCTCATCCAAAGTAGTCAACGACCCATGCCTTATTATATTCATCAGCCTCTTCATCTTCCACGCCGAAACATTCTTAGTATTCAGCTTATGCAAGCTATCAATCGTAATCCCTTTCTTATCTCCACCTCCCTCAGAGAGAACGCGAGATATCAGCAACGGGCTCTTCTCAACCGCCGTCACCGTAGGACTCTTCTGAGCCTCAACACCACCACCGCCAGGATTCTGAAACTTCTTAACCTCAACGCTGATCCTCTCTTCCTCCTCCTCGTTCCTCTGAATCTCAATCAAAGGAGGACCAGACAACGTCTCAATCACGTACTGAGTAAACAAAGACTCCTGAATCCTATCGAAGTAAGTACTCATATGAAACGAAGACGCAAGAACTTTAACCAAAAGCGTCTTCACGAGCCATAACAAGAACCCAACCAACAAACAAACAATAATCTTCGTCACTTTCCTAAGCGCCTTAGTATTAGCAGCTTCCGCAACTTTCTCATCGAACAAGAAGTGCCACGCAAGCAACACAAGCCCTAACCACAAGCAATTCATCACAGCCTTTCTAACTCCGTAAACAAAATACAAAACCCTCTTTCTCAAAAGGAAGTTTCTCTCAACGAAGAAGACAACAATCTTCACAATCCAGCTGGACACCAACCTCCCGCATATCAACACCAACACCATCGTCTCCCACTTCCAGAGGTGAAGCTCCCAGATTACCTTGTCGCGCAAGTAACGTATCGAGAGCGTGCAAGCCAACGCGGCGATGATCAGAATCAAACTCAGCCACTCCAACACAATCCATAAACTGAGCTTATCTTTTCTATACTCTTCGGGGAGATCCTCCTCCGCGAACGGATCGTCTTCTTCCTCCTCCCCTCCTTGATTCCTAGGGCTTTTCCCGAAGAAACCTGATTTCATCTGCCCTGACCTCGGAATCCTCCCCGATTTCATCTCCGTCGGAGGAGGCAGCGGAGGCTTCGGCGTCGGCGGATCGGAGAGGCGTGACCTAGTTCTCATCTTGAGTAAGTTCGTGGAGCTTCTCTGAGTCGGAGCGGCGGCGGCTCCGCTACACTTGACGACGACTTCTCCGTCGCGGCTGTCTCGTCTCCCCACCGCGGCGTCGGTAGCTCTCGCCGACGTCGGAGATTCGGAGACGGGAGTTAAGCCTTTGGACTGATTCTGAAGCTCGTCCATGCTCAGGTCCATGTCGAGGGAAATCTCGCCGGAGGCTTGCTGTTTGTGGAGGAACTGACCGATGAGCTTCGTCGGAGGATCCTCGCCGCCGCGGCGGAACTCGAACGGCTCGTTGTCTTTACCTTCATCGGAGGATCTCTCACCATCCGTCGCCGGAGCGGGGTTAATGCCTTTGTGGAGGTTGCCATGGCCGTCGGTCCAGAAATCGTAACTTCCGTCTCTCCATATCTTGCCGGAAGTCTCGCCGGAGGCTCCATTGGTGGTGGTTGCGTTATCGGGATGATCGTTGATTTTGAGGATGACTTCTCGCCGGTCAGTCGAATCAACGGCCATGATTTAATCCAGCGAGTTTGGGTTACGCGTATACTACTCCAGAGGGATTACGAAGAAAACACTTTTGGGTAACTGTGAAAGCTTAAAGAAGAAGAGAAAACGCTTTTTTATTTTTTTTCAGATCATAGCTGGTCATATAGACTGATAGAAGTAATAATAATAATAAAGGAAATTAAATTGATGTTATTTAAGAAGGTATGACGCGTGGCGACCAATCGCTAGCACACAACAAGAACGTCATCATCACTTTGAATTTTGGACGACACACATCTTCTCTCTGTCTCTTGATTTTCTTCACCAAACTTTGCGAAGTTCGAGAAGAACTTGATTTTTTATTACACTCGCTATATAAGTTAGTTTTAGTAATTTTCTATAGTAAAAATCAGTTAGTATATTTTATTTGATTCTACCGAATATTTATAAAATTTAATAGTTTCCATCTTTGGTCGGTCTGGAATGTACATTCGTCATATCATATGCATGATGAATCACCGAGAACGATCGATACTGTGAGTATTTAATAGTGTCATTAAGTTCAAAAAGTGGTTCATTAAAAATTTTAAGAGAAAAGTTCCAGAAACCAGAAAGTTACAAACGGAGTCTGCACAAGCGAGTATGTGAGGTGAGCTGGAGATTTGACTTTGAGGTAGAAAAAGTTAGATTTGCGGTGGTAGTATTCACGCGTTTGGCAAGCGCGTGTGGTAATGTCATCTGTGTATTGGATGTCACGGCCCATGGGCCATTGTCGTATCTTAATTATGGACCACAGGTTCGTAGAATCAACGCAAAGTAAAAATGGTCTTCCGTGTTTCTTTCTAAAACACTCTCGAGTGTAACGGTTTAGTATCGCTACTACATCACAGTCAATGCTTATGATTTTCTCTCTAGAGTCTTCTTCTACATTTGAAAGTTGGTCACCAGAAACGTTATCTTTTTATGTAACGTAATAAACATTATGCACCAATATGGCAAAAAGAGAGATGGGTAAGTAAGTAGGTCGTCGGAAAACGACAAAGAGAAATGTGTTCTAGAGAATCACGACTCTTCTTTGTTCTTTTTTGTCTACCAACGTCTCTCGTCTTCTTTGTTCTTGTCTTTTTGGTTACAGTTTTTTTTTCGTTAAACTTTCAGAAATGTATTTATTTGCGTGTTTTATATAATGAAAATAAAAAAAAGAAGTGATCAAAGAGATTTTGAGGTCTCCTCTCTCGTCTACTGGAGAGAATCTATCAACGGCGAATCGAGTTCAACAATGTTGTGGGACTATTGTTACATAAAAACACCATGTATTTACACATCACTAGAACAAATGCGATTACGCTAAATAACAAATAAAACCTTAACTTTACTGAGAACCCCATGAGAACAATGTTACTTGACCCAGTTCTGGAGTATAAACTGCTGCATCAATATCGCCACGATGCTTCCCAAGCTTATGTTGATCACGTTCACTACATCATTGTTTAGCTACAAAAAAAAATAGCACCACAATAAGACAAAAATACACAGCCAACGGAGAAACAGAGCGAGAGAGCTATTAAAGGAAGTTTAATGAGCATATATACCCATTTGAAGCCTTCTTTGTCTTGAAAAGATGCACCTATTATGCTTTCTCCAAGATTGGCAATCTGGGAAGCTAGTACACAAACAGCTGCTTCTGGAGGAGTTATCTGTTCTCACAAGACCAAAAAGGGAAAAAAGAAAACTTGCAATTATACTCTGATTCTCGGTAAATGTTCAATGAATCTACGATGAGGAGTTGAAAATCTGTAATCAGACAAATATATATAAGCTCGTAGTATCTAGCTTTCATTTCATGAGCAAGTCTATGAATCTTACTACCAGAGTGCAGTCAGGTTCTATACCTCATCTAGCAAAACAACATAGATACTTTCACATTCCTCAACAACGATCTAGTACCTGACCAAGGAAACAGCCAACAGAGGCAAGAAAAAATGATGCTAAAAGCCCAGCCAATGTTCCTTCAACACTCATAGCTCCCTCTGTTCCTCTTGGTACTATCTTAAATGTCGTCGCTAAATACCTGCAAATTTTGCACCAGTTAAGTAATATAATAGGACAAAACACATGCAGAACACTTCAGTAGTTGGATTCATCGCAAGTTTATTGACACACATTCAACAGTCGTAGTAGCATACTCACGTAGTTTTTCCAAAAGCTTTCCCTATCTCGCTGGAGACGGTGTCGGAGACTTTAGTGCAGAAGCTGGAAACGAAACCAAGGCGGAACAGCTGAGAGAAAGCTGATCCTCCAACTTGATATATTGAGAGAATAGCGCAGACACAACCAGCAGCACTTGAACCAATCACACTGCGTGGTCCTCTTCTACCCTTTTTCTTCTCGGCTACTCCCTGCGCTTCCTTTTCCGACATCTTAACCTTTGTTGCCGCTGTTCCCTGTGACATTGTAAATCATCTAAACCAACTTCAACGCCAGAATAATCAACTGCAAACTTAATATTACTCTTTCCAGCTCTCGTTCCGTGAAACATGAGACTAAAATCTAAAGCTTTAACGAAATGTACAGAGTACAGACGAATCATCTCAATGTTGAGGATGATCAGACGACATAGCTCCTTAATCTCAAGTTTCAATTTACAGAGACTTGCCTATTACAAAACTTTTCCCTACAACGATGTCCAACGTCTCCCAACACTTAACTACGTTTTCAAAACCAATAATCAAAGACTATGGTCTATGCCTTTGAGCATGATCAGACGATCTAGCTTCTTAAACTCAAGTTTCAATCTACAGAGACATTACATAATACAAAGTCTCTCCCTACAAGGATCCAATGTCTCCCACGCTTCAAAACATTTTCAAAACAATGCCTTGGAAACCTGATTCACAATCCCTATACGACATAGCTCCTCAATGGCTCAATCTCAAGTTTCAATCAACAGAGACGAGACACATCCTATTACAAAAGCTCTCCCTACAGGAATCTCCAACTTCTACAACACTTCAATACATTTTTCAAAACCAACAATAAAGACACTGCCCTTGAGCATTGATCAGACGAACTAGCTCCTTAATTTTCAAGTTTCAATCTACAGAGACAATGTCCAACGTCTCAGCCAGTAGTAAAGACTCTGCCTTTGAAGCTTGATTCACAATCCCTTAACCAAACAACAACACAGCTAAGAAACTACGATCAAGTTACATTAACAAGTGCACTTACCAAAACGAAATAAGCAGCGACTAAGAGAAACCCAGCAGACCCATAAGCCCTCCAAGTCAAAGTCCCGAGCAAGAACGCCGCGGCGATCCCGGAAGCCGACAATCCGGTGACGAGAAGCGGCGACCCGAGAACGAATATCAACACATTGTTAGCCACCGCGGATTTCCAACTAGGCGAGGCCGTTTGGATCAGGTTCATCGCCTCAGTCACCACTCCCTGCATCGATGCCGCCGCCATAATAGCGCCGCCGGATCTGTTCACCGTCGGCGATAGAGATGATCCCAAATTACGGTTTAAAAATCGGCAGGATCCGGCGAACGGAGACGGAGAAGAGAAATTGGGGAATCTTAGAGGTGAAAGGGATGTAGAATTTAAGAGTGGAGTTGACGAAATCGACGCCATATTCACACTTTGCTTGCTTGAGAAGACCTCAGCAAAAAAAAATAAAAAATAAAGGAAAAATAAATAAATAAGCGTTTTGAGTCGGATCCGGAGCTCCGAATGAGTCGGATCCTAAACCCGTTTTATATTATCATTCTAGTCCTTGAAATGATCTTTATTTACAGTTGTTGCCACCACTGTTATTATTAACCGAAGAAACCCAATCTTATCCGAGAAATCAAAAGAGCAGCAGAGGGGAGGAGAGAACACACAAACATGGCGGTTCTCTGTTCGTCTTCAACGGTTATACTCCCTTCTTCGGTGAAACCCTCCGGAAGTAACAGAAGGTCTCCGTTTCTAGGCTTCTCTCTAACTGCCATCTCGAAACCATCGGTACGAGTTGGCATTTACGCGAACACGAAGAGGGGATTGCAGGTGAAGTGCGAAGCTGAGCAGGAGACTGCTACTTCTCTTGTTCCGGCGAATCAACGGTGGATGTTCGACGAAGAAGAAGCTAATGGCCCTGTAAGAATCTTTGTTTAGCTGCAACGCTTGTATAAAAGCATAAGATAAGCAAATGGATTTGAAAAAATTGAGGTTTTGATTCGTAAAGTGTGGAGCTTTTGCTTCCTTGCTTAGTGTTTGAGAATGGGTTTTGTTAAAGTTACAGACTTTGAAGTGTAGCTTTTTGGTTTTGGTTATATTGAGTAATTAGCTTCAACGCTTGTATAAAAGCATCAGATAAGCAAATGGGTTTGAAAAATTGAGGTTTTGATTTGTAAAGTGTGGAGCTTTTGCTTATTTACTTAGTGTTTGAGAATGGGTTTATGTTAAAGTTACAGACTTTGAAGTGTAGCTTTTGGTTTTTTACAGGACATTTGGAACACGACATGGTACCCAAAGGCTTCAGACCATGTGAACACGGACAAGCCATGGTACGTTGTCGATGCAACTGACAAGATTCTCGGTAGATTGGCATCCACCATTGCTAATCACATCCGTGGGAAGAACCTTGCCTCTTACACTCCCAGTGTCGACATGGGAGCCTTTGTGATTGTGGTATGAGAAATGAGAAACAAGACTTGTTGTTGAAGCACTTTGTTTTTTGTTTTTTTTTCATGTAACTTATGTTTGCTTCTTTTGTGTATTTGGTTAAAGGTGAATGCTGAGAAAGTAGCTGTGTCTGGAAAGAAGAGGAACCAGAAGCTGTACAGGAGGCATTCAGGGCGACCTGGCGGTATGACGGTTGAAACATTTGATCAGTTGCAGCAGAGGATTCCAGAGAGAATCATTGAGCATGCTGTTCGTGGAATGCTTCCAAAGGGACGGGTTAGATATACATAATAATCCTTGTGGCGATATTTGTATAATCTGATTACTATTTTTCACACTCACTCACTCTTACATGGTTTGATCGTTTTGCGGCAGCTTGGGAGAGCTCTGTTCAATCACCTTAAGGTGTACAAAGGCCCAGACCATCCTCATGAGGCGCAGAAGCCGCTTGATCTGCCCATCAGGGACAAGAGAATACAGCTGCAGAAATAGAAACTCCATGGAACATCTCTACTAAGCTCTACTGCTGCCATTATCGCGATCGCCGAGAGTTCTTTCTTCTTTAGTTTCTGTAGTTTGTTCAAAACCAGAGGAGACTTTGCAGATTCTTGTTTCTATTACTTCCTTCTATCAACTCTATGCTTCAAAGCTTTGTAATGTGAAATAATCTTTTACTCAGTTTTTTGCTGCTAACTCCTCAGAAACCAGACATATAATAAAAGATGAAATGGTGTAGAACACTCCAAAACACCATAAGCAACACCTCCTCTGCTAACTCTCTAAACAAATTTTCTCAATAAGGTCGCACTATATGCAAGAAAACTTTTTCATTTTCCTCAGATGAAAACAAATAATAGAAAATAATAGTCACCTATGTTTTAGTTTATGGAAAATTTGAGTTCACTAGATCAAGTCTACAACCATTGTTGGCAACTTTGCATTGTACCAAAGTTTTTGAGATAAATAAATTTTTACATTTTTTTCAAAAAAAAAGAAATAATAAGAAAACAAAAAATAAAGAAATAGCAAGTGGATATATATGGGCTAATGGGCCAAACAAAGTCGCTACCGCAGGCCCACATCGTCGATAATTCTCTCTCTGTTAAAAGCACCGCGAAAGGAGTGGCGGGAAAGACCAGCCATCGCCTCGAAGAAAAACCTCCCAAATCTGAGAAAAAAAACAAAAAATCAAACAGAAGAGAAGAGGAACGATGACACACACCGAAACCCTAAACATCCTCGACGAGCTCGAGTCTCTCGTCTCCGATCAGCTTCAAGTGGTAACCGATTATTTCTCGATTCCTCAATGTTTCTGATTAGGTTCCGATGACCACTTCAATTAGTTCCAAAACTTGTCAGAATCGTTTCTATATCCTTGCATCGGCGTAGATATATGGTTTAATTGCTTAATTTCGAAGCTTCTATCTGTAGTTTGTTGTTGTATCCGTGTGCCGGGTTGACTTATTTGGTGTTGAGATTGAGTGATTAGGGGTTATAATGACTGCTGATTAGTTCAATTTCTTCAGGTATCTTACAAATGGCTGAGTCGAAATTTCTCTATTTCATCAAAAACTGCCAAGAGGTACATTGTTGACTTTTCTAGATTTTAGCTACTTAAAAATATCTTCTTTTTTTTTTATCTATTGGCCGTGACTCTTCTTGTTATTAGCTTGCTTAAGGATTTCGTCGAGAAAAATGGGAAAGGTTTTGAAGTTGTTTATATTGTGTCTGGATGGCTAAAGAACACTCCTTCTGATCACCGCACAAGGCTTGTATCTAGTTCCAAACTTGCAGGTTACATTCATTGCACATAGTTCTCTTGATTTTTTTAGCTTTCTCCTTCTTGTTTCCACCTGTCTGATAAAGTTAATAAACGTTATTTGTGAAAGTAAAGTACTAGATGATCTTTAACGACTTGACACTTCCCTATTGTTATTGCTTTTGTGCAGAAGTGGAGAAAGAGTTCAATGGAACTCATTCAGTTTCTGTATACAGTGTTCAAGCTAGTATTCCGATGGAGCCAGCAGCTATATGGAACAGTGAGTTTGTGCAAGCAGAAGAACTATTCAGGGAGCCTTCTGCCGCTGATAATTGCTTGAGAGACAACAGGTACACACACCCTTCTGTTATTACGTGAATACCTTCCAGTACTGTTGACTCGGCCTTGTCACTGAAACTGGAGATGTATGTTTTTTTTGGTACCAGGTTTTGTGGCATCTCTAATTCTTTTGTAAAGCGTAATATAGAGGGAGCCATTGCAAATGTTACAGCCCCGGGAACTGAAAGCGTGAGAACTACAGTGCCTTCAATCCCTAAGGTTAAAAATGAAACTGTTACTACTGCTCCAGCTCAAAAACAGCCTGCGAAATCCTCCAATGATAAAGAAAAACCCCTTCCTGTGCCCGCTAGTAAAAAGAACGGTCAAGCCCAAAAGAGCGTGACTGGAACTGGGGGTTCGTTGAAAAATATGTGGGGCCGTGTGCCTGTGAAAGCAGAAGATGAATCTGCAACAATAGAGGTCAAAAAACAGGATAACTCAGGTTTACTTTCTTTCTAATCTATTCACTCCAGTTTCTCTTTTTTCAAAGTTTTATATAAGTGGAGTTTGCAATTATTCCGGCCTTAGGTATCTGTTTTAGTTAGTATTGTTCCTCTTTGAAATGTTCTGTAATTGGTGCAGAAGCTCAAAAGCCTTCTCACGATGTCAAGAGCAAGGGAGGCAGCGATGATGAGGCCCCAGATGTCAGTATCAGGAACAGAAAAAGGAAGGTGATATTTGATTTTTCTGACGAAGAGTGTGAAGATGTTATCAGCTTAGCATCTCCTAGCAGTCCTAAGACTATTCCACGGCCAGATAGCGAAGAAACCAAAGATTTAGGTCCGGAGAAGCCTGATGAAAATGTATCCGGAGAGACCAAAACAGATGAACCAGAGGTCAGAGAAGAAGACTGGCAAAAAACTGCTTCTGCTGATACTTGCGGTGTCAGAAAAGAAGAGAAACCTATGGCTTCTGCAGCTGGATTTAATCCCTCAAAGGGAAGAGTGACGAATGCTCCTAGTTCACCGAAAAGGAAAAAAGTGTTAAAGACGCGTATTGATGAGCGTGGGAGAGAAGGTATGCTCACCTGCTTAAGCATCTTCGTTCCAATAATAACAAACGCATGTGTGTATCCCTTTTAGCCAAGAGTTGGCTAAATGTCACTCAGTTATTTAATCCTCTTTTGACTGCATATGTAGTAACTGAGGTAGTCTGGGAGGATACAGAAACAAACACAAAGAAGAAAGAAGAAGACACGGATACAAGTAAGAAGTTAAATGATAGCAAAAGCGCAAACGCTGGCGTTAACAGGTATGTTTCTATATATGATATAGCCAATGTGTAATAAGATCAATATAACTTTATTGAATCCAGTGGAAACAATGTTAAAGCATCCGAGTTCCATTGTTTCAGGGCTGTTGTTCAGAAGAAGAGCCCGGCCATGGGAGCTGCAAACGCAGGAGGGAAAACAGGAAGCAAGAAAGGAGGGAACGTGAAAGATCCAAAGCAAGGGAACATTATGTCTTTCTTCAAGAAGAAAGTCTAAATAAAAACTCTTTTGTTTGTATTTCTCAAGAACTTGGTGTCATCTGATTGTATGCTTGAATTCGTTTCTGTATTAAAAAAAAAAACTCTGAACCAGTTCTTTAATTTGGAAACCTCCATTTCTGAGTTCCGAGTCATCGTTAGCATATACACCTGTCGTCATATTGGGCTCGTTTAAAGCCCAATAAGAAATTACACGTCAGTAGTTGTAATAAATGGGCCAACTCTAACAGCCAAGGAAAGCCCAATACGAAAATACCACATAAATGAATGATTTGACATGCAAAAAAAATGAAAAGAAGCTAAACCATTCGTTCATCGACGTTGCGAAAATTTAATCATCAGAGAGATGTGGAGACCGCTCCTACTACTCTCGCTGTTGCTCTGTAACGATCTCACTATCGCTAAAGCTACCGAGTCGACTCAGCTGATTATCCTCCCGAGTCAACACGGAGATCGTACGTGCTCAGCTCCGGATCGGAACCTGAACGACAAGCCGATCATCGGGATCCTGACTCATCCTGGCGTCGGCACATTTGACGCTCCTCGTGATCACTCTCTGAGCTACTACGAGAAGAACGTATCGTATATCGCAGCTTCGTACGTGAAGTTCGCAGAGACGGGTGGAGCTCGTGTGATCCCGCTCATCTACAACGAGCCTCAAGAAAGGCTGTTTCAGGTCGCTCTCATGATCTACCTCTCTCTTGAACCGGATCATTAACCAACAGTGATCACTAGTTCTACTTGAGCTTGCCTGCTCCATTATTGGTACCTGTATAATTCCATTTTAATTGTATGACTCAATAGTATTAGTTAGCCGGAATCTTAATGTGTTTTTGTAATTTAACTGTTGCAGAAAATATTTTTTTTTTTTTTATCTCTTGACGTAGCTAATCTGGTGAATCAGGTTGTTGTTTCTCTTATTGCAGTTATTATTAACAGTCTACTTTGGATTAATTTCCAAAACTAATTCATCTTATTGAAATAATTACTTTGTGGAACCACTAGAAGCTAGAACTGGTCAATGGTGTGATATTCACTGGTGGCTGGGCTAAAGAAGGATTGTATTTTGATATAGTCCAAAAGATCTTCGGTGTAAGCTCTCATCCTTCAACATCTCAGCAGAGCTTTTTTCTTTTCTTTTCCTTTGACCTCTCTTGTTTGTGTTGTACTCCTTCTGTTTTTCACAGAAGGTCTTAGAGAAAAATGATGCCGGAGAGCATTTTCCTGTATACGCCATGTGCCTCGGATTCGAGATTTTGTCAATGATCATAAGTCAGGTGTCTCTTTTTGCCTTTCCAGCTTCTCAGAGCTATAACTTCCACGTCTGGTGATTTTAAGTGAAAATGCATTAGTTTGAGCGGAGAGGGATCCTCTACACTTTCTGTTCTGAACTTCTAATGATTATGTATGTGTTTAACAGAGTCGAGACATTCTTGAAAGGTTTAACTCAGTGTATTATGCATCAAGTCTCCAATTCATTGAGAATGCTAATATCGAAGGAACCCTTTTCCAAAGGTGCATTATAGCTTAAGCTTTCTTCTACTTTTCCGTGTTCCAAAGTAGATATATTATATATTAACTGTAATGTTTTTTTACATTTGTAGATTTTCTCCAGAGCTGTTGAAAAAAATCAGTACAGACTGTTTGGTGTTGCAAAACCATCAGGTTAGAATACTTCCCTTCTAGTATATTTTTACCTATACAATTTGTTCTTGCCATTTCTGATTTCTTGTTCTAGCATAGTTTACATACTGTCTGCTTTTACTGAAATGAAATGTTATTTGTTTCCAGTTTGGTATCTCACCAGATAACTTTCTAGCCAACCCTTCTCTGTCTAGTTTCTTCAGTATCCTTACAACCAGCGCTGATAAAGACGGCAAGGTTAGTCAATTAAGATCTTCTTCCTATAAACAATGATATGATTATACAAATTCTAGAACCTGATTAGTTTTTTTTTTCTAGACTTATGTTTCAACTATAAGATCAAAAAGATACCCAGTGACTGCCTTCCAGTGGCATCCAGAGGTACTTATTACCTCACCAATGAACTTTTCATTACTACTCTTCCCTAAGTTAAATAGTCTATTCACCGTCTTAGTACACAGCTTTTTGATCCTTACAAATGAAAATCAGAAAAATGCATTTGAGTGGGGATCATCTGAAATTCCACACTCTGAGGACGCAATCCAGGTGACTCAACACGCAGCAAACTATCTAGTCAGGTAAGTACTCTCTATTCAACGTGTATGTAGGAAGATCTAATAGCTAGCTTTATCTTTTTTACCTGAATGTTGGTGCAGTGAAGCTAGAAAGTCACTCAACAGACCGTCTCATGAGGAAGTGCTAAGCAATCTTATCTACAACTACAAGCTAACATACTCTGGATACAAAGGGTAAGCCAACTAACTCCACAATTGGACTCAGATTCTTCTTACACATTTTAAAAACGATTATATTTATTGAATCATCCTCTCGTTGATTTTGCAGGAGCGGTAACGACGAGGCTTACATTTTCACCTAGTTTTCCAAGATCAAAATCCCCTTTTATAGCAATAAGATTAAAAGAACAGAAAAAGTATATTACTAACAGAGACATATGATTCACAAAGAATAGTCTCTACACTTTCGTAAGCCTCACGTCCTCTATATGATCTTGCAAAGTGAAGATCTGAAAACCCATAAACGCTTCCATTCCTTGGATGTCGACTCTTACGACCGTGTTCCTCTCTGTATTGTAGTACACTAGGTACTGCAACGACGACGAGTACAAGACAATCTCGTCACTCCGAGTCACTCCAACGAACCGTACAAAGGTGCGTCCAACCACACTCTTCCACACCTCAGGCAACACGAACGTACGCTCCGACCACTCCCCCGTTTCAACATCTTCCAAAACACGCAACCTATTACTCTCACAGCTTCCATCAACAGTTTCTTCAGGCCCAAGCGAAGCTAACTTCCCGTTAAAGTTCACCATAGGCGCGCTACGAAACGGCCGAGTGTACCCGTCGGTGTCTTTAACGCACCTGAACGTCTCCGACCGAACATCAAAGCAAACGATGATGTAATCCTTATCCCCCCAAAACTTCCTCGCTGGATAATACAAAACACCGTCGATGCAAACGTGGTGTACATGTAAAGAAGGTTCTCTCCTATGAAACATTCGATCTTTCTCCATGACGATTCTCCTAGTGTTAACACCGGGTTAAATCGACTTCCATATGTCCCCCAGGTCATCGACAGCACCTTGTGCTGTTTCCCGACAGGATCGTACCCGAAGAAGCTTCTCACATTGATTCTCCCGACAGGATCGACAGCACCTTGTGCTGTTTCCCGACAGGATCGTACCCGAAGAAGCTTCTCACATTGATTCTCCGACACGTGCTCCTTTCCGTTTAAACCTCTCTCGATTCTGAGAAAGACCAAACCTTTGATCGCATTGACACTTGCGCGAGATGAATGATCGTAAGGGATCTTCAAACGGTAGCAGTTTGTGGTTGAAAGAGACGAGTCGAGACTACTGCTCTGAGGCTGCGGCGAGGAGAAGAAGTGGAGATGTCCGTCCTTGTTGCAGGCGAATAATAGCTTCGGGCGAGATGATGATCTCGTCGAGAACAAGTCGGTGAAGTAAGGGAGGCGGAGATAGGTAGATTAGCGCTTCGATAGGCAGCGACATTTCGCTAAGGATTTCGTCGGAAGTTTTAAGAGTATCTCCACGATCAGATCAAACGTGAGAGGATCTGAGCTTTCTTCAGTCTTCTTCGATCGCTTGTTTGCGTCGGCGACGGCGACGGGGAAAAGGTCCATGAAAAATCAGAGATTGACGTATTGCGCCTAGAGAGCAAGCCCATCTAGCATTAAATAAGGATCCTTATTAGTAATGAGATTAATGGGCCCGAGTACGAGGATCGCTTAAAATATAATTTTAATAATAATCCGCAACACGTGGACGGTGGAGATTGGATTCGCGAATGATATGATCAAAAGCGTTGTTCAAATCATCTTCTCTCATTTGATTCTTCAGATCATCCTTCTCCTCTTGAGATGTGGAGATACGTATGGTCACTGTTCCTACTCTTCGTCGTGTGGAAAGATACCATCGTGATGGCGAAGTCTGCGGCGATTCTCCTTCCTAGTCAAACCGGAGTTGACGATTTTGTATGCTCCGCGCCGGATCCGAGCCTGAATTACAAGCCGGTCATCGGGATTCTGAGCCATCCCGGAGACGGCGCGACTGGTAGGTTGAACAACGATACGAACGCGTCGTACATCGCGGCGTCGTATGTGAAATTGGCTGAAGCTGGTGGAGCTCGTGTGATTCCTCTCATCTATAACGAACCCGAAGAGCTTCTCTTTAAGGTTATTTTTTTAAGCTCTAATTAGGTTTTAAAAATTGAACTGCTTCTGTTTTGGTCAAATTATAATATTTGGTGGTGGATTAACATTTTGGAGTTGTGCAGAAGCTTGAGTTGGTCAATGGTGTGATATTCACTGGTGGTTGGGCTAAAAAAGGATTGTATTTTGATGTGGTCAAAAAGATATTCACTGTAAGCTGTAAAAGTTTTGGTTGATTACTTTCGAGTGCTGTTCCATGTAGTTAGTTCTCCAGGATCATGATCTTGTTGATGTCTCTATGATCCATCCTCACAGAGAGCTTTGGAAAGAAATGATGGTGGAGAGCATTTTCCTGTATATGCCATTTGCCTAGGATTCGAGCTTCTTACAATGATCATAAGCCAGGTGTTTGATTAATTAATGTGTGTTTTCTAAGCTATAAAGATTAATCCTTTTAGTAGTTGTAGATTATTTGAACTTAAGCTATTCCTTTCATGTATTTACGAGCTTAGAATATACAGTGTAGTACAGTTTGAGATCTGTGTGCTCCTTTGCCTCTAATCGTTTGTCTTTGTAACAGAACACAGATATTTTTGAAAAAGTGGATGCTAAGAATGCTGCATCAAGTCTTCAGTTCGTTGGAAATGTTAGCACCCAAGGAACCGTATTCCAAAGGTTCGTACAGATTTTTCATGATGTATTAAGTTTCTAATAAGCCAAGTTTTACAAAATATTCATTGCAATGTTTTTTACATTGCAGATTTCCCCCAGAGTTGTTGAAAAAACTCACTACAGACTGTTTGGTTATGCAGAACCATCAGGTTAGAACATACTATGAATTCTCTATAGACATCAACTTGACTTTAAATATGCGGTTGATTGTTGCTCGCCTCTTACAGTTTTAATTAATTCTGCGTTATTTTTCTTGAATAGTTATTTCATTCCATGTCCTTTGCTGAAATGAAAAATGTTATTGTTTCCCAGTTTGGTATCTCGCCTGACAACTTTGAAGGCAATATTGCTCTGTCTCGTTTCTTTAAGATCGTCACAACATGCCTTGATGGCAACCGCAAGGTATTGTTATGTTCCTGAGAACCCATACAGATCTAAGATTCTAGAGTCTGAGCCATTCTACCATTGTATATGTATATATTTCCAGGCTTATGTTTCAACCGTTCAATCAAAAAAATATCCCGTAACCGGCTTCCAGTGGCATCCTGAGGTATATATATATACTCACAAGTTAATTTACATCTCTCGTTTAGTCCTTTCGCGCCTAGACTGAGCTATCACTGTGGTCCATTGCGTTATCCTATAATTGTATGGTATATTGCTGTACAGCTTCTATAAAAGAAAAAGCTCCGTACAATACTCTGCAGAAAAATGCATTCGAGTGGGGATCATCCAAAATTCCACATTCCGAGGACGCGGTCCACGTGACTCAGCTCACTGCCAATTATCTAGTCAGGTTAGTTTCTGTATTCACTGTTTGATAAGAACTGTAAAGAGAGTGCATCAATCAACTATAATTGCTACATTAGGAAGGTAGTTAACATTAGAATCAGTAGAAATAAGAGTTAATTAGATCATGTAAGTGGTTTCTCACGGATTCAGTTTTTAAATGTGGTGCAGTGAAGCTAGGAAGTCACAGAACCGACCATCTCCTGAGAAAGTGCTGAGTAATCTCATTTATAACTTCAAGCCTACGTACTGTGGATACGAAGGGTAACACCCCTATGACAATCTTTACATAATTCTTACTTATCGTATGCTTTAACGTTTCTCTGGATCATCTATATATGGTGGATTCTGCAGGAGAGGTTACGACGAGGTTTACATTTTCACACAACAACGATCCCTTCTCTGAGAAGAAGCATCCTCGAGTGTGACTGTTCGATTGAACCAGTGATGCTTCTTCAACTCTGTTAGTATCTGTGAACTTGTATGCAACTCATGATGTTTTTGGCTTGTATTTGTGAAGTGTATTCTTTACTTGAAACTTGAAAGGAATGTTGAAAAACAACCTCACCAACGTTGGTAAAGCTTGGTATATAACTACGTTGGGCTTAAACGTTTAATATATCTATGTGGTGGGCTCAATAAAGCCCAACAAAGCTTGGTAGATAATAACTGTTTGCCTGTCTTCCTCTCGGCAACCGACAAGAAAAGCTCTCGAGTTGCTAAAATTCCCGGTTCATCTCTAAAACCGGTATTCTTACTGTTCCTCTTCGGACAGTGCCCTCCCCAAAGCAAATCTTCTTCGATCTGTCTCTTAGACCAATCGTGTGGTCTCTTGTTACTAATCGTAAGTTTTCTTCCTTTTTTAAATTTTTTGTATCGATCAGATCTTGTTAGCGAGGAGTTATGTAAAGAGAACGTGGGCGTAGTAGGTATCCGGTTTACACATCCTCAGGAATCAGAACTAGCTCTATATGCAAGTAGCTCCTCAAGTTCTTAGTTTCGATGTGTTAAGCTTCTTGTTATGATCTGTAGAAAAGTGAGGACTTTGAAGCTTGCATTTGTTTGGAAGAGGGATCAATGGGGAGGATAATGGAATGGGCAGCAAGATCTAATCACTTGGGAGGCGTTCCAAGGAAAGCTGTGATAACAGCTGTTGGTGCGTTTGCGAGAGCAGTAGCTAACCTTTGCAACAAGACCACAGTTCACAATGCAGATACTCTTATGACTCTTGTACGCTCACGTCCACCTGGTGTTCCTCTCATCACTGTTAGTAATCACATGTCGACGTTAGTTCAAAGTTAAAACCTTTACATATCATATCTTTTTCTTGTTCGTTATCTGTTTCCCCACTCTTGTACTTTTGACATTGATCTAGTTGTGTGTTTGTTGTGATCAGTTTAGATGATCCAGTAATGTGGGGAGGGTTCAAGGGTCTTCTTTCCCTAGATCCAGAGCTGGCTCGATGGGTTCTTGCTGCAGAGGACATATGTTTCAAGAACCCTGTCTTCTCCTACATCTTCCGCACTGGTAAACTCCTCTGTTCAGGTGGAATGAAAGACTGTATTAGTTTTCCTAAGATTGTGAACGATTTCTTTTGAGCAGGCAAGTGTATACCTATAACTAGAGGTGGTGGAATCTACCAAGAACACATGAGTGAAGCTCTCGAGCGATTAAAAGATGGATCTTGGGTAAGTTAACCTTTGCACATTTGAAAACAAATACTGAGATCTTTTCTGACCTCTAACCTTTTTGGTTTTTATAATGACTAGTAGTTGCATACCTTCCCAGAGGGCAAGGTGTTTCAAGAAGATGTGCCTATAAGACGACTTAAATGGGGAACCGCAAGCCTCATCGCCCGTTGCCCAGTCACCCCAATCGTCTTGCCAATAATTCACCGTGGTTTTGACGAGGTAAACATGTCTTAACTCTTCCATGTTCATGTCAAGAATAAGCCATAAAATTTTCATCCATTTTCCATTGTTCTAACCTCTTAGATGATGCCGGAGAAGTACATTTATGGAAGAAGACCACCGTTGCCGTTGTGGAACAAGAACCTTCGAGTTGTGGTTGGTGAACCAATCGAGTTTGATGTTCCTATGATGGTTGAGACCGCTGTCTCTGCATCCTCCGGTCATGTAACAGCTCCTCCTCTTCAAGAAGCGAAATGGCCTGTTCTCTCTTCTGCTGGCCAAAAGCTAGACGAGACTGCTCAAAGATACCTCTACACAGCTCTCTCCGAGAAGATTCAATCCTCACTGGAAACACTGAGACTCTTAGCTAAGCGGTTGTGACTTTCGCCTGAAGCTCCCGGTTTAGATACGCAATGGACCAATGGTAACCAATTATTTCCTTTATTTAATTATTTTTGTAGCTGAGATACATCTACATTCTACACATTGTAATAAGGATGAAAAATGTAACAACTTCAATTTAAATAACTCGCATCTTCAAATTATTATATGTTTTAAAACATTCAAGACAAATCCCCTTCCAATCTTTGTGTCTATGATTATTAATCATTTTTTTATTACAATGTACACTAGTGTTGTCTGTAACGCCAATGATCTGGCAAGTTCTGTCCCTCTGCTGAATCATTGATGCTAGACAGAAACAACTTTGAACAACCAGTTTGGAACAGAGAGAAGGTTCTGTTAAGAGACAAACGTGGGGTGGCACACAACACACGGCGGCCACGTGAGACTATCTATCCACCGGTGCGGCGAGTGGTATCCACGCGGATGTTTATGGGCCCTACAGGATCACGCCGGGGACGCACCATCACGTGAAAAAGGAACCCTCCAAGAGTCAGCTAAAACGGTCCCGTGGCATTGTCGTGAATTAAATAACGTTCGGAGGGTAAACAATAGTTCTCGCACGTGGTAATGGGGCTCAAGGTGTGGCAAATCGGTAAATATATATGCTCCCACGTGCTAGGTCCGGGGGACACGCGTGACATCATGCTGTGGTAATTTCGTAAATATACGGTCAAATCAAGGGTAAATTGGGTAGTTTAAAGCTATTTGTTTTCTTTTAAGCTTTCATCAGTATGAAAGCATAATCTTTCTTCTCTGGCACGAGAGAGTTCTTGTTCTCCTTCTTCTTCTTCTTCTTGATCTGCTCCGTTCAGCTTAAAGCTCGAGGATCCCAAGTACGAGAGTGATGACGTCAGGGACGAGGATGCCGACGTGGAGGGAGAGAGAGAACAACAAGAGGAGAGAGAGACGGAGGAGAGCCATCGCGGCGAAGATCTTCACGGGTTTGAGAATGTACGGTAACTACGAGCTTCCTAAGCATTGTGACAATAACGAAGTGCTTAAAGCACTTTGTAACGAGGCTGGTTGGATCGTCGAACAAGATGGAACTACTTACCGCAAGGTTCGGTCTCTCTCTCTCTCTCTATTTTTGGATCTTACTACTTTTGTCGGAAACGTAATGACATTTTTGAAAAAACTAACATGCACCGGAACCTTCCCGGGAACAAGCTCTAGCTTCTTTGACCTGATCGGGTCACTGGATTGCTAACGTGTTCCTTACGGCGTAGGTTAGCGTTAGTCAAAAGTTTCTATTAAAGAAGATTCTCTCTATATTTCAGTACTGTATGATTCACTTGCGTCACCATGTCGGACTAGTCTACTTTCACCCAGAAGAGTATAGCATAGATCTCTAGGGAAGATTAATTAAAAAATAAGGTTTCATTGCACAGAGTTCAGAGTGTACGTTTTTTGATCTGTAGATCTTTGTGGAAAACCATGTGGGCACTTTTGCTTTATTGTCTCAAAGTCTAAAACTCAAGTCTCGAGACTTGAGTCCAATGATAATCTGTCGGCTCATGTATCCTTGACTCGATCGATTCAAAGAAGCAGATAGTTTCTTTTTTTTTCAGTGTGAAACAACTTAGACCTAGCTGACTAGGAACGTAACTAGTTCTCTCCTCGTTTCATCTATAGGCTTGTCATTAACACCTTCAACACAATAATTTACTTTACACTCCCTCTTTTTTTTTTTTATAAAAAAAAAGTATCATTTAAATGTTCTTAATATCATTCTACATTTCTAATACAATTTTCCATATTAAATTTATTTTTCCCTTTTAAAGTAATCAATAAATTTTTATTTAAATTATTTTCATTTAGTTTAATCATATATTAAATAAAACATATTAGTATATTATTTATTTTTTAAATTTGCGTGAAATGTATACAAGGACATTTTTTGTGAAAATGAAGGAATAATACTGTTTTTGATCATATTTTCAGGGAAGTAGTAGACCAGTAGAGCGTATGGAGATGGGCATTGGTTCAGCAACCACGAGTCCGTGCGCTTCTTACAATCCTTGTCCTGTCTCCTCCAGCTTCATGAGCCCATCTTACGCTAATCTCACCTCTGGAGATGGTCAATCACTCATCCCATGGCTAAAACACCTCTCAACAACGTCATCCTCATCAGCTTCTTCATCATCAAGACTCCCTAGTTTCATGTACCTTCCTGGAGGCTCTATCAGCGCTCCTGTAACCCCACCTTTAAGCTCCCCAACAGCTCGTGGAATGAACCAAATCAACAACTCTTTCTTTGTATCCTCAACACCGCCTAGTCCCACTAGGCAGCAGACCGTACCTGACTCTGAATGGTTCGCTGGGATTCAACTCGCGCAAAGCGTTCCTGCTTCACCGACGTTTAGTCTCGTCTCACGAAACCCTTTTGGGTTTAGAGAAGATCAACTGGCGTCTGCTGGTGGAGGTGATGGGTCGAGAATGTGGACGCCAGGTCAAAGCGGGACTTGCTCACCGGCTATTCCTCAGACAGGAGATGTTCCAATGTCTGAAGCTGTGGCTCCTCCAGAGTTTGCGTTTGGGAGTAACGCAAACGGGTTAGTGAAAGCATGGGAAGGAGAGAGGATACATGAAGAGAGTGGTTCTGATGATCTCGAGCTCACTCTTGGAAACTCAAGCACTAGGTGTAATTGAAAACCCGGTTCCAACCAAACCATTTCTCAATATATCGCTTCAATATTTATTTTCCCATGTAAGGCCTCAAAGTGAAATATTCGTTTATTTGTAACCATGCTAACCAACCTTAAAACCCGGTTTGGTATGGTTCTAATCAGATTATGTTCTTTACATTTTCGGGTTTAATGTCAACAGTTTACAGACTCTCAGAGAACGAATCAAATTACATTATTGTTTCAAATTTATTATTACTAGAGATTTTACCCGGGCTACGCCCGGGTTTATTCAAATAATATTGTATTTAATATCTATATTACAATATATTACATATATGTTATAAAATATAAATAATAAACTGAATTATAATCAGTAAAACTTACAATTTTTCCACTATCTAAAATATGTATGGGATGGTGAACAAATGTGAAATGAATAATTTTTTTTGCTAAACCTTAGTAATTCTCCAAAATATATTTTATTACATATTTAGGTTATTAAGAAAATATATTTTTAATCTCCACATCACATATTTCTTTGTTATATGTATTATTTATATCATAATTATGTTTTTTTTATATGCAATTTAATCTTTTAAAATATATTTTCTTACGATTATAATCAAATTTTTTACAATTATAATACATAAGGCTAATTTAAATACTCATTGCTTTAAATTAAAAAACTTTTAAAAATGTTGTATGTCTTAAATACACTGAAAATTCTATAAAATATTATTATTACTATTTTTTGTCAGGAATTATTATTACTATATTATTGTATTAGTTATAAACAAAAATATCTTAAAATCTAGCTATAGTTAAAATATTATTCTGGATTAAAATTCAGTGTAAAATGATAATCAAACTATTCTAAATATATCACTATTTATTTAAATTTTATTATTATATATTAGTTTGTTCTAAAATTACTATTTTTTAAACTACAATCATGTTAATGCTGTTATTAAAAATGAATTGTATATACTAATTAGGGGAATTTTGAATATATTTTCAGTCCAAAACTATGATCCAAAAACATTATTATCTTATTATTTTTTTCATGTCCAGTAAAAACATTCAACAATCTTGTACTAATATCACAAATTAAAAATAAAAATGATTTCTAATTCGATATAGCCTTATTATTTTAATTTCCATTTAAAATTTTTTTTGATTTAGACGATTAGTTTTTTTCTTACTTCGAGCCTTTAATATTTGTTTTCGTAAACACCATATACTATTTTGATTTTTAATATTTCTTTATTCTTTTGTGAACAGAAATTTTAAAACGTTTGTTGGTCGTTATTGTTTAATGTGGTATTAGTTTGTCTTCTTTGATGGTTTTGTCAAATTTCCTTAATCCTATACAAATCTTAATTGCCTTTTCCAAGAAAGATGGAGCTCTATCAACAATTTCCAAAGCAAGTAAAACTGGTCTTACAAAGACGGTTAATCTTGTAGGTGTATTTAAAGAGAAGGCCAAAGCTCATTAACTGATTTTTCCTTTTTTTATCTTGTGTGGTTCATCTCTTTCATTCTACTTCTCTTTGTTAAAGTCTAAGTCTTTCTTTTGTTAGTTTCTTTCCGATTGTTTAAATACCTAAATTAAAGATTGTACATTTAGATCAAAGATGTAATTCCGGTTAAAGGCCAAGTAATGTAAAGAGTACAAAGAACACTGCAATAAACTAACATGGTGGAATTGAGACAAAACACAAGTACATAATTTCTCACGATAATAATACGATCATGTTCTGCATATTACAATTCCAAACTATATCACAAGTAATTTTTCGGCATGATTTACTCACTGAGCTAGTTTGTGTCTCTTTGTCCTCTCTAGCGCACCCAAAGCCTTGGCTACCATTTTCAACATTTTCTTTTGCTTCTTTACCGTCTTCTTCTCTCTTTCTGGCACATCCTCCAAACGCAGCATCATGGACTTCTTAATGAGCAATCACTACTTTGTCTTCTTCAACAAATTCACTATCACGCTTCATCGTATGTTTTATTCTCTAATGAATTCAAAATTGTTTGTAATCATGGAATCACCAGTATCTCTAAATAAGCTCTTACATCGTGTGTGTCTATTCTTTTACCTGCTTCATATGATGTTGTTGGTAGATGTTTGATGGTAGATACGGGTTTCAAGCATTTCCGCTTTATTGAGCAAGCATCGAATGCAACCAAGCCGGACCAGCCACATCAATGTAGGAGTGATGCCCTATTCTCGCATGTAACACTGTATATTCCTCCTTGGAATAACATGTTCAATACTCCAAGACTCCAACCATAGTAATCTTGAAAATATATCATTAGTTATGTCCTGAAACCAAGGGAAAATGCGAGGATTTAACATGACCTCTCTTGACTGGATCATATGAGATTCAAAATAAGATTTGCTATAATACTTAAAAGTGACACTAAAACTGTTACAATGTATTGTAAAATTATAATATAGTTTAATAGTCTTCCAAATGTATGTCATCTAATACGTGTCATCTTAAAAAAAATCATATTTTGTGCTTATAGCTTTCACTCTAAATATGGAAAAGCATTCATAAACCTAAATAATCTTAAGATCAACATTTGACAACTATTTCTATAAATCTCAATTATTTATTATATTTCATTATTTTTACGTGTTTTTTAGCATTGTTGTGATTGATGAACTTTTTATGTAGACTTTTCTGGAGTTTAAGTTAAGAAAATAATATCCTAGGTGTGTATTTTGTTATTAAATTGGGTTGTATTCTTATGTTGGGGTTATACTGTGATCCGTTTTCATATTCATGTCAAGATTGTATCTTTTTGCATTGACAAAAAAATGTCATGTAGTTTCTACACATTGCTCTGCACATTTATGGAGATTACATCTCTCTGTATCCATTTTTTATGACTTTTAAGCATTTAGTTCAAAATAGCGTTTTCTCATTTTTTTTTTATACAATTTTTTTCATATGTTCTTTGTTACCGCAACTGAGTACGCATGATTGTTAATATATATGGAAGGAGACGTTATTATAGCAAACATTTTTAAATAAATATTGTAAGATTTTACAAATTTTAAGTTAATATGTAATTTAGTGATTACTTTTGTTCCTTAAGCTTCTTTATATCTATGTTTCTACAAATTTGATGTGAAACTTTTTTTCATTTAATCAAAATCTATTTATTTTTCGCTTCAGGTATGTTTATATATATATATATATATATTTATTATGCATATAGAGGCAAAACATGAATCTTTGTATTGATATCCAGTGACTCCTTCCATGTCTTAATTTTTAGATATTCAACCAAACTTACATAACTTATGGTACGATTTTATTGACAAACTCCGTTTTTTTTTAAGAATTTTTAACAATAGCACCATTCATAAATTTTTAACTTCTTCCTAATTAAAGTTAGGATATGATTTCCAAACAACATTTTAACACATAAAAATAAATAAATTGATTAATGTAAGAAATCTAATTTAGATATTCCCTTTTTATTTTTTACCACTATGACAGTTACAAAATCGTTTAAATTTGAATATATTATTACTAATCCATTCTTAACCAATTGTGGTAACTGAAAATGAGAGAAGGTTGATCACTTTAACTTACTGTGTGACTACTAAATGTACATTTTACGTTAAAAACAGATCATAATCAACAAATTTCACACCACATCAGCTTTTTGCACCTGAAGAAATCTAATGTTTCTATTTGAATAGAGAAATTTGTTTTTGTATAAGACCAGACAGTACGTTTAATTTGCTGCAAAAAATTTCAAATATGCAAAAATCTGAAATGTTATATATTATTCCATTGTGATCTGAGTGACATTAGAAACTGAACCTCAAGCTAACAATAAGCAAATGTACTTCCACACAAAATGTAAAAAAAAAGAAGAGAAATATTCAATCACGTGTATAGAACCAAAACACATTTTATTTGGCTCAACACACATAATATCTCATAAGTAAAGACTGGCACACTCAAGTCTGTCAAAATATTATTCAACTCCTAAAACAGATGAAGAAAAAAAACAAAACCCTAAGCAAAGTTAATATGCCAAACTCTCTCAGGCTCTCACCTGTATTTAGATAAGCAAAATTGTAAATTCTGAAACAAATCATTATTCTAGTTTACTTTCTATTTGTTTGTAAGAGAGAACTTAGTTAAAGTACCTTAATTTGTTATAGGACCTCATCAAAAAGGATTGACTCTCGCAAAAAGGATTGTGCCTGCAGACAACAACACCAATTCCAAACAAACTGTTAGAGATTCTAGAAGTTGTGTTATCTCGATAAAGAAAAGTGATTTGTCGAGTATTTGATTCCTTATTGACAAACAATTTTCAGTAGATGAACTGTATAGTAAGTGGAAACAAATCCTCACGTATTTAACTCCAAACAAACACATCAACAAATGAGTTTACCTTATACAAATTCCATTAGCCCCTTCTCTACTGTTGTTTAAAAAAATCTAATCTCCAGACAGGCAAACAAAATAAACATATTTAATTCTGCCCACCCTGAAAGTGGAAGGGGAAAAATATATTCGCAGAAAATAAATAAAACTTGGTTTGTCTTGTTCCTTTTTTATATATGCAAATTTTGCAGAGAATGGGATAGGAATGGAACAATCATTCATCCCTATCAATCGTCTTCGTTTCCGGTGAGAACGAAAGAGAAATGAGCATAGAATTTGTTCTGAAACTCCACCAAGTGGAGACGCAGTGCGCGAAGGAACGTGCTCAGTGTCTCTATCACCAGCAGCAATCCCACAATATGAAAACAATGATCCCAACGATCAGGATCAACACATTGTTGTACCTGTTTATTTTAATGAAAAAACAAAGATCGATTAGTTGATTTGCTAATATTAGTTAGACTAAGAGAGAGAGAGAATGAGAGGATGCGCATACCCCAAGCGAGAAGGGCGACCTTCTCATAGTCTCATAGAAGACTGACGATATCTCCGAGTGTGAAGACTGCAATACACACAAAGGATGATTGATATAATTAAGCCATGAGTAATATATATAATAGCTTCCTACTACTCCATGATTAGATAGATACCTGAGAGCCCATATACGCAGGTAAGAAGAGGTGTTGGAAACAGCTCTAAGCAAAAAATTCTATGGTGTGAAAAAACCGATGCACAAAGATCTCGCTGAATTCAAACTCCCCGTGCCCATGTGATCGTCCACTTGTCGCTACATGAAGACTCTCATCCATCTCTTCATTAGGTGCGTAAGACTGACCTTGTTGCTTCTGGAGCTGGATAAGGAAACCATTTAGAATGACCAGCAATAGAAAAAGAAAGACCATTATATAGGAACTAAAAGGGAAAGAATCTCACAGCTTCATGTTGTTTCTTCAAGATGAACTGCTTTGAAAGCAACATACACAGAACATAGAAAATAACCAGAAAGAGAAGCACAAGCTGGAAAAATGAGAAGACTATATTGCAAATCACACAAACCTGAAACTGATGAACTGGAAGAGCATCATAGAACTCATGAGCTATGATTATTGTTGGTACTGCCAAGGCAAGCAAAAGAGAACAATAGATACAATGAGGAACGATGCAGATCATCATATTTTTCATTGCTTACGACGTTGACTGTTGCTATATTAAGCCAAGAGCCTCATAAGAGATTCTCAATAAGTAAATGTAACAAACATGCATACCTCCTGATGGTACCTCTTCAAGAGTAGTGTGCCAGTGCACAGGTGTCCCAGCTAGTGAACTTATAGCTTTCTTCTCCAAACTACTTTCTTCTGTGCACTTCAGGTTCTGGTGCTGAAGTTTCTGCAACGCGGGACTGCACTCCACCAAGTGTATATGCAATGACTCCGTCAAATTTCTAAACTTTGATGTACCCTAAACGTGGACAGTCCCCAACAGAGACACCAGTGAGATAGTTATCACGGTGGCTGGTATGAGTACCGCTGAAAACGCTTTAAAAAAACAAATAAATAACCAGATTCAAGACAATAAGATCAGATACATACATGTGCTAACATTGGTAAAGATATAGTAAATATATATATATATATATATATATATGCTTAGTGATGTCTTCAATAAGAAGAAAAAGATTCATCATTTATGACATAATTTTAACAAAGGATCCGTAAGATCAAGAAAACATATGGACACAGGAAGTAGAAGTAGATTTGCAGGAATGAACAAATAAGAACGTACCGAGATAAAAGGAATTTGGGAGATCCACTGCTATAATTGGCTAATCAGAAGATACTTCTGAATGCTAAGGGTGGTGAAGATGATTGATGATTGATGGAGATTGAATTAATAAGTGATGAAGTTCAGAGGTCGTAGCTGGACGGAGATGGTGTCGACGAATCTACGGTGAGGGATGGCGGTTCTCTCTCGTTTGTTTCTCTTCGGTCCAGCTTATTCCCCGCCGTCTTGGGAGTGCGTCTGCTTGTGATTCTCAGACCTAAGCGACGATTGGAGGCTTGAGCAGATCCGTGAAGCTAGGGTTTCGGAGTTGGTCTCTGTTTCAGAGCCACCGTTTAAGGCCGCGGGACAACTCCGTAGGCGCGGATCTGGTGGTAACAGGTGATGGATCCAACGCCGATCTTGGACACACCGGCATGGCGAAATCCCGACATCATACCTTTGAAATCGATAGCTGGACGGAGAAAGTGATAAAGATCCATTAGTGAGATTTAAAGTTCAGTAGAGTGGGGATAAAATTGATCGTCCACGATAAAGATTTGTGAAACGTAATAAACGGAGAAGAGGAAGAAAAAGGGAATCGACGGAACAGGAAGACAAAGGGGATCGAAGATCGCACAGAAGACTTCACCGATACATGGACTCTCCGGGCTTTCGGATTTCAAACACTATCGGGCCGATTTGATGTGAGGCCCAAATGCAATGTGCGCTGCATCTGACGTGGCTGATCAGTGGTTTCCTATTGGCTGATTATTTGTGATGACGTGGAAGCATGAGGGGAGCCCTTATTCCCCTTTTAGTATTGTATTGATTAGTCAACAATGACCGTTTCAACACGACAAAATAGAGTTCTTGCAGGTGACAGAGGAGCCTCTGTTTATAACGGCTACAGATTCCATTTTCCGACATATATGGACTTGCTTTTCTTCTGCTTGATCCTCTTTAAGAGTTACTTTTTGTAAATGTGTACATATGAGACAATATATGAGTAAAAATACTATCATATATATGGTAGAAGAAACAATGGTATCATGCTATCCATTACTACGCATCATACTATTTGGATATTTTAAAACATTATATGATAAAAACATGTGAACTATCAGATACACTATGAATGTTAATACAACTAATGAATTAGTAGAATCTAACATTAATTTTTGAAAAAATGAGTTAAAAATCTCAATAACCATATAAAATTACTTAAAAATAATCAGCTGATCAGTTCGATAGTCATAATTTTTTTTTTACCTAAGAGATTTGACAATTCTAATTTGGAAATTGCAATATTGACTTAAGATCAGCTTCCTATTTTAATAAATTTAGTTCAATCAGGAAGAATAAAATATTTAAAATAATTATTTGTGTATTAAAATATCAAAAACTATCCTATAAAATAGTTTTAGGCTTCTTAAATAGAAAATATTACCGTAATTTATGAATACAACGATGAAAAATAGAAAACCTAGAAAAAACCCTAATTTTTGAAAACCAATATATAATATTAAAGTTCTAGCATAAGACCATTTCCATTTTTAGATAACTTGACACCTAATTTTAGAGTCTCGCATAATCGTTTGAGAGTCTTTCTAACAAAAGATTCTTCTTATTTTTTTCTTATTTTTTTTTTGGTTTTCATTTTTTATTCTTAATGAATTGAAACGTAATCAGAAGCTTGATGAGATATTATTCCCACTAGTACAAACGTGATTTTTTGGAGGTAGAAGTGTTCTTCCAAAAATGTTTTTTGTGATTTTTAAAACAATTTTTTATTATATAGGTACCAATTGTTTTGTTTAATACAAACAAATTATATATAGCTCTATGCAAGACAAAAAGAAGAAGCACAAAACCATGTTCACAAATTCCAAAGCATATATGCCTTTAGCCACGATAAATCAAATACTTATTTGACTCATAAATATGATAAATACTATAATTATCTTACCAACTTCAACACTCCAATATCATAATAAACTAAAAAAGCAACAAATAGATCATATCAAAGACAACTTATATGTCCACTGGTGATGACTATGAGGATCATTGATCAGACAACAATTTTGCATGAGCTAGAGAGTCTCGGAAAGTTAAGGAGTTCTATGAAGATGTCAGATTCTTCTTTCTTTGGGGCATCATCCAAACTTAATGTTAGCTTGTAGGCAGATTCTCCTTTCTTTAGCGAATCATCCAAGCTTAATACTAGTGTCTTGAGGTTTGGTGAGCTCTCAAGAAAATAGCCCACTAGTGACATCTCCAACGCCTCCCCTTTCAGATGCCTTTCAATGTCAACATGCTCTAGAGATGATAACAGATTCCAAGGCCTGGCAATAACAGTAATTCCCACCGTCTTGGGATTTTCAGAAGTTCCCTGCATGTACAATACAACCAAAGTAGAAGAACACACAAGTTTAAAATAAGATACTCTCACCATTTTAAGCTATATATCAAGTTCATTGTTTGCTACATGATCCTCACCACGACAAGATGTTTCAGATTTGGACAGACTTCAAGAAAGACTGGCAGCATCTCCCACATGTAGCTATCGAACGTGACACGCAATAGAAATAGGTTACGAAACACCGGTAGTTGTACATATCTTGAGTAGTCATAAATGACCTACAACAACAACAGCAAGTTAATTATTTTGTTTTTTATGATGACATGTGTGATGAATTTCTCAAAAAAAAAACTTTTTAGTATTTCAAATGAGATACCCTTCCTATTTTTCTGCACTCTTTCTCTCTTTTTTTTTTGTAATTTTATTTCATTTGTTTATTTGTAGAATTCCATTGAGAAACTCTCAGTGACGGTGTTCTTAGTACTAATAAATAAAGTCTTATATCGGTAGTTAGAGAATAATTAACTAAAATATAAAAAAATCAATTTATTTTATAGATAATTGGTTTTAAGTTTTCAGCATTCAAATAATGTCTTAAGGTTACCTCGAGAGTAGAGGAGGCTATGGTCAGATCTTTCACATTAGAGATCCCAATGAGAAAATCACGAACCATCTCTCTCTTTTGTACTTCATTTGCAACTCCTAGTCTCCTTCCAGAAATTAAGTTAAACACAGTATCTATATCCGCTTCCACAATGGAAGGTGGACTCTTTATTATGAAACTTGTAGTTCGAGCATCACTGATCCTCAGATAAATAAGCATGGGAGCATCGATTTCAACTATACGATCTTCATCATAATCCTCGTTATTACCCGCATCATGCATGAAGGTCAACAGAGACTTAGAATGCACACGTAAAATCGATATTCCATCACCGTAGCTTCTCTCAATACATAAGTTTTCAAGAACTGGACATTTTGAGATTAAATTCTCTAATGCCCGATTGTTGGTAAACTCAACGAGGAGTAAAACCATAGCTTTGAGAGAAGGTAATGAAACACTCTCGGTATTAGGTAAGGTTAGCCCCACGAGCCTTAAGGATACCAAGCTGCTACAGGTGTAAACCGTTGGAGACATCACGAGGTCCCAACTCTGTGATGAATTGTCCGAAACATTGAGATGTTTAACTTTCAGCTTAGCAGCAGCGTCGAGCCAGCGCTTGACAAGACCAGTGTTAGGCTCAACAACGACGGGAGAGTCGTACGCTAACTTAAAACAATGTACGGACGAACCGCGGTTACGTTCAAGAAAGCTATCGACAACAGTCACGAAGGTGTCAAGTTCTTTGAAATCTTCGGTGTCTAAGTCTAGACCAGGTACGTGTTTCCAGAGATGTGTCCATCTGGGGGATAAGAGACTGGTCTGAACCACATCTTTGGTCGGAAGATTTAAGAGTACATGGAATATCAAGCAATCTGGCAAACTGCTTAGCCGATCAACTTCACCAGGCGGGCTAGTGTAGCGAGCACGTTTCACTCCGGCTGTATCCATGAATGTAAACATCTAGAAAAGGTGAGGATATCAAGTAAGGAGGGCTTCTAAAGATTGGCTATAGAGGTGAGATAGGTTGTGGTGGATTTTTATCTTCACCTTTCCAAATTTATGAGCAGATGAAATTTTGTGTACCAAAATACACATATATATACTAGTGGGGGTGATCTGTGTTTCGCGCGAAATTTTGTAATTTTGCGGTTCAAAATCTAGTATAATAAACTTTCCGCTTTTAAAAATGTATTTTTCATTTTTAGAAAATAACTTTTAATAGATTTTTTCTTTTTCTTTTATAAATAAATGTACCTGTTATTTATTCAATTGTATTAATTTAAAGCAAATACTTTACGAAATATCTATTGTAAATAATTAAGTTTATTTAATTAATATTGGTTTAAATTTTAAAGATATTATGAAATTATTTATACAAATATGACTTTATGAATAAACATATTTATATATATAAATCTATAAAAATATACCTTATGAAATACAAATGGAGTAATTTTCTAGCGTAGACATTTTAGATTTGTATGCATTCTTGACTAATTAATGGAAACAAATCTTAAATTTTTTAAAAATATGTATTTAGAATAATTGAATTTATTATACTACTATAGCTGAGATTCTTAGAAAATTGCTTACTTTGTAAGTAATTAAGATTTATAATAATAAAAAATTTGATTGTTTACTTAATATGTGTATATGAGATATGCACATGAGTCACATCACTATATTTATAAGATTTCATTAGATTTTACTTAATATATCATTAATCTTTACTTAATATATATATAAGATATACATATGTGTCACACTACTATTTCTTTATCATTAATTTCTAAGTTCTAAGCGCATTTTCATTGGTAAATATATCATTTAAGAAGAAATAAAAAAAAAGACTCTTAAATACTTTTGAAAACCCATAATTCTTTTTGAACATTGAAAACCCATGTTGAAATTTGTTGAGATATGAGTCGCCTAATTCGTTTTCGATATTAAAATTTAATCAAATAGCTATTTTTCTTAAAATTCATATATTGCTACGGTTCTTTTTTTTTTGCAAAAGATATATCGTTAAGTTTGCGAAAAAGTTCTCTAACTATCAAAATAGTTCTAGAAATTTGTTGTAAGTAATGATTAATCATTAAATTTTCGCTTTTAATTGGAAGGTTTAAAACTGGAAGTTTATATCAATCAATTGATTTTAACGAAGGAATAATATTAATTAGATGTTTATATTATTTTTAATGGATTTAACATCGCAAATTATTTAAATATGGATCACTTCAAATTTGAGTAATATAATGATTTTTTTAATAAAAAAAAAAACTATTTAAACATAAGGATCATATCAGAGAGCAACAACTTGACATGAGCTAGAGAGTCTTGGAATGGAAAGGAGTTCTTTGAGAATGTCAGATTCTTCTCTCTCTCTGGAAACATCCAACAATAAGGTCAGTTTCTTGAGGATGCTCGAGTTCTCAAGTAAGTAACTCACTAGCTTAATCTCCATCGCCTCCCCTTTCAACGGCCTCTCTATCTTAACATACTCTAGAGATGGTAGGAAACACTGAGGTTCGAACAAAATATGAACTCCTTCCTTCTCCCGACCTCTAATAGATCCCTGCAATAACAACAACAACACAACTAAGTAGAAAGAAAACGCTAGTTCAATATATAATACTCTTAAGATAGCTAGCAAAGTTGATGGTATTGTAGATAATAACTCACCACGACAAGGGACTTCAGATTGGGACAGCTCTCAAGAAAGACTGGCAACATCTCCCACCTGTAGCCGTAGAACTCAACACGCAAGAACGTTAGGTTACGGAACAAAGGTAGTGGCTCACATCTTGAGTAATCATAAATGACCTCAAGAGTACTCGAGGCGATGGTCATATCTTTGACCCTAGAGATCCCCACAAGAAAACCACGAATCACATTCCTCTTCTGTCCATCATTCGGATCAAAACTCTTATCATAATCCAAGCTAAACACAGTATCTATGATCACCAACCCTGAAATACTCTAGCTTGGGAGCATCAATCTCAACCACAAACTCCTCATCCGAATCATCACAGCAGTCGGAAAGATGAGTGAACCTCAGCAGAGACCGAGACCGCACACGCAAAACCTCAACGTCATCGCAAAAGCTGCTATCGATACCTAAGCTTTCCAGAACCGGACATTGCGGGATTAGCCTCTCCAACGTCGAACTTAGCGATAGTGAGATAAATAGTCTTGAGAGAAGGTAAAGAAACAACGAGGTTTGGATTAGGTAAAGTTAGCCCAGAGAGCTTTAAAGAGACCAGACTCTCGCAAGAGTAGAGCGTCGTCGGGATCGGGAAATCCCAGCTTGCGTTCGATTCGTCTACGATGTCGATGTGTTTCACTTTACGTTTGACGAGAGTGTTGATCCAACGGCTGAGATGATCGGTCTCTCCGTCGGAATCGTACTTTAATTTGAACTCGTGTAAGCAAGAATCTCTGTTGAGATCGAGGAGGAAGCTGTCGACGAATGTTAAGAACTTGGGGCAGTATGGGAAATACAAGGAAAAATCGAAGTTCGCTAAATCCAAAGAAGGTACTTGTTTCCAGAGGCTTCTCCATCTGGTGGAGAGGACACTGGTCTTGACCGCGTCTTTGGTGGGGAGATTCGAGAGGATCTGGGATAGCAAGCAATCTGGTAAGCTGCTTATCCAATCAACTGAGCTTGGCCGTTTGAAACGGTGACGTTTCTCTCGGTCTTCATCCATGAACGCCAGGTATCGAATCGAAAAGAAGGAATTTGAGTAGTGGAGGAGGAGAGTGTCTGATCAAAACACATCGTTTTAACATGGCATCGTTCTCGATCAATGCTGGGCCAAGCCTAAACGGAACGGGCCTAAAGCCCAAACTCTCACGAAGGCCTCAATGATAACATACGCTCTCTCTGTCTCTCTCTCTCGCCGAGGATCTATCTTCGTCCCGCCTCCCTCGCGCAAACGCTGTATTCACTAGTGAGAGAGAGAGAGTGAGTGAAGGCGCAAAACTTTCCCAATTAAACAATGAGAGAAGAAGAAATCGAGAAGATCCGAGGCGTGGTTCGCGACTGCGTCAGCAAACACTTGTACTCCTCCGCCATCTTCTTCGCCGATAAAGTCGCCGCTCTCACCAACGACCCCGCCGACATCTATATGCAAGCTCAGGCTCTCTTCCTCGGCCGCCACTTCCGTCGCGCGTTTCACCTCCTCAACGCCTCTAAGATCGTCCTCCGTGATCTTCGGTTCCGTTACCTCGCCGCCAAGTGCCTCGTAATTCCCCAATTTTGTCCTCAATTGAAAGTCAGTAGGTTTTAGGGTTTTATAGATTTTTTTTCCTCAGGAGGAATTGAAGGAATGGGATCAGTGTTTATTGATGCTTGGTGATGCCAAGGTTGATGAAGATGGTAATGTGTATGATGCTAAAGATGGTAACTTGATTTATTTTGATAAAGATGGAGAGGACCGAGAGATTAATGTAAGTTTTTATAACTTTCAAAAAACAAATTGTATATCACTCTCCATCTCGACATTTAGTTAGCCAAGGTTATACATATAAAGTTTGTATTTTGCAGATATCATCTGCAATTTGCTTTTTAAGAGGGAAAGCATATGGAGCTTTACAGAACCGTTCTCAAGCTCGGCAATGGTTAGCTCAGGATTTTTTTCACCTGTCTTTCTTTCTTGTTCAAGCGCATTTACGTTTTGTTGATCGTAAGAGAGTGATCTTATTAATTTGATTACGTGACATGAAAAAATAAGATTCATTGAAATGGTAGCTAGAAATTTTGGGAACTTGCTGTGTGTATTTTGGCTGATTCAGTGTTGTGTAGTAATCTTGAACTTCATCCCCTATTTAGCTCATGAATTGCGGTTGTGATTGCAGGTATAAAGCTGCTATCAAGGCTGATCCACTGTGCTATGAGGTATTTTAGCGCTTTATTCAATTGGTGCATGTGTTGTTATCATGTACAATTTCTTTTAATCTCGTTACTGTATACAGTAGTAAAAACTAAAGTACTTTCTCTATTAATTAAAAGATCATTTTACGTGATGTGGTCTCTGTAACCTATCATTTCAGGCGTTGGAATGCCTTATTGAAAGTCATATGCTCACATCTGAAGAAGGTGGGTTATGATACTTCAAGTTTTATTTGTTCTTTATTTAAATGTCTTATTTGTGCCATGGCGCAGTTGTTTACATACTAAAAGGTGACTGAGACGCTATATTTTCATAAATTTCAGAATCGAATCTGCTTTCCTCACTTCAGTTTAGTCCAGAAGACGGATGGCTCTCTTCTTTCTATTCATGCTTGATAAAGAAGGTGAAAATTTATTATGCAATAATGTGTTTGATCCGGTATGTTTTGATGGCTATGTAGCACTGATATTTGGTAGTTGCGTGTTGATTCTCTATTCTGCTGATTTCGTTTTGCAAGCATCATTTAGTTCTTTTTAAGTAATGATTAGTTCTTCATTTCCAGTATGACAAAGAGAGCACTGTAGAAGCTAGGTTCAAGAAACTTGAGAACGAAATTAGTGGTAGTGTGTCTGGCTCATCTATGATCAGTACACTGGTCAATAACACTGATCTGTTGGCCTGTAAAGCTGAGTACTACCATCAATGCTGTCAGTATCAGAAGTGTTTCGAACTAACCTCTGGGTAAGTTGTATATTACTGATGATACTAAATTTTGACCAAGGTGAAGCCTGAATGGTAACGTGGATTTGTTTGGTCTAATTTGACAGACTTCTTGAGAAAGATCCGTTTCATCTAAAGTGTACCTTGGTACATTTGGCCGCTGCCATGGAGCTTGGTAATTCAAATGAGCTCTATCTAATGGCGTGCAATTTGGTAAAAGACTACCCTTCGAAGTGAGTATAAATTTTATTTCTTGTTTTGTGGCCTGTGTGTGAGCATGTCAATTAGCATATATGTCTTCTGTTTTTATTTCAATCCTAGCTAGAATATTATAACCTGTTTTTTTTTTGTTCAGCTTATCAAGGACATGAATAAACTTTAAGAGCATGATTTCTTCTTTGTATTTTTTCGGTTGAGAATGGTCTCCTGTACTTGACCTGGTTGAAAATGTTTTTACAATTTGGTGTTTGAGCGTCATTTTCATGAGTTAATATGTAATCAAGACTCTTTTGTTTGATGCTTTGTGGTGTAAATAATCACTCATAACCTTGTAGGGCTCTGTCATGGTTTGCGGTGGGTTGTTACTACTATTGTATCAAAAAGTATGCTGAGGCTCGGCGGTACTTTAGGTAATTATGCTGGCTTGATCAACTCTAGTAGGTAGGTGCAATAGTACTCGTCTGATCGTCTGACCTGGTGATCCATTTTTTTTCTAATATGGTCTTGCAGCAAAGCGACGAATATAGATGGCTCATTCTCACCAGCTTGGATAGGCTTTGGTAATTCCTTTGCCGCTCAAGAGGAGGGTGATCAAGCCATGTCTGCTTATCGCACTGCAGCTAGGCTATTTCCAGGGTAATCAAGTTACTCTTTCTTCATAATTATTAACGTCCACAATGAGTCATTCTAAGCCTGAAGCATTGTTGAAGTCTTCTTATTACGTTACGAATTGTCTTTGACAGGTTAAATCTTGATCTTGTCTTGTTCCAGGTGTCATTTGCCAACTCTGTACATTGGAATGGAGTATATGCGAACTCACAGCTACAAGCTTGCGGACCAGGTAACAAGTTACAACATGCTATCTGGTGTCTTCAAGTTTTATCACTTATCATTTTTGCTAATATATTATTTACTTTGATCTGTACTCTACTCTTGGTCCAGTTTTTCATGCAAGCAAAGGCAATATGCCCTTCCGATCCACTTGTTTATAATGAACTCGGAGTTGTTTCATATCATATGAAAGAGTGCGTTCCATACTCTTTACAGTCTGCTTATCTCCGACATTTTCAAATGATCAGTCCTGTAATCTGAGTCAACAATTTTCACTACATTTCAGGTATGGTAAAGCTGTGAGGTGGTTTGAGAAGACGTTGGCCCATATACCATCTGTATTAACTGAAATCTGGGAACCAACTGTGGTCAACCTCGCTCATGCATTTAGGAAGCTAAGGTATAGTGGTGCCAACACAACGACCATGATCTTCTTCTTATGTTGGCAATATTGTGTTGTAAATGTAATGAGGTTATTGGCTCGCAAATAAATTCTTATTAACAGGAAGTACCGTGAAGCTATCTCATACTATGAAAGAGCACTTACGCTATCAACTAAAAGCTTAAGCACTTATTCCGGCTTGGCGTACACTTACCATTTGCAGGTATTCGGCTGTTCTTTAAACACCAGTCATACTTTTCTAAAGCAAACAGTTGTAATTTTTCCCACTTTCATCTTAAATCTTTTCCAGGGAAATTTCTCAGCTGCCATCTCTCATTATCACAAGGTACTGCACGCTTCCATATAATGACCAAACTTCTAGTGATGTCCGTAATATTTTAAACCTTCTTCCTTTTTTTTAATCATTGTGCTATGTTTCTTTTCCAAATCTTCAGGCCTTGTGGTTGAAACCTGATGATCAATTCTGTACCGAGATGTTGAACGTGGCTCTCATGGATGAATGCCAGAACGGGCTTGATTCAACGGTTGAGCTCTGTTGAGTTGGTTAGTTAAAAAACCGCCTTATTCTCTAGTTCGTGATGTAATTTATTTGTAGTATCATTGTGACGCTTGAAAAGATAATATATGACTTATTCCATTCATCCAAGTGACTGTTACAATATATATTTTATAAGGAGTTTACACACTTCTGCTTCCCTTATTTTCCAGTGTGGCCCAACGATACAGAGAATCAACATTCATATAGTTTATTAATGTGTGAAGGGACAGCTGTGTTTCTCTGCAGTGTTGTCTCCAGTGTCTGTGGTTTTGGTCTCTAATACAGGAGGTCCCTTGAGCAGTCCCCCGAACAGCTCTCCTGGATCATAGTAAATCTCAATCTCCTCTGCTCTAAGCAGTTCATCAACCTGTAGAGAAAGAACCGCTAGATGTAACCACTGAAAGATTGTGAAGGACGGACACAGATTATGTTTCAGACATACCTTTAGAACTCCTAGGCCTAGGAACTGAACCATTTCCCCAGTAGGAGCATGGCCTTTGAAATCTCCTTCAAAGTATCCCCAGTGTCTAAACTTGAAGGCTATATTAGGCGGCCCTGAGTACACAGAAAGTATCTCAAAAGCAAACCCACGTGGTAAAGCAGATCTAAAGGCGTCATGTGATGACTCAAAGCTTTCTTCTTCTGGTTTATAGTACTGAAACTCTCCAGGCAAAGAGGTCTTGAGCAAAGCATTGTAACTCCCAAGCCTAAGCGTTTCTTCAGCCGATAATCCTTCTCTCCCTGATATAAAAAAAACAGTTCAATATTTGTTTGGTAATTATACAACTTGAAGATCATATTGATAGGTGTTTTGTGGTAGTTACCATTGACAAATAGCTTAAACTTATCAGGGTTTATAGTCTTGAAGTCTTGTAAACGGATCTTGTGTGAGAACTCCATCTCCCATGACTTGATCGCGTTTTGAACCGTCTCTTCCAAGGATCCTTCTGGCCATACCTGTGATCAAAACCAAACACACTAGCAATGAATCATGTTCACAGATTTTGAAATTAGCACATGCGTAAATAAAATGTTTTAAGTTAACCGAAGGACCTTGGTCTGGCCTTCTTCAAAGAGCTGGTTCACAAGAGCAAAAGCTGGAGGGTGACCATACCTCCATTGGACCTCTCCTACATCGTTAAGGACTGATCTATACTTATCTTTCTCTTCCCTTGTAGCCATATTAGCTTTTGATGTAGAGAGAGTTAGGCTTAGTTGTCTCTTTTATAATCTCACGATAAACGTTGACAATCAAGAGAACAGTTAGCTTTGTGTGTGAATTCTCATGAATCCCATTTACTTAACCTCACTAAGTTGACGTAATGAAGTTGTTAAGAGTCACAATCACATTTCTAAATGATATCAGGACTAAGTTGCAACCAATAAGCCACAGTAACTTGTTTGTGTGTCCAAATAGGCTTCTTTTTTATTAATTGAGATAATGACATGTTTGAACACTACAGAGAAAGTCTTAAGTATATGTTTGCTATCTATCACGTCAGATGCTGTATGGTCATTATCTTGACTTTGTCTTGAAATTATTGTGGATAGTGGATACTAGTGAACCATATTAATACCATTAAGATGATGCTATTATATGAAAATGACCACAATTGTTAAAAAAAACGATAGCGAGGCAAGAGAGAGTTGGTTTGTAAATTACATGGGTTCTTTCTTCTTCGAAGAGCTTGTTCACAGTGTCAAATATCGGAGGACCACCGTACCTCCACCGTATATTTCCAGTTTTCTCATCGTTCAAGATCGATCGGTACTTATCCGCCGCCAATCTTAGAGACGAAAGGCCACTCTCTAGAGGAGCATCCGCAGAAGAAGCCATTTTCGTGATTTTGCGTAAGAGTTTATGAGATAATTAGATAAGAGAAAACTATATATATATATAGTGACTGTCGAGGTATCCTTTAACTATGATGTCAGAAAGAGACAGATGTCACGGTTTGGTCGTTAATACTCATTCGGCAGTCACCGCAACCCCATGTGAACTTGTAGTAAGCTCCAAGTTAGTTACGGCCTGACTAAAAAAGAATCAATCCTAACATCAGCTCATGGACGAATTGATTGTCCAAATGATCATTCATCGAAACGATCCTTTCAATTACATTTAGTTAATCAAGAAAACACAATACTTCTATCTGTTCATTTTCACCCAAGTAAAAAAAAACTTGATCTCAAGGAAATGACCATCTACGTACAGCCTGTGGTTTTTGTTTTTTTTCTGAGCAGAAGCTAAACCAAAGAGAATGGAGGAGAAGACAAACCATGTGCATGCAAACACTACTTTATTTACTGTATGTAACGGACAGGATCAAGTCAAATACATATACTTCGCTCTCTTTTTCTCATAGAATAACCTTACATGAACCATATTAACACATGCGAAATAGCAACCAGAGATAGACTATTTATACTATCTTCAAAAAACCTTGCGTGAAATCACTGCTAATCATCAGACATTAACAGTCTAATTTATTAACGATGATACATACCTTTTTAAAAGTCTAAAAGAAGCTGAGGAAGAATCCTCTCCAAATGACTCGCTTCAATCTTATCCATCCCCTCAGCTTCAGCAATTATAGCTGCGCGCTGCACAGCCTCTGCAATTGCAAATAGTTAAACCCTTTAGTAACAACAACAACAACAACATGACTAACTGAGATACCAAAACCAATGATGGATAAACATATGACCTGAGACAAAACTCTTGAGAAGCTCACAGCTAAGTTTCAGAGCATTTGCATTCGCTACAAAAATAAAAATAAAAACATTCATCAAACTATCACACAAAGACACCTCTCATCTCCTAATTAGCATGAGAAGAAAGTTAAAAAAAAAAAAACTTATTATATAGAACAAACCAGAAGCAAGTCTGTTCTTCTTGGATGTTCCCAAAGCAACCTGTTTGCATATACATTTATAGCACCACAAAATGTTAACTTAAATCACTCGTTTGAACATATCAGAAGATCGTTTGATGGAGTACCTCTGCGTCTGTAGCATCAATTGCATCACTCCTCTCTCTTTCTGCATTCGCCAATAAAACAGATAAAATCAGAAACAGAGAAGCTGATCAATTAGTCGAGAACAGATAATAAATGGATACCGCGAAATCTTCGCGCCCAAATGTGCTTGAAGATGGCGTGAATCAGATCCTAATTCCCATTAAGGTAACCAAAAACGAGAATCATCAAATGCAGAGGAGAAAAACATCGAATGATAAGGGAAGAAGCGAGCAAGAGATTACAGAATCGAAAGCATTGTTGGCGTCCATAGCGTTTTGCGAATGTAAGGAATCTTCGACGGCGACGGCGACGGCGAGCTCCGATGGAGGATTGGAGGGAAGGATAATCTGGAAGACGAAGAGGGAGATAATTAACCAAAATGATACTAAACCGGATTTGACCAACCGATATTTAATCTTATCCGTTAATTAACAAAGATGATACTAAACCGAAATTTCATCACACCCACCAAGATGCTACTAAATCGAATTTCAATCATATATATCCGATAATTAACCAAGCTGATACTGAACCGAATTTTAATCATATCTGGTAATTAACCAAGGTGAACTAAACCGAATTTTAAATCATATCCGATATAATGGTCTAACTCGAACCTATTTGAACCGGTTTTAAATAGTGGAATCAAATTTTAACGTTGTCATGCTGTTTGGTTAAGAAGCGGTTCAGCTCAAAATTTCTTACTCCGCCAAATTTATTCTCAAACCGAACTCAACCGAAACTAACCAATCTTCAAATTCAAGATGATTGATCCAAACAACAAAGGCCTTAGCCCTCTCTAAACGTATGCTGTATAACGAAAGATCTCAGTCTTCTTTAGGACTTGATACTACATCAACTAGATACTGATTCAACTTCTCTCCAAACGTCTTCGCAGAGAATGACTCAACCACATGCTTCCTCGCTTCACTTCCCATTCTCCTCGCAAGCTCAGGATCCTCGACGAACTTAGCCATCGCCGAACTGAAATCTTCTGGACTCGGTTCACAGAGATACCCTGTTGCTCCACTCTTCACCGTCTCCACGGGGCCACCGCTGTTGCAGGCTATCACAGGCTTGTACGCAGCCATCGCTTCTAACGGAACTATACCGAAATGCTCATCCTAAGCATTTTGAAAATGGTAACATGAGACTTGTGCTTGGAGGAGGAAAAGTGTAAAAAGAATGGTGACTTTTACCGTTGGTGTGTAGAGGACGCACAAGCAGGAAGAGAGAAGCTCGTTTCTTTCGGCTGTTGAACAAGATGTGATGAAGTTTACTCGGTTAGAAACTCCTTCTTTCTCCGCTAAGCTTTTCAGCTCCTCCAAGTACTCTACATTCTCTTTCAGTCTCTCGTCATATCCACCTGAACAATGAAGTGTTCTCAGAGTGCAAACAGTAAAAACCTTCATTCAATATTAGTACACTTTACCAGCAACGGTGAGGGTAACATCATCACTCAGTGTTAGCTTATGTTTGCATAAGATAGCAAAAGCTGAAACAGCTAGATCGATGTTCTTCTTCTTCTCAAACCGGTTTATAGAGAGAAAATTCAACCTGGTCAAGACAAACAAGAATCTGGATCAATATTTCTTTTTCCTCTTAATGTTTGGAGCTTAGGGGATGGATATACACAATACTTATAAGTGTGTGGTTCAATGAACTGATCGATATTGACTGCAGGGTAAAGAACAGCAGGGCGGCTTCCTCGTCCGTGAAGACGCTTAAACGTTTTTGCAAATGTCGACGCTGTGAAGTTGCTGTTAACAAGGATCATATCAGCCATTCCTGTGGTTTGTTCTTCGAGAAAGTCAATGGGTTTCCGATACATCCTCCTAAGTGCAGTTGTATGCTTAGCTAACAAGAGATCCGGGAAGTGGCAGTAGAACACAACCTAAGATCCAAATATGTTCTTCAAGATTAAAGCTATAAAGACAAGAATACGATGAGTAAAGCAAAGTTTTTTGAATACCTTTGATGATCTTTTGAGTTTCAGCAACGGGACAACGACTGAGACCTGGTCAGCTAGTACAACGTCGAAGGAAGACCATCCCAAGAGAACACAAAGAGCAACGAACAAGCACCTCAGGTACGCACAAACCGCGTGTAGACGGTAGAAGATATGACGTGGCAGGAAAGAACCATACACTGTAACTTGAAAGATTCCTGTATGTATACACATTACATTATTTAAAATGGTTACAAAAATTTTAAATAAGCATTCAATTATAAAATAATCTCAAACACTCTCTCTATAACCTTACCAGAGAGAGTTTCCTCGAAGCATCGAGATTTGTCGTGGTGAGAGGTGAAGACGTGAACTTTATGACCCTGCGAGGCAAGCTCAACCGCCGCATCGACGATCAATCTCTCTGCTCCACCTGCACAATCAACGCAATTGTGTAAACTCGATCTCTCAAATGCGTTTGTTCGGTGAATCAGGATAAACGAAGAACGTACCGATTCCAAGATCTGGATGTATGATGGCGATGTTCATCTTCTTCGAACCTTCTTTTCTCTTCGCCATTTTTGATCTGTGACTTTGCTCACACTGTTCTCGTCTTCAGAAAATTAAAGAGGTGAAAAAGATATTTGACCGGCCCGTTAAGGCCCACGTTGGGGGTATCATGAGGATGCTCGAGGCCTAATTGGATGGCCCAGAAAAGTTAAATCTTAGAGAATTTTCACCCAATAGGCAATATCTCTGATTTTTAACAAGTAAACCTCTTACTTTTTTAGTGTGGTTATTTGCACCCTTGGTTGCTGTTTAGAACAATTTAGATCATGAACTTTCACTTTGTAATACTTTCATCATAATTATCTTTGTTTTGAATCAAAGTGTTAAGAAACGATCTTGCTCGAGTTTTTCGTTGTGTCTATTTCTTAAAAAAATTCAAATATATAATCATTTATTTTTGTTTTGTCAACCGTCACATGTATATTATTTTCACCACTGATCGGATAGATTTCCATAAAATGTTGTCAAAACAAGAATTAGTACCTTGCGCTCCAAACAACAATCACTCTCAGAACTAACGATTTGTTTTATGAAGTATTCCACGAGCTTTTCAAAAATCACTCGACCTCTTAATTAGCAAGGTTCCTTTGTTATTATGAACTCTTTGGAACAAATATATAGCTGCCGGAAATAAGATATACAAGATCTTCATAGTAGTCTTTTGGATGGTTGATTACTCCAATTTGTGTATTGTGAATGTACAAAAGCTAACGTAGGCACCGTTTGAAATTAGAGTCTCATACTTACACTCAGAGGAGAAATACTTCGGTGGTACGACTCTGATTTTGAATGAGTTTGATTACTTGCAGATGAGTTACATGTGAATTGATTGAATATGTTATTTGTCTATGATTTGAGTAAGATACTAATATGATTACGTGAATTGCTTATTTTGTCTTGTCTAAAACTGTAGGTGAGCCGTTCATTGATAGTGGTTTCATCTCGAGGAAGAATCTGATTGAAGACCATGAAAGGATTAAGAAATGGTGGGATCTGAGGATAAGTGTGGTTGGAGGAGAAGCCACATTTGCAAGGATGTCGACAACATCAGGATGAGGTGTATGTTTGTGAGGGAGCTCACTCCATTGATGGATGATGTGTACGTGGACAACATCTTAAGCAGCTTTGCCCAAATTCAGCATGTGAAGGTCATTAGCCACGGTCAAACCAGCTACGCTTTTGTCACCTTCTCCGAGGAAGAAGATATGCTCGATGATGTCTTGGAGCTGGAGGAATCGAGGTGGGACGATCAATATATTCGAGCCGAGGTCACTAGAGAAAGATCCTACAAATTTGCCTGAACCTAGTGCTGAAGCAGGAGGTTATATTATGATTAATGGGTTTTTTGGCGTAGTACTTTGTATGTCATCTATCATTTTGATTAATCTTTTGTAAAGATTTTCAATACTCTAAATAAGATTTGAGTTAATCTTTTGACTTTTCTGGTATGGTCTATGAACATCTTAAATTCATGTATGTTGTGTTATTGAGTGTTGAATACTACCTCCACCACGTTGATGGGTGTCATCAGCTGATTTCTTTGTTGTACTTGAAGAAGTAAATTTCAGCTGGTTTTTTCACCTCAAGCTAGTCGCTATCTTTCTAATATTTGTGTTTCTGTATATAAGATTTTCGTTGCGGTTTTACTATGTGTTGTTTGAATGTTACGATCGGATTGGTACTTTGATTTGCAAAGCATTTTATTAGTACATCTACTATCTTTGGTCGCACCTGTTACTTATTGGTTATCCCACCATTTGCAAGCGGAACTGTTTAGCATGAGTGTTGTTGTACTTTGAATTCCAAAGACATGTATGGTGAATGAATGGATTAAATACAATTAGAAAATTAGAGGTACAAATATATTCGACCGGCCCGTCATGGCCCAAGTTGGGTATCATGAGGATTATTCCTCAAACCGTTAACTCAAGTTCAATGTTAGCACAAGTGATTAAAAACCATTGGCGGAGAGATTGCTTAATTCTTACTTCCTAACAGAAACTGGAAGTCGACTTGCATTTGATTAATATGCGATATCTGGGCCATGATTATTCATTCTAATCATACATATGCGTTTCCATCTTATATTTACCAATCAAAATTTGATATAGTCTAGTTTTAATTAGACTAAATCTAATTAACTTGAAACGCCATCGGAGAAGGATTTCTCCATGCATGACCACTACACCACAACAGTAGAATACAGCCATAAGGATAGTCTAAACTCTTGCCTATAATACAGTAATTAAGTATGTTTGAAAAACAAAGTTTACAAAATCATTATTAAACACACAAAAATATACATATTATAACATACTTAATGAGCAAACTGACACACTTAGGATCGAACAAAGAACCCACCGTAAGATATCAATTTACCAAGAACAAGCGATAAAATCTATAAATATAGATGATGTTTATATTTTATTTGGAATCCAGATTACTGCAACAGATGTTTGTTGTGTGTATATAAATTCATATATACACACTTGCACCTAGCTAAGCCGCAACTAGGGTTTTCTCGCATACGTGTGTGTATATACTCTCTAGGGTTTACAGTGCAGTAAAATGAACCGTATGTACGTCACAGTTCATCATATTATATAACACACACACGTACAGTTAGCAAAGTAATTATGATCAGTCACATTATTCACATACTATATAGATATGATCTTAAATAAATAATGTTTAGTTAGATCATTAAGAATTTATATATCATCAAACTTTTCACCATTCACATGTTAGTATAGATGATCTTATAAGTTTGGAGTGTGTAAAAACTACAGTCTGCAACAAGAGCGTTCTATCGAGATCTTTAACATATAAATACGTAGAATTCCAAAAAGATCATAAACGTTGTAATTAAATGAAAATTATAGAGATTAAATATAGAGAAAAATAATGCTTACCATTAATTAATCTCACATTTGTTTTATTATATGTTTTTTGTTTGCTTGCTAAGATGGCAAGTTGGAGCTACTAGTCCCTGTAGTACCATGTCCACTCTTCATAGGATTCCTCTTCTTCTTCTTCCTTTTCTTGTACGGAACTCCTCTTGCCTTGGCCTGTGAATCTCTCACTTCCCTAAGAAAAACCCTAATTCCGCCGCCGGCAAACGGGTTTCTCTCCGGCAACCCTCCGTTCTCCTCGTAAGCCGCTCTCAGCCGTCCGATCAAAGCATCTAAACTCCCCCACGCTTGCTTTAGAGGACAGTTGCACTGTCCCGCCGGCTCAACTTGTCCGAAAAAAACGCATCCATGGACATGAACTTTTGTCTTTCCGAACTGGTCAAGATACTGTAGGAAGTCTAGGATGTGGTTCGAACCGCACTGTGAGATGTGAACCGGTGGTTGCTGGTTACGAAGGTATTGACAAAACGTGTTCCAGTCTCGCCGTTTCTGTGACTCGTACCGGCTTAACGCTGGTGGGTTAGGAAGTGGTTGTGGTTGCGCTTGTGGTTGTGGTTGCGGTTGAGATTGAGAAGATGATCCTTCGGTTATGCCTTTGCCTTTGTTGCTAGGACTAGCCATGGCTTCGATCGGCTCTTTTTGATTTCTTGATCGATGATAATCACTACATGACTAGTACTTATGATTCATAAGATTTTTCCTAATTTTTTATTTTTTAGTATTTTGGGTCTCTGAAGGAGAAGAAGAGAGGAATATAGAGAAACTATTGTCAATGATAGTGGAGAGACCTTAAGAAAATTTTCTACATTAAGTAGAAATAATCTATTATATTCTTGCAAAAATTATTTGATGGGAATATATATTTAGATACACAAGTAGTATCAAATCAACACAAGGGTTAAAAAGCAGGGGATAAGATGAATAAAATGTAAGAAAAAATTAGTCAAACACATTTTATTATCTTGCATCAAAATAACCATACAATGATTTTTAATTTTTTTTTTTTTTTGAGAAACTGATGAAATGATCATTCAATTTTATCTCATCCAAGATAAATGATAAATTTTGTGTGAAATTACTGAAATAAACTACTAGTTCGCATGATTTAATATATGAAATAACAATCTAGCTTAAAACTAGAATTTTATATTTTAAAAATAACAGTCTGATTTTCTTTAAATAATCAACCTCGAGTACATCGTTTTTAATTAGCCAGCTCGTTTTTAGTTAAGTATAAAGTGTTATAACATTTCAGATCAAACATATGTAAAACGTTTAGTCTAAAAAAATACAGATGTACAACGTAGATTATATTCTTACCAAAAAAGAAAACGTAGATTATATATAGCAAAGTAAAATGCAAATTATGTTGATGATGTTATGGATTATCGGGTTAATTAGTGATAGATGAGGGAGACAGGAGATGGGAGCCACAAGAATGCTTTAGCTCTTTCATTTTCAATCGGTAGACCTATCCTATTCTTTTCTCTTCCTTTGATCTGTACGATTAGCATTTAAGTATTGTTAACTATTTACTTTATTTGAATATTTGTTGCCATTAAAATTATAATTATGTTTATATTCAGCTTAGCAATCATTGTCATCAATCGAATATTGCCGCCCTACTATGTGTAAACAAAACAAAAAGAGAGTACTTGAAACGGATAATTAACACAAACACTGTTTTAAAATTTTGTTACGCATAAAAACTGAATACAGATATGGTCTAATTAGAAATTTCAAATATCAGTATTTTCACATTATACTTTACTCGTCTATCGTATTTACTTTCCCATGCATGTAAGAAAAGAAAAAACTATAAAGGACCGGTAATTGTTTTTAGTGGATACATAATGTAACAGACCCGTAAATAAGCCCAACTGACCTTGTCTTACGCCCCTCTTATTCTAAGTATTATGTTCAAACAAATACGATTTTTCTCAATAAGGACCAAAAACAAATAAAATCTATGGAGGTCCCAATCCCAAAGATCCGCAATGGACGCTTGCATTTGCTTATTCTAAGTTTTGTCATCTACATATTTTTATGTTTTATTATGTTAATATGTTTAAGGATAGTTGTTTACTTATTTTTAGATGCCACTAACGGAGGCACTAACCAATCATATTTAGAAATTTAACTGGGTGTAAGTGAACCTTTGTTGATTCCTTGTTTATAATGAAATCCATTACTACCTACTCTCCTATGTTTTTGAGTCTTCTAAATTCACTGAAAATCCATATTTTTGTTAGTTTTGCGTTTTTTCTTACTCAATTCAAATAAGAAAACAAATAACACAGAGTAATCAGTCAAAAATGGTCCCACGGAAATCAAATCATTAACTAACAGAATTATGAAAATGTACAACAGTATCGAGTTGTCTCGATATTCTTAATGTAAAACCATTAAATGCATGTTCTGAAAAGGGAAAACAAGTATATTTTTGTCTAGATATGAAAATGTACAACAATATCGAGTTGTCTCGATATTCTTTCTTGGATCGTAACACAAGCAAAAATAAACTTATAGACATAATTAATAACTCATATAGAAAACATAGCCTATGACTTTTAGAATTTAGATTAAACAAAGGAAATACATTTATTAAACGGTGAATTTTATTAAATCATTACAAAACACACCGATTATTCATTAAATCTCTTACAAATTCATATGGTAAAACAATCTCAAATGAAACACACTAATACTTAATGTAAGCAACAGAAGAAGTGTTGGCGTCTTTGATGAGCGTACCAAGAAGAGGAGCAAGCAAACATTTCTTGTCCTTCTCCTTATAGAAGTAACCCAAACACTTGCAATCACGATCACACTTAGCCTTACAATCGCTCACAGAAGTTGGGCCTTGTCCATCATTAACATAAGGCCCAGTAAAATGCTCAACACCGACGATCTTGTAGTAATTCACGGCCTTACCTTTGCCTCCATTACAAAACTGTGTCGTTTTAGGTGCTGAGCATTGGTCGCTCCACCCTAGTAACCCTTTGGGTGTAGGGCACGCAACGCACATTCCACGGTCGCAGTAACCGTAGTCTCCGCAGAACGAGGGTAAGCCGCATTGGCGGACGAAGTAAGTGGAGAAGAAAGAGAAGGACTCTTCCCATGTGAGGTACGTTGCTGGGTCGAACCATGAGAAGGCCTTGAGGCTACCGTCGGAGCCGAGTCTGAGGTACGAGATGGTTCCGTTGTAGTTGATTTTGTTCAGGTTAAGAGTTCCATCTCCGCTTCCGATGGGTCGGGATTGAAGTAACCGGCGGTTGTTACCTGCAGGCCGAATCAATAATATTATGAATATTAAAAATAAAAATAATAATAACATTATGAATATTCTGGGGGCAAATATTTCGATTTCTAAAATTAATATATTTTTAAAAAAGTTAAATTATATTTTCAAATATTAAAGATAGTATTATTATAGAATGTATGATGAAAACAAAAAAAAAATTCATATAAATTCTTTTGTAAAATATTTTTAATATCTTTTTTTGAAAATGTATATTTTAAATTTTTTGAAACATTTAGATATTAAGAAATAGAGGACCTGGATTAGTTGTCGTTGTTGGTTGTGGTGCGGGTTCCAGGAGGAGCTCATAAGCTGACGGCTCCGTTAAGTTGTCGAACTCCCTTCTAACGGCAAACGTTACGGTTCCGCGGAAGTCGTGGTTGGGCCATCCACCGTATACTAACGGCTGACCTGTTTTGTTAACGTACATGGTTAAGCCTTTGTTGTCAAGAACCATACTGTACGGACCATCTGAACCGTCCATGTCGGATTTACGGCTGACGAGTTTGTTAACTCCGTTGACTTTAAGCGACTGTCCGGTGAGGAGTGTGTCGGTGGGGTGGTCGAAACTCTGCCAAACGAACTTACCGTTTTTGTCGTGTAACACGATGTTGCCGTTGGGTAAGATTTCGAAACCAGTGACGCCTTTGTTGGCAGTGTTGGTCTGCCACTTGACTTGGCCGTTTGACTCGGCGAGGACTAGGTTACCGTTGCGGCCGAGCGAGAGAGTTGCGTTTTCACCGACGGGGTTGTTACGGTTTGCGTCCCAGATCCATCGCATAAGTGACTCCTCGCTTCTGAGTCCGACACGGAGGGCTAAGACGTAGGCGCTAGGGGTAGTGTTGTAGAACAAGAGCTGGAACGGTCTTGTGAAGAAGCTCGCGTTGGGTGAGGTGATGAATCTGTAGCTAGCGTCGTACTCGGTGATGTAGTCGCCGAACTCGTCGTTGTTTACGACTCTGAACTGTTTCTCTGGTGGGACTTGGGCTGTGACCACTGAAACAGTGGCAATGGCAAGTGCCACGATTAGAAACCGAAGCATGATTGGTTTGCTCTTTTCTCTTTTGTTTTGAGCTTTTGAGTAGTGGAGTGCTGATATGGTTATGTAATGACATTGGGTTTGTGAAGTTATATATAGTTTCTATTGGCTGTATTTGTTTGAAAAGTCAAAGTTGCATATTGCGACTTGACTATACATCTCATTCAAATTCGTGCTGTACAAGTGGGCCGACGGCTGCATTATGATTTTTGGATAAGGTTAATTTTTGTCTACTCAGAAATTCCGAATATTGCCTCTATTACAAATTAAAGTTTTTATACCTGACTATAAATCACACACACATATATATATATGTATGATGATGATGATTTATAAGTTTTGTTTTTGCTACTCTTGTGAATCATGTTTGTATAAACTCATGAAATTGTTCAAATATAGATAATGTTAAAAACAACTACGTAAGCTTTACGCAAATTCTATACATGAAAACTACTCATATAATTTAAGTTAATGATTGAATTGATCTGTTATTTATGAGAAAACAACGAAACTGTACTGTGAGCCTGATGGTGATGGTTGCATAAGGAGACGGGACAGCTTTTGGTACCGAGGTGTTAGGTTATCCTTAGAACACGCAGTTTCTCCGCTTCTCGGATGCTTTTAGATCTGTCCGTCGCATATATCAAAGACCATCAACACTAACTGCTGACGAAATATCAATGTTATCTAAATTATTGAGATTATACTGTCGGAAAATATTAATCACATCGATTTGTTATGCTTTAGTGTCTCTATGTAACAATGACAAGACATAAGAAGCTTAACTTTTGGTTTTGATCGATTATATTGATCATAATTCATCTTCATGGACAGGTTTTTTTATGCATCATATTAGTTATTTTGTCATTAGTATATGATAAAATTTGTTTCTTGACCCTATCTGTGAATATATATTTTCCTTACAATATCGTTTTCTAGAAGGCATCAATCATGATTTCTTTTGTCCACATCTTAGTACATATCTAAAAGCATAGTTTATGACCTGAATTTGTGGTATCAACTGAAAAAAAGAAAAAAAAACAGCACCATAGCTGGTTTCCACTAGAGGAAGAGTCGCCGTGTTGGTCCAGGCCAGAGATCGATTCTCCTCTAATGTGAAATTATTAGTTTTACATGTGGCCATACGGATATGGACCCGTGCTTACGATCTATTTGAATATTTGGGAGAGGATCCATCCGTAGATTGCACATCCTACTCGAAGATTAGGTATGTGTATTTAATAGATTTGAGTTTAACCCTTTTTTCTAAAAAAAACTGAAAAAACACAAAGCTGTGGGTTTAATTTCGAAAATCACATTACGTTTCTTTTTGATTAAAAAAACATCATAGTCGTGGTTTTGAAGTACACGCATCCAAGGGTAGCTGAGATCTCTATATCGTTTTATTACATGTGTCTCCAAGAAAAGGGCAACAATAAATGATGACAAAGATAAATCTCAATTATTATGGGAGTCTATCTCTTTTTTTATTTGTTTTGGGCATGGTCTCTGAAACTTATGTATTACGTACGGGAGTTTTTTTTTTCTTTTATAAAAAAGTTCGAATTTTGAAAAATTGTAATTCAAAAACATAAAAAATATTATTATTTTTTATTTAAATAATTATTATATATATATATAGAAAACTAGAGTATAAGAATTTTTTGCTATTTAACGAAGAATGTATTTTTGAAAATGTGTTTTTAGTGGTGGTAAAAATAAAAATTTTCCAAAAAAACTTTGAAAAAAAAATAAAAATAAAATTATAAGAAAGTTCGAATTTGAAAAAGTACAACTCGAAATAATAAAAAAATTATTTTTTATTTTTTAATAATTATTTATTATATATTGAAAGAAGAAAGGTATAAAAGTCTTTTGTCACTTAATCAAAAATATATTTTTGAAAATGTCTCTTTAATAGTGGTAAACATGAATAATGATATCAAGAAAATGGTAAACATGGAAATTACCCAAAAATGTGGTTGGTTTCTGTTAACGTATTTTTTTTTTATTTCCGAGTAGTTGTAATGTAAAATTTACCTTAATGTTATTGTAAATTTATTTTGTTTTTAAAGTAAAATTATTCATTAATTATGAATAAAAGTTAAACATGGTCCCATAGCTTTTATTTATACTAGATTCCTTTTCCACGCGGATAGTATCTTATAAATTTTAAATTTAATTTTTTTTTAAAAAAATATTTAAAGTTTAATTTACATTATTTTATACCAAAAATCACAAATATGGCTAAGAATTGGTTGATTTTATTTGTGATTTTTGAAAATATTAAATTGATTGATTTATTGCTCATAGTTAACATATTTGTTTGATTGGTTTTCAGTTCATAGTAATGTATAGAATTATATTTGGTGAGTGTATATATGTTGTGTTGTTCCAATATTTGAGTTTTCATGTTAAAACAATACTATTCAAATTCATGACTTTTAACGATTAAATGTATGTTTTGTTGTTTTCTCTTGTATACGTACAAATTTTATTTTATTTTTTATTGAAAGTTTTGTTTATTGATCATAGGCATATTAATATAATTTTTTTATCTCGGAATTTTACAGCATTTGTTTTTGTATGCTGACATTTTTTTCATATTTTCAGTACCTAGTTATACAAATAATATGTATGTGTGTTTTTTAGAAGTTTTGATTCCGCAAACTTGAGCAAAACTCTTCATCATGTCAGCTCATCCATGTTTTCCTATAACCTCAGATTCATTAGATGCCTCGTTAGAACCATTTACGTATCCACATATGGTTTTGCCTATTAATTATATAAAAGAGATTACATTGGACTGAAAATGGTGCTGATAATAAACCAGCTAACAAATATGATTATTTATGTACGTACAAATCTTACCTAAAAGTAAGGTGCAATTTTATTGGTTGTATACAAAATATGTCTTGAAATTGTAACAGAACTATCTTATCTATTAAAATGGAAACAAAAGAGTAAAGCTTCAATTCTTCAATACACACAACCTAATTACATATATGATTGATGCCTTGAACTAGACTCATACGAAGAAACACCATGTTATAAATCTGTGTAGAAGCTTGATTTGCTTTGACGAGATTTATCAGTGAACATAAATCCAAGTGTAATTACTTGCTTATTTTTTCCCAACGTTCTCTCTTCAATCTTTATATTCTCATCAACCACTCTCTCTCTAAGTTATCCGGCCATAAACTCTTATTTACTCAACATACTTCCTTTTTGGATTTTCTTGTTCCTCACCAGGTTTTAGATTTGTAATCCTTTACGGCATTCTATACATTATATATATATATATTTATTTAGCTGTATTTTTTTAGTTGTAAAAATGCTACAAAAATTAAATAGTGCTGCAAAAAAAGGAGAAAATTTGACAAGATAAGCTGCAAATGATGATTTGAGTTTTGTATTCTATCTTCTTAGAAAATAACTTAAATTTTAATAATATTTGGTACTATATTATTTATAATATTTTAAATTTAGTAGAAAATAGATATAGTTAAAAAAGCATTATTTTTTGTTCGTTTTAGGCGCAATGGACCGGCACTAAGCTGCTTAGGGTCTGCCTAGATTAAAAGGTGTGGAGGTGGAAGAATATCATTACATTTCTCCCTAGGCAATATACCAATGGTGGATCAACTGGTACCCTTAAGAAAAGTTATAAGATCATGTGGCAGAGAAAAAGAAAACAAGTTTCACTGCAGAGAGAAGGCATGAAAGTCCAAAGCAAATCAAACAAGAAGAACACAGAAACATTATACAAGGACCCACTCATTGGGCCTTAAATAGATATTATAAAGGCCGAAGATAATCTGTCACGTGGCGAATCTACAACCGTAACGTGTGTGAAGTCAGGTAGACGATCGCTCCACGATTTTAATCACTCATCAGACAGTCAAACTTAACTTGAACTACAACGTGCATCCCCATCTCTCTGCTTCTGACCACTCTTCCTGTCTCTCTACACTGGTCAGGATCTCTATCTCTCTGATTTTTGTTTTTTTTTGTCTCTTTCTGATTTTATTAAACTCTTCTGATCCAAATCCTCGATCTCCGATCTCGATTAGAGCTCTGATTGACTGTAACTGATCGGATCTCTAGCCATTTTTCAGGAGGTGAATTTTGATCGGATTTGAGTTTTTTTGAATCTGTGCGAAAATGCCGGCGTTGTACGGAGGAAAGCTCACAACTTTCGAGGATGATGAGAAGGAGAGCGAGTATGGCTACGTTCGCTAGGTATCATCCCGTTTACTCGATCTCATATGATCTGATTTTTGACATTTGTATGTCAAAATCATGTTTTTCGTGATCAGATTGGTGATGTATAAGTTTTTGCGATGCAGGTTTGTGGCTGATGGTATATGGCTGGTGCTGCTATGTATGAGTTAGTTAGTGTTGGTAATGATAATTTGATTGGAGAAATCATCCGTCTTGAAGGAGATTCCGCCAACATCCAAGGTTTGTTGTCCTTACAATGGTTTGACTTTATTGCGCATTGTATCTCTCAAAGACTTGAGATGATTCCTTTTTGTTATCAGTATACGAGGAGACAGCTGGATTGACGGTTAATGATCCTGTTCTTCCAACACACAAGGTTCGTCTGTTCTTTTCCTTAGTGTTGTTCGTCTGAAGCTAACATATGATTTTCTTTTTTTTTTTGTTTCTGAATTTTTCAGCCTCTTTCTGTGGAGCTTGGACCAGGAATATTGGGATTTCGGTTGGATTTCGAATCTTGCTAGACATGAAGTTCATGACTTCTATGTTTTGTTATAACATTACAATCTGCAGATACTATGATAGTCAAACATAACTTTTGGGTGCAGACCGTCTTCGAGAACACTTTGATGACACACCGCGTTGCCCTTCCTCCTGATGCCATGGGGAAGATCACTTACCTTGCTCCTGCTGGTCAATACTCCCTTAAGGTTTTCTCTCAAACATATAAATAATTACATTCACTTACCCTTTTTTTTTACTGTGTGTTTTCATTGACCAGGATACAGTGCTAGAGCTTGAATTCCAGGGGGTTAAGAAGTCATACACCATGCTTCAGGTTTTAAATTACATACTCGCAAACGTTTAGCTATGCGTTCACTTTGTCTAATTTGGCTGATACTCCTCTACTTACTGGACAGGTGATAATCATACAATGGTCATAGTCATCGGAAGACGTATCTTGCTAATAATTTTCATTCTCCCTGTTGTACAGCGTGTCCTTGATGCTATTTTCCCTTCGGTTCTTGGTGGAACTTGTGCTATTCCTGGTGCTTTTGGCTGTGATAAAACCGTTATCAGTCAGGCATTTTCCAAGGTAGACACTTGGATTTTGCTCCACTTATATCAAATTTCTAGAGCTAATGTTGTTCTGCATCAGATTGCATTCTTGTGTCTTTGAAAATTTCTGGCTTTGCGTGAATTTTGAGCTCTAAAACCCTCAGTGTCTTTGTCAGAAACGGTAATGCGCTTCTTTTTTTTTTTTTTATGTCAAAGTTTCAATCTGTATGTTGCTATGCCTGTTCAAGTTTGTATTTTGTTGATTGGAGCAGGCTCATGAGTTTGTTTAGTCGACGTTTTCTAAAGAATATTTCGTTTGAAGAATCCGTGACTGACTCTTGTATTGGATGTTGTATTGTGTTGAACTTGATAGATAATCTTGCGGTTCTTCTCGTCGGATGTCAGTCTTGATTTGTTGCCTTTGTTGTCTGCCTTCCTAATGATGCATCAGAGAAGGGTATGATTCAGCCGTTGGAGATAGTTATCCATGGATACATGATATTTATAAATACCTTTACGTATTCTTAGTTTGTGTTTATGCTTTGTTTATTGTCTTGCAGGTATCCAGACCAGCCAGGAGTACAGATTTTTATTCTATTTCAGCTGACTTCCCTGAATTCAGTAACAAGGACAAAACTCTAGTATTCCTCCTATTCTCAGTCAAGCACGAGCAAAAGCTTGACTGTGGTGGTGGCTACATGAAGCTGCTCATTGGTCATGTTGACCAGAAGAAGTTTGGTGGAGACACCCCCATCCATACATGTGCATTTCCTATCTCATCTCGTTTTCTATCATACAACTATGTTTGAAAACTATAACACATTTGTTTTTTTACCTGCAGCTTCATGATGTTTGCTCACGATATCTGTGGCTATCCTTACCCAACCACCTGACCAAGAAAGATGTTCCATGTGAAACTGACCAGCTCACCCATGCGTACACGTTCATCCTCCACCCCCCAACCTCGAGTACATGGAAGCCTAAGGTTTGTCTTTCTAGCTGTCAAAAACTCCAATGAGACAAACTTGGTAAATTACTACTCTCTGCATGATATATGTGTGGGTTTGTGGTTTTTAAGCCTTTCAGCTAATTCTGTCCGTTATTGTTTGATTGTTACTGGTATATAAGTGGGGTTCCTAAACCCAGAGCTCTATATCTTCCCGAAGCTGAAGTATGTTGGAATCGCATTGTGGCAGGTTAAATCTTGTCACTATGACATCCCCGTCCAAATGACTCCCATCTAAGTATACGTATCCACTTTCTTTCAGGTGAAATCAGGATCATTGTTTGACAATGTCCTGATCTGCGATGACCCAAATTGCGCCAAGAAGTTGGCAGAGGAAACATGGGGCAAGAAAGCTCAAGCATGTAAGAATAACATACCATCTCAATCTCAACCCATGAAAAAGGAGTCTCTTTGGTTCTTGTTACTGATCAAACTAATCTCATATTGCAGGCAGAGAAAGCAGCTTTTCATGAGGCTGAAAAGAAGAAACCAATAGTAATCTAGTTTGGTAGGAATCTGTAGCAGTCAAAGCCAAACAATATGTATTTTTTTTCTTGGTAAAGTTTCAAGGTTTAGGAGAAGACTAGCTGCAACTTCTTCTTTTATCTTTTTTGGACCATCATACCCTAAATATATAGATGTAAGTATTGAGCAAATAAGATGCCAAATTGTATCAGCTTTGAAAAAACAGAATCCGTAGACAATTATGTTTATGCGAAACCATCAAACAAATAAAAGAAACAAAACCCAACCAGAATTTTCCACATTTAAATTTGAAGCTATCGTGGCCAGACTTTTATCTTTAATAGCACCAGCGCAAACAACCTTTGAGATCTCTCGGAATACTCCTAAATTGATGATCATCCTCTTGTAAAAATCATCTCCTGCACCAGCTTTTTTTTCCAAATCCAAGATGTCTTGTACAGCGTAGATTGCCAATGCTGAGACCATATGTGATTTGGGAGAGGTGATGAGATTGCACAACAGATCCATACAACCTTGATCCACAAGTAATACCCTGCAAAAGTGATGGTTTCAACAAATGCAAAGAATTTTTTTTTAAAACACAACAGAGAGAAGATAAAGGTTTGTATTTACCTCAAGTCTTGATAAACACAAGTCATAATCACAGGACAAATAACCCCAAGTGCGTACTCTGTAACTTTGGTATCGTTGCTTCCGAGTAGCGTGCAATTACCGGCTCAAGAATGCATGATTGCTTCACCATGTCCGTGTCCACTCTTGAAATAAGCTCAACTATCTCGCACATCTTCTTCTTCACGTGGATATTCTTAGTTCTTCTCAGCAGCGCATCGAAAATTGGTAAGAGTTGATGGTCGATGACCATCTAATACGTGGGAACAATATTAAAATCAAGTTTACTGTAAAATAAATTATGTTTTGATAAATATAATTACCTGAAGATATGGTGTGTCTGGAGCCAGCATTATATTATGAAAAGTGGACAGAGAAGCATAGTGATTAACCAACCTCTCATTACTACAATAATAATGAGAATTATCAATTTTCGAGGTTTACATAAAAAATAGGAACTATATATATATATATGCCCATTGAATTGAGACAGAATAAACTCCATGAAACTAGAGTCCAGGACATGCGCAAGACCTTGAGGGTACTTGGCAATGTTACCCAATGCCCAAACAGCCTGAATAAATAAAGAAGAAATCAGTTTTGTTCCAGATCATTAAATCACTAGATAGATACTATTGTAAGTCATACCAGTAAACGTTGTTCCTCCCTATCCCTATCAGAGTGGAGATGGCCGAGAAACAGCGGAAGTACATTGCTGTTGATAAGCAGAGTCGTGTTCCCGGAGCGAGTCAGGTACCCGAGTATTAAAAGTGCTTCAAACTGAAACCAGAACCAATCAAAAGCATTAGTGCAAATCTATATAAGAAGAAGATGATGCTCTTACCCTATCCGGGAAGTCATCGACGTTGAAAAGCTGCACAAGTCTGGGAACAATGCCAGTCTGAACTATATCATCAACAGGAGCATCACGAGGAGTAACCCACAACTTGAGTTTACGAATGGCCTGCCGTAGTAGAGCTATGTCATCATCTGACAATATTACACCATCGGCAATCTGGCGTAAGGTGTTGAGCTGTGAGAAAATAAGAAACCGTCAAAAACCTACACACACAACTATATCAATCGATTGAAAATCTCCAAACAAGTACCCTGTAGGTTATGATTCCTCGACACATGCTGATATTTGAAGGAAAAAGACGTAGTGACTTGGGGCGCAAGCAAAGGAGAAGACTGAACAAGTGTGAGGGGATCGACTGAACAGAGATATCGAATGATTCATGGTGAAAAGCATCGAAGAGCCGACTGAGTGAAGAATTTGTTTGCGCTGAGCTCTAAGCGAAAGTGTATGTGAGTGAGCGAGCATGTATTTATTTTTTTTTTTTGGTTTAGATTTCAATTTTTAGAAACTTTTTTTATTTTACTTCTTTCGCGATCAGAAAGAGGAGGCAAACGAAATAAATAAATAAATAAATAAAAGAGGGAGAGCGAGCGATGCTCATAAACTGTTCGACGAAATGCCTGATAGAAACTGAGTAACTTAGCCTGACTTATTTAACGTATTTGCTTTTTGAAGAACTCATCAACCCTAGTGTCTTGGAACACTATCATTGATGGGTGAGTATTCAAAACTTCTCCAAAAGAAAGAATCTGGTATCATGGACAAAGATAATCTCCATGTAAGGAATGGGTAAAGCGTGCTCAAACATATGGAAAGATTCAAAACTGAATCCCAACAGGGCGACCATGATCACTGCTTGTAGTTATGGAGGCTATAGCAACAACAACATCAAGAAGCTGGGATACCGCTTCAAAGAAGGTTACGGCTACTACCTTGTCTATAATTGTCCTGTATCTCTGCTGATATTTCTTCGTAGCTTGAGGACTGGGGGATGAAGAAGATGGTGAGTTCCACTGCCCTGTCCATTCCCAACCCCTGAGTACATAGGGTGAATGGAAGCCCAAGGTTTGTTTTTCACGCTGTTAGAAAAGTGTATATAACCACCCCAACTTTTTCATAGTTGTTAAGATTTCTTGTAGCAAATCAAGAACCCCTACTACAAGGGCAACTGGGAGGCTCCAACTGTTGAAAACTACCCTGCTCAGTTTCTACTATCTGTGGGCTTCCCATTTCCTTTGTCCATATTTCCCAACCGTCAGATACGTCTGTTTATGATTTTTTTTTGTTCTCTCTCTCTCGATTAAGCAGGTGGCTGGCTACCTTAGAGTTCGTAAAAGCTCAAAATATTTTGTTGTCCCGAGGGGTGAAAGGCCAGAAACGTTGCAGTAGGGCATGAAAGTAGCCATTGTCTGCATATAGGCAACAACATATACAAAATGTCGGAAATGAAACATTTGTTTCGATTCATTACACAGTGCAAAGTGCTTTAGGTGAGACTTTACCTTAAACGTCATCATATTAAATAAATAATAGACACAAGTGTTCATATTGCGAAAAGAATCAGAAGAGAGAGGTTTGACGATTGTGAAATGATCAGTGCAGGAGGGTGAATCAGAGCACGCAAGGAGCTTAGGACCAAAAGGGTCAGAGCCACACAAAGGCAGCAGTGATAGGTGACACAGTAGGAGACCCATTGAAGGATACACAAGGACCGTCGCTTTAACATATTGATAAAGCTAACCCTTTTGCCAAAGTGCGTTACTTTAATTTCGGGTATGCAGGGAGCTATTCCTTTGTGTTACTGTTGGTCTCTGGGCTCGACTCATTATCGGCTTTGTTACTGAATACTACACAAGCAATGCATACAGGTGAAGAGACTATTGTGGCCCAATGTTGAGTCCCAGTTTGTGTTATATTCGGACTTGCTCTTGGATACAAATCCGTCATCATTCCAATTTGCAATTGCTGTCAGTATATTTGTTAGCTTCAGCTTTTCTGCGATATACGGTGTGGCTGTTGCTGCTCTTGGGATGCTCAGTACCATTGCAACTGGTTTGGCTATTGATGCTTATGGTCCAATCAGTGACAATTCTGGTGGCATTGCTGATATGGCTGGAATGAGCCATCGCATCAGAGAAAGAACCGACGCTCTTGATGCTGCTGGAAAACACCACTGCTGCTATTGACAAAGGTATATCATAGTTTTTTCAGTTTTATTTAATGAAGCTACTGGGCTCAAGCTGGTTTGTTACGTACTATACAACAGGGTTTTGCGATTGGCTCTGTTTGGTGCATTTGTGAGCCGAGCAGAATACAGACGGTGGATGTGTTGACCCTAAAGGTGGTGATAGGGTTGCTTGTTGGAGCCATGCTTCCTTATTGGTTCTCTGCAATGACGATGAAGAGCGTGGGAAGTGCAGCTCTTAAGATGGTGGAAGAAGTGAGGAGACAGCTCAACACCATCCCGGGGCTCATGGAAGGTACTGCGAAACCAGATTATGCAACATGCGTCAAGATCTCAACGGATGCTTCCTCCTGGTTGCCTTGTCATGCTTACTCTTCTCATTGTTGGTTTCTTCTTCGGCGTTGAGACCCTCTCTGGTGTCCTCGCTGGCTCCCTTATCTCTGGAGTTCAGGTAATAATTCTTATGAACCATTAAATAATTCAGGAGGATTCCGTGCACGTTCAGTGAGATTCTTGGATTACTTTTAAACAGATTGCGATATCAGCATCCAATACTGGTGGAGCCTAACGCAATGCCAAGAAGTACATTGAGGTTTAGCAAGCTTTATGAGAGAGAAAGGGAGTTCATATTGCGAAAAGAATCAAAGGAGAGGTTTGACGATTGTGAAATGACGAATGCAGGCGGGTGCATCAGAGCACGCAAGGAGCTTAGGACCGAAAGGGTCAGAGCCACACAAAGCAGCAGTGATAGGTGACACAATAGGGAAGCCATTGAAGGATACCTCAGACCGTCGCTTTAACATATTGATAAAGCTAATGGCTGTTGAGTCTCTCGTCTTTGCCACACATGGGGGTTTCCTCTTCAAGATCTTCACGTGAACAAGGCTTAACTTATATAATAATAAATAAATAAATAAACTCTTTTACTTCTTTCTTTTTTTGTTTCGGTGGCGGTGCTTTACTTTTTGATTAATGGTTTCATTACGAAACGTGAAAATAATGTTATACTTGCCAAACAGTAGCAATAAGATGGAAGGGGTCGAGAGCATAGGACAAGTAAAAGCAAGTATATCCTATGCGCCTACGACTGGCTGAGACAATGCTGAGAATAGAGAAACAAAGATGGACTGCATTGAACAGTCTCACAAAACACAATAGTTTAGGATTGATACTACTGCATCGAACATGTTGATTGTTGACAAAATAAGGAAAAAAAAATGATTTGTTCTCTGAAGAAACACAAATCTTAATTAAGAGCACGTTCATTGACAACTATTAAAAAAGAAAAGAAGATGCATGCAATTTGGTCTGGAACATGTAAACACGCATGAGAGTTGCGATTGTTGATAAAGAGAAAAAGGGAAGAAACACGAATGATTTCTGTTTATTCATCTGGGGCAGGGTTTGCATGAGTTTCTTCTGTGCTGCCTTCTCCTGAAGATTGCCCAACATCTGATTTTTCTGGAGAGGAAAGGAAGGTTTTTAGAGGCATACTGATTTGCATACAAAATTCAGATGATGTAAGTATCTTTTTACCTGTCGTCACACGCTGATCCGTGAGTATGTTCTTGCATCCAATTTGCCTACAAAAAAAATAAATATATAAATCAAAAGTTTGCAAATCAGTGGGTGGGGGAGTATATAAAGAGAACAGTGGTGAACCTCTCTTGAGCAGACTCAATCTCTCCTTCGGGACAGAGACCACATGCTGCTATTATTCTTAAAGCCTCTTGCCTCATTTGTTCCAATTCAGTCACAGATAAGTTCGCCACTGGCCGCTTCCTCTTCATGAGTCTCTCTCTCTCACGCACATATCTTTTTTCATTTGCTTCCACAATGTCTGAGATAGACCAGTCTTCTTCCACAAGGTCTGAGATAGACCAGTTTTCCATTTTTATCTGACACACACACACAAAAAAAAAAAAAAAACTAATTCAATTATAAATTTAAACAGCGCCCCACCTCCAAAATTAGGGTTACTACACTAGCTGCTTCTCCTATATCTAAATCATCAATCAATTGATTTAATTCCAAAATCCCAATTAAAGAAAACTTATAAGGTACGATTATAAATTAGCGTTTAGGATTGATACTGCTTCGAACATGTTGATTGTTGACAAAGTTAGGGTTTCTACACTAATTTACGGGGCTGCTTCTCTCCTATATCTAAATCATCAATCGATGGATTTAATTCCAAAATCCCAATTAAATAAAACTTTCCTAGGTTAAGTTTCTACGAGGCAATGGGAAAACAATATAGACTTATCAGATTCGATTACAAACCTGAGAGAAGCGAAATCAGCAGATCAAGGCGAGGAATAGATTCGATCGTCGGGGTTGGGAGAGAAAGAGAGAATCGGGGGCACAGACAAGAAGAAACACCAAGAGTATTATTTTTATAGGTTTTTAATGGGCCACACAGGTGAAAAAGCCCACCAGTTTTATTGAAAATATCCGAAATCCCTTTTGCGAAGGTCTCGGTTTGTGTTCCAAAATCTAATCCGGTTTATCAATGAAATCAAACCGAGTGACCGTTCTGAGTTTGGGTTTGGACTGGAGCATTGAGAAGTATGAAGAGGATACTGCCTCGAGAATAAGTTTCAAATTTGAGACTTTAGAGGAGTTGGACGTGGAATTTTATTATGGTTCTTATTATATAAAATTCCATGTACTACATGCAACGTTAGTTAAATTAATTCGAAATGGCAGGAGAGCTGCTTATTTAAACACAAAGGAATACAAATCATACATTTGAAGTAGGACCGACCATTCACTTTTCTATTAGTTTAAGCGGCCGGGAAGATGCTCGTGGTCGATTTTTATCGTCTTTTTGGATTTGATCGAATCATTTAATTTTTTTGACTCATGCAGGCATATATAGGTGGAATACGAAATTCAAATACATGCAATTTGATATACTTATCCTGATCAATTCGGATACCCATTCGATTTTCGATCTTAAAGATAAGATCCACTACTATAATTGATAGGATAAAAACCCAAACAAAACCTTGTTTTCGGTTTGTTTCTTTGTTTCCGGATAAAAAAAATGGTTTAAAGATTCTCATGTCACTTTTTGACAATTCAATGACAAAGTGACTCAAAAATTCTCATGAAAATTCTATCAAAAATGATTTCGAAGTTCTCACTATATTTTTGGACAATTCATTGACAAACTGATTCTAAGATTCTCACGTTATCAGTTCAGATGACAATTCACATGATTTCAAAGTTCTTAAAGCTCTACTGAAATGTATTTCATTTTTTATGTATTCAACTATTACACCTTGTTCATATTTATACAATCAAAGTGAAACCCTGGAAAACTGGACAGATGTGTTGATCTTATGAAGCCTCTAAATCAAGGGCTGAGAAATAGTTATACAATTGTAGACCATATTAACGTTGTTTTATACTTTTATGTGGTCGATTGTAACAAATGTTTTCGATTGTAACGTAGAAACAAACAAATATTGTCAAAGATAAATCTCAATAAAAGGGCAATAATAGTACACACATACAACGAAAAAACAACATAAATCATAAACATTAAACATTACCATGTGAAACCGGAACAAGTATGAAACCTAAATTTGAGCTTGATCTTCACAATAAACTTCAATAGAAGGGAACATGGACTTGACAAAACGAAGAAGTAGCACGTCTTGAAAATGTAATGATTCGCTTGACAGCGACGTAAGCAGATGAGATTTGGAGATTTTTGATATATCTAGAGAAACACTAATCCGCGGCATATTAAAAACTACAAGAAAAGAAAAACAAACGCAATGAGAATGTATTCAATTAAATATATAAGTATTTGAGTGAGAAAGAAAATTAAGAGTAACTTTTAAAGATAATCAAGTTAGTAAACTGAAGTAGTGGTTATTACTTATTACTCGAATACAACTTTCAAAAATACTTCATTTTCTTATGTGAGATTTCTGCATTTCTATATGGACTAACTTTTGCATGATACTTAGTAAATGAAAATCATTCCACAGTGGATAACTTTACAAAGATATCTCGCACTTGACACTTCAAGTTGGCTTTTCTTTTAACACAAAGCTATCAAATAATACTGATGGGAGGTTGAAATTAATCGTCATAATTTTAAAACTTAATGATTTTATAAATGTTAGAATTAATGAAGAATAAACAATGATAAAGCTTAGATTTGTAGAGAAAATGAAGAAGGTGGTGAATTTGGAGACCGGACGAAATTATGCTTGAATTGGCTCATTTAGAGATCTTCCTAAAGACGTGCACAAAAAAAAATTTCCTAGAGAAAGCAATATTTAGTTTAATATATTTTCATTTTAATTAATTAATAAAAAAATTACATAGTTTTTTTTTTTTTGGTCAACTACATAGTTAAATACATATAAGGAAAAGCTTACAAGGTTACAAGATAAACTATATCTAGTGGTTTATAAATAAAGTTACGATAAACATTTAGACGAAACAAGTAATATACTTTTCTGATTCTTTAGCTTATAATCTGACAGACATTGCCAGCTTCAGTTTGACCAACTTGCCAGCTTCACGTTACCAGTTTCTGCTAAATTTTTTTGGTAATCCAGTTTCTGCTAGTTTGGAGTGTGAATAAGAGTTGTTGTATTTTTGTTAGATTTTTTCCATTGCACCACCACATTAGTTTATACTCTTGATCTTGTACTTTTTTCGTTTTTTTTCTTTCTAGACCTTTTCTCTCCAACCTGCTTCCTCTTGAAATATCTATTCAGGTCAATCATTTTTCCATTAGCGTGGATCAGATAGGTTAAGCTTGTCAATCAGTTTAATTTCTGTTGGTTCGTGTTGTAGTTCACATTTAATAGTAAGAATATAAATCAAATGACGTGATATATAGAATTACGTGTAACAACAAGCATTGACTAGGACCACTCGACAAAATCTTACGAAACGAATAGAAGAAACCTATCACATCTAATAAGGTGACGCGGCGTCGAAGCATCGTAGCACGTACTCGTTTACTTGAAGCATATTCGCTAATATACCCTCCTCTTTGGATGTTTTAAATTTATTTTACCTACCAACATTATTCTAATCTATAGTGGAAATAAAAGTTTTTGTTCCATAATTGCCTGACATGTCAATAGTGTTTACTTGAACGTGGTGGGCTCGTGCATTACTGACAAAACATCAGTTTCCAAAACTATACATAATATATCTGAAATTGATTCATCATCAGCTTCATTCATTTCACTTTATTATGGTGTAGCTTGAGAAGCAGTGCACCTTTTTTATAAGGATAAACAAACCAAATTTGACATTATTAAACACACAACACAATAGTCTCATATGACCTTTCACACCTCAAAGAACTGACTTCTTGATAGCATTAGGAGCCTTGACATAAGCTACCAGCGAAGCATCTCCGGTTCTAATCATTGTCTTGAGCTCATAACCCATCCAACACCTTGAACTCTTCCTGTTGTAGAAAAATCCCAAACACTTACAATCACTCGTACACTTGTCCCCACACGCTTTCTCCGTCGCCGACGAGCCACCGTTATACTTAGTCATAAAACTATCAGCTCCCTCGATCTTGAAATAATGAAACGTCTTGGGATCGCAACTCGTGAGACTCGGAGTCTTACAAGTCTCGTCCCATCCAAGAAGCCCTTTGTCGGTAGGACAAGCGTTACACTGACCTTTCTTACATAAACCAAAGTTCAAACAATGCTCAGGGATTCTACACTCGTCGTTACCGTCGGTATCGTCGTTAGTAAACGCCGTGTAGGTCACGTCCCAAGCCGTTGCAGTCGCTAGCGTGCTGTAACTCCAAACTCTAACGTTACCGTCTGATTCTAACCTAATGAAACTCAACGTGGCGTTGTGTTTGGGACGTGAGAGGAACGTTGAGACGTTGAACTGAGAACCAGAGTCGACACCTTCCATGTGTAGACCCCACGTGGTGTCGGAATCTTCCACGGCTTGGAACGTCATGGACTGTAACTGAGTGATCTTGGAGAAGAACTCGTAGTCGTAGTAAACGATAGGCTTCGGAGTTTTGCTTGTCGTGTAGTACAAAACCAACTTCTTGTCTTCCATCACAAGACTGTACGGTCCATTTGTGTTGACCGAACGAGACAGTCTGCTTACGAGCTTGTTCCGTCCTGAACGTAGACAAATAAAATATTAATTTATGTTTTCTAAAATTTAAGATATCATTAACATAAATAAGCTCTCAAATTTGTAAGAATTTTTTTTTAAAAATAAAAATTCTTAATAAATTGTCTATAGTAGTCTCTAAAATTTTAAGACATCCCGTACCGTTGCGTTTAAGTGATTGTCCGACAAGAAGTGTGTCTGTAGGAGAGTCAAAGCTCTGCCATATGAATTTACCATTGGCATCGTATATTACCATATTGCCATTCTCCAAGATCTTGATCCCCACGGCACCTTTGTTAGCCGTGTTCGTTTGCCAGACGAGGCGACCATCGGCGTCGGCGAGCACGAGGTTTCCGTCTTCACCGAAAGTCAACGTCGCGTTTTCTTTGACCGGCGAGCCTCTGTTTGCTTCCCAGACCCACCGGAGAGTTGACTCTTGAGCTCTGTTTCCGATTCTGAGAGCGAGTGTATACGCGTTTGGGGTTGTGTTGTAGAAACAGAGACGGAAGTTGTCGTTGAAGGGCTGGAAGCCACGTACGTCGGGGTTGTATTCGATGGGACTGTAGTCGGTGTAGCCTCCATCGTTGACCACTCGGAACTGCTCGTCGACGGGGACTTTGGCTTGTGCTCCGATCAAGAAAATGGAGAGAGTGAAGCAGAGAGACAATGTTATTGAGAATTTCATTTTTAATGTGTTGTTTATTGATTGTGGTGTGTGTTTATGTGTATAGAGTGAGGTTCTATTTATATAGAAACCAAAGCGGTCTTGGTTTTAAAATGTCTTAATAATAGGGTCTTTTAGACGACTTTTTGGTCTTTGTTTCGGCTATAATTTATTGGTTTTGCTGGTTTTGTTTTGAATTTCATCATTCTAGAGAGCTTATCTTGACCTTAATGCTAACCCGTGCACGGTTAGATAATCTCCATGTCAACGATTGACAATGATATCTAACGAAACAAGATCCGAGTTAAGGGGTTAACTGTGTAAGCATATGGTTTAAGATTTATCTGTTGTATGCCAGTAAGAGTGATTTAACATCTAAATATAACAAGGTTAATTTTTTAAAAACATAACATCACTAGTAAAACTTAATTACAGATTTGTTTCATACAAACACTTCATGTTTTCTCTTGTAAAAGAACTTGTATATGTATTTATCGATAACATTATGGTGTAAATTAAATAAATACTCTTAACATAAACTAACATGTTCATTCACAAAGCAGTCAATACTTATTATACGTGTTTTGTTGGTTTCTAATTATATAGTTTCTTCTTTCTTGTACCACATGCAACGTTAGTTAAAATAATTAGAAATGGTAGGAATGCTGCTTATTAAACACAAAGAAATATAAATCATACATCTGATCTGAGGTAGGACCGACCATTCACCTTTCTATTAATATAAGCGATCGGGGAATATGCTCGTGGTCGATTTTTTCGTCTCTTTGTATTTGATTAAATCTTTTTTTTTTCTGATGAAGCATAGGTGGAATTCGAAATTTAAATACATGCAGTTCTGATTAAATTTCATATATAGAGAGAGATAAAATGGAGATGATACTAATTAATCGTTGCTAATTATTTGTCTTTTTAAAATGAAACTACCACTTGTTTATAAAGAACCTAAAGAAAATTTGAAGGTGCTTTTACAAAGAAATAAACGGACAATGAACCGGAACGGTGTTCATGTAATCATGTGTGTCCCAATACCCGGCGGCTTGCAAAGTGTGTGTGGGGCCTTGTAAGAAAGGTCTTATTCGGCTGCTCGAGGCTTTAATATTTTTTATTTAGGTTAACCTTTTTTTATGATTGATGTTCTGAGTCCATGTGCCAACTTGTGTTGATAAAATAGTAAAGGCAACCATCTGTATTCATTGCCAGAGGAAGAAAAAGTACTTCCATTGCTGAGTTAGCCATCCCATCATAGCACATGGTCCTTATATCCAATGGGCTTTGGTTTATCATTCAGCTCCACTTGTTGGGCTTCATTATTTGTTGGCTTAAGGTCTGTAATCCATCCCTAGCTTCCATTTGTAATAGAAAAAACTTTGAGGAACATGTGAAATTGTTAAAACTAGAGGGAATGTAGAGAAAATGAGCATTTTAATCTTCAAACTATTTGAAATCAACAAATTTAATACCGAACTATTATTTGCACGATTTTATTCCCTAATTGACTCGACAAATTAGTGACTAAAAAACTCAACCATTAAATCGTTAGTTTTATATCAATTATCATTGTCATTGAATCTGAAAAATTTCCAACAAATTTTAATTTCAAGTGAAGATGATTTCCGGTGATACTTGTTTCCGTGATAAGGTAGAATTTGCTTTTTTTATCACTGAAAATCACTTTTGTCGTCGCCAAAAATCGTTGAGTTTGGAGATTCAAAGTTTTTTTGGTTCAATAGCAAAGATAACTTAACAGTTGATTTTTTAGTCATTAATTTGCCAAATCAACTATTAGTTGAAGAACTAAATCGTGAAAGTAATAGTTTAGTATAAAACTTGCTGATTTCAAATAATTGAGGAATTAAACTCCTATTTTCTCAGGGAATGCAAGTGACAAAACAAAAGTTAGAGGAAACATAACGCAATAGAGTGATATATAATAAAATATAGGACGCATATGTAATTGCAAACAATATGTGGTGAAAATTGATAAATATAAAAAAGTTAAGGGATCGCGATAAATATACAAAATGTTTCGGGAAAGTATATGTAACTACTATTTTAAAAAGGCAGAGAAAAGGAATCGAATTAAAAGCTCATCATCGAGGAGCACGTCAGATTCTATATAGACGAGACGAAAGTGTTCTCTCGGATCTCTCTCTCTCTAAAACCCTAACTCTGATCAATCGAATTCGGCAGCAGCGAGATCATGGCCAACAGTAATCTGCCCCGAAGAATCATCAAGGTGAGAGCTGCTTTTGTTAATCGCCTTTCGATCTCGTCTTTTGATTCCTGATTCTTATTTTTTTAATTCAATTGTGATCTGATAGGAAACGCAACGTCTGCTCAGCGAACCGGGTAAGCTCTTTTGATTTTCACCCCGCCTTTGCTGCGTTCAATTGTGGATTCGAGATGTGATAAGTTTGAGTTTTGTTGTAGAGGGTAAGTTAAAAATGTGATTTTTATCAATTTTGTATTGTTGCAGCTCCGGGTATAAGTGCATCTCCATCTGAGGAGAACATGAGGTACTTCAACGTTATGGTTCTTGGTCCTTCTCAATCACCTTATGAAGGTAATTGCTTTTATACTATCTATGTAGCTGTTGGAAGATGTCTATGAAAGATTCTTATTTGTGGGAAGTAACCAAGTAGTAGTCTTCTGATAATCTGAGTTTCAGTTTATTGCTTTGAGATTGCAGCATGTTGAACAACCATTGCTAGGTAGGTAATGATCATGTAGATTGTTGGGTTTGGAAGAAAAGCTGAGAAATTGTTATATGGATACTTAATAGTTATAAGCTTATTACAACTTTATATTTTATTTGTATCCTTTTGCTGCTGCATAAAATATACTGAGTTAAAGATGTTGCACTTTTTACCTCCTGTGAATCAAGCCTACTCATTTTCTAAAGTTTGATTCTTTTATTCAGACTGAGTGATGTATGCCAATCATTTTTGTTTCCATTTTATAGGAGGTGTTTTCAAGTTGGAGCTCTTTTTGCCTGAAGAGTACCCTATGGCAGCTCCCAAGGTAAGTTGTTTCTGTGTTTCCTCCTTTTTGAAAGTTTATATTGTTTTCAAGTTTTGCATTATCCGCATCCAATGGTGACTTGAGTATAAGTAGGGACTGTTACATTTCTTAGGTATATTCACGTCTATAACATTGGATTCGTTGTTTGGGTAGAGAGTTATATTTTTCTATACTTTAGTACGCTCTGGCTCTTCTAATGATAATGATTTGGAACAGGTTAGGTTTCTCACCAAGATATACCATCCTAATATTGACAAGGTCTTGCTCTCCACTCCTTCCTCTGTTTTCACTTTCACTTTCACAAAACACATTTTTCACAAACTTGTTTATTTGCATGTACAGCTGGGAAGAATCTGTCTTGATATCCTGAAAGACAAATGGAGCCCTGCTCTACAAATACGAACAGTGCTCTTAAGGTAACGTATGAGTTGATTACATTAGATTCTCTCCTTCCACAAAGCATAGGTTTCTTGAGGCGTGACAGCTTTCTTATTCTATTGATATGTCGTCTTTATAAAAGTATTCAAGCTCTTCTGAGTGCACCAAACCCTGATGATCCATTGTCTGAGAACATCGCTAAGCATTGGAAGAGTAATGAGGCTGAAGCTGTGGAGACAGGTAATGTGATCTAAACCGTAAACTTAACTCGTTACCATACTTCTTTACAAACCGTGGGTTACCATCCTTGTGAACTATCTGCGCAGCTAAAGAATGGACCCGTCTGTACGCAAGCGGCGCATGATGGGATGGGAAGGGTGAAAACATCTCATATTCATCCAATTAACATTTACATCTCGTGATAATCTATCTCAACTTCAAAGTTACAAAAAGCTTATATTTTACTGTGTTTCGGCACAGGAAGCTGTAATCTCTCTGAATCATTTACTAATAGATGATCTTCTCTATTAGTCAAGTTTGCTTGAATTTAAAGATTATTTACTCTGTACTCTGTTTAAGCTCTGCAACTTTCGTATGTTGCAAATAACCATAAAGGTTGATAAATCATCAAATGTTATCCAAACAAAATAGAGAAGGCATATTAAATTAGGACACAAGTTTAAAACTTTACAATTACAAACCATAACACAAATTAAGTGACAGTAAAGTAATCAACAACCATCATAACCATCAACCTAATGTTACTCGGATATAAAATAATAAGAGATATTAAAAGTAAAGAAAATAAAAACACTACCATAGAAAACCACCAACACCAAAGGAATCATCATCAGTAGAGTAGAGAGCACCAGACAACACATTTCAGATTTCATGAGAAATATTAATGAAGCCGAAGTGAGACAAGTGCGTCTACCAACACGTGGAAGGACTTTACTATCTAGACAGGAATGGCGTCTACGTTCGATGAATCTTCACATCTCAATACAATCCCTTCGAGGCTTGCAGGGAACGTGCACTTACTCCACTGCCAACCAGCAGCTAACGGCTCCGTCGTCGGGACTATCATCAGCACGCTCTCGTTTCGCTGCACCACTCCTATCACACTCACTGTGCTTCCTTCTTTGATATACCTGCAAACGAAAGGAAGTATCATCATCATCACAGAGACCAACATGTTTTTTGAGCAACTCTTTTCTAAGTCTACATTACCCTTCTTTTAGCCGCATTACTCTTTCATCATTGGAGAGATTCTTCTGACCCAACCACCTCACGAAGTCCGGAGACGCTTGCTCGCTCCCTGGCTTGAAGTCTATGACAACAGAATCATCGACGATGGGTGTTACCTTTGCACCGTTCCCAGTCTTCACCAATGCTCTCAGCCCGGATTGAAAATCAGAGATGTAGAAGTCCACCACATGCCTCTGCCATGTATTGAAAAGTTTAGAGACATTTCACACTGAAAGAGAAGGAAATATCATCTAACCTCTGCTGATCTCAGTCCCCATGTGAAGCGGCGGTGTGAAGCATTAGCCGGCTTCGAACCCCATCCACGGTACTCGTATAAACAAGTAGACGTGTAAACACATCTGGGAACTCTATGGAACGATGACTCAAGCGGCACGTTACCACAGGTGACAACCTTTTCAACAAACAAAAAGTATAAGAAACCAAACATGGTTCTAAAAATCAATCCTAACCGAAACGATTTTCATAAAATTCGACTTATACAATTTAAATTCGTTTAAACCATTATAAATCAGTTAACTGTTTTAAATCGATCTAAAATAAGTCTAAATCTGTTAAATTAAGCAAGAATATTAGTACAAATCTACAAATTTGTCTAATTTCTTTGTTTTGTATATATAATTTTGACAATTCATCATAGTTTTTTAATTAAAACCAAAAACTAAAATATCTTATATAAATGTACTATATATATAAACCCGAATAATCCGCCTAGTAGCTAGTTCTCTAGTTACAGCCTAAAGATTTCTTGAACATTGGTTATACACACTAGTAGGAAGCGTAGTTAGATAATACTTACCCCAGTGACCTTAACGTATTGACCGTTTTTAGCAGTCCTAAGATCAGCATCAGGATAACGAGCCACAAAATCTGTAATCCCACGTCTCTCACAAGACACATTCCAGAAGAAGAGCGCAGCAACAGCAGCGAACAAAACCGCCACGACGATGAGTAGAATCGCATTGTGAACCGCTCCGAGGATGAAGCCTCCGGCGAGGAACCCCATCACAAATATAAGTATAACCAGCCACATCACAGGCTTGGGGAAGCTCTTCATGCATGAGAAGTCATCTTCAGGAGCAAGCGTGGTCACCGCCTGGTTATGAACAACGGAAGAAGGGTTATTATGATGATGCGTCTTCATCGAACCGGAGTAGTCCAGAGGACCAGAGATCTTCCTAGGAGCCCCGGACGAGTTCAACGGGCCTGAGGTGATGGGCCCGGACGTTATGAGGCCTGTGGTCGGGAGTATAGGGATGGGACCGGAGTTTCCGGATTGGGGGCCGGAGGATTTCTTTAACGGCTCCCCGTGTTTAGACAAAGGTCCTGAGTTTGTTTTCTTCATGGAGTTCGAACCAGCGGAAGCTAAGGAGCCGGACATGCGGCCGGTTGCGTTGGGCCCGCCCGGGCCAGGCTGCTGGCCGCTTCTGGAAGAGGCTCCGGTGATTGGGCCGGACTTTCTTGACTTGGTTCCATCTGTGGGGATGTCGAACATTTTTCCTAGCTCTCCTGATTTCTTGATGTCGCCGCCGGTGTAAGGCGTGGCTACTGAGCTCATCGTTGGAGGCTTTTCTTTGGGCTGCTCGGGCCTACCGGAGACAAAGAGGCCGTTGCTGAGCTGGTGAGATGCGTATCTCGAACCCATTTGGTTTCTCTTCAGGGAACCAAAGCTAGCTACAGACAGATGAGCACACCACAAACAATGCACTGAAACGTAAACAGGAAACCATGAGAAACGGGGGAGATAGTTATCAGTATAGATCTACATAATTTAGACAGAGGAACCAAACATAACTCAAGTATCAAGTAAAAAGGAATAAAAAAAAACTAAACATAATAGTTTCTAAATCAGTAATAATCATTCATGTCAAAAAGACAAAAACCTAGGAAGATCTCTGTGATTCAGCAGAAGGTGTTCCATTGCAAATCTCATATCAATGGATTAGATTCCACACTCCATTGATTTGAAAAAGTACTAAAAAAAAGTAAAAGTAAAGCAAAACCTAATCCCCAAAATGGAATAAATGATCAAACACAGAAAAGAAAAATCAATCTGAAAGAAAAAAATAGATTCTCACCAGAGAGAGTGTAAGTTTCCACGAATCTCCGTTTGAGAAGGAAATTAAAAAAAAATAACTAATCAAGGAAAGTAGTTGGAAGAGTGACAGTAGAAGACGAGTAGCTGAGATCCCATATCCATTAGAGCTCACTCTCCCTCCCTCCCGATCTCGATCTCTTTCCGCCGCAACACTTGCTACCTTGTCTCTCTCAATCGCTCTCTCTCTCTCAAAGCGCTCAAAGGCTTTTACTTTTTGATTGGACAACCGACTGAGGAAAGAAAGAACACTGTCTTTTGATGTCGCCGTCATAATTTTATTAGAAATTAGTTTTGGGACCTTTCTATAACATTTCTAAACATAAGGGTCTAAACTGTAATTATTATAAGTTGGGAGTTCTTTTCTTAACCGAATCGAACCGAAATGTTTGGTTATTGGTTCAAAAAGCCGGTTATCGGTTTGGTTCACCGAACATATCTTCTTTTTCTTTAATAGTCTTGTCCTAATTTCGCCGCAACAGAAAAAAAACAGAACTCGCACCGTTCTCGTCTAATCTCTCTCTCGACAATGGCTCGATCTTCGTCTCCGTCTCTTTCTCTCTCCCGGTGCCGATTCGCCGCGGCTTATCTCCTCCCTTCATCTCGATCCATCTTCTTCCGATCTCAATCCTCGAATCGCCGCTCTAACCTCGGGGAGCTGATTGAGATCGATGTCGCCGCGTCGCAGTCGCAGTCGCAATCGGATCCTCTTTCGCAGAAGCTGGAGGACGCGGTGCACCGGATAATGGTGCGCCGAGCCGCGCCTGATTGGCTCCCTTTCCTTCCCGGCGCTTCGTATTGGGTCCCGCCTCGTAGGTCCCAGTCCCATGGGATCGCTAAGCTCGTTGAGAAGCTGGCGAATCCCATCGGCGATGAAGAGTCAGTCTCTGTCGCGTCGGGTCGTGGATGGCCTTGTTCTGATTACTTCATCAAAGGTTCTTAATATTAATATCTGTTTAATCGTAATTGCGTTTGAATGTGTTCTGTTTCGTGATTTGATAAAGCTTTGATTTTTTTTTATTTTTTTACATAGAAAAGGATCCATTTTTTTTTTTATCTATTATCTGTATAGGTTCTGTATTTGGCTAATCGCTATTAGACATTTGTGATGATTATATATGTAACGTTTTGTCATAGCTTTCTCTGACTTGCTTAACGAGATTTGATGGACAAAAAGGACATTGATTTGGTTTGTCTGTTGTAGAGTTGTCGTTGTCTTAAATCTTTGGAAGTTATTACAGGTTTAAAGGTTAGTGATGGAAATGGGTGACCAGCTTGGGAAATAACATAAAGAGTGTTTCCTTTAATTATAGTTGAGAAGTCAGACAGACATGTAGTGTTAGTTATTTTGTATTGTGCCTTTAAAACAGAATGGTCTATGATGTATTCATTTGTATTGTGCATTGATCGCATCGTGTAGCGTCAAGTATGTTTCTTTTGGTAACAATGTCTTTAGCATTTGTTAAAAAACCTGATCATTCTCTTTTTTGTAATATAGGTGTAGAGCCTGAATCGGTGGAGACGGAGATGGCTTCAGGTACTGCTGCATCTCACTCTGAGGATGAGGAAGGGTAAACAAACAAAAACTCGTTAAAACCATTGTCTGGGTACGTTTGAGCTGATCTTTTATAACTTTTCTGTCCATGATTTCTAAGTTTTGCCTCGGCCTATTTCCAAATTTCTTGTATTTCTTTGGCCTCTGATGAGAAAAATGTCAAAACTTTGCAGATTCTACAAGATTTGTTGATTTTAAGAACACGGATCAAACAGGAATTGAACCACCAAGAGCAGATGTGAAGACGTGACATGGTTTAGACTTGAAGATAGGGTAAGAGTAAGCAAACCTTTTACAACACATGAGATCCTATCAAGTTCTGAAATGTAAAAAAAAAAAACAATAAGAAAAGGCGTTGTAGCTCAGCCCCCTGTTTTCAATGTAATCTTTCTTATAACAGTTTGATGAATCCTGTGTATATATATTCGCCATCAGCTCTCAGGTCCCAGTTCTCCCATTTTAACACTTATTGCAAACTGTTTTGTTCAATGCATGTCACAAAACTATTGAAAAAGCATAACAATGTTACAAAATTAGAATCTACCGAGATAAGGTGTGGAGGTTAAACAATATCATTACATTTCTCACCAGGCAATATAATACCAATGGTGGATATAGAGCTGTAATAAATCATGAAAGAGTAAGTGTATTTGAGTTAACAGGAGCATATGATCATTGAGAGATTGTGGAACTCACTGATTCACACAGAAATAAAAGGAAGACCTAGTTTCAGTCATGTCTTTGGAGTTTGTGCGGGTACCATTACAAAAAAAAAAAAAAAAAGACAAGTTTCACTGCAGAGAGAAGGCATGAAGCAAATCAAAACAAGAAGGAACACAGAAAAATCATACGCGGACCCATATGCTGGGCCTTAAATAGATACTATAAAGCCCATAAATAATCAGTCACGTGGCGAATCCACAACCGCAACGTGTGAACAGTCACGTAGAGGATCGCTCCACGATTGAATCAATCAATCAGATTTAACTTGTACAACAACGTGCATCCCCTCTCTTCTTGTTCTGACCACTCTTCCTGTCTCTCAACACTGGTCAGGATCTCTACCTCTCTCTGATAATTTTTTGTTTGTTTCTTTCTGAATTATTAAATTATTCTGATCTAAAAACCTCGATCTCCGATCTCGATTAGAGTTGCGATTGACTGTAACTGATCGGATCTCGCCATTTTCCAGGTGGTGAATTTGAGTTTAATTTATTTAATTTGAAAATGCCGGCGTTTTACGGAGGAAAGCTGACGACTTTCGAGGATGATGAGAAGGAGAGCGAGTATGGTTACGTTCGCAAGGTATCTATCATCTTTTGTTTTTAAACGATGGATAGATGTTAAGGTCGATCTGATACAACGTGAGAGATTTGTGGGAGAAGTAGATTTGTTTTTTTTTTGGGAACTCGTATGATCTGATCTGATCTGATATGACATTTTTCTCTGTGATGCAGGTCTCAGGTCCCGTCGTGGTTGCTGATGGGATGGCTGGTGCGGCTATGTACGAGTTAGTGCGTGTTGGTAATGATAATCTCATTGGAGAAATCATCCGTCTTGAAGGAGATTCCGCCACTATCCAAGGTTTGTTTGTTCTTACCGTGGTTTGACTTTACTACTTTGGATCTAAGATTGAAATGTGGCCTTCGGTAAAAGTGAGATACTACTTTTTAACTGATGTTTGTCAACTTCCAGTTTACGAGGAGACAGCTGGATTGACGGTTAATGACCCTGTTCTTCGAACACACAAGGTCCGTGAGTTCTTTCTTTTATCTCTGGCTTTAGCTTCTTTTCCTTAGTGTTGTTCTTCTGAAGCTAACATATGTTTTTTTTTGTTTCTGAATGTTTCAGCCTCTTTCTGTGGAGCTTGGACCAGGAATATTAGGAAACATCTTCGATGGAATTCAGGTTCAGTTTATGACTTCTATTTTTTTTTAATAACATTACAGGGCGTCTCACAATTTCTTCATATTCCTAAAAATATATCACAGAGGCCTTTGAAGACAATTGCGAAAAGATCTGGTGATGTGTACATCCCTCGTGGTGTCTCTGTTCCTGCTCTTGACAAAGATTGTCTCTGGGAGTTCCAGCCTAATGATTTTGGTAATGTGTTTTAACCTCATATATCTGTTAACGTGGTCTTAATCCTGATGCCAATTGTAATTTTCCTTGTTTGCAGTTGAGGGAGACACAATAACTGGTGGTGACTTGTATGCTGTAAGTTCATTTGCCACACCTCCTTAATCTAATTGAACTAGTTTTTTTTTCTTCTGATAGTCAAACATAACTTTTGGATGCAGACCGTCTTCGAGAACACTTTGATGACTCACCGTGTTGCCCTTCCTCCTGATGCCATGGGGAAGATCACTTACCTTGCTCCAGCTGGTCAATACTCCCTTAAGGTTTGAGTCTAGCTTTTCCTTCATTGTTTGAGTTGATCCTTTGTAACTACTACTTCCTGTTGGAAAAAAAAATTGATTTTCTTTGACTGTGTTTTTCATTGACCAGGATACAGTGCTAGAACTTGAGTTCCAGGGGGTTAAGAAGTCGTACACCATGCTTCAGGTTTGAACGCATCTTTAATTGTTCCTACTCGCAAACGTTTTAGCTATCCGTTCACTTTGTAAAATTGGTGTGTTTGATAATATGTCAGAGCTGGCCTGTCCGTACGCCTAGGCCAGTTGCATCCAAACTTGCTGCCGATACTCCTCTACTTACGGGACAGGTGATTAGTTACATCTGATCATACAATGGTCATAGTCATTCAAAGACGTATCTTGCTGATAATTTTCATTTTCTATGTTGTCAGCGTGTCCTTGATGCTCTTTTCCCCTCGGTTCTTGGTGGAACTTGTGCTATTCCTGGTGCTTTTGGCTGTGGTAAAACTGTTATCAGTCAGGCACTTTCCAAGGTAGGCTGTGACATTTGGATTTTTCTCATATCAATTGTTTTTTTCAGAGCTAATTTGTTCTTATTTAAATAGTATTCCAACTCCGATGCTGTTGTTTACGTTGGTTGTGGAGAGAGAGGAAACGAAATGGCTGAGGTATGCCTCTTCTCCTTCTAAACATGCCTTATTGGTTACACACTTAATATAAATTGGTGTGATGGCTTCTCATAAATTAGGTGCTTATGGACTTCCCACAATTGACAATGACGTTGCCTGATGGCCGTGAGGAATCTGTCATGAAACGTACTACACTGGTTGCCAATACCTCTAACATGCCTGTGGCTGCTCGTGAAGCCTCCATTTACACAGGTAATTTTCAGGCATTATAGGTCTAATCGTTTTTGATGAACCCCATATCACATCTTCTAATGACATAAAGCACATACAATGAACTCCAGGAATCACCATCGCTGAGTATTTTAGAGATATGGGAATGAATGTTAGTATGATGGCAGACTCAACTTCCCGTTGGGCAGAAGCATTGAGAGAAATTTCTGGACGTCTGGTAATGTCTTTGCTTCTCACTTTGCTGTATGTATTCTCCTTTCCTCAGTTTCTTGACATCCCTTTTGTTGTGTTTTTCTAGGCTGAAATGCCTGCCGACAGTGGATACCCTGCCTATCTAGCAGCACGTCTAGCGTCTTTCTACGAGCGTGCTGGTAAAGTGAAATGTCTCGGTGGACCAGAGCGTGATGGAAGTGTCACAATTGTTGGTGCTGTTTCACCTCCTGGTGGAGACTTTTCGGATCCTGTGACGTCTGCTACCCTTAGTATTGTGCAGGTAAAATGATCTAGCTCCTGGCTGTTTCTCTTCCATTGTACAAGTACATAATCAGATATGTTAATTAGCATTTTGGTTGTATTTATTGGCAGGTCTTCTGGGGTTTGGACAAAAAGCTTGCCCAGAGAAAGCATTTCCCTTCTGTTAATTGGTTGATTTCATACTCAAAGTATTCAACGGTATATGCTTACACATTCCTGTTCTTGTAAAAACCTGTTGTGGTATACTATCTCGAAGTTCTTGTTATATATAAAAAATTTGTTTGATTTTCTCAGGCATTGGAATCTTTCTATGAGAAGTTCGATCCAGATTTCATCAACATCAGGACAAAGGCCAGAGAGGTGTTGCAGAGGGAAGATGATCTTAATGAAATTGTCCAGGTACTTGTCACATATCCCTGGCATCTAAACTCGAGTTATAGAAAATAACCACTCTTAGCAGATAATACATTCTGAAGGAACTTATTTGACACGTGCCATTACACTTTGTGTGCAGCTTGTGGGAAAAGATGCGCTAGCTGAAGGTGACAAGATCACCTTGGAAACAGCTAAGCTGTTGAGAGAAGACTACCTTGCTCAAAACGCTTTCACACCGTGAGATTTTTGTTGTCTCCCTTTCGTTTTGTTAGTTATCTCTCAACGGGTTATTAACTCGTGAATGTTTTTGGATGAATCTTTGTCAGATATGACAAGTTCTGCCCTTTCTACAAGTCTGTGTGGATGATGCGTAACATTATCCATTTCTACAACCTAGCCAATCAGGTAACAAGATGCTTTGTTAAGTATAATTGTATTTTCTCGTTGGTATAAAGTTGTAACTTGGTCTCAAAATGTTGTTGGTGATGCAACAGTCGGTTGAAAGAGCAGCTGGAATGGACGGTCAAAAGATTACCTACACTCTCATCAAGCATCGCTTAGGAGATCTTTTCTACCGTTTAGTGTAAGCAAACTTCAATGAAACAATCATTATGTAGCTATAGTGAGATGTGTCTGAAACTGAAGTTGTGAATTTGTGGAAATAAACAGGTCACAGAAGTTCGAAGATCCAGCAGAAGGTGAGGCAGCGCTAGTGGCTAAATTCAAGAAACTGTACGAGGATCTCACTGCTGGATTCCGTGCCTTGGAGGATGAAACTCGTTAAAGCCTGCCTGTCAGAGGAGTGAGTCTTCTCTCCACAAAGTTCTCTTGTGTTTTTTGAGACAACAACAAACTATCATAGTGGTCGGTTATTTTATTCATCGGTTGGTTTGCTCCATCGATTGAGTTTAGCTTCTTGAACTTCATACAATTTCTCCGGCTGTGCTGTGTAATATGTTTGATTCTTTGTTTGTTTTTCATTATTGTAATAAGGTGCAAAGCCAAAGTGACTGTGTATTTGGTATTATGTACCACTCTCAATTCAATAAGCTATTTCTTTTATTTTCAAAACCTATTGGGGATACTTGTACTTTCTCATAATAATATATCATCATTTTGTACTTTTCTTTCATCTTTCCTTCTGTTGTAACAATATTTGTTTAAATAATATGGTAAAATGTTTAATAATTTTTGATGTTTCAAATATAAAATTTTCTTAATTTAATTTTATTATAAACTGTATAAATAATTACATATCATAAAGATGTTTAATTACCCAGACGTTAGAGAAAATGTTTAATTTATATTTTAAAAACATTTTTAGTATCTGTATTTTTATCTTTTTGTTGATCCTAATCTATATTTTAACCTAAAATCGTTGGTTATCAAATTTATTATGATGCTTTGAAATATAGAAATCACACGATTGGGAGATTCTTGAAGCCTAATTAGATAAAAGCCCAATAGGCCCATTTAAAGTTACTTGGATTATTAGTTATCTCTTCGTCTTCCGCCGCCGGGAGCTATAATCGCCGTTTAGCCGGCGCTCTGATCTAAAACACAGAGAGATCTTCGTCTTATACTAAAACCTCTCCCCATGTGGAAGACCAAGACGATAACTAGCTTCAACAGCTTCCTTCAGTCCTACCTGGCATCACCGACGCGGCGATTCTCAAGAGTTGCTCCACCGCAACCGGCGGTTATCCGCGTGACAAACAACATAGCACACCTGGGACCTCCAAAGACAGGACCTTTGCCACGTCAGCTCATGTATTTGCCTCCTTTCCCCGGCCATCCGTTACCGGGCAAAAACGCCGTTAACGGAGCTGACGGAGACGTCGGCCACGTCACTGCCATTAGCTGGGTCAAATACTACTTCGAAGAAGTCAATGATAAGACTATCCAATCCCATTTCACAAAGGGCCTTGTGAGTCTCCTCTCCTGGTAACACTTCTTAATCAAAACCACATTTTGGTTAAAACTACAGAGGAAACACTCATTGCTTCTTTGTGGCAGGTTGTGATGGAGAAAGAAGATGGAGTTAGAGCCATGAGAAAGGTTATAGTTTTGATCTTTTCTTTGTTCTGTTTCTTGTTGTTGGTGTGATCATTTTTCTAGGATTTGAGTTTTGTTAGTTGTAACACAGGTTAAGCATAACGAGGTGATGCAAGTAGGAGATAAGCTCTGGTTGCCTGTTTCAATCGCTGAAACGAGAATTTCTAAGAGGTATGACACTATACCGAGTGGTACCTTGTATCCCAACGCAGACGAAATTGCTTATCTTCAGAGGCTTGTCCGCTTCAAGGTAACGCATTGTAGTTAAGCTTTTACACAGACTGGTTTGTTTTGGTCAGTGTTTTTAAAACCGACCCCGTGGTTGGACCAGGTATGACCATAAACCGGTTATCTAGCCGGATTGGGTCTAATAGCTGGTTCGACCGGTCAAGCTGTCGGATTGAAAAACTATCAAAAATTTATAAACTAACCATATGAAAAAAAAATTAGTTTATATGCATATTTTTATATTGATATTTACTTATATTTTAATTATGTATCATATTTACTAACTTTACTTTTAAAATTTCTATATTTAAAAATATTATACCGAATTATTGAAACCATATTGAACCGTGACCCAAATAATTATCCGGTTCAGCTTCCGGTCCGGTTTAAAAAACATTGGTTTTGGTTTAACCTTTTGTTTCTGCAATGCAGGACTCTGCTATTATAGTTCTTAATAAGCCACCTAAGCTTCCGGTCAAGGTAATAGAGTTTTCTCATTGCTCTTGTACAGCTGTTACATTCTCTTGTTGATTATTCAATCATTTATCATTGTTTGTTTTCAGGGGAATGTGCCTATACATAACAGCATGGATGCGCTTGCAGCTGCAGCTTTGTCTTATGGTAACGATGAAGGTCCTAGATTGGTAAAACTCACATATTCTTTGTACTACCGTTTACTTGGAGAAGTTCATTTTGTTTTTTGGAAATCTTATTTGAGTTCTCTGTGGTCAGGTGCATCGTCTTGATAGGGAAACTAGTGGCCTCTTAGTAATGGGTCGAACCAAAGAAAGTATAGATCATCTTCACTCCGTGTTCAGTGATTTCAAAGGGAGAAACTCAAGGTGTAAGGTACGAACACTAACACGCTAAGACCTACTATGCAAAAGGTTGACCAGAATGTTGCGTAATCATAGGCTTGGAACAAAGCATGTGAAGCAATGTATCAGCGATACTGGGCACTGGTGATTGGTTCTCCAAAAGACAAGGAAGGAATAGTCTCAGCGCCTCTTTCAAAGGTATCTCTCTCATTATACTTACTGATGATGCCTGAATCTGGAAGATGATTCGAAAAACCCTGTGTTTAGGTGCTACTGGATGATGGGAAAACAGACAGGGTGGTTTTAGCTCAAGGTTCAGGCTTTAAGACTTCACAAGAAGCAATAACAAAGTATAGAGTGTTGGGACCAATGATCAACGGGTGTTCATGGTTAGAACTTCGTCCTATCACTAGCAGAAAGCATCAGGTAGTACTACTTTCACTAATCCTCTTGTGAACCATTTTGTGTGTTGTTTCACTAACCCTTTCTTCAAAAACAGCTACGCGTACACTGTGCTGAAGCTCTCGGCACTCCAATAGTAGGCGATTATAAGTACGGTTGGTTCATCCACAAGAGATGGAAACAGATGCCTCAGGTCGATATAGAGCCAACCACTGGGAAACAGTATAAACTGCGCAGGCCAGAAGGTCTTGATATCCAAAAGGGAAGCGTCTTGTCTAAAGTTCCTTTGCTGCATCTGCATTGCCGGGAGATGGTGCTTCCGAACATCGCCAAGTTTCTCCATGTCTTGAGCCAACGGGAAGCAGATCCGCTTCACCCAGGGATCAGCAGCAAACCTGATCTCTTGCGGTTTGTAGCTTCGATGCCTAGTCATATGAAGATCAGTTGGAACATCATGTCTTCATATTTGGTGTAGCTTTTTTGGTTCCTTTTATTGTTAACATTAACAGTTCCTGTAATTCCCAGCTTTCATTTTGAGTATATTTGTATTGTAAATGTATTTTGCTATTTTTTTTCTACAAAATAGAAATGGGGTTTACTATAATATGCATATAAAATATTATTTTTTTAAAACATAGAAAAAACAATATATCTATTTAATAGAAAAATATAGATGATAAGTTTACTTTTAAATGCTATTATATGAATCAATCAACTATTGAAAAGATTTAGAGATGCTCATTTGCATGTATAAAGTTAATGGTGGTTCTTAAGTTCGTATATATGGGCTTAAATATTTTTCAACAAGGAAGCATTTTAAAATTGATGGGCCTTTAGGATAATATAATTCTGTAATAGTTGGACGCTTCGAGCCATAATCAGTAACGTAGAAGAGAGTGGTCACGTGGCAGTTTCTCATTGGAGAAAGTGTGTCACTCCCCGTGAAATTACTGTTCAGCCACTGAGGAGTGAGAGTAATTATTAATTTAAGAAAATAGAACAAAAAATGAAAAAGAATATTCCGAAAGTTCTCTGAAAAGTCATCGGAGACAAAGACAGAGGAGGAGAGGAGAGAGCGATTCTTCGTCGCAGGGGAAGTTTTCGTTAATGGCGGTTTCCTTCTGATCATTCCCCTCTGGAGCCGTGTAATTTCTCTTCTCTGCCGAACGCATTCATTTCTAGGTCTAGATCATGTTAATTTTTGTTAGTACGGAAGCTAGATCTAACGCGATTGAAATAATGTCGTTATGTGAATTAAGTAGGATGCATCGTTTTTGATTTTCGAAGTGAAAATCACACTCGATTAGATCTTGGGGGGTCTCATGCGCTGTGTGTGAATTTGATTTGGTTATAGGGAATTTAATTTTAATTCGGTAGGTGAAGAGAATCATCAGTAGTTAATACATTTTTTCTATTTTTCTCAGGAGATTTGATTGTGGTGGAAACTTCTTGTGACAGCTCTACTCAACACCGACTGAGAAAGTTTGAAGAAGCTGGGATCGAAGATATTGATTGATTCAGAGGGTTTTGTTCTAACGTTTGGGTGAAGATTTGTAGTGTATATCGAAAATTCAGCGTCCAAGTTCTGGGGGTGAGTTGCCCCATAGCACTGGTTTTACGTCTCAGCCTATAGTCCGGAGGGCTAACTCGGCTCAAAACATGATGATGGATGAAGATGTTGAGCAGGCCAGTCTGATGTCTTTCAGTGACAGGCCCAGGGCTTTTCCCAACATGCGTAGTAAAACCTACAGTCCGCTGGTTAGTGTTTTTTTTAATTGTTTGCGTCAGATCATTACGATTCTGTAAATGTTATTTCTTTTAGCTTTTTTTGATTCCTGGTTGTAAAAAGTTCGTTTTTTTTTTGTGTGTGCAGATATTTCGGATTCTTAGGAAATTGAATGTTCGTGTTGTTTCAATAATTCTACTATTGTGCTTTGGAGCGATCTTTTACATGGGAGCTAGTACCTCTCCTATCATCTTGTTCGTCTTCATAGTATGCATCTTCAGCTTCCTCTTGTCAATATATCTAACCAAGTGGGTTTTAGCGAAAGATGAAGGGCCTCCAGAGATGGTTCAGGTAAAAGCTCACTCTATTTATGTGTTGTTTATCATGATGTTGCCCTCTTTTTTTGTTCCCATTTGATTCTAATTTGTGAGGGTGATTCTCTTACTTCTAGATATCAGATGCTATACGTGATGGAGCTGAAGGGTTCTTCAGAACGCAGTATAGTACTATATCCAAGATGGCCATCTTGCTAGCTTTTGTGATTCTTTGCATATATCTATTCCGTAGCTTGACTCCCCAGCAAGAGGCTGCTGGTTTAGGAAGGTGAATATGCATGATTACATACACAAGATATGTTTTATTTTTTTTGTTGTTATTGTTTTTATGAATGATACTTAGCTTATGTTACTGTTTACTGTAGGGCGATGTCTGCTTATATTACTGTTGCCGCATTTCTTTTGGGGGCGCTATGCTCAGGTATTGCTGGATATGTTGGAATGTGGGTGTCAGTTCGTGCTAATGTGCGGGTTTCCAGTGCTGCTAGACGATCTGCGAGAGAGGCATTGCAGGTTCTTTTTAAATTTTGTTTTTTTTTGCACGACGTACACAAATCACCAAATACTAACGAGGATATATAATGCAGATAGCCGTTCGTGCTGGTGGGTTTTCAGCCCTGGTTGTTGTTGGTATGGCTGTGATTGGTATCGCTATCCTTTACTCTACGTTTTATGTTTGGTTGGGAGTGGATTCACCAGGCGCAATGAGTGTTAATGACCGTAAGTCCTCTGTTCTGCTTTCTAAGAAAGTGAATTACATTTTCATCGCGTCTGCATATGCTATACATCACCGTACGGACTTCAAAAGATTATTTTTATCTTTTCAAAGGATCATTTTCAGTGATATTTTCTTGATTATGTTACGACCTGTGTTGAGCAGTCAACCCTATATTCTCAACCAGAAACGGTGTTCATAGAATTTCATTGCTGAATGCTGCATATTTTCCATGATCTATTGGCTTGTTAGATTTATTGGTTGATTTTTTTTCTATATCTTTACAGTGCCTCTTCTTCTCGTGGGATATGGTTTTGGTGCTTCGTTTGTCGCCTTATTTGCTCAGTTGGGTGGTGGAATATACACTAAGGGAGCTGATGTTGGGGCAGATCTCGTCGGAAAAGTTGAGCAGGGTATTCCCGAGGATGATCCTCGAAATCCTGCTGTTATTGCTGATTTGGTACTCCATCTTTGCCCTTTTTGGCTCTCACTTTCACATTTTCTGTGTACGTTCAGTGTAAACTCTGCAGTATACCCGTCAAAATTCAAGATCTTAAAAAGTAAGTATTTTTATTTTCTTGTAGGTTGGAGACAATGTTGGGGACTGTGCTGCCAGAGGTGCTGATTTATTTGAAAGTATAGCTGCAGAAATTATCAGCGCTATGATACTAGGTGGAACAATGGCTAAGAAGTGCAAAATTGAAGGTTTGTAGAGATCTCTCTTTAAAGTTACTTCTCACATGAAATACATCTGATATATGGTTTCAGTTCCTGACTAATGCTGATAAAATCAAAACGACATCTAGGATTATAATTTGAAATGTAGAGAACTTAAGATCATAAAATTCTACTTGCTGTCGGAAACATAAGCTACGATTTCTAGCAATATGAAGTTAGGAATTAAATGATAAAATATGTGCTTACTTGAATTTTTATGTATTATGCAGATCCTTCAGGCTTTATCCTGTTTCCTCTAGTTGTTCATTCTTTTGACCTGGTAATATCATCAATTGGTATATTATCAATCAAAGGAACACGTGATGCTAGCGTTAAATCTCCGGTAGAGGATCCAATGGCCGTACTTCAGAAAGGATATTCTCTAACTATTATATTGGCGGTTTTGACTTTTGGCGCGGTAATGTTTCTTTTGAGAATCAATGCTGCTTTTTGCTTCAAACTTCTCATTGATTTTTCGCACACATGCAAATAAGTGCACATATACGATACCCGAAATCCTTTTTATTTCTTTAATCTTCTTCCGACATCATTATTTATGTTTTGTAGTCCACTCGCTGGTTGCTGTACACCGAACAAGCTCCATCAGCATGGTTCAGTTTCGCTCTATGTGGGTTGGTTGGCATCATCACAGCCTATGCCTTTGTATGGATATCCAAATATTATACAGACTATAAGCATGAGCCTGTTAGGACATTGGCTCTTGCTAGCTCGACTGGTCACGGTACCAATATAATTGCTGGAGTCAGCTTGGGTCTGGAATCGACAGCTCTTCCTGTCTTGGTTATAAGTGTTGCCATAATATCTGCTTATTGGCTGGGCAATACCTCGGGACTAGTTGATGAAAACGGAATCCCCACTGGAGGGCTATTTGGAACAGCTGTTGCTACAATGGGAATGCTAAGCACTGCGGCTTATGTTCTTACTATGGACATGTTTGGCCCCATAGCTGATAACGCTGGTGGGATTGTCGAGATGAGCCAGCAGGTAAATGTCACATGATTGGTTCGAAAGGCTTCTCTGTTTTTTATATATATATATACTAATGTAGACGTAATAAATGTCTCGTGTAGCCTGAAAGTGTCCGTGAGATCACTGATCTTCTTGATGCTGTTGGGAACACCACAAAAGCAACAACAAAAGGGTTTGCCATTGGATCTGCTGCACTTGCGTCATTCCTTCTTTTTAGTGCGTATATGGACGAGGTTTCAGCTTTTGCTAGTGTGTCTTTCAAAGAGGTAAATGTTATTGCAAACCTTTGTTGTATCCTCCATGTTCAGACAGCGTCTCATTCTCATCCTCGGATCAAAACAGGTTGATATAGCTATCCCAGAAGTCTTCGTAGGTGGATTATTGGGTTCCATGCTTATTTTCCTCTTTAGTGCTTGGGCATGCGCAGCAGTTGGCAGAACTGCACAAGAGGTTGTTAACGAAGTAAGAAGACAATTTATTGAGAGGCCTGGCATAATGGTGAGCATAGTTTTCCATTTCGAGGGCTTTCTCGTTTCCTGTGTTTCTTTGTCGTTGCTGACTAGCAAAAATAACCTCCTCTAACAGGAGTACAAGGAGAAGCCAGATTACAGTCGCTGTGTTGCCATCGTCGCATCTGCAGCTTTGAGGGAAATGATAAAGCCAGGGGCTTTAGCTATAGCATCACCCATTGTAGTTGGTAAGTTAATAATGCATGCTTCGTAGTCTGCTTATTCTTCGTGTACTAACTGAATCGAGAAGATTGTGACCTAAACAAACCTCTTGGACTCTCTCTCAGGTTTGGTATTCCGGGTCCTGGGATACTACACGGGACAACCCCTGCTGGGAGCTAAAGTTGTAGCTTCTATGCTCATGTTTGCAACAGTCTCTGGTATCTTAATGGCATTATTCCTAAACACAGCGGGTGGTGCTTGGGACAATGCAAAGAAATACATAGAGACCGGTGCACTCGGTGGCAAAGGAAGTGAAGCTCACAAAGCGGCCGTGACCGGTGATACGTAAGCATTTCACATCAAAAAAATCTCAATCAAATTTATATCCCGTTAATGGGGTTTTCTCATGAGCTTTCATTTGAAAATTTTGCAGTGTGGGAGATCCGTTCAAGGACACGGCTGGTCCTTCCATTCATGTGCTCATCAAAATGCTCGCGACTATAACCCTTGTAATGGCTCCGGTTTTCCTCTGAAAGAGAACCATTACACCTATCCATCGCTGTTTGTTTGCACTAAAGACCATCTCTTGCACATAGACATAGAGATAGGGAGAGAGAGAGACCTTGGTAATGATTATGAATGCGTCTCACATGGGATTGATGGTTTTGTGTGTTCATTTCATCTGAATAAATGAGATGTTTCTGTTTCTTGAGATTTTAGTTACACTTTTAACAATTCTAGATACATTTTAATCAACCACATCTTTGACTCTACGGATCTTCTTAACCCTCACTTACTAGATTTTATCTTTCTAGCACTCTATACTCTTGATTAATACATGTGTTCCTATATGGATCTTCTTGACCCTCACTCTACTAGATTTCATCTTTCTACCACTCCTTACTCTTGATTAATACATGAGTGTTACCATTCTATAGGCTTCTTTAAGAGAGGTACAACTTTTAATAATTTCAGTGAGTAAGAACTTAGCATTAATAGCCACAAAACAAAACATACACTTGCACACAAGAACAGTACAAGTAAAAAACACACTATCAGCTATATGAACAAATACAAACAAACAAAACTGAAGAAGCTCCAAAGACATCACCAAACTATCAAAGGAACTTGTAGCCTATATAATAATCTAAGAGTTTTCATTGTGAGTTTGATGAAGCTCTCCTAAACCCAAGAAATCAGCAGCAAACTCTTCATCATTTTTGCCTAACATTTCCTGTAATGTACACTCTATGTTCCTCCCTTTGAGTACCCAAAACCGCGGTTTTATCCTCTTCTCCAGTGAGTAACTGAAGTACCTTGGGTAATCTATCACCTCTCTAACCGGTTTCTCCATGTTATTCACCAGAAACTCTAACTTCGGTCTAAGCACGTTGTCAATGCTGTATCCTAACAACGGTGAGAACTTACGTATCATGAAGGCAATCTCCCTCTCTGATATCCCAATCTCCATCAGGTACTTAAGCCTGAAAGAGCAAATGATTTCACAAAATCAAGGCTCATGATAAAGAAAGATTTCACTTAAAGTGATGAAAGATAGATAGATACCGAGGAAGCACTGTCTTCTCTGCGTCGTATAAGAGAAACTCCGGGTACTTCTTTACGATTCTTGGGAAATGAGTAGTGGAAACACCGAAACGAGTGAGAAAGCTGAGCTTCTTCTGCAGAGTTTTCTCAATGCTGCATCCAAATATCTCGGGGCATCTACATAGTATTTGACCGATGATCTCCTTTTCAAACCCCAAATCTTCCAGAAAGGCAACAACCTGTTTCCAAGATGAAGAATCATTTAAGGTAAAAAGAGTACACACATCTTGTGAAGCTAGTGGTTTCTTTTTACCTTGAGAAACTCTTGTGGTTTATATAACAAAAGCTGAGGCCTCTTGGGTATAACCTTTCCCATCCTTCTATTTCTAACACCTAGTTTATCAAATTCCTTTATCATCAGCTTCATGTTACTCGTTGAGCAACCGAGGAGTAATGGCCATCTCCTTATTGCATGGTCAATATCCGTTTTGAGCACCTAAGACAATGCAAAATCATACAAACACTGTCTGGTTAGAACCAATCATGGGACAACAATGATAAACAGACAGCTTAACATAATATTTTAATTGCTGAGAACTGTTTTACTTTAGTCTTGAACCAAGCTTACCGATTCACTCTCTAGCAACGAGACGATGCGTGAATAGTTTTCTTGGATACTCGGTGAAAGAATCCACGGATACTTCATCAGCACTCTTCCAGAATCTTTATTCACTACACTAACCTAAATCAATACATCCCCATTTTGCTATTATCAGTAAACCACTCCAAGATAATAATATAGAATCAATGCATATACCTTCTCCATAGCTGCGGCTACCCTTCTTTTCATCTCCTCAGCTTTGCCAAGCATAACCGGAGGGTACAATAAAAGCACCTTCCCAAAGCAATCTCTAGGAACACCAACGCTTTCAAGAAACTCAATCAAAGGCTTCATATCATTCTCTTCTGAAAGTAGAAGAAGCCGAGGGAACGACTCTATCAAAAACCTGAAAGATGCGTCTACAGAGCCTAGCATGTCCAAGCCTCCACGCCTTGCTTCAATCTAAAGCACACATTTAACATCCATCTTACTAAAAAACACATTGCTTCTTAAAAAAAGATGAGATGCTATTAACTGAGGAGAGACTAAACAAACCTTTTCGAAAAAGGATAGAGTTTGCTGCACATCTTCATCAATGGGAATGGATAAGTAGAGCATCATTCGCCGTGCATAGGTTCCAACAAGACCGTTCTCATCACTGCCAGAAAAGAATATTTCCTTCAGGTACTTAACCTATAAAGACCAAATCCAAGAGATTCAGTACCAAATCCAGATCCATGTCAACTTAATCAGACAACACTAGTAACTCCATTTTGATCAGTGTTTTAAAAATCGGTCTAGGCGGCACAAAACAATTTTTCCAAAAACGATTTTTAAAAGGCGTTCAAAAAATTGGTCAAGGTGCCCGTCTAGACAGTATTCACGCCTAACCACCATCTAGAACATTGATTTTGATTTTTAAAAAATCAGTCTTGGGATTCAAAAAATTGGTCCAGGTGCCTACCTAACAAAAATCACGCCTAACCACCACCTAGCGATTTCTTGAACATTGATTTTGACTAAAAAAACCAGTCTACGAGTTCAAAAAATTGTTCGATGCCCGTCTAAACAGTAATCACGCCTAACCACCACCTAGCGATTTCTTGAATATTGATTTTGATTTAAAAAAATCAGTCCAGGAGTTCAAAAAATTGGTCCAATGCCCATCTAAACAGCCTAACCACCACCTAACGATTTTGATGCAGAACCAATACTTCTTTCAACTACTGTATCCGTGATATTAGTTCTGCAATTTAGACACAATGTAAATGAACTGAACAAACTGTTGTTCTGTACCTTATCAAGAAGCTTTGGGAGTGATTCAGAGGAGACGTAGTGAGCCAAGTACATAGCAGAAGACAAACTCAATCCAAGACTCTCCAAGAAGGCAACTTTACCACCACCATCACCCTTCTGCTTCACCATGTAAACCACTTTCTCACTAAACCCTAAACCCTCATTCCCCTTCCACGAGTCCCACTCCTCCAAATCCCTAACGCCCTCCACGATCATCCTCGTGTACTTTGGACAATTCTGAGAGATAAAGTCTGAATCGGCTTCGGACAGACCAATCTCTTGTCGGAGAAACACTGAAATAGAGACCTGCGCGAGTGAGAGCTGGTCATCGTGGTTTGTCTGCGGAGAATCAGAGCTAGGTTTGGACTCTCCGTGGTGAAACGAGGCGGAGACAGAGACTCGGCCGCCGGACAAGGTTAAGCGACGAGGGGAGAAGAAGAGAGAGTTGGAATTAAAGTTAAGGGATTGTAAAGGAGGAGAAATCAATGTTATCGTTTCGTAGGTGTTGAGAGAAAGCTCCATTAACATGATGGAGAAGACAAAGACCAATACTTTGCTTCTACCCACATGAAGAAGAAGAAGAAGAGAGTTATTATTACAGGGTTTATCTGAAGCTATCTGGGTTTTAATAACTAGCAGCTCCGGTTTACGCAAACCGGTCCGAACAATTGGGCTTATTAATGGGCCCTTACATTAATCAATTGGGATTATACAAAAACTCACAGTTTCAGATGAACTGGGTTTATACCATTTATGGGCCTGAATATGAGCCTATGCAATAAGCCGTAATTAAATATTTGATTATGCAACTCATAGTCTCAGATGAACTGGGTTTATACCCTTGATGGGCCTACATATGGGCCTGACAGTAAGGCGTTATGTTCTCTAAGGCTCTCTACGCTAACTTCTTCCTCAAGCTTCTGATGAACCACCAAAGAAACTTGCTCTGCCTTTGTTTTCACTCCTGAAAAGCTTTTCTGTTTAACACTCAACAAGATGATTCGAAAGCTATGACTGAGATTCTGCAGCTGGAGATTCCGGGTTCGATATGAACTGATCACTCTGCCAAAAAAAGATAAACATCAGACAAAAAAACTTTACTAGCATTATCAGACCAAAACCTAAAAAGAAACTCACAGTTGATGTAATAATGGAGACTTGGCTAGTGTTTGGATACTTTCCTTGGCTACCTGCATAGAACACACTCTCTAAACTCTCTTCACCAATGTCTCTTAACCTATTGAGCTCAGGCAACAACTCTTTCCCAAGATCAGGTCTGTCTTTTCTTCTCAACTCTGCGCATTGAAGCGCAAGCTTAGCTAAACACAAAGCTTCTTCCATTGGCCAGTCCGGTACTGCTGGATCAAGCATATCCTTTAACGTCCCTTCTTCTATCGCCTGCTCAACGTAGTAAGCCAAACCCATCGGCTGTTTCGCCGTCAAGATCTGAAGAAGCATGATCCCTAGAGAGTACACATCTGATTTCACACCTAACATTCCTGTCTGTTGGTACTCAGGATCGATGTAACAGAACGTTCCTGCGGCTGATGTGACTCTGTACTGTGTAACGTTCTCTGCCACTGCGGGGACTAGTCTTGCTAGCCCTACGTCGCTGATCTTGCTCACGTAGTTGTAGTCTAAGAGGACGTTTCCTGGTTTGAGGTCTCTGTGGACTATTGGTTCGGGTTTGGTTTGGTGGAGGAAGAGGAGTCCTGTGGCTATCTCTGCAGCGATTCTGAAACGTAGCTGCCAAGTAATCGGCGGTGTGTTGCCTCTCATGAAGAGACGGTCTTCTAAGCTTCCTTTGGCCATGTATTCGTACACAAGGATCCCAAATTCTGGACAAGCTCCAAGAAGAAGCACCATGTTTGGATGTCTTATGCAGCTTAACACTTCAACCTACAAAACATTAAAACATATATTAAAAACTCTATAGAATAATAAGATGTGAACTATGATAATTTATTAATTTGAATTTTTATTTTTATTTTGGTTTATATTTTTAAAATATATTTATTTGGAAAAAGGAATATTTCATTCACAATATTATATATTTGTTTAAATTTATAGATTTAAATTTCATCTCTTTTCATTATATTGTTATATATATATTATACATACATAGAATACTAAATTCACTTTTATAGTTGTTCGATAGAACTAAATATAAAATTAGAGATAAAATTCATTTTGAAAAAAAATAAACAACAAAATGTTTTGTCTATGTTGATAGTAGTTATTAGTTTAAGATTTTAATGGAACTATCAATTTACATAAGAATTTTCTGAATATTATTATCTTATCGAGTCTTAATATATTTTATATCGGCCTAACTTGAGATCAATTTTTTTTATAATTTATTATGTTTATTAATTTATCTAGTATTAATTTATAGAATTTTGTTTGTAAAGATGAAAACATTCTTGTAAGATTTGTTTTCTTAATTACCTCTTTCTGAAACTGTGATCTTCCTTGAGCTGCATCAGGGCGTAAGACTTTAACAGCAACACTTGTGTGATCAAGATAGCCTCTAAAGACAGGACCATAGCCTCCTTCTCCAACCTTTCGAGACTCATCAAAGTTTGAAGTGGCTTCTTCTATTTCTTCAACTGTGTACTTCCTATACCTAACAAATCCATGAGAGAATGAATCTGGATCCTTCAATGCCTTCATCTCCACGTTAACTCTCCTCTTAGATTCAACTTCTGCTAGTCTCTTTGCAGCTTCTGCAGCTTCCAATGCTGCTTTGGCTTTAGCTCTCTCCTTCTCCACTATTGACATTGCTGCCTCCTCTGAACTCTTTGCTTCTTCCAACCTTCTTTCCTCTTCTGTTCTCAGCTTCTGCAGTGCACTTGCCTAAAAAAAAAACTTAGGATTGAGTAAACAGAACCAAAATAAAGTTTCAGATGCTTATATATTACCTGTTGTCTTGCACTTAAAGCTTCTTTGCAGGCAGTACTATACATATCCATGGTTTGTTTTAGCTCTAGACGCAGCCTCTTCATTTCAGCTTCAACATCATCCTGAAACAACAACACAAAACACACATAATCTAAGCAAACCTTCTAAATGAAGTGAAGGGTCTTGAGTTACTAACCACGCTTTGAGATGAATATGAAGATGTTCCACCACTCTCTTCAGAGAATGTTGTAGATGAATCATTAGGGAAACCAGGATCACTAAACTTGATCCCCAAGCGATGTGACCCAATGCTTTGCTCTGAGCTTGTTGAGATTCTTGAGCTTCTTCCAGACTCAGGAAAGTCAAGTGTGAAGGAAGAGCGGTCAACGCTTGGTCTCCCTGAGCTGATGAAGGAGATGTCATGAGATTCTCTATGTGAAGATGGGCTTATGAATGATAGGTCACTATCTGAATCATATAAGTCCCCATAAGGTTTAACTTGTCGTCTCCCTAACGGTGACCTACAAAAAAAAAAACAGAACATAAGTCTCTAAATCTTTTAGAGTAAACAAACCATAAGACATCAGTTATGTTACTACCTTGTAGTGTCTGCTTCAGCTGATTTGCTTGGCCTAGATGGTGTACTAACTGCAGAGTGGCTATGGTCTGAAGGAGTAACAGGCTGCTGATTTTCATATTCAGATGACTTCATTGAGCTTTTAAAAGGAGCAGGACGAGTTGCATTTCTCACTGAAGCAATCTTTCCTTTTGAAATGACATAAACATTGCAGAAGTCTGGAGCTGATTTTGACACAGTTGTTGGCAAATCTGTTTTGAATCGTCTACTCAAACATGATGATGACATGATTTATATTCAGACATATTGTTACAAAAATCTGAAAGAAGGAAGAATAATAATATATATATACTGTAATAATACCTCATGAAGCTATTACGTGAAGGGGCTCCAACGACTAAGTTTTCGATTCCAGAAGTTGAAACATGTTCGATAATAGCTCTCACTTTGTCTGCATCTTCAAGTAATACGTTTTGACAATTTATCTGCTCCAAGAAAGTGTTAAGAAAACCCTTAAAAGGTCAAAAGAAAATTTGATTCTGCTAAACTTGTCTGAATACCTCTTTGCGAGAACAATAACAGTGGAAGGAAACAAGGAGATCTTTCGCTATCTTGTCCCCTTGCTGTGCATCTTCAATATCTGAAAAAACAAACTTGCCGTGATAAACACGCGAGAAGAAACCCTAAAATGGTGAAAATAGTTTCATGGTGAGTGTGAGAACTAGAGTTAGAACCTGAAGAAGAATGGGATTTGGAGAGGACATGAATAAGAGAAATGGTTTGGCCTCGAGAGGCAAGATTCTCTATTGTCCATCTAAGAGCATGTTGGCTTCCTTTGTCTTTGTCTATTGCAACTGCAACTGAGCCACTTCCTGTTTCTTTCTTTCCTCCATTGTTTGCCTTTGGTAGCCACATGATTCTTCCCTTTATGTTTCTTGTGTACCAAGGAAGATAACCTAATCTCTTTTCTCTTGAGTCGTTAAGATAATAACTTCACTTTGATTGGTCAACGATTCTTTATGGATGAAACAAATGAATGGGTTCAAGGTTTTCCTCTTTTTCTAATGGTGTTGTTATTTAAGGGTTTTATTTTTGGCTTATAATCTAATTTCAGAAGAGAAAATTTTTTTTTTGTGGTTTATCTTCTTTTTTTTTGTTTCAACGTGTTGAATATTGAAATAATGTAACAAATGGTCTAAATTTGAAGATCTTTATCACTTCTTTAATCACCTCTTGAAACTTGCCTTGCAACGGACGGTAGATAAAAACTACTTTCTAGAACATTAATTTCTTTCAATGTTATGATTCTTTTACTACAACATTTGTAACATTTTGCATATTATTGCATATAAAAGAAATCTTATAATAGGTTTCTTCTGGAGTTGGATGATAGATAATTAAGAGACAAAGAAGAGATTACTTGTTGGTGGAAGTCATTGAAAAAGATTTTGGTTAATCTTGTTTACATACATATTAACATATAGTAGTAAAATACGTACATATAAACTAAAGATCCAAACAAGATCATTAGTTTGCTTATTAGTAGAAAACTCCAACCATTTGCATATAAATAATAGCTTATAAGCAAAAGTGACCCTTTGATTTTGAGAAGTTATGATGATGAATCTTCTTCTTATCTTCTCTCTTTACAAGGCTTTTCATATGGCAATGAAACTAGTCTACTATACTCTGCGAGCGCCCACACTGGGAAGATGTTTCTGTAAGCTGCATAGTGTAACAAGCAGGTCTTCATGAAAGCTCCAGTTATCTCCTGTGAAATATACAAATTTGTGCTCTTAGAATTTAAAAATTCATACATTTAAGCTAGCAAAACCATGTGACTTGAAAGATTTAGTTTGCATCCATTCAAGTATAATAAGTCTTTCAAATTGAAGAACCACATCAGTCTAAGTGTGTTAAATGTCTAAGAACCAAAAAATATATTAGACATGGGATAGTACTTATTGTTAAGCTTCTACATAATCTTTTGAGTGGTTTTATGTTAACTTTGTTTGATGCTTTAAGAAGTACCTGCTGAGGAAAATCACCGTTCTCTAGTTGGGAGTTGATTAATAGTTTTGCAGCACGGTGAAGAGGAGTGGGATCTCTCTCAGCCTGTAATGTGAGATTTAGAAGAAACAATTCAATATAACCAATATCTTCCCTATGGTGAAGAAGAAAAAAATTATTAGCATGTCAAGATTCTGAACCTGTCCTGCATGAAGCAGACCCATCATTGCCCAAGAGGTTTGCACCAAGTTTGTTTTCTCCCCTTCACTTGGAATGTATCTCTGCACACCAAACCATATTATATATACATGTTTCTTGAAACTTCATAACGCATACATTGCAATAGTACTTGGTGATGATACCTTTTTGGAGCATGACAAGTAGCTTTCACCCCAACCTCCATTATCTTTCTGAATAGTGAGAAGGAAATGAACTCCCTTACGCATAGCCAAACAGTTACTATACGTCTTTCCAGCAGCTGCTAGGCCTCCCAAAGCAAACCATGTACTGTATGTGAAGCAAACTCCCCAACTTCCATACCTATCAATAAAAAAAAATTGTTGGTGTTAACAGTTCCAACTTGCCTAAAAAAGCTAATATATAATAATTTACCATGAACCATCAAGCATCTGTATGTTCTCTATGTATTGCACAGCTTTCTTGATGGAACTGTTGATCTCTTCTGTCCTGTGATCTGGATATAGTTGCTTGAAAAGAATCAAAGCTTGGATTGTTGATGAAGTACACTCATTGTATTCATGCTCAACAACAATGTCAGCAAAAAACTCTGTAGGGTTTAGCAACTGGATAAACAAGAAAGAAACAAGAGTGAGATTATTTCAAAAGCCTTGTGATGTAATAAGATCTTTATGGGGACTTAGTTCTTACTTCCAACCATTCTTGTCCACGTGCAGGCTCCCAAGCAGTCACACCTCCATTTTTACTCTGCATCAAGAGAAAATTAACATAAAAACTCTCATCATGAAGCAGCATTATGAGTTAAGTGTGTTCTGTATGATATAAAATCTCACCTGTAGAGACAGTAAGATAGTAACAGACTCATATAAATGTTCAGGGTCCATTTTGGGTCCAACAATGTCAGGTGGCATCATGGAGAGCAACAGGCAACACTGTAAAGCAAGATCAGTGAGCTGACCTATTACAGTAAGTGAAATATTCAGACTAATCAAATCACCTTCAATCCTTCAGCTGTGCAATCAGAAGCTTGCCATCCATGATCCCTATCAGAGAAAGTCCATGACCCTTTGGAGATATGACGGTGCATGCTATTGAAGTCAGACGAAGGGTTGTCTCTAACCTTCAAAAACCTCAGTTTAGTAAGTTATGATCAATTTAAAGTCATTACTGTAAAGGATATCAAACCTGAGAATACTTAAAGAAGTCATGTCCTCTCCTGAGTACGTCAGGGATCTCACTACAGAGATTACTTGCGAGTAAAGCTTGGAGGGCAAACCCTGAATCCCATAACTGACTTCCAAAGCTCTGGAAAAAATATGTTTCTCATAGATTACTTGCAAGTCAAGCTTTAGATTCTAAACCCTAGCTGTTACCTGCATTTTCATCCCATCTTCTGCAATCCACAAGTAATCAGAAACCCTCAAAAGATGTTTCTTGAAATGAACTCCATTAGGGTTTTCAACCCAACACGCAAGCATGCATAATGCCTTCATATAAAAAAAACAGAGGTTTTCAGGTAACTTGAATAAAAAGTCTTTGAGTAGACTGTATTTGTTTTACCTTTTCAACACATCCAATGGTGATATAACGGCTATTTTCATCTTCATAATGTATATGTTTCATTGCCACATCAAGAGCTTTTTCCCTAAGAAGCTTGTTCAATGGCCAACATGTAAGAAAAGGCTCTGCGAACATGTAAAGGCAGTCCCATATAACATTTTGAACCAGTGGACGAGGATAGTATGCATCTTCCTGAGTAAAAAAGTGGAAAGTTTTCTGTGAGTTTCTATTTAAAGAAAGAACAATGACTGATCAAACCTGTGCACATAGATGACGTGCTCTATTCCAGTTTATTTCTGCATAAGGTTGTAAGTATATCTCTTCACGTAGTTGCAAAATAAGAGGACTTATTGGACCAACAAATCTCTTCCCGTATAGATAAGACATTGGCATGTAAACCAACCGGCAGTAACACCACATTTTTGCTGCATAAGTTTATTGAATTTAGATCAAACTAAAGTTAAGAAAAGTCTTATAATGTAAACACATGGCTAAACCTGGATGTATAGGAAGACATGAAGGTAGGATCCAAAACTCTGGAGGCATGGGGTTGCTTCCTGACCAATCAAAGACACCGAGTATCTACAAACGTTTAACAAAAAATTAAAGCAACCTTCTTTGAATCTTTTTTTGGCTAATAATTGAAATCTGTATTTTTTACCGAAAGCCATGTTTTGCCCCAAGATGGTATATATGTTGCACCACCATGGCCAAGAATCCATTCCCTGGCACGTTTGCATGCGTTCCCAGGTCCTTCATTTGGACCTTCTCCAAGTATGCGCAAGCATATGTAGTTTAATGTGGTGCAGAACATGGTGCTGTGGCCTTCTATGTGTAGTCCCCATCCACCATCTTCATTCTGCACAAACAAAAATATGATAAAAGTGAGTGAAAAGAGTTTAAAAAGTAGCATAAGAGGTTCGTTTTGGAAGATGTACTTATGCCGGTCTTGCTCATAGACAAGTGAAACATTGACTTGTAATCTCTAAAATTAAAGAAGTGATTTATATAAACACATGCTTCCAAATTTATATAATTTTTAATTAAAATTTTTACTAAATTGTCTATAACTGTCAATGGGTCTATGAAAAACTTATGCCGGTATATCTACTGTCACCAGATATTCACCGGAGGATCTCTCGACGATGCGCTTATCTATTGTCTATAATTGTCTATAACTGTCAATGTACCTGGTGACAGTAGATATACCGGAGGATCTCTCGACGATGCGCTTTAGTGAATATCTCATGTAAATGTCCAGTGACGAATAGACAGAATACTAGTGGAGGAAGGAAGAACAATGGACCAGCATTTTCAGCAGGCCAGTGTCCATCACTTGCTTGCAATGACGATAAGAAACTGACTCCTCTCCTTAACGCTTTTGAAGCTGCTTCGCTTGTGATTTTCTTGGCGTCTTCAACCTTCACCGGAGGTATAGCTTGCTTGAATTTCTTCTCCTTCAAGAACTGTAACAGTCATTCAATGGGTCAAGGACAAAGCGAAACAGCAGGATGTGCATCTAAGAAAATCACTATGCCACCCAGTCACTGAAACCGGTAATTATTCCCGGTAAATAGAACCGGTAAGAAGTTTAATTTTGAGAAAGATTGAATAAGATAACTATCTTGTATATTCTTTGAGTTGTATACTTTTTTATTTTATATAATAAGGTAAACGGTTCTGGCATTTAAGGGTTAGCCAAAAACTAAAAATATGGACCTAACTCATAATCACGTTTTTTAGCCAGTTGCATGTTTTACAAGAACAATGGGATTTATATATGGGGACCCTTATATATGCCCTTTTATTTTAAAACTAAAAAGTTTTGTATCTTTCTGAAATCGTACCCGAGTCCTGCTAGAGGATTGGATTATTGTGTAATATCATAGAATTATCGTATACATTTAGACATAAATTAGATGTGCATTGCAGATAGAATAAACCAAAATGTATAGCTTGTAATGATCATATAAGTTGGACTTGACACTAAAGATTGGGTATGAAAAATCGCCAGTGATTCATAAACGATTGTAATTATGAATTTCATAAGTCATAACAATTGAATTTTTATAGATATCCAAATATTAAAAAGTTGTTCAAGAATTTTATAAGTGTTCATTATACAATGTTTTCAGCTCTATATTCTTGTTTTGCCAATCTTACTTTCAATCTATAAAATATAGTTGACAAAAAAGAGAGAAATAATTAAATACCTGCATACGCCATATTAGGTCGCTACTAGCTTTAACCCGAAAACGATTGTCAAAAAAGAATCGGCGAGCTTCATCGACGGCAGCTCGTTCCTCCGATGAACCGGCGTCCGGATCAAACTCCCATGTCTGCCGTCCGAGGAAGTTGTTGGTGCTGAACAAGTAGGGCTCCTCTTTGTTTCCCTTTGCTATCTTCAACTTCCACATTCTTTAGATTCTGATTGATTATTAATCTAATAAAAATAGGTAAAAAAATTGCATATTTATATGCAGATGCACGTAATATATGTGGAGAAAAGAAGAGAAGTAGTTTAAATTGAATTGATTTACACGTCCACACATACATAATTCGTTGTGAGGTTTTCATTTAATTATTGATTAATTTATAAGTTTGAGAAAACATAAAACCTAAACAAAATTTGCAAATGATTATTAGTCTTTAACATTTTATTTTACGTGAAATGTTTTGAGCCATTATCTAGAATTTTCATTTGTGAACTTTTTAGACGAAAAGGTTAATATATTTTGAAACTTTTGGAATTTTTTTTTTAAGATTAAAACTTTTGGAAGTTTGAGGTTGGATTGTAATATGTGAATCCTCTTCTGCCCGAGTTTTTGGATGTTTTGTGTGTGTGTGTCAGTGTCTCTTTAGGATTTCCGTGATTTTCTTGATTTGCGTTTGCATGTAACATTTTTATACAAAACTATTATACTTGACTATTTTATTGTTTTTTTTTGAACTATGAACTATTTTATTGTTGTATTACATTTGTTTGCATTTGCACATTCTTGTATTTTTAGGTTTGTTTTCTTTTTCTTTTCTTTTTTTGCTAAAAATAACGTTTTCCAAACAAGTGTTTTTCCAAATGAACAAAGATCAATGGTAAACGCAAACTTGAACTACTGCAATCCCCCAAAGCTGTGCATGGAAGATCTAAGGTTTATTAAGTCTCACTTACAGAGGATCTTATACACTTGCTCTAATAAGAATTTCGAGTGAAAATCCAAAATAGCAAAAATAAGATAGACCGTCGCCTAACTGTTGCTTGAGACTCAAGTGGTTATCAGATGCCGACTCCCATACCTACGAAATCTGTTCTTTCAAAATTTATATGTTCAAAATGATCCACTGCATGTGAATATAATCGAGATGGATCGACTTCATCTTCTAAGCTTGTTTTCATCATATATAGATCTTTGCTTGTCACGTTTCGCTTCGTTAGAAAACAAAAAGGAACGTCACACTTCAAAAGTAATTTGCATGTGTGGGGTTTAAGCCAACGCAACCTTATATATGTATATCTAATTCATACTGGTTGGTGGCTGAATATGTGGCTTGTGAAGCAAGTAATATTTCATGTGACATATTCGTACGAGAAGCATCCTGACTTGGCAGTTACTACCTAAAGGCGCCAAAGTTCATCTTGCGCAAGCGCTATTCCATATTCACCACTGAATAAAAAATAGAATTGTTGTTTATCGGTTGTTACGTGAGTATCAATGAATTATCATCATCTATCTCACAAAATTCATCTAGAGACTAGTGTACTATACATCTAGAAGTCGGAGGTTTGGATTATAATTAATAACAATGGCCGGTTTTGTATTTAAAGCCCTAAGATATTATGGTTGTAAACGGTGGGTTTCAAACGTTCGGTTGTAAATGTGAGCGTTGGATACATTTATACAGTATTTATGAAGTATAAAATTTCCGATGAACTTGGGATGTAATTTATATGTTTTCTATTGTCTAAATTATAATTAATTACATTTAAGATTTGTTTAAACTGAACGTAATTCCAAGATATTGAATTGTAAAAGTAAGTACCACCACAGATTAAATTGTAATGTTACAAAATATTAACGTATTATCTATGTTTTTGACTGATCCAAAAGAAAAAAAAAATCCATGTGTTCGATGGTTATCAAATCTCGTTTTCCGTGTATATGTTATATATATAATTAAAGGTTTGAACCAATTCGGAAAATATTTCTATTGAGTGAGCCAAATCATTTTACATATCTAAATAGTTAGTTCAGCAAGACACTTAATGTCTGAATGCCGAATCATTTTACATAGCTAAATTTAGTTCAAGAGTTCACTTAATGTCTGAATGCCGAATAAAACAGCTAGAAACGGTACGGTCGCATTTACCATACAACCAATCTGTCAACATCAGGGGCGACGGATTATAGATCAAACTCTCTGTGTGGGCTCATTTTACATGTGGCTGCGTATAAGGGTTTCATTGTGATTGACTTACGTCATGATTTTGTCAATTTACTAGATCAAGAGCATAACGATCATGTGCGCAACATTATGTATACGAACCATGTCTCCTCATATTAAGAAGCTAGGATGATGACATCTGTCCATTTCCTCCGCATCTACCGTTATGGTTAGGTCTGCCAACAGTTGTGATTTAATGCTGATTGATACATTTGATAAATGTATTACATGCACTGTATATGATTTGAGTAGAGAAATCAGGGACCATATCATCTTTTAACATATACAAGTGGAATGGTCGAAAACATCCAAATCTAAAAATTAAAAACCAAGAAACTTAAGAGAATATATAGATTATAGTCTAAAATTTAATTAGTTTATAATTTCAAAAAAGTAAACATATATATATATATATTTATTTATTTAGCATTTATGTATTTTGAAAAAGATCGAAAATTAATTTGAGATGACATTTTCAGCGATGATTAACTTTTTTTTTTGTTGAGAAAACGATTAATTAACATATCTTGAGTTGCTCTAAACTCTCTCGCGAAATCAGCAACATAGATTATTTCACATCATTTCTATGTTGTCACATGGACAAAACAGTTGGGCTATATCATTTATTGAATTTGATTTTCGGGAGATAAATGATTTACAGTTTAATAGGAACTTAATTTCGTCACAAAGTCTTGTGAGTTCATTTATGATTACTTCAAATATTCCAGCATATAAAAGTATGTTTACGCAATGACACGTCGGCGACAATGAAGACCCGTAATAAGATACACACACATACAGAGTAATTAATAAAGTAGTTATTGAATTCCTTTGTTAACAATCCCATATTAAATTATTCTTATTCAATGCGTCCTCGACCTCTATATATAATCATACCAACACGAACCCCTTCTAAACTATCTAATAATCGATCGTAGAAGGCAAACATCAGCCCAACACAAGTAATCTCTTATCCTCTCTCATCCTCTCTATCTCATATCAAAACAAAGACATACAACCATTACTATATATATGTAATACATTAACATGTGCATACAGTTTAGGGCTATATATATGTTAATAAAAAGATGAGTTATATAGTGTTAAATCTTATTAATCTACCGTACGTATGTATACAGACTACTGTGTATAGCATCATACGATCTAAACTCAGTATACATATCTAAAGGGACATGTACGTACGTGTATATACATAGGATCATTGTCGTTATGTGGAAGTTGAAGATAGGAGAGGGAAATGGGGAAGACCCTTATTTGTTCAGTAGCAACAACTTTGTCGGACGTCAAACATGGGAATTTGATCCCAAAGCCGGCACGGCAGAGGAACGAGCAGCCGTCGAAGAAGCTCGCCGGCATTTCTTGATCAACCGTTCTCGTGTTAAAGGCTGCAGTGATCTCGTGTGGAGAATGCAAGTAAGTTCTTATTTTTTTCAAGTGAGTTTTCTTTGTTTGTCATGGCAAAGATAGCCTAAAATCTAAATAAGTTTTTTTTTTTACGTTAAACAACTATTTTATTATTTAGATGATTTGGATAATTAAACCAATAAAAAAAATATTTTTTTGTCAAACTATCTAGCACACTTTTCTAAATAAATTGTATAATATAACTACATATATAGTTTTCGCGTATTAACATTTTCCTAATTTATAGTTACATAAATATAACTCGTATCCATTTGTTTCATATCAGATGTTTAAAAACGTTTAATTTTCTTTACATATTAAATTTTTATTTTATCCCTAATTAATATATTATTTTGTTTGGTTTTGTTAATTAATAAATAAAAAATAATGATAAAATTATAATTTTATAAATTTATACACTGAAAAATATGATATTTTATAATAAACCAATTTTAAAACTTAAATCGACACTGACTATATATGTATATAGTTTTTTCGTATTTACCTTTGTTCTATTATAGTTTGAATAATATTATTAACAAATTTATATTGGGCCCATTATATTTAGGCCCTAAATGTTAATGGGCCAAGTTGCCGATTGCTTTCTGTTTAAACTCGAGTAGTATTTAGTCTGAGCTGAGCTGAGCTAAGCTAAAGTTAGATTTGATTGTACGCACAGTTTCTAAAAGAGGCGAGATTCGAGCAAGCGATCCCGCCTGTGAAGATCGACGGCAACGAAAGCATAACTCACGAGAAATCGACGGATGCCTTACGGAGAGGAGTTTCTTTCTTCTCGGCTTTGCAAGCCTCCGACGGTCACTGGCCTGGAGAAATCACCGGACCTCTCTTCTTCCTCCCTCCGTTGGTGTGTTTTTTTCTTCTCTCCTTTCCCTTTCGATTAAGTCAATCGGCGAATACTGTTAAGTGCTAGAATTAGTGATTTAGCGTGTTGATAAGATCATATGGGCTTCGATTATGGGCCCATCAGCTATTATCAATCCATATGAAGCCCATATGATCTTATCAGGTGTGTGTTTCCTATTGCGCGCGAGTAGTTTAAAAAGAAGCTGTCTCCATTAAGAAATGACGAAGAGGAATCCAGTGACAATGAGATTAGGGATTTAGGATTTGTGTTTGTGTTTCGTGCAGGTGTTTTGTTTGTATATCACAGGACACCTTGAGAAAGTATTCGATGAAGAACACCGCAAAGAGATGCTTCGTCATGTCTATTGCCATCAGGTTACTTAAATGTCACTTAGGCAGATTTAGATTAGTGATGAGTTAACGTTTTACTCTTTGTTTTGTTTTAACTTTTTAGAACGAAGATGGTGGATGGGGATTACACATAGAAGGTAGGAGCATTATGTTCTGCACCGCGCTGAACTACATTTGCTTGCGTATACTCGGAGAAGGTCCCAATGGGGGAGGAGAGAACGCATGTAAACGGGCAAGACAGTGGATTCTTGACCGTGGTGGTGTCACTTATATTCCTTCATGGGGGAAAATATGGCTATCGGTATATCTTGATGACTATATATGCTGAGAGATGTTGCAAAGTTAACGTTTTTGTCAATCAGCATTTGATTTGTTTTTGGTTTATGTAGATACTTGGACTCTATGATTGGTCAGGAACCAATCCGATGCCTCCTGAGATCTGGTTGCTACCTTCGTTTCTTCCAATACACTTAGGTTTGTTCTCTGTTTCCATTTTTTTTTGCCGTGGAGATTTTAGTAACTGTCTCTGAGCTGAAGATTCTTATGTGATGTTCGTCTTGTCGCAAAACACGATACAGCGAAAACTTTGTGCTATTGTCGGATGGTATACATGCCTATGTCGTATCTATATGGAAAGAGGTTTGTTGGTCCAGTAACACCTCTTATTTTGCAACTGCGTGATGAACTCCATTTGCAACCTTACGAAGAAATCAACTGGAACAAAACACGGCGTCTATACGCAAAGGTATGATTAAACCATTCTTATATTTATTGTTTATTTGTCACCATAGCATAAACATCAGACTTTACTTTCCGCAGGAGGACATGTATTTTCCACATCCTTTGATTCAAGATTTGGTGTGGGATGCTCTTTACATTCTTGTGGAGCCGGTCCTTACCCGTTGGCCGTTAAATAAGCTTGTGAGGGAAAAAGCTCTTCGGCTGGCAATGAAACACATACATTACGAAGACGAGAATAGCCATTATATCACCATCGGTTGTGTTGAGAAGGTATATTATCATTAGGCATATACTCTCTTAAGAATCTATGTTTGAATTCGAAGTTGAACTTTTTCGGTAGGTATTGTGCATGCTTGCTTGTTGGATTGAAAACCCTAATGGGGACTACTTCAAGAAGCATCTTGCTAGAATTCCAGATTACATGTGGGTCGCCGAAGATGGAATGAAAATGCAGGTGACTGAAAATTAGACTCTTTTGGTATATTCTGTGTCTACTATGGAAACTTCTTTAAAATTATAGATTTTATGCAGAGCTTTGGTAGTCAGCTATGGGATACTGGGTTTGCGGTTCAAGCTATACTTGCTAGTGAGCTCTTTGATGAAACTGGCAATGTATTGAAGAAAGGACATGATTATATTAAGAAATCTCAGGTTTGGTGTAGCTTGAATTTCTATAAGAAGAGTTGAATGTGTTTTCTTTTTTCTAAATCAAAGAACTTTTGCAGGTTAGAGAAAACCCTTCTGGTGACTTTAAGAGCATGTACCGCCATATCTCCAAAGGCGCATGGACTTTATCTGATCGAGATCATGGATGGCAAGTTTCAGATTGTACTGCTGAAGCTTTAAAGGTAATCAAACCCGTCAGTGATGCAGAAGAAGTTTGCTGGAGCTTCCACAAGAGTTATGCTTCAAAATACATTTTTTGGTTTTGTAGTGTTGCCTGCTGCTCTCCATGATGCCAGCTGAAGTTGTTGGCCAGGGAATAGATCCCGAACAAATATACGATTCTGTTAATCTCTTGCTATCTTTTCAGGTAAGTTTATATCGATAGGACTATGTTCGAAATGATTATTGGCCCTTATTGAGATTTACAGCTACACTTCACTAAAATGTAGAGTGAGAATGGAGGTATGACTGCATGGGAGCCCGTCCGTGCGTACGAATGGATTGAAGTAAGAGCTTGAAACACACATCATAAGGATGTTTGCACTTTTTTTTTGTGAATTTTTATAGAAAGAGAATCTATGATGCTTAACCTTTTGCAACTGGTGTTTCAGTTTCTAAATCCCACGGAATTTCTCGCTAATCTCGTGGCCGAGCGTGAGTATGTGGAATGCACCTCATCTGTTATACAAGCTTTGATCCTGTTCAAGCAACTCTATCCAGATCACAGGACAAAAGAGATAAGCAGGTCCATCGAGAAAGCGGTGCAATTCATAGAAAACGAACAAACTCCAGATGGTTCATGGTATGCTACTCTCAAGCCTTCATGGTAAAGGAATATGCTTCAGAAAAATTCCTAAAAAGGATAATCTTTTTCTTGAGCCATGATAGGTATGGGAATTGGGGAGTGTGCTTCATTTACGGCACATGGTTTGCGCTGGTCGGCCTAGCAGCCGCTGGCAAAACATATAAAACCAGTCCGGCTATGCGTAAAGGTGTTGAGTTTTTGCTCAGGACACAAAAAGATGATGGAGGCTGGGGCGAAAGCTATCTTTCATGCCCTGAAAAGGTATTTGCGCAGATCAGGGACTTAGTAAATGCCCTTAATTATCTAACAAACGTTGATCTTTTTGACATTGGTTCTCTTGTATGTAGATATACATACCATCAGAAGGGAAAAGATCAAACTTGGTGCAAACAGCTTGGGCAGTAATGGGTCTAATTCACGCTGGACAGGCTGAGAGAGATCCAATACCTCTTCACCGTGCTGCAAAACTCATCATCAATTCCCAAATGGAGAATGGAGATTTCCCTCAACAGGTTAAGACATTATCCTCTTTGATTAAAGCATGAGTGTTGGGATTCAAATGGTCTATGCTTCATTTTTTATGTGCAGGAGATAGTAGGAGTGTTCATGAGGAATTGCTTGATACACTATGCTACCTACAGAAACACTTTCCCATTATGGGCACTTGCTGAGTACCGGAAAGCTACCTTCCCAACTCATCAACAACTTCTACAATAGCTTTCTTAATAAGTGTTTACATTTTATAGACAAAAAGAACAAAACAATGTCTACATGTTAAATGAATCTCCTGTGTCTATGGCTACTTATTCAGATGTATGTTTATTCAGCAAAGTAAACGAATAATAGTATATATCTCGTGTGTCTTTGGCTACTTTTTTATTATTATTTAACACTAGAAATCATACTCGTCGTGTGCTCTAAGATCATCTTTAAGTTTCATACTTGACCTTTGAACCATCCTTACAAGCGCCTGCACCACTTCCGACATCGGTGGTCGGAACTCTGGTTCCACTTGTACGCATAATGCGATAATGTCAGCGAATCTTGACAATGACTTTGGTGGGTAAAGTCCGTGCAATGCTGGATCTGCTATATTCGACAATGCATCTATGTCGTGAAGCTGCGGTGTCGCCCACCGCACCAACGATCTCTCCGGCCTTGGCTTCTCTCTGTTTATATCACAAACCAAAAGAATGAACAAAAAAGTGTATCTTATGGCTCGTGATTTTAAAATGGAACTGACCCGTCAAATGGAACTCGACCAGTGAGAAGCTCTAACATGACGACTCCAAAGCTGTAGACGTCACTCTTTGGCGTGTAGGCATCAGGGTTCTTGGCTTCTGGTGCATTGTATCCTTCTCCAAGGTTTTGACTCGTTCTCTGTCACACCATTAACTCTTAATCCAAACTTTCTAGACTTTAAAGGGAATTAAACGTAAATGTCTTACAGTGTAGAATTTTGAGAGGCCGTAATCCGAGAGACGAGGGTTGAGATCCGCGTCTAGCAAAATGTTAGAAGACTTTATGTTCTTATGCATCACAGACGGTGAACATGCCTCGTGTAGATATCTACACAAAGACAAACACAACTCATGGTCATAAGTAAAGAACGTTGCGTTTGTGTATGTGTGTTTAGTTAAACACGTACTCAACGGCTCGAGCGGTTCCCAAGGCGATTCTAACTCTTGTGTTCCAAGTCAAAGGCTTACTGAAACAATCTGACAAATGAAGGAACTCGTGGAGCGAACCGTTCCTGAAACACTCGTAGACCAACATGTTATGACCTTGCTCTGAGCAGTAACCTACGAGTTCTGCTATGTTCTGATGCCGAATCTTCGAAACGCTCATCACTATAGCCGTTAACCCTTCTGATTTACCCGAATCAAATAATGTTGAATCGATCTTCTTAACCGCCAAAGTCTGAACCAAAAAAACAAAACTAATCAAATACATTTATTACTTGTGAATCAAGTTAGGTCAGAAGCTTACACGTCCATCAGGGTATTTAGCTCTGTAAACACGTCCTATCGAGCCTTCACCGAGTAGATTACCAGGTGCGAAGTTAGCTGTTGCGGTTTGCAGATCAGATAGCTCGAACTCTGTAGCAGCACGAGTCGAAGTGGTTCGTTTGGCGTTGAGCTTGTTCGCGAACTCGGTGTCGTTGAAAGACATCACACGCGATGAAACTGAATGCTTTAGTCCCTTTGATCCAACCCCTTGCACATTCTCATCATCTGAGTCTAAAGATTTTCTACCTGCAATATAAAGCTCCTCTTGCTTAGTAACTTCCGTCACAAGTTAGGTTAAATATTTTAACATACCTTTGTAATCGTTGCCAAAATCGATACGAAGCTCTTGTGAAGATCCATGAGATCTCATAGATCTGAGCCTTGGCGTGTGTTGGCTAATGTCTTCATCTATGAAGTGAGGATTGGGAGATGATTTTTTCTTAGAGACAAGACCGATCAGAACTATGATTAAGACAAGAACTCCTAAGCTTGCTCCGGCTATCATCAGTCCGGTGCCAATACTCATACCTCCTCCTTGATTAGATCCTCCGGATTTTCGACCGTATTTAACACCCGGAGGTGGCGGCGGAGCAGTTTCTGTTGACCAGTCGTTGCCTCCTCCAGTCCTATAACAGAATCAATTACAAAAGAGAGTGAATGTTTTCCATGTTGAAAAGGTGTTTCTTGTGTAGCACGCGACCTGTTTAACTTACAGTAAGCTGTCTATTTCCTTGAGTTCGTTAGGTATCCATCCTTCGAACTGGTTGTCTTCTATATTCCTTTAATCACACGTAAGAAGACAACTAATGTTCCTAAAGTATTTTGATTTTCGACGATAACAAGTTAGGGTTTTCTCTTAATTGCTTACAAGTCATCAATGGGAAGGTTCCTGAGTACGTTTATGTCTCCTGTGAATCGATTCTCCTGCAAATGTCTTGTACAGTAACACAGCAAACAAAAACAAAATCCAGTTTAGCAATTTTAGAAAATTAAAAAAAAAAGAATAAGCAAAGATTTGTTTCTTATTCTTACAGTTTTTTTAGGCTTGTGAGATTAGCAAAACTGTGAGGTAATTTCCCAGAGAGTTTATTTAACGAGAAGTCCCTGTACTCATGAATTTGGGTGTGTGTAAGGTCTCATGTTTAATGATTTATGTAAACATTTTGTGTTAGAAAACATAACTAAAGGAATTGTACCTACACAGTTTCGAGTTTGGAGAGTTTCTGAAACATATCTGAAAGTTCTCCATCGAGTTTGTTTTGTCCAAGATTACTGCATTTCACATATAAATTAATAAGTCTTTTAATACTTAATTAACAACAAAGATGTTTACTAATTTTCTTTGGTTTCACTCACATGCTTTTGAGTTTATTCATTTGAGATAACGAGTAGGGTACGTTTCCATCGAGTTCGTTGTCAGAAAAGTCCCTGTATATATCAATGTCAAGGTTAGGGTTCGTTTCTTGTATGTCAAGCAATATAACAAAATAACAAAATGAAAAAAAAAGTGTATATATAAAAAAATGAATGTATGAACTTACAGATTGGCAATGTTGGGTGGGAGTTGGTAAGGTATGTTTCCTTTGAGATTGTTTTTGCTGAGATCACTGTACTATCACAAGAATTAAAACCTGATTGTTTATCTTCTGAAATATAACATCTAAAAAAAAGAGATTATTAAGTGAGGATTCTCACAAAGTTGTGAGAGATTTGAGGTTGCTTAGTAGATAACCTAGCGATCCACTTAGCTCATACCCTGACAACTGTCTGTGTACCAGATTTAAAAAAAAAAACAGAATATAACTTGTAGTGCAAGTAAGTTTTTTGAAACTAGGGCTCATCATTAAATTTTAGGAGAAAAGTGTATATACAATTCAGTGACCGATGAGCCTTTGCATTTAACGCCTTCCCAAGAACCGTCACAAGGATCGCCTCCGCTAGATTTCCAGCCTTTGAGTTTGGGCGGTGAATTTAAGCTCGTGAACATTACATTCAACGCAGAGACTGCCAAAAAAACTTTGTAATTAAGTTCTCAATCTGATTAACATGAAAACATGTTTTTCTTGTAATGACGTTTAAGCCATAAATGTAATTACCTTCTTGTTTCTCGGTTTTTGCATGAGCTAAAGTAACGATAATTGCAAGAGAGGTTATCAAGAGCCTCATCATCTTAGTTTGCAAAAAAAAAGATATTGAAAACGATATTTAGGGTTAGGAGTTACGTTTCACAGATTTGTTTCACGGAAAAGGCAACGATGGTTTGAGAGAATGTGCCATTGTGATTTGGATTTAGGGTTAGATACATTATTGAGGTTTGGTTCACGGACAAGAACATGATAATTAACTCAGGACCATTAACTTCCGCTGAACAGTTGTTTACTAAAATTGATTTAATCTTTGAGGGAGAACGAAAGATACGCAATGACAATGAATATATGTGTGTGTGTTTTTTGAATTAACCACTCGTTTTAAACTTTTTTTAAAAATTTGTGAATGCAAAATAAACATACTCTAGGTTATATTCTTAATACAGCTTTGGCATTCCAATCTATAAGATTTATATGTATAAAATATTCAAAATTAAAAAAAAAAAAAAAAAAAAAAAAAAAAAAAAAATTGAAAACCTAACTTTGAAAATTAAAAAAGTAGAGAGAGGTGAGAGAGTGGATTCTCTCTTTTCTTCTCTCCCCCACCGCTCGCCGTTCACTCGTCAAATCTTCTTTTGCCTTTGATTCCGGTGGCCGGCGTAGGGTCTCTACCCGTCGGTCACCACCCCATTTTCTCCCGTGTCCAGCCTCCTCCCTGTTAAGCTCTCTCTCTTCCCTTTTCCTCTTTGCGTATCACCTCTGGTTTTCGAGGATAGCGGCCGGATCTATCGAACAAAAAGGTTTCTGAGCGTGTACTCAGCAACTCCGGAGTGATAGCGAGGTTCTGGGTGGTCCGATCTTGTCAGGAGGCGTCGATTTGTTGGTAGATCTAGGGTTTGACTTAAACGGATCTGGGTCAGATCTGTTACGGAGGCTCACCGGGGTGGATGAGCGTCGCTGCCTTCTCTCCTCTGGGTTAATTTCTGCCTCCTCTGTCCTCCCCTGCCTCCTCCTTCGACTGCTTTGTAAGGAACTTCCCCATCTAACCTTCGGTTCAAGATGTAAAGGCGAATCAGAGGCATTCGCTGGGGACTTCTTCTCCGTCTTGATTTCTAAACAACCACCATGGCGATTGGGTATGTTTGGTCCTGTCTCTGTGGCTTGAGATGGCCATGGGCTTCGTGCCGTTGCTCTGTTCTATCTCTGGTCCATGTGACGGGTCTTTTATCGTTTCTGCCTGTTGATGGGAGCTCTAGCTTCTTCATACTTCAAAGCTTCAGAAGAAAGGAGACCGCCTGTTTCCTGCCGACTCGATGCTTAGAAACTGGAACCTTTAGTGCTCTGCTCGTGTGTGGGGACCGGAGTCGAGCCGATAGAACCTCCGCTTCCTTCAGCCAGTACTCACCAATGCTTATTCTACTAGCTTCCTCGCGTTGGGTTGGGTCAACAGGGATCTGGCTCGTTGCCTTTCTGGAGTGTGTGCAGCGTCTGGAGTGGACTTTAAACGGTTGTGGTGGCCGGACCAGGACTTGGTCACTCCTGCTTCGCCTGTCCTCCATTTGAAGTCGCCTTTGGGACAGTCTGCGGTGCCTCTGACTGTTCTCCGGTTGTCTACTCTACTGATCCCTTCTCTTGTTACAGGTTCCGGTAATGAGTTTCATGACGTGATCTACTGCAGCTTATTGGTTGTTCTGATATCTTAAACTTGCTAAGCTTTAGTCATATATCTAGAGATTGTGGCTAAACCTTCATTGTTCTAGAGAGTCTTTTTTACCTTTTTTTGTGGCTCTCTACAGCATCAAAGCTTTGATTAGCCTCTTAGATATCTAGGATTTGATTCATCAAAACCTTGTATCTCCTTGTGTCATTTTGATTAATGAAAATTCACATACTTATCAAAAAAAAAAAAAAAAAAAAAAAAAAAAAAAAAAAATATTCAAAATTAACTCATTTTTTTTGCTAAATATGTTAATATTTCATAAATGAAAGTGAAAGGTTACAGATTGCATCCTATACAAATGGTTTCTTGGCAAAAAAAGTAAAAACAAGAAAGCATTAGACTAAGCAGTTAAGCAGCAGACCAACGACAAGCTTAGATCAGCCAGTGTTGCAAGAGGTTATGAAAACGACGCCGTCCTTTCCTAGCAAGAATCGTGTTGATGATTGTTCTGTTTATCTCTTTGAAGACAGTGGAGGCAGGGATGATTGTATTGTTATGGAGAAGGTTGTTACGCTGCTTCCAAATACAATACACCACAGCTTGAGAGGCTAAGAGACGGAGCACTTTTGTCTCTCGCGATTGAGGTTCCTGCAGCCAGTTGATTAAGTCTGACCACTGGAACAGCAGTGTAGGAGGAGATCCCACCCTTATGAATACCTGAATCCAGATTTGAACTGCAAAGTTGCAGGAGAGGAGTAAGTGATCTCTTGTCTCAGGCAATGAAGAGCAGATGCAGCAAACATTAAGGATGTTCATTCCCCAATCAGCAAGTCTTTGTCTAGTAGGCAGTCTGTCCAGATGAGAAACCCACATATTGAAAGCGTGCTTCGGAACTGATCCCTTGAACCAGATGATCTTAGACCAGGGTTGTATAGGCCGTCGAGGTCTAAGTATGTCCCAAGTTTTGCTCGAAGAATAGCTTCCCCTGCAGCCAGCAGTAACCCAAGAGTAGCGATCCTCTATTACCGAGTGGAAGGGGTTATCAATGGTGGTGAGGTAAGCATGAAGTGTTATCTCTGAATCTGATCGTGGAGAAGGCAAAGTCCATCCTGCAGTGTTACACGCCTCTCTGACAGTTGAGTGTGCAGGGATTCTTAATCTACGAGGGCCATCCTCGCCAATTGACTGGATGAGAGGGCCCATAGGAAACCAGGAATCATGCCAAAAAGATGCTACTCTTCCATCTCCAACATCACACCGTAAGAATTGAGCAGCTAGAGTTCGAAGTCGGAGCACACATTTCCAGTTCCATGAGTGTGTTTGAGACTCAGCTTGGGACCAGAAAGAGTGAGATGTGGGGCAGTGGTGTCGCTTTTGTAATCAACATTCTATGCAGTCGGATATATTTCGGATACAACCCAAATAGTTTTACCCGTTCTTTGTACATAAACCCTTGTGATGGTTTCGCGAAGTTTTAGTAGTTCTTCCGCAGATAACTTCTTCCGTTTGTGCTTTTGGATTAGTGATCGATTCACCTTTTAAAACATTAGAATGTTTTTGGATTAGTGTTCTATGCATAGAACCTTGATTAGTGGTCGATTCACCTTTTAAAACATTAGATTTTTTTTAAAGAGAACCCCTCACTTATAATGTTTTTTTTCCTTTTGTAATCAACATTCTATGCAGTAGTGGGCTATATTTTGCATATTTGGGTTTGTTCAAGAAAAAAAAATTGCATATTTGGGGGATATTTCAAATGTCTAGGTTTCTGATTCTTTTCTCACCTTGCTTTGCCTCGAGAACTAAAATCTAAGACTATCTTTTCTGGAGTAGTAATTTGCAATTAATTATTTTTACAAGATAGCTTGTCAAAAGTTGAACCGAATTTTGAGAATAAACTGTGTAACATCTTACTGATAGGTGGTTTTACCAGATAAACATTCTACAAGTAAAATCAAGCTATGATGTATCCAATTTTTTTGTTTCATGTGCGAATTTTATATTAATGATAATAAAAAGAACTTAGTATCAGAACTGAAGTACGTAACATAACTATCAGTCGTGAAATAAAAAATGTTAGAAAGGAAATTAGTTGGTTGGCAATATAAAAAAGAGCATCAACTTGTTATGACACTAGTTTGACTATATTTTCGAAAACTACATATATTTCTAATCTTTCCCAACCAACATTAAAAAATCTTAGTCACACTTCTTTACATAGGTATAGTATACCAAAGTGATTAGTAATCGATTCACCTTTTAAAACATTAGTATGCAATATTTTAGTAAAAAGATATGATTTTGTGGAGGTAGGTTTAGGTTTAATAGCTAAATCTGCTTAATGATTTTTTGTGTGGGTTAAATACAACAACCACTAGGAAAATGTACAACCAATTAGTGGATAATTAAAGCTGTAAATAGCTTTCAGTGTTACCAAGAACAATTAGAGTAGTCTTGACTAAACCCTAAATGGTACAACCGCACAAGAACGAAGCTCCAGTTAGCTAGTAATATTCAGTCAATACTACATATCAACTTACATCACACACACACAAAAAAAACTTTTTCAGTATTAAATTATTAGATAGTACATTATATTATTTACAGATAAGCCTTCTTTTAAAATTCAACATTAATACTCAACAAAAAGAATTATTTTTATCTGTAAACTGCAACTAATTTTCCAATAATAATATATATTGTAAGCCACAAATAGACGATGAAAATCTATGATGTACATGTGACGAATTTGTGACATGAGCTTTTTATATCAATTTTTGAGAGAAAAAAAATTGAAGATAAAATTAAATTGAACATCTAATATATAAGAGTTTGTTTTTTGGCGTTGGTGGCTAGACGAGTTTTGGTATTGCACGGAATCATTCTAATGACACCAAATGCGTATAGTTAAGGTATAATGACATATTGCACGAAGGTGATTGCCATATATTGAATAAGAGGATTTGTCAGTACAATTACATATAGTATACAAACAAAAATTAAATATAGTTGGCCATGCAAGTGTAGTAGTGTTGGTTTGTCTCTATCCTTTATGTTGTTGACAAAAAAAAAAGTAACTGAAATTGAGTAACATAAATCATCAAAGTAATTGAACAATAAATCAGAGGGATGTGGTTAGAGGCACATCTTGACAGATAGTAGTTTATATATTATACGGTTGCAACGCCATATAACATATACAATAATTGAAATAGCTGACAAAAAATACAATAATTCAAATACAAAGACGCAAGACAAACATAATCACACATATAACACAAATGACCCATGGTTAAAAAAAAAAATAACACAAATGACCCATAACTGTTGTTGCATTAACCAACATATTAGGGTTTTAGATCTTGAGGTAAGTATTGTCAACGGGTTTAAGCACGTGAGATGCCTCTTTCTCAATAAACTCCAACTGTCCTTTCGTAAGGTGCAAGTAAACCATCCAGTCTTTGTCGTCCACCGAGCTCGGCATAGGCATCACATATCCAGCATTACCGCCCCATGGGAAATGATATGATCCGAACACCGGCGAGCCCCACCCGAAATCCACTTGGTTCACCGGAAATCCTCTCCCGGAAGAAACCACAAAGGCCGGTCCGTCGTCGGACCCGGTACTGTAGATTCTTGAAACCGCAGGTATTGGTCGGCGAGTCTCAACCCAATCGATCAAGTTCAAGAAATGCTCTTTGGTCACTGAACTCTCCAAGAAGTTGTGAACCTCATCTGTAACCCAAGATAATGACTTGTTGACCAAGTCATCAATCTTTTGCCCACCAAATGGGATTGAGAGAACGTTTCCGAAGTAAGTATTGTTTTCTTGCGTCATAAGTCTCCTCCTTCCGTCAACAACGATCCCTAGTTTCGAGTTCTTGGTCGGAACTGGATCTTTTGCCGCGTGTTTCGCCACGAGTTTCCACAGAAACGCGCTGAACGCTTCAAGTTTCGTCCTTTTGATGAGTGTAGTCTTTGATCCACTAGCTAGGGTTTGAAGCTCGTCTAAGGCATCCGCTTTGATGTAATAGAGACGGCTCGCGAGGATACTGTCCGGATCGGTGGTTTCTTGCGGAGGGGGCAAGGACGTGACAGGCATATACATCTGGTCTATAGATGAATCAATGATCAAGGGTCGTCTAGGGTTTAGTAGAGATCTTCGAAACGATGGTACACAAGAGATTGGTACGTCGGATCGAGAGATCTCGGCCCATGATATAAGGAACATGTTCATGGAATACGCATCCGCTACACGGTGATCAAATGTGCAGCCCACAACTATGCTCCCACATTTCAGTTGAGTTACCTGTTCAGACAACGAGACAAAAACATAGTACGTTGTTATAATGAACTACTCCATCCTTTTCATAAAGAGTTTAGTTTATTTTTATTTCATAAATTAAGAGTGTTGTTTTATATTTTCAATGCATAATTTGTTTTTAAAATTCGGTTTTAACCTTATTGTTTTAATGTATCAATTACAGACAGAAGATTTTATTTAATGAATAAAATTTAAAATAAAGTTTTAAAATGATTTTTCAATGTGCCTGAAAAACTATCAAATGACACTTTATGAAACATAAAAATATTGTTGTCTTAAGATGAAAACTATTACCTGAATCGCTATGACTCCATGTTTCTTGATGGGAACAAGCCTGGCAATACTTTCATCAGGATCATAGAGGTTAAGCTCTCGGAGGTCCACGTCAGCACCGGCCTCCACATAATCTACACCGCGGTTGTTGCATAGAATCTCCGGTTCTCCGGTTGGATTGGTGACTATCTCGCCGGCAAAAGCGTAGTAGGAGACGAGAGTCTCGGCCAGTGCCGTCTTGAGGGTTTTATGAGCCACTGAAATAGTGATGTTACATGGTTTCTTGTAGCAGAAGCAAACGCTGACGTTGAGAGGTGGAAGGAGGAGGTCGAGGTTTGAGAGAGGGAGCCAGTGGTCCTGGAGAGGAAGAGCCGCCGTGATGAGCTGCTTCCTAGTGGTGGTTACGTGGAAACCACTTGCTTGCTCCGCCGCTTCTCCCATTGGTTGTTGTTTTAGGAGACAGAATGAATAATGTTGTGCGGTTTGGGCTGTTGGAAGATGCCGTGAGGAAGAGAGGATTTATAACCAGAATTAGGTGAAACTTTCCAACATTTGGGTTGATTTATTATGTTACTTTCTTAAGATGGTTGATGTGTTTATTTTAAAAGATAAGTTACCACTATTAATTTGTTTTAAGAAATAGTAGATATATATATATATATTTATCTTATTAAAACTCAAGTACAAAATTGGAGTGTTTGGAGACTTGAATAGGATTATTAAAAAAATTTGGAGTGTTTGGAAACATGAATTGTAGTCTTTTAAAAAAATTAATTTTGTTTGGAAACAAGGATAGTAGTATTTAAAAAAAAGTAATGGGCTTATGTAATTAAGAAAAATTAAAAGTCCATCATATTATAAAAAACTATCTATCTGGACCAGATTTAAAATATACGAAAACGGGTCAATCTAATTGCCTAAAACTTTTTCTTTTCTAAACTAACCATAAAACAAAATTTAAACTTTATACACATATTTCAAATCAAAATAATAATTTAAAGTTGATTTATATCAAAAATTGATTAAAAAATAATACATATATTCAAAAATGGATTTTTACTAAACTATTTTTCAATAACTATTATAAAAAAATGTTGTCAATATATATAATAAAAATACAATACAAAGCCCAATTTGAAATACCAACTCAAATTATGGTTTTTATATTTCATATTAAGTTTTAAAAATATAATATATGTAATTATTTATATGATGGTACGGATAAAATACTATTAGTTATATGATTACTTATATGATGGTACGTATAAAATATGATTAATTATATGATAACAGTATACGATATATAATAATGAATAGGGATGGGATTTCAGGCACCCATACGGGTTTGGTTCTGATCGGTTTGTGTTTCGGGTTTTCGGGATCAAAGATTTAAGCCCTGTTAGGATGTTTCTAAATTTTGGTTTGAGTTTGATTCGGATCTTTGCGGGGTTGGTTCGCGTTTGGATAACTCATTTAAATTATTTTTAAAGTTTTAAATCATTATCTATTTTAAATTTCTCAAAATCTTTAAATAAAATAATATATTACCTATAAATTTGAATAACATATGTCAGAATATCTTAGCTTAACATATCAATTGGCTTGATTTAAAATTTGGGATACGGAATCAATAATTATTTTAAGTATTTTTGGTGATTTGAGTATACTTTAACTATTGCAGATATTTACTTTTGACTATATATATATATATATTTTCAAGTTTTAAACCAATTTAAAAATATCATTTTTAATGTTTTATATACGTTAAATCTAAAAATAATTAATATATATATAAGTATATAAATCTATTTTTTAGATAAATTCGGGTACTCAAATACTTCGGTTCGGATCAGATTTGGTTCTCTAAATAACAAATTTTTGAATAATTCGAATATTTAATCAATTTATGTTCGGGTTTGGTACTATATTTTCGGATCGGTATCGGTTCTGTTCCTTGGATTCATTTTGTAAAACTCTAATATTTACATAAAAACAAATATCAACATATTTTTCAAAATATATACCAGCGCGCCTGCGCGGGTCAAAATCAAGTCTATATTATTAAAGTTGAAGTACACATTGAGATTGTTTGGCAATATGGATAGTAGTTAAAAAATAGTACTGTTTGGAAACATGGATATCAGTAAGTTATGAAAAAAATAATGGGCTTATGCTACTAAAAAAATTGGAAGTCCATTACATTATATTAAAAAGTAATGGGTCTATGTTACTTGATATATATATATTCAAATCAAAATAATAATTTAAAAATTAATTTATATCAAAAATTCATTCAAATATATATATATATATATTCAAAATTTGATTTTTACTAATATATTTTCCAATAACTATTATAAAAATGTTTTCAACATAGATATAAAAAATACAATACAAAGCTCAATTTCAAACACCAACTTAAATTATGGTTTTTATATTTCACATTAAATTTTAAAATATAATATATATGATTATTTATATGATTGTACGTATAAAATATTATTAATTATAAGAAAACTTATTTGATGGTACGTATAAAATACGATTAATTATATGATAACACATATTTTGTAACCTATGATGACACATATAGGATATATATATATAATAGTGATTAGGAGTGAGTGTTCGGATTCGTTTTCGGATCTTTTTGGGATTTCGTGTTCAGTTCAGATCTTTGAGGATTTGGTTCGAATTTGGATAATCAATTTAAATAGGTTTGGTTTAAATATTTAGATAGAGAATTAATAATTATTTAAGTATTTTTGGAGTTTTGAGTATATTTTAACTATTTAAGATATTTACGTTTGATTATTTGTATATATTTTCAAGCATTTAAGCGAACTTAAAAGTATTATATATATTTTGGATATTTTTATATATATTAAATCTAAAAATAATTAATATATACAAGTAAGTATATAAATCTATTTTGGATACCCAAAATACTTCGGTTCGGATCGGATTAGATTTCAGTTCTTCAAATACCAAAATTTTGAATAATTCAGATATTTAATCATTCCGGTTCGGATTTAGTACTACTTATTCGGATTGGGATCGATTCAATTCTTCGAATTCGAGTTTTTTGCCAAATCCTAAATACTAACATAAAAATCAAATAGCATCATATTTTTTTTTTAAAAGTACACCCGCACGGGCGTGCGGGTCAAAATCTAGTATATAGGTTAACTCTTTAGATTAAAATCAAGTCTGAATTAGTTTTAGTTCATATGATAGTTAACTTAATGTGTTAGTGTTAACGATCTGTTATTTTCAGTGATTCGCTTGTTTTTTATCTTGGATTCATATCTTGTTGTGTTTATAACAAGGGAAATTGCATCCACTATACACAACAAAAACCAAAATTCATTAACTAACTAAAAACACCCTCTTTCTCCTACTTTCTCTTCTTATCTCTTTCTACTCTCTCTCTAAAAATCTAATTTTCCTTATTTTTTTGGTTATTTAACAAATAAGCCCTTATAACAATGATATATTATGGAGAGCCATGGATAATTTGGTTTAAACTTCCAAATATTCATTAGTTTTGACGTGACTTTTGACTGCCTTTTATCAACCAATCAATAGTTTCTTTTTTCAAAATAATTCCAAGTGTAATTTGAGTATTCAAAACAATCGTCTACAACTTACACATATATTATCGAATTTTGAACAGCGGTGGAGCTACCATATGATCATGTGGGTATCATTTGACCATGTGAATTTTTGAAAAAAAAAATTTGCATGTATTTCCTATAGAAACATATGATTAATTTTGCTTACTGGCCCAGTAAAACTCTTGCATCATCAACTTAACCCCTGTGAAAAAACATTTCTCCCTCAAATTAAATATAAACAACTATTTGAAAATAGCAACAATTAACTATCTTCTTTTCCAAAGTCATATTTAGTTTAAGTGTTTGTATATATATATCTCTTATTGTACGACCTTTTAACTAAAATTTAATCAAAACTCATTAAAATAACATAAATTTAATTGAATCATTATGCTGTTTACAAAGATATATATTCACAATATTTTTATATGCCAAGAAAAACAAAATCATGTCCCTTCCGAATATCTGACAGAATTTCAAACTTTTTGATGAGAAAACATAGAATTTATATGTAGTTAACAATTAGTAAAATATATAACAGAACAAACTGTCAGAAGTATTTTTGTTATTGTAGATGTTGATTGTTTGATAATTGAAGTGAAAATATCAAAACATATATATTGAAAGGAGATGAATAATTTTATTGATTATAAATCGATGTACACATAAGGTTATTGCCAAAAAAATAAAAAACGAATATGAATATTATAAGGTTATTACCTTGTTACACATTAATATTTAATTCAACATGTTTTTTCAGGTACTATAATTATTTTTAATAGTTCGGGTTTGATTGTTATTCAAAAATTGTGTTTATCGTTTATTTGAAAGTGAAATATATTTCATTGAACTTTTGCAACATGTTTATTTATTGTAATTTTTTGTAATGTTAGTTGATTAGTAAACTCATTTATTATAGAAGTTAAAAGAGATCAAACTTGTTTTTCTTTCTTTTTAAAATTACACTAATCAAGTAGCTCTCAATGATATCATTTTTATGTGAATGCTCAAGAAATTCTGCGGTGTCTAATTAACTAAAAAATTGTGATGGTAGTATAATATCTTTGGTTTGATATGTCAATTAACCAAAAAAATTAATGATTAATTCTACAGTAACCTTCTTTAGATTGGAGTCTTGGTCAATGGTTCTATACAAAGTTTAAAATTTCAGTTTTTATTAACAGGTCATTTCATATGGTGGTTGCACTGTCCATCCCAATGTCTAAATATTGTAGTTTTAATTCCCCAGTAAGTCGTCGTCTGCCATAAAATTGTGTGTATGTTAGAATGCGTGTTCGTGAATAATTAATTTAAACTGGTTAATGTAGACGAAGACAGTTTTTGTAAATAAAATTATTAATTCAGGGAACGATAAGACAGTAGATAACAAGCTATTTATTAACTATGCATTGTAAGTTACAAATATATATATTCACAGGAAACTCGACGTGTAGATTTACTGAAATTCTATTAACTGATTCAAATAAGAAGAGTAGAAGAAATCAATTACGTTAGCTCGGACCCGGACTCGGACTCGGACGTGATTGCATCATGATGGCCGGTATGAATAACTAAATGACAATAAAAAGAGTTAAGATTTTATTGGTCTGATAAACATAAAACTAGTAAATATCAATAATACTCTTATTTCTTAAACATTAATTTGTTTACGTCATTTAGAATCTTATAGTTTAAGAGTTAAGACCAAGCATCATCTCCTCAGTTATTGTTTCATTTCTAGTTTAAAAAACATTCGATGGGTGTATATTCATTTTTCATAAACATGTTACTTTATATCAAGTATCGACTCCTCCAATGAGATTAACAATACGTGATATATCGATTCCTAAGCCAATAATGTTCAAGATTCAGCAGTTTGGGGACCACACGGCAATTCCACAGTCAAATGATAGAAAAAGAAATGATAATAATAGATAGGAAAAAAATGTCTTTACGCAAGTGTAACTAGTGATTGTGGTCTGGATGACAAGTGAAAAATCATTCTATGAACTTTTTGTGTATTTAGGTAACAATTATACAGGAACCATATCAAAGTGAGTCCATAATATCAAACTAAATCATCATTAACAGAGTGAAACATTCATAATAGTGCTTTTGAAAAGAAAGAAAAAAAAAACATATTGTTTACAAGTTATTGGATCATTAGGTCAAATTGGTTGAACCGTGGATTATTAGAAACTAATTTTGCAAACTAGTAATCTTAAAGGAATGTTATGAAATGAACTCATTTTCCACACAAAAAAAAACACGATTACATTTACTTTTGAATATATTTCATTTTTTTCATTTTCTTGTTACCGATATATATTTTTTTTTGTCAACTCTTGTTACCGATATATAGATCATTATAATAATGGATGAATTTGTGAACTAACTAAGTTCTCAATAATTATTAAAAATATTTAATTAAAAAATAAAATAATATTTCACATATAATTGGAAAATGAAGTGAATACCTAAAATTACTTCTTTTTTTTTCTTTTTTTCCCTTCCCATTCTAGACAAAAAGTTGTTATGCCATTTAATTTTTATTCTGCTTTTTTAATAAAGTACATATACATAATTTTATATTATAAGACATATAATCATATGTTGATAGCTTTTAAACATAATTAAATTAGACTGAGCAAAAAAAAAAAAATTAGACTGAGTAATGAATGAAATTAATTTAGATAACATTTATAAACGATTGAATTTTATAATATGACTTTTCGAAAATAGTATAGAACTCGTAAAAAGTAATATAAACTTACTATAGTATTTATAACATAAATATATATTATTGCTAAGAAAACATCAACATATAAAATAGAATGACAGGATGTTCTATATAATATGACAGAAAATTGTATAATTATTTATCAACAGTTTTTTAAGTATCTGATTTAAAAAATTCAAATTATGTTATATGTACAAAAATATTATATTTTTCTAAGTTGAATTTGAAAATTAATTTATTAAAGACTATTAAGGAAATAAGATTGAAGGGAAAGAAATAAACAAACTAAAAATAAAATAAAAACAAATAGAAATGATAGTACACTATATATTTTAGAAATGATGGAAAAGAATTTTTGGTTGGTTAGTTACTGAATTATAGTTTCTTTAATGAATATTGTATGCAATTTTCCTATAGTTTGTAGAACAGTCTTCAATTGAAACATAAAAGTGTTACTGGTTATAAATTAAAACATTTTTCATTGGATTTCTTAAAAACTAAGATGCTATTTTCATGAATATAAACCGTTAGACATATTTGTAGATTTATAGTTTTTGCAACGATAAGAATTACATCTGGTTTTACGATTTAAACATATACATACACCAACATTTAAACATATACGGGTTGACCTTCATTGTCCCTTTGACTATTGACACCAACATTTATTCAATACACTTAACATTTTTTACCTCTTTAATTGTTTTCTTAAACTAATAACTTCATCAATTTTTCTTCTTTTTTTCAAACTAACCAAGTTACATCTGAGAAGATTAACTTAGTATTTTTTACCATAAAAATTAACAAAAAAAATGATATATATATATATATATAGTATGTGAAGCTTCAAAAAGCAAAAGCTAATCCAGATAAACTAAATTATTATGATTACAAGTGTGAATACAATTTCATCAAAACATAAGAAAAAAAAAGTGGAATAGAAGATCTCACTATCTTACTTTGCTTGCAAGCAACACGTTAAAGTAACTGTATATGTTACACTATTGCCATTCCCAAATCAGAAATGGCAAATTTACAAAAATACAAACAAAATACCTAAAAAATAACATGAGAGGAAAGTGTGTGTGTATGTATGTATACACTATCAGACGATCACCCAACCAAACAAACCATATCAAATTTACTGACCTTCAAACTCAAGACTGATCTTTGAAGAACACACGACTTTCCTCTTCTTCTTGTGAAAATCAAGTCACACTCTGAGCGCATGTTAAACACGAACCTAAGCTACATTCACCCATTAGTCTCTAACTGTCTGGTCTTCTTCTTCTTCAAAAGGATAATGATCAACTTGTTGGGGCTCGGTGAAATTGGCAACATAGGTTGTTACCTTTAGGAAAGGAACTTCGATTTGATCTTTTATAAATGTACAGGTTTTGATTAACTTGATCCCCCGGCGACTTCTGCAGCTCTTTGTCTCATCATTTCCATCACAGCTGCTCTTCTCCGTGAATCTGATTGCTGCTGTAATCTTCTTAGATGCTCCTTCAGGTCACTGAATGAAAAGAGAGATAGAGGTTGACAAGTGACAACGATCATCAACACAAAATTAAATGGACCAAAGTGTTTGATGTCTAAATGAAAGGTTGATTCGTTTACCTGCAACGAGGTACATGGCATTGAGATTCCTTGCAGGCCCGAGCGTGGAGTTGCAGAAGATACCACATTTTCTTGCATAGAACACAACCTCCCGAAGCACGCACTTTGCACTGTATACCATGTCGGAACAGCCCCTTCACTTTCCGGCAATTTGGATACTGACACTGCGCGGAACGACATTGTGATGCATGTACCAGAAGATCAAGCATTTTCCTAAGCTGCAAGACACGCAATTGCCTCGCTTCTTTGTTCTGAGCATTTTGATCAGCTAGAGATGGATGATTGGTCAGCTTGTGAGGATGATTAACTCCGCCATCTCTACGGTAACATGAATCACACACATCGTAGTCTGGACATACTTCACAGCGCCAGCCTTGACCAGTTTCAATGTCGAGGTGACACGCATTACAGGTCGTGACAAAGGCTGGAGCAGTTGGGTTATGCAGATGATAAAGGACCATCATTGACGAATGTTTTGCCCGCCTCAACGTGTCGTACTGGTAGTGGTTCCCTTGACAAAGACTTAGGAACGCTTGCCTAGTATCGAAGAACTCGCTTTCGAGTATCTCATCCTTGTCCCTTGTATCTGCAGGAATGTCCGTAATCTCAACCTGCAAAATCAATACCCCGCAAATATTTATAAAACTGACCGCAGACAAAAGGTGAAGGACACTATCCTCAACAAGCGAATGCAACTCACAGGATATAACGCATGCTTATCCTTAAAATTAACAGGATGCCTTTCCCTGTCTTCACGCCGCTCTTCAGCCTCATAACACCTAAAGAGGAGAATAACATTTATTAATATTTATTCTTAGTGCGCAGAAGAAGGGAGAAAGGAAGAGTTCTTACTTGTCACAAATCTGAAAGTGTTTGCACTGACTACAGCGCCAACGATTTCCAGATACCATCAGCATACAGCAATGTGTGCAAGAAGGTTGCAAGTGGACCATGATAAAGTCCTCCTTCATTGGATGAATGGTCTCACCAAGCTGGAAACAAAGGTGAATATAAATTAACAAGAAGAACAAAAAAAAAATAGTAAAATGGATAGAAAGTAAAAAGATCACTTTATGCATTAGCAGCAGATCCTTGGATGCATTCCCAGACAGATCAGTCTGCCCAGAAGCCTTAAGAGCCCTTTTTGTGATTTTTTGCTTGAGCATTCCTTTCTTATTTCCCTTTCTGCCGTCTTCTTCTTGACTCATCTGGAATATAAGATCCTCTGCTGCACCTGGCCAGTAGTCACCATCGAAATACGGGAGCCTAGCTGCAGTAACCTTAGCTCTACATTCCCCAGTTTGCATAAAGAAATGATCATATAGATTAATAGTTTCCGCCACAATGCCCTCCTTTGAAGCTTTTTTCAACATTGCTAAGTACCTGAAATTAACAACATGAGAATTTGGATTATGTAAACCACTATTTCATACAAAAACTAGTTTTATTCTCAAAAACTGACCACTCTCGTAGTTTATCAGATTTTGGCGTCTTCTGAATTTCTGGATGACAATATAAGATATAGTCCTCGCCCTTGAGCGGCGGACAAGCCCATATGTAGCAGCTCGTGAAACCACGCAGCTTGCAGTATTCTAGGTAACCGATCTAAACACAGGATCAAATTATACCCTTAATCCTCCATACAGTTTAGAAAGAAAGAAAAAACTTAGATATTAGCTGATAACCAAGGTTTTGAGAAGACCAGGACTTACCAGAATTTCGTGGTAAACGAAAGTGCGCAGAGCCTCTCCGTTATAAGATCTAACCTCGGGTCTAAAGTACTTTACAGAATCCAAATAAGAGAGATAAACTCGGCGTTGATTAGGAAATGCGCATTCAGAACCAAATTCTTGGACGTACATCCCAAATAAGCATACTTCTACACCTTCAATCTTTTGGAACAACAGAACCACCTTGCCCAATAAAATGGTGTGTGAGAATGGGTGAAGGATACTTCAAGAGAGGATCAAAAAAGAAATGCATAAATTCACAATGAGCTTTGATCATTCTTACCTTGGACTTGTATGCAAACTCTGTTGGGTAGCTGTCTTCCCGAAAAATATCAAGAAACCGGGGTTTGACTTCCAGCTTCTTGTCAACAGATGAAACAACTCTAATCACAAGGGACTCGGCAGTAGGAACCTGCCAGTATCAATTCAAAGAAAAAACAATGTCAGCTTCAATCTATTGTTTCCAACCAGTAATAAAAGTATAACAAATAGAAAAAATGAGCTCGCAAATGCAAACAACACAAGAAAGACATAAAACCTTAACAAACTCCACCAGTAGATTACCTCATCAAAGCTTTTTCCTTGAGCCCTGGCTCTCTCTGTTCTTTCCTGCTTGAGCTTCTTAAACAACCGCTGCTCTATATGGTCACTGAGAATTGTTCTCGGTAGGTCTTTAGCTCCAAGAACAGCACTCTGAGGTAAGGGTTTCCTCTTACTTTGTTCCACTTCTGCTATATAGCAATAAGGGCAGGTATACTCAGCTTGCCCTCCGTCATTCCTTCGCCCATTAAATAAAGCACAGATCTGATGCTGCCAAGCCTCACATTTATCACATTGGACCCACTGCAGAGGTAGAAACAGATTACAGAATGCACGAAAAAATCAGGAGACAAACACAAAACAAAACTACAAAGTGGAGAGTTGTTTACCCATTCTTCAGTCTCTTCATCATTTTTCTTTTTCTCGAGTCTTGCCTTAGGCATAGGCGTCCCTTCAGCTACTATAGTGTCCCCACGGGACTCATTATAACACGGAATACAAAAGTAGTGACGAGTGTCACCAGCTCCTACAGTGTAATACATCGCATTTCTCTTGATGCGGGCACCACAAGGGGTACAATAAATAGGCGGTGGCTCAAAGGTAAGCTTCTCCACTGCACACAGTTGGCAGGAGTTCTCACTCATTGAATGCTCCATAGCCTGATTCTTTTCAGCTTTGGCTTTACTCTGCAACCACATAAAAGAAACCAGATTAATGTTAAGTACATATAAGAAGGGAAACTACTCATCAATCAAGCTCTTGTGTGAACATCATAAGCTACCAAAAATCACAAACCTGGCCAACCCACTGACGAAGACCCCGGATATGTTCTCTTACTTGCTCAGGAGTGAACAACTCAGTTAACGAAACACCCTTTATCTCTGCTTTTCCAGATTTTGGTAGAGGTTTAACGGACTCTGCCATAATTTCTTTCTTAGGTGGCTCAGCTTCTTTCTCAATTTTGCATTTCTCTTGCCGAGGTGAGACATCAGACAAATCTTGTTTAACTGCTTCAATGACAGGCCTTTGCTTGGGAATATTTTCAGCAATTCCAATTTTCGTCTCTTTGAAACCGGGCCGTGCCTGGACAGAAGCTTCAGAAACCTCAGCTTTCACTTCAGAATACCTAGAAGGTGCACGTACATCACTCTGCCTATGATCCATTCTTTCAGCGTACTGAGACGATTGTGCTTCTGTTATGGAAACAACTGAGCTCTTACAACTTTCCGTCTCAATGTCCACGGGTTGAGAAGGCTGTTCCACCTTCAATCGTTTTAATGAAGGTTGCAAATGCTTCGAAATATCAGCAACAGGCGGAGCACAAGATGTTGCACCAGTAGAGGTCTGTACTGCATCATTGGATATTCCAGCTTCATTCACTGACCTTGCTGCACCACTTTCAGTTCTTAAACGAGCTAGCCGTGCATTTGCCTGTTGCTGTAAGAAGGCCTTCACAGGAATACAGACAGGACAGTTAGATTCCTTACAACTTCGATGGTGATTAATCAATGTCTTTGTGGGTCGGCAGCGCGGGTATGAACATTGAGGCGCATCACAACTGTCCATGTGCTTCCAGAGCTTCTGTACCGTAACGCAATTCCGGTCAGGACACTTGCCTTCAGGCGCTTTGCAGTTGCGAGCATGGCGTAGAAACAGGAGCCATTTCTGTTGATTTCTGAATCTCGGATCTTGATTCCCATTTCCATATCTACAAGAGGTATCTACAGGGTTTTGAGGATTAGGAGATTCTGATGTAGTGGATATATGACTTTGAACTATAGACCCTCCAGACATATTATTGGGCTGAGCTTCGTCCGTTCCTGACATTCTCTGACGGAAATCATTCTGTATGTGCAGTTGGTTCGACATACTATTAGACATTTGAGTATGTTCCTGTGACTGAGATTGCCACTGCCCAGGCAGACCAGATTCTGATTTCACTCCAACAGAAAGGTTGCTAAAACTGTTAATAGAGTCTGAAGCCATACTCTGCGGGTGCAACATCTGCTGTATCTGTTGGCTATTTTGGGGAGCTGATGTACACATATCACTCTGACTTGTGGCAGGGAGAATCTGAGAACCTGCATGACGGTCATCTGCATTGTTCTGGTATTGATTCTGAAACTGAGAAAGCTGGAATTGCTCAGGAGTCTGGGAGTGGATAGACTCGCTAGGGTTTTCGATTCCAGGTTCGTGTTTAACGTGTGTACCCATGTCAGATGCCACATGATTTTGCCCAAAAGCATCATGACTTATAAATCTCTGTTGCTGCTGGCTCTGCTGCTTCAACTGCCGTTGACGAAGAAACTGCTGCTGTTGGTGAAATTGATTAGGTTGTTGCTGAAGTCGATTGGGCTGTTGCTGAAACTGCTGCTGTTGATGTGACTACCAAAAATCAAAAGAGATCAATTACAAACAATCCGTATTCTCAATAAATGAATGATGTTTCACTTGTTGTAATTTAAAGTGAATTCCAATCAGTCCTTACCAGAGAAGAGCTAGTTCTAGGCACAGACTGAAAACTTGTTGTACTGGAGTTCTGAGTATTTGTCATCGTTCCAACAGATGTTACAGCACCATACAAGTTTCCAGATCCGAAAGGGTCAGAATTATTTGTACCATATCCTTCACCTGAGGGAGAAAATAATATAAACTGAATATTCTGATGAGCTGACAATGCAGAAGAAAAAAAGGGGGAGGCAACAAAAACTTTACCCTGCATTCCTGGACGCTGAAGGTTATCATAAACCTGCTGTGAATTTCTGGTTCCTGGATCTACACCTTTTGCATTCATCCCAACACCACCATTTGTGGAGTTGTTGGACACATTAGACATTATTTGTTGCATGCCAGGTCTAAGGCCAACACCCATTTGACTTCCAAGGTTATGTAACAGACGACTATTTTGGCCACCAATATTCTGCCTCTGTTGCTGCTGCTGCTGCTGTGGCTGAGGTGCCATCATAGGCGCAGTAGAAAATCCGCCGCTATTATTGGAAGCTTCAACACTCAAGTAAGATTGGCCATTGTTGTTATTGTTATTAGTATTGTTGTTGACAAATCCAGGGGTAGGCATCATCATCTGGCCGGTATTTCTTTGTGAGCTCATTGATGCCATGTTCCCTCCAGAACCAAGACCAAAATTACTCGATGAATGCTGGTAGCCATTAGACATGTTACCTGCAGACACAAGAAGTAAAAAATTTTAGAGACACAATGAGCAGACACGGGAATATCTTATGTAAATTGTCATGAAAGAACCTCCAAGCATGCCACCAGAATTAAGCAGGCTTCCAGTGTTCATAGCAGTAGTTGTGATGTTATTACTTCCAGCCATTCCAGTATCAACAGAAGATGTCATCATCATATTTGGATTCCCACCACTATGTTGTAACCCTGGAGTGGGTATCATTGTTCCAACGGAAGAAGAATTAGCTTGTCGTTGATTGTAGTTGTTCAATTGTCTGCCTTTGATTAGACTCGCCAGCCGAGGTTCAAGGGTCGCCTGATTCAAGTAATCTTCCTGTAGTTCAAATCAAAAGTGCCACATTAGAAAGAAATTTCAAATTTTATGACATGAATTTTTGAAAGAAAAAAAAACTTACCTTTGTGTTGGCAATTTTAAACAGGCCTTCCTCTAAGCGTCTAGCAACATCCATATACTTTGCCTTTGACGCATCATCAGCTGGAGATGGTTGTTTCTGCTGCAAGATGCTGAAACTGAAAAAAAAAAAAAAAAAATAGCCAAAAAGTTAAAAGATTTGACTAGCGACAAAACCCAGAGAGAGACAAAACAATCTCACATAAATAGTAAACAGAAAGAAAGCAATATTATACGACACAGACTGCAAGAGAAAGAAAAAAAGTATCTTTAAGTTAAGAAACACCTAAAGAAGCTAAGTACAACTTAAAAAAAAAACATATATAAATCAAAAGCTTACATCTTGATTCGCATGCTCTGCCTTAGTCTCAAGAGGTCATTGTCAACACGTGAAGGTCCTAAACCAGCATTACTAGTAGTAGTAGGAGCACCACCACTACCGTTAACTAAATTCTGCATCTGTGAGTTCCCATTCTGCTGTTGGTTCGAAACCTGTCCGGACGACAAGTGAGCCTGAACATTCATTGTTACCAACTTTTAAATCTCCTTCGCCTTGTTCTACCTCTTCTCTTAATCAACAGTAACAAACACTGCATAACTTAAAGTCACACAACACCCAAGTGTCATCTCCTGATTAGCTCGTCCCCTGCTTAATAGAGCTGAAAATTAACACAAAATGATAACGCAATTAAGTAACCAATTAACGAAATTGAAACAAAAATAAAAACCCTAAAAATTCGAACACCTAACCTTTGAATTGATTCACAAAGGAGCTGAACTCAGATAGAAATTCGCGGGATACCAATCGGTTGGTACTGAATTGAAGCGAAGTCGATGAAGAGGCGATTGGGGCACGTGCGAGAGAGCTGAATCAAAGACGAGGTTAGAGAGATAAGGATGATCAAGTAGGTAAACGAAGATGGGAAGGTGGGAAAGAAGACAAGTTTTTTCCCAAATCGGGGGGATTTTTTCTGGGCTTTAGAGTTCGTAGAGGGCTCGCTCGATTTGGGGATTGAGCTTTTTTTTTTTCAACTTTCCTTTCTGAGGATTTGTTCTAAAATAGTAACCCAAAAAAATAAAATATTAATTTCTTGTCTGAAATGCGATAATTGGCCCAAACCGGAATTCATGAACCGGAATCGAAGTGGTTTACAAACAATTCAATTACACAGCCACAAAGCTGGGTTATACAACAAACGCATAAGCACTCGTCTTTTATTTCTTTAACAAAAAAAAAAAAGAGTGCTCTCATCAACGGTAGAGACTCTCTGATTTGAGATTCTCGGCGATCTCAGTCTCCCATCGATCTCCATTCTCAAGCAGCTTTTCTTTGTCGTACAGAAGCTCCTATCATAGTGGAACATACACAACGTTCAATGTTACATGCCACGGAGTCATTTATTGTGTCTTAGAGAAAATTTGTGATGAAGCTGACAGACCTCGTGTGTCTCGGTTGCGAATTCGAAGTTAGGTCCTTCGACGATTGCATCAACGGGGCAAGCTTCTTGGCAGAAGCCACAGTAAATGCATTTTGTCATGTCGATGTCGTACCTGTTAGAGGGTCTTTAGATCATTACTACACACGAAATGGTGGAAAAGAAAGCGTATGGTTAGTGAATTTGAAGTAAAGGGGATATTGACCTTGTGGTTCTGCGGCTTCCATCTTCTCGCTCTTCTGCTTCTATTGTGATTGCTTGAGCTGGACAGACCTGATGAAATAGAAAAGTATCCCTCGCAAAAATCAAAATCCGAGGTAAGAAATTATCCTATATCAATCTAAGATACCATGTGATCTTCATACATAACCAGATAACTGTCAGCAGATATGATCATTTCAAAGAACTCTAGCGACTTCAACAGCAAATATTACTAATACTCAAATGATTCTTCTAATAATTAGAATGAACCACAGCATAATGGGTTAACAATTTTCGTCAAATCAATGCAAAAGGCACTCATCTTCCGAAGATGCCTTTACAAGAGTTATGAAGCCCTAATAGAATATTAAAGCCTTAGCATAGATCTAAAGACTCACAGCTTCACAGAGTTTGCAGGCGATGCAGCGTTCCTCCCCAGTAGGATAACGTCGAAGAGCATGTTCACCACGGAAGCGAGGGCTCAGTGGACCCTTCTCGAATGGATAATTGATCTACATACACAAGAAATAGCTTCAGAATCATACAGATTTCTTTTCATCCAGAAGATTTGAAAGCAGGGAGAGATGTCACTCACAGTAACTTTGGGATCAAAGAAGTACTTGAGGGTCAACGACAAACCACGGACCATTTCAGTGAGAAACAGAGTGTTTATGCTCCGTTCAAACACTGCAAAAATCAAAAACCCGAGGATAAGATTGAGAAAAAAAAAAAGAAAAACCCAAAAACAAAGTGTATAGTTCATAATAGCATACCAGTATTCCAGTCCTTGGAGATTTCCTTAGCAAGCTGCTCCTCTTCTTCATCATCTGAGTATCACAAACAAACACATAAGTCATCATCAACGCATCAGAAAAACACATGTCATCAACGGTCCACAGAACCCTTAAAAACAACAGCAGAGAAAAGAATATACCTTTCTTGGAGCCATAAGAAATAGCACGGGACTGCAGTCGAGAAAGATGAGATCCCTGCAAAGCTTGCCCTGACAAAACCTATCCACAAAGACAAGTTAATAAGAGCACTAACCATAACTTACACACACCATAGAAAAAAATGAAAACTTGCAAAAAAAACGCTCTCAGTCACACAAACATAAAGAGGACCTAGATCATGATAAACTCTCCCTCTTATGATTCATCCATCACCCAGCTAAAACTCAAATCCCTCTTTCTCACTCTACATCGATTGAGATACAATAATCCCTAATCCAATTCGAAAGCAAAACGAGAGACAGAGAGTGAATCCAATCCTCATTTCTACGCAATCCAAACAAATCGAACTAAACGAGAGAGAGAGAGAGAGAGAACGAGATTCATACGAGATGTCGAGCACGGATAGTATCCAGAGACCTGCGAGCAAGCATCGACGCCATTGACGGATCTCCCAAATTCGATTTCGAACAAAAAAAAAAATGAAATTCTCAGAACAAAGAGAACTTAAATCGAATTAATATCCATTATTACAAATTAGTCCCGAAATTAAGATATTATTATAATTTAGTCCCTGGCACAATAGCTATTGGTTTTACTGAACCGGTGACATTACCGGATTATAAATTTAAACCGAATCGTTCCCTGCTTTTAACGGGATACAATCAGAAAATTAACTAATAAGAGTTACAAAGTGTTTGATAGTTATTACATTACACATCTTCTATCACTCAAGATTCTTTACAAAAGAAGTTTTTCTTCAGTTGAAGTTGGTAGATCGGTGATTTGGTGCAATGTAGAGAGAGTTTCCACAGTTGATGTGAGATTGCATCAAAGGATTCCATCTATCGAATATTATCCGTCCACCACGCCCCATCCTCCCCTGAAACCGCCTTTGAGGTTGTTGACCACCGGAGGTTGCATCAGGTGCTGGAGGAACTATCCCTGCAGCTGCTAGTTTCTCAGGAACCAGCGGTTTTGTGAACAGCATCACCGGTTCATTAGGATCCTAAGAAGATCAAAATGTGATTAATTATATCAACCAGATATAGAGAGATGGTGGAGTTGTAAAGAGAAGATTTTTAACCAGTTTGTGAAGCCAGTTGTGATGCGAGTGTCGTCTTCTAACTTCTTGTTTTATGCCTCCGTGTTGAGATGCATTCAGATTTGAGTTTGTGAAACGAGAGTTGGAGATAAGGGAAGGTCTTGTGCGTACGTGAGTGCTAGTGTAGTCATCTGAGTCCATGAACTCCTCGTCGCTTGAGCCAAACTTGTAAGATGTTGTAGCTGGTGGAAACCCAGGCAGACCCAAGGTATCTTCCAAGAGCTCTGTTTCATGCTGCAATGTTAAACCCAAATGGTCAGACTAAGAGAATAGGAGCATCGATTTTTTTAACTAGCAAAGAGTTGTAAGAGAGCACGTACCCTGTATTGGAGTTGCATTCTTTGAAGGCTAACCTCGCCATCCATGACATCCCTCTTCTTTTCTTCTCTCTAGAGAATAGTAACTTCGAATTAGCAACTTTGAGGATGCAACCTTTTTGTTAAAATATGAAATGAAAGTTACATACAAGTCAATATAAAACTGTCATAAAGAACACCTTAATGAGGGCCTCCAGAATGGTCTTCGCTTGGTCAAGATTGCGTCTAACCTGTATCAATAATATAATTCCAGAAAGACTTGCATTCAGAATCCAACAAAAGAAAAAGTATAAAAGAGTCAAAATAGATAATTAACAGCCTAGAAGGGGATTTATTCAAGGCAAACTGCTCAAGTTTCAGACTGGTTCAAGCAAGAAATGTAAAGATAATTCAAGTGATTCCCTTACCTGTCGAAGCTTTTCAAATGACTGCACATTGTTTTCTCTCCTCTGCATCTGTAGTAGAAGTAAAGGTTACTTCTCAGTGTTCTTCTTTCTCTAATTGAATTCAAATATACTAAAAGTATTAAGATAACAGCCTACCCTTCTCGTGTGGAGTCTGTGAGCTTTCTCCCTCGGTCTAAACACATTGTAGGGATTGGTGTCATTGACCGGTGGAGGAGGCTGTTCCAAACAAAGAAGCAAAACTTCAATTAAAATAACAAAGGTAAGAAGACCCTTTTGAGCATGGGCCTTGATTGTTTCAACCGTAAATAATGGTACAAACCTGCAAACGCCGTAAGATAGGCTTCTGCCATCTTTTGCGCTAAGTTGTCACCAAAAAAATGAAACATATGCATTAGTCTTCTAAGCTAAACGTGCTTCAGATGTTTAACTAGTTTTTCATCTGAAAAGTAATCCTGATCACAAGGATTATGCATGGCAACACAACGTATGTTTCCAGATAAGTTATAACAATCAAGCTATGACAAACCTTGTCTTTCCAGTAGTTGAAAATAGCCTGGAAGACTCCATAATTGATGGACAGTGATTGCAGCGCCTGTAATAAGATGACAACAAGAGTTAATCCACAATACTATGCCAATCAAAGCAAAGGTATATACCTCAATAGCACCATCAAGCTGCAAATGCACAGGAACGGGAGATCCAAGGGTAGGTGTAATAACTCCTGCTCTTTCCCGCGTCTTGTGATCCAACACCTCTAGTTTAAAAATAATACTCTCAAACCTGTTTAAAACAATCCAACACGTTTACATGTTGTTAGCACTACATAGAGCGAACTAATCCATCTAGAACATGATAGTTAATTTACATTTCAGGCGAAAGCTGCTTGTTATCTTTATCAAACTCATAAAGCCAGTCATCATCCTCATTGTCAAGATCATACTCCACAAACTCTCCAAGCTCAGACCGAGCTGCAAATTAAAAAAAAGTCACAGACTTTAAGTCTCCATGTAAGCAAAAGAAGCACCTTCATCGCACGAATACAAAAAACCAAACCTCCTCTTGCACGTAGATAAGAAGCAGGTTGACCAAACGTAGGTGAATAATCTCTTTCATAACTATCCACAACAACAAACTGAGGCGTTGGTATCTCTGAAGCAAGCTTCTTGCTTGGCACTGGAGACACCTGAATTAACACATAAACCCAAAATGCAAAAGGAAGCATTTTTAACACTAAACTAACAACGGTGAAACGATCGAAACGAGATTAGAAGAAGAAGAGACTATATGGGGACTGGACCTCATGGTCAAGCTCTACGGAAGAAGCTAAACGCAGCAGCTGAGGGTTCCTAGTTGGGGTGTCGTCGTCTTCAAAGTCTTTATACGATTTCAAAATCGGAAGCTTCTTGTGAATGTCCAAAGGACGTGGACGGAAAGAGAGACGACTCATTTCTCACCAGCAAATGCGATCGATCGATCGAACGCGGATTTTGAATCGGGGAAGGGACGAGTAAGAGAGAGATCAAATTCCAATTTCTAGGGTTCTTTTTTTTTGGTTTCTCCGCCGGGGGAAGATGCGGCGGTGGGGAAAAAGGAAACTCTTCCGTGAAGGTCAAACTCAAAATCGAACAAGCGAGTAAAAAAGCTTAAAGGGAATTAAAATAAAACTTTTATTTTCCCCAAAACATATTTAAAAGGGAAAAATGTGTGTTTTTTTCTATAAATTTAGTAATCCAAAAATAATTTCATTAATATTTTTACATTAAACTTCTTAATCCAGTTACATGTAGTTGATTATATTTATATTATAAACCACATCGCAATATATGAGATCTGAATCCTAACAAAAAATGATTTGTAAATTAATATATAAATCAATATAAAAATAATATCAAATTTAAATGAATATAATGTAAAACAAAACGATCATAATACCTCAGACGGAAAAACAAAATTGATAAGATAATGATAAAAGAAAACACTATGTTTACTAGTTTGACATTTATGCAATTAGTTTCTGTAATCAATCAGTTAAAAACATAGGAAAAATGTTTATCACCAAAATTTATTAGAAGAAAAAACTTGAAGAAAATTAAAGATCATTCACTCATTTTAACTTCTGTAATCAATCATTTTACATTATGCAAATAACTTCTGTAATCAATCATTTTAAATCTAAAAAAATTAATAAATAAAAAAAAGATTGAAAATCTATAAAGCTAAATGAATATAATTAATTTCACATTATACGATTAACTTCCATAATCGACTATGGTATCTCCAACAATCAGAAATTGACATGATACCATATGCGATTAGTTACATATTATGCAATTAGCTTTCATAATTAATCTTTTAAAAATATAATAAAAAAATAAATCAAAAGCTTTTAAAAGGAATAAACTAGAAAAAAGTTTATAAATCAACTAGAAAGCTAAATGCATATAATGTAAATCTATAAAGCTAAATGAATATAATTAATTTCACATCATACGATTAACTTCCATAATCGACTATGGTATCTCCAACAATCAAAAATTGACATGATACCATATGCCATTAATTTCATATTATGCAATTAGCTTTCATAATTAATCTTTTAAAAATATAATAAAAAAATTAAATCAAAAGCTTTTAAAAGGAATAAACTAAAAAAAAGTTTATAAATCAACTAGAAAGCTAAATGCTCTCTCTCCCGCTTTCTCTCCCTCCCGCTTTCTCTCTCTCTCCCCTATACCGCTCTCTCTCTCTCTATCGCTCTCTCTCTCTCTATCCCGCTCTCTCTCTATCTCTCTCCCCCCTTCTATCTCTCTCCCCCCTCTATCTCCCTCCCCCCTCTATCTCTATCCCCCCCCTCTATCTCTCCTCCAGCTCTCTCTCTCCTCCAGCTCTCTCTCCTCCAGCTCTCTCTCCTCCATCTCTCTCCCTCCGCGTTCCCGCGCGCGCTCTCTCCCGCCGCGCCGGGCCCCCACGCACTGCGCTCTCCACTCCCCCCCCCCACGCGCTGCGCTCTTCCCCTGCGATCTTTCCCTGCGCTCATCCCCTGCGCTCATCCCCTGAGAGCGAGCGGGGGAAAGCGCGCTCTCCTCCCGCGCGCGCGGGAGCCCGCGCGCGCTCTCCTCCCGCGCGCGCTCTCCTCCCGCGCGCGCTCTCCTCCCGCGCGCGCTCTCCTCCCGCGCGCGCTCTCCTCCCGCGCGCGCTCTCCTCCCGCGCGCGCTCTCCTCCTGCGCCCTCGCCGCGCGCTCTCCCGCGCGCGCTCTCCTCCGCGCGCGCTCTCCTCCTGCGCCCTCGCCGCGCGCTCTCCCCCGCGTACCGCGCGCTCTACCCCGCGTACCGCGCGCTCTCCCCCCACGTGCTCTCCCCCGCGCACTCTCCCCCGCCGCGCGCTCTCCCCCACCGCGCGCTCTCCCCCGCCGCGCGCTCTCCCCCGCCGGCGCTCTCCCCCGCCGCGCGCTCTCCCCCGCGTACCGCGCGCTCTCCCCGCGTACCGCGCCCCCGCGCGCTCTCCCCGCGTACCGCGCCCCCGCGGGCGTGCTCTCCCCCGCGCGCTCTCCCCCCCCCCACGCGCTCTCCCCCACGCGCTCTCCCCCGCGCGCGCGGGGCCCACGCACTCTCTCTCTCTCTCCCGTTCCCTCACTCTCTCTCCGACTCCCTCACTCTCTCTCTCTCTCCCACTCTCTCACTCTCTCTCTTTACATACATACATTATACATACATACACACACATACATACACATACATACATACAAAAGTTTGAAAAAAAAATAGAGAAATTTGGTAAAAGCTTCATCGTTCTTTCGGCAAAAGAAGAAGTGTATGATCGCCAACTTCTTGTTGTCTCTGGCAGCAAGCTCTATTACCTGAACCACAGATCTTAGAAAATTAGACAGTGAATTTCGCTAAACAAAAAATCAGGATCTGAATCGAGAGACTTTACTTTTCAGCAGCGCGAGGTACTCGAGTGATTCTCCCGACGGGTCGGAACTGGAGAACCGGCTTTGATCGATTTCGAAACCGGTTTGGTCTCTGGGCGGTGGCTTTTTCTTCCGGTGGTTTCTCCATTGCAGAGAAATGGGATTGAAAGATTTACAGAGAGCTTTAGTGGAAGAAAGGTTGGAGATCTGTATTCTGACAGTATCGGTCTTCTTCTTCTTCAGTGTTTTTTTTTTGTAGGCGTTGATAAGACATCAATATAATTGGAGAAGAAGAAAGGAGGAGGAAAAATGGTTTGGTTTGGTTTTGTTGTCTGATTATAGTGTGTTTGTGTTTGGTTCTGTTGTCTGATTAAAAAGTGTTTTTGTGTCTTGGTGTGTTGCATATTTATAGAGAAGCTATCGCGTTACCGTAACGGCTATATTTCTCTCAAGTTTTGAGTCTGTTTCGATCGCCACAAAACGCGTGCGCTCTCTCCTAACGGTAATAATTTTTGGAATCGAACCGGTCTTGCAACCAACTAAACCAGTCTTGCAAGTTCTTCTCGAACTTAATCTAAAAACAGATCTTTGCTTCTTGTTTTTCCAGTTCTAGACAATTTGCGGGGTTGAACGTATGTAGCAAACACATTATGTAATAATAATACAGCATACTCGGTTATGTGGAGTTTCAAATGTATACATTTCACGTAAAAGTAAACAGCTTCTTTAATTCTCTTTTTTTGCTCAAAGTAGTTTACAAAGACTAAAAAGAAAACAAGTGAACAAGAATCCTCCAACAGCTTCTATTTACAGAGAAAGTTTGCTACTCAGATCTTTGCATTCACTTTGCTGTGTGAATTCTATTTTGTCTATTCTTGTACCCTTTGGTAATAAGCTCATACATCATCAAGTGGATGTCCTTCGCCACTGTTTCTTGCTTTTCATCTGGCTTAACTTGAAAGGGCTCCAGCTTTTCCTGCGTTTTGAGGTCTCGCAAAACAGACCAGAAGCAAGTGCTTGTTGAAGCCACAGCTCGAACTCTTCTTCGTCCTCATCCATCATCTCAACGTCTAGATCCCATGGGAACCTACTCGAGTTTGATCTTTGTGTAGTCTTCTCTAACCCAACCATGTTCACATGAAAGCTTGGCCTATGTGTGTTTGGTCTACACGCCATTCCCTGTTTATTAATCATAATCAAAAACATGTTCATGTAATCTCTCAATCATCTTCACATTGAGATAAGAGAGAACAGACCTGACATATGGCCCACTCTGAGACGTCAAAGATCTTGCTCTCCGCACAAACAAAAGCACGTGGTATCTCAATCTTCAAGGACATGAAAAAAAAACAAAGTGGTTGAGCTAAACCAAAACAAGATTCCATCATTACAAGCAACAAAGCTACTAACCTTATGTGCTCTTTCAAAGGGTAATGTCCCTTTGAGTTCGACCCATCCATCTCCATCTTTGGCTTGATGATATTGACCACAATCCTACATTTTTTTTAACAGTTTAAATTATCTGAAAAGAGAGCATTTAAATAACAAAAAGAATGTTTTTTGAAGAGTTGGTTTTGATTTAAATCACCTGGCACCATCTTGCCTTTGCTTTAGTCCTACTGGTGCATACCCATATATGTGAATTACCACATTTTGTGCAATGTATCCTCCTCGACTCTTCTGCTCTATAACCAGCACCACTCTGCAAATAAAAAAAAAAAAGAAAAGTCTGACAAACACACACCAAAAGATACTACAGAGAAGCTTAAAGGAAAGTAACTAAACCTGATGTGAAGAAGCATGAGATGTCTGACAAACACTCCTGGTCCTAGACTCTTCTTTTCTTAATTGCTCATCGTAATCTCTCTTCTTTACAATATCAGAAAGAACCTGAGAAACAACAAAAACAAGTTCAAGCCTTATGTAATATACCAAGAACATAATAAAGATCACAACTACAATCCTACCTCGTAAGCACATTGAAGTTTCTTGAATGATTCACTCGCCAAAGGACTTCCCATATTCTTATCAGGATGAACCAACATTGCCTAGAAACAAAACCAACATACTCTCATTAACCTTCACATAAACTGCATTAAAGAATTGGAAACAAGGGACCAAACCTTCTTTCTATACTCTTTCTTAAGCACAGCATCATCTATCTTCTTATGCCTAGAAAACCCCAACGCTTCATAATGATTCAAACTCTTTAGTATCCTCTTCATTTCATCAGCTGATGAACTTGTATCCACTTTAACCATCTTAACACTAGTAATCTCCCTCACGGTGTTAACAACAGTTGTAGTAGGAGCAGTTGGTTCAGCAGATGACTTATTCTCGTGAACCTTTTTCTCAGTTTTCTCTTCTTCTTCTTCTTCTTCTTCTACAGGAACAGATGGATACTCAAATTCCCCTGGATAGTCTTCTTCTATAATCGTTTCTTCAGACTTCTTTGGTTCCTCAGGTTGTGGCTTTTCGCTTAGATTGTCACACCATTGAAGAAGACAGTTTAATACATCGTTTGACAAGAATGCAAGATTCATTGAGAGCAGAACACCAAGCCATCCGAGTCTGACTTTTACACAGTACATTGCATATCCAGCCGCTATTAGAACCACCAGACGGGCGTGGTTTAAGGAGAATAAATAGCCTGAAATAAAAAAAAAACTAGAGAAATTAATATCATGTAAAATAGTATAGATCATGAATACTATAAAGACTCATCAACCAATAACATTAAAGACAACACAGCAAAACTAATCTAAATTGGTCAATGTTCAAGAACTCGCTAGGCAGTGATTAGGCGTTTTATAGAAGATTATATTGTTAAAGCCGGGCGCCTAGACCGATTTTTAGAACGTCTAGTCTGATTTTCAAAAAATCGGTTTGAGACGTCGCCTAGACCGATTTTTAGAACACTAACTGGTTGTGTTCTGTAACAGTAAAAGAGCATTAAAAATAGAAAACTTGCCTCCAACTATGAACAATGTGCCGGTGATCCAAAAGTTTGCATACATCCATAAAATCAAAATACCAAACAGTCCGACAATAAAGAGCCCAGGAGTGCAACCCAAGTTCACAACAACAGCTGCAGCAGCTCCCTGCATAATAGTCAATTCAAAATAATATATCAAACACAACCAAATCTACAATCTAATGTAGGAAGCTTCAAATAAAAATCTTGAAACATAAGTTCTAATATCAAAAAAACTTCAGAACCAGTTTGGTAAGTAAACACACAATCCTGTTCAGAGATCTAAAAATCCAGAAAGAAAGGAGTTAAGAGTGTAAAGACAGTACCATGCTGAGGAGAACATAGAGCAAGCAAGACAAGGAAGTCAAGCTAAGGAAGCAACTCCACATGATCAAAAGCAAAGCAGCTGAGCCCAACTTAGCACTGCAACGGAAACCCCTCAAAATACAATCTTTCCAGTAAACAATTCCCAGGCGGAGCAGCCCTAACAGCTTCCCACATCCACTACACACCAATGGCCAGTGACGCTCCACAAGCTCCCCTACCTTCTCCCCAAAACATCTCACCGCAGAACAAGCACTCGAACACATGTGTTTCTGAGACTGCATCCAGTTCCAACCTTGTTTAACCAACCCAATATCCTCCATCTCTCAAAGCCAATCACTTTTAATCCCTAAGCTCACAAAGGCATTAACTTTAGGATTGATTGCTGTGAGAACAGAACCAAGGGGAATCACACTCAACTAGCTTCTCCGACATGGGCTTGACAGAGAAGATTAAACAAACACACAGTACGGTCTCAGGCTTATTCGTTCAACGCCAGATCCCTTCACATGCAAGTTTCCCTCCTCCAAACACAAAGACAAAAGGCAAAGACAAAACTAAAAATGGAATCTTTCCCTTTCCTCTTTTAGAGCAAGACTTAAGTCTTTGCTTCATTCAAAGACATTCCCTAAACTACCCATCAAGGTCCCACTTTTGAGAAATCGGATCCAGGAAACTCTCACCAAGCATAGTAATTTTCCGGTGAATAAGTAGCTTCGCCGGAGAATCACCACCGCCGACAACACGAGAGAGAGAGAGATAAACAAAAGTAAGAAGCTTTAGTTAAAGTTAGATTGGGAGGGGGGTAGCACTGGTAAGATTAAAGCTTCCAGAAACGCTAAAAGAGCTCGTGAGATAAAATAAAAATGCGAAAAAACAAAACTTTAAAAGTTTCAAAAAGTTCTGAGAGAGAGAGAGAGATGATGACGACAAAGTTTAGCGTATATAGAGAGAGAAGAAGGCGGAGAGGTTAAAGTCGTTAATTAGTCTTAGCGTATTGATTAGCCTTAGTTAGTGTTAAATGAACATACTTACTGAAGTAGTACAATGTTGTGGGTCCCACTTTACTTACAAGAGTGTGAAATCTCCTGCGGCTGTTCTTACTATATATACGGTACAGCTACGTTGACTCCGGTTTAAATCCTGTAAAATGCTCAATGTTGAATACCATAAATCATGAATCTAACCGAACCGAATCTTATCTCTGTATATACGTTTCATCCATCAGATTGTAACTCTAAAGTAGTGCAATCCACTGTTCATTGCTTTGATATCGAGATAACCCTTTACATAATGTTTTGAATTATTTTTTTAGTTCGGTTTAGATCTATTGATCTATAGAAAAACAGCTTATCCAATAATTGCTTATTTAGTTATTCTATTGGCAATTTGGCATTATATGATGTCCGTAAAATATTCTTGCAATTTGGCATTATATGATGTCCGTAATAAGGTTCAGTTTGTGTTTTTAGAGCATGTGTGTTTCTTCGTTCCATTGACATTATTTAGTTAAGCATGTTCTATTATATCTGTATCCATAGTACCGTGTGCTTATATTATTGGGATTATATGAATAGAACAAATATTCCAAATTCTTCTATCCATATGCAACAAATATATTTAGCTGTATTAAAGTGAGTTTATCTAAGAAAAGAATTTGTTATCCGCAAAGTGTGTAATTATTTTCATAAGAAGAGTTCAATGTTCCTTGACTTATAACTACTGATATAGTCTTTAGAACACAAATCATTGATTTGTTTGGGTCCACATCCAATGGAAGCAGTCTCGATGGGGAAGAAATGTTTTATTTAAGCTGTGGTGGGTGCATTTTAGATTTAAGTATATGAAATTTATTAATTGTAGTTTTGTATTTTTGTTTCACTTCACGACTTAGACGTGTAGCTAACATATATGGATGGATCAACCAAGAGTTATTAACTTAAACGACTTTGATTTGTATTAATATCTTAAAGTAATACTGTAGTTGATAGTATTCTAATGACTTGAGTAGAAGAGTATGCCGAGAAGAAGACAAACGAATACTAATCGTGGTCTTCTAAAGAATACTCTACTAAAACACACTGACCAGATCCTTGTGTACAATCATATACTTCTTCTACATGCGGATATATATATATATATATGATAAATATGATTAGAACTTGTGTTGCTGTTAGGACTCTTATAATATTCAGACAAGGGTCAAGTTTGTTGATGTTTCCAGTTACGGAGAAGCCATGGTTGAAGGAGCATTATACATTTACGATTTTTATTTTTTCTATGATTTTATTAATCATCAAAGATAAACAAACAAATCATCTACTTGTGTTGTTTGTCAACGGCAACTAGAAACGTGGTAGCCAGACGTAGCTGGAAGCTGTCATTATACAAACTTGCGGTTCGTTGTGACTTGTGTGCATCAACAAAGGAAATACATTACAAATCTCGGACAAACTCGTAGGGGTAACTAGGGTCGGTCTAAATTTCAAGAGTTACAGATAATTTAGTAAGAATTTTTATAAAATATATATTTTATAAATATGGGTCACTATCTATTTTCTTTTATTTTTAAAATTGGGGACTACATATCATTATTTCAGTTGATTTTGTTCAAAACCGACTATGAGTATAATCAAGCGGTGGTAGTTTAGTAGTAAAAAAAACTTTGACAAAAATTTTGTTAACTTTTAATTCGTATTACAAACTAAGTTGTAATTTGCTTAGTCAGATGGAATTGAATACCATGTTTTAAATTTCAGAGTGGAGCTAAGAGTACTTCCAATAGAAGGTTTTAATTTTTAGAATTTTTGCATGAAGTTTTTCCCAAAAAAATGGTTTCCACACTTACATATACTTATATAATATATACATATACACATAAATATTTAGAATTGCAATGGATAGGACTCCCATCAGAGATGGTCTAATCGTCCGTATTCACTCCCAAGAGGTTATTTGTGTTAGGTCTTCTAGGTCCAACACCCACAATTGCAACAAAAAGACTAGTAGGGTTTGTATAAGTAAATTAAATTGTAAAGGATCTAAATTGAAAATAAAAACAGTGACAATCCGACGTGTCAAAACTTATGGAGACCATCGACGAATCACCTTCACCAGTTGAAGATAACGTTAGTGAAGTAAGATATCCAGACCATAGCCACACAACAAACGCCACGTGTTATAACAGAAATCACTTATCGCATCTCCTCTCATATTAGATGACCACACACAACATGCACTAGTGCTAGAGACAGAGAGAGAGAGAGAGAGAGAAGAAATGGCTGCTTCAGTGATGCTTTCATCGGTTACGTTGAAACCTGCGGGTTTCACGGTGGAGAAGATGTCGGTGAGAGGATTGCCGTCGCTCACAAGAGCTCCTTCTTCCTTCAAAATCGTCGCTAGTGGCGTTAAGAAGATCAAGACCGACAAGCCTTTTGGTCCGTATAATATGAACACCAGACTCTTACCTTGGTATACAAGCTACTGTTAATTAAAACTATAGCTTATTCTGTTATATCGATTTTTGCTTGTAGGTGTTAACGGCAGCATGGACTTGAGGGATGGCCTCGACGCCTCCGGCAGAAAGGGCAAGGTTATATATATACATAAAAACCGATGTAGTTTAACGTTACGGTTACAAGTTTTATTTTTCTTAACCGGTGCCGTTTTGATCTTAGGGATATGGTGTTTACAAATTCGTTGACAAGTACGGAGCTAACGTGGATGGATACAGGTGAATGATTATAACACTTTTCATATTTTATATAAGAACCATAGGATATGTTGTTGACAACATGGTGATTGTGGTTGGCAGTCCTATCTACAACGAGGACGAGTGGTCAGCGAGTGGTGATGTGTACAAGGGAGGAGTCACCGGATTAGCAATCTGGGCGGTGACACTCGCCGGAATTCTCGCCGGAGGAGCTCTTCTTGTGTACAACACAAGTGCTTTGGCTCAGTAAATCTATAAGATATGTGTGTAACTCATGTTTTGTGTTATTGTTCTCTTAATGTTGTTGAAAACTCATAACATACTTTGAATCTATAAGAATTCTAGCTAGTGTTTGTATACATATTCATCTATAGGTGCACAAGAACTTGAATACAACATTATATTAAGCCATCTCGCGCGCCATTATCTGGCGGGTGCACTATCAAATTTTCTACATCAACACCTAATGATTTAGAAGAAGCTGGATCAAAGACTTACTCTGCATCAACAAGCATTGCATTGCCTCCAAGCTTCTGCATCGTCAGAAAGATACGTTTCAGCAACATACGCAGATAATATAAATAACAGATAATCAACTGATCGTAGTAGTTGCAACTGCACCAAGTGCTAGCAGCCTAGCATGGTCTTGCCATTACTTCCTGGTCCATATATCTGCAGTATCAAGTTCCAAATCAATCATCATTTTTTTTGTTACAAATGAAAATACTACATTTTTCTCAGCAAGTGCACACCTTGATACCTTGACTACCCAACCCTTGGACGGGCCTCCACCTGATAAAATGGGCCTTGTTCTTGGTCAACCAAGGCTTTCATAATCCCATCTCCTGCACTTTCTTGAATCATAACTTTTAATAACAGTGCAACTCAAAAAGTCCATCATCTTTCTTCTAAGCTACTCCATCTTTCCTCACTCTCAAATCTACGTTCACAACAAATAGTCAATACCATTTTTTGTGTGGCAAGCTTAAAGTTAATTCTGCTATTAAACAACTAGAACGATACAATAATGGTGTCACAGATGAAAAAGCTATAGGCTGTAGCTAGCAAGGTAATTCTTATCAAAAGACTATGAGAAGTCACATGTTTTTCTTAGATATTTTGACAATCTTGCAGTTAATATATGCGATATAAATGACTCTCTGCTGCGATCATTTCTAGATTTAGACTAAAGATACATATACAAGAAGAGGTAAGAATAATTTTATTAGCTATTCACTATTTCACAGCTGGAAGATTCTTTCAATCGAGGGTGTAAATCCAGTCAACAAACAACATTACAATGCACGTTGATAAGGTGAATTCAATATGGCATTCAAATTGGCTACACTAAAAGTAGAAATCATTGAATCGACATGAACTGTGACTCAGAAAGTGATGAGACAAACTATGTACCTTCATGTTATTCCCTTTAAAATTCATGTAGTTAAGATAGTGTCATGTGCAAATGGGTTTATAACTTAACTGCAAACAAAAAGGACAGTGATACAACCCCATGATTAGTCTATAGTCCATCCTGAAATGGACACAACACCAGATCAAGAGAGACACACACACATTGCACCATCATTGTGTTTAAGTAAACACAAATAACTCGCAAAAACAGTAATTAAAGACCAAATCATAGAGATATCTCAAAACGTGAAACCATTTTCCTTTAACCAAGGCAATTAGTAACATCTAACATCTAATGGCTAGCTGTCAAAATGATTTTATACAGATTCGTATTTTGAGCGCAGTTGTTATTATTTTCTTTTTATTGATAAATAAATCAGAAACACCCCTTATATCACGTGATCTTCTACATCAATGATTTCATGCTTTTCTCAACCTTTATTACGTAATTCATAATATAAACTTTTTGGAAATTTCAGTTCATATAAAGAGAAAAAAAAGATACTACTAATACTTTTACTTTCCATTATTATTAAATAAACTATAGACAATCAAGGTAATCAAAAAGCTGTATTATTAAACTCTATCCTAATCCGTGTATTTAGCCGTTAAGAGGTTCCGCCACTGGCTCCCCTCCAACAACTGAAATACCGAAACTACCCTTAAAGAGTCCGGTGAGATGCACGCGCCACCAGGCTCATTTATTTACTCGCAACGCTCCAAACTGTAGCCAAAAAAACCTCTCTCTATCTGACTTCTCTCTCTCTACTTTAGATCTGTAACTGCTTTTGATTCTCCGGCGACGACGGCGGTACTTGCATGAGCGACGGCGATGGCTTCAGCTTGCGTTAACAACAATGTCACAGTCTCTCAGGATTTCTCCGCTTACGGCTGTTTCAACCCGCGAGCTTCTCCTTCCTCCTCCTCCTTCAGCCGCGAAGACGTTTCCGCCGCACCGGAGAAGCAGATTCCACCGGAAGACGGCGATTTCGAGTTTCGCCTCGAGGATCCGGTCGGGATGCTCCCGGCGGACGAGCTTTTCTCCAAAGGGAAGCTCGTGACGAAGCAAAAGACGACGGAGAAGGTAGTAGAGACCGGGGAGAAATGCAGGAAGACGGAAGGTGAGATTGAGCTCTCCGGCGCCTCCGACGGCGGTTTGTTTTCGCCCAAGGCGCCACGGTGTTCGAGTAGGTGGAGAGAGTTGTTAGGACTCAAACGATTCTCTCAAAACAGCAAAACGGCCGCAACGGCGTCGTTTCATTCCAATCCGAGTAGATCGTCCACGTCATCATTAAAACAGTTTCTACACCGAAGCTCCAAAACGACGTCGGATGCTTCACTCCCTCTCCTCAAGGACTGCTCAGACTCCGAATCTCACTCCATCTCCTCTTCCCGCATGTCCCTCTCCTCCTCCTCCTCAGGCCACGACCACGACGACATCCCTAGACTCTCCCTCGACGCAGAGAGACCTAACCATAACCATAACATAACCGGGAACCCCTTCGCTCCCTCTCGCAGCCAAAACGCAAACAATCCACCGAGGATGAGGCTTGTGACGTCACGCGAGAGAGTGGGCCGAAGCCCAATACGGCCCAATGACTCAGCGATGAGCAGAGGAGTCTCCGTGGACAGTCCGAGGCTCAACTCCTCGGGGAAAATCGTGTTCCAGAGCCTCGAGCGGAGCTCGAGCTCCCCGAGCAGCTTCAACGGAGGGACGAGCGGGTACAGACACAGAGGTATGGAGAGATCCTACAGCGCGAACGTGAGGGTGACTCCTGTCCTAAACGTCCCCGTCTGTTCGATCAGAGGCGGTTCTGTGATATTCGGACAGTTCTTCTCTTCCTCCACTACGTCATCATCAGCTTCTGCTTCAGCTTCGTCGCAGCATAATAGAACAGGGAGCTTCTCAAGCAACAGAGGTCATCACGGTGGTATCAGTAGAGGTCGTAACTCCACTGATCGAATCTAGTAGTAATCCATGTTCTTTCCCTTGAGGCTGTGTACATAGAGAATCGTGCAATTTTTTAGGTTTTTTTTTCTAGGGTTCATCGACGTTTAACACTAGTTGCTTGGTTCGGTTTGAGAGAGTGAAGTAAACGCGCTAGAGGGTTGCGTGTGGGTCAATAGGAAAACAGATTCTTTTTTCTTTCTCTCTCTCAGATTGTTGCTCTGTGTGTATTTGCGCTCTCCCCACGTTGGAGCTTATCTAAGCTGTCTCTTTCATGTGATATTTTTTTTATAATTTTTTAATATATTTTGTCGTTTAGTGAGTTTCGGAAATGATGCAGTTTTTTTAAGACTTTTTAATGCGGTTTATTTTATTGTTTGTTGTTGTTATGTTAATCAAGGAAGGTTCGTTTAAGCATTAATGCTTGTGGATCTATATTGATGGTCATTGGTCAAGACAGTGTTTGGAATCACATGGTTAAGTGTCAGGATTTTTTTCTCAAATTTATTATGGTAATGGGGTACGTGAAAGGTACGAAACTGTGGGAAGATTACATAGACAATCAAGTCTAGTAGAAAAAGATAAGATTGGACCAGCAAGAGATTGGTATGTATACAAAGTACAATACCCTAAGCCCTCTATCACCTGTCTCTTTCCTCTGTACTTCGCCTTCCCTCTTTTGTTTCCTTCCTCCCCACTCACAGCAACTAAGGCAGTCAATTTTCAGCTAGGATTTATAGCCTTGAGAAAGAAAAAAAAGTGAATACTACTGCCTTGAAAGTTACATCTACATGATGATGATATATTAACTAGAGTATGCTAAGTTGCAAAAGTGATAAAGTAAGCTAGATTTGTGGGTTAAAGACAAACCTTTTGCAGAGTTCCCGAAATGGGATTAGTTTTGTGAGTTTGTATGGGTTTACCCTCAAAGGAACCAATCAACTTTCTGGTCAGAGGCTCGGTCTTTTTGGGCATTTCATTTACATATTAATATTGAACACCCCCACAACAAGTTCCTCCCATCATTATCATCGATATATACACATCCTTATATAAAGTTTTAACTATGTTAAAGAAAATCATGTTCGTTACAAAACAATATAGTGGTTAACTAGAGGAATATGTGTGACCCAGAGGCCATACACTCCTATAGAATTCAATATCGACCTTGTGGTGTATAGAGTGGGAGAGACACTATTTAATCTAAAAGGCTACGAGATCCAGTTAAATAGGCTTCAACCACGTGACCAGCACAGGAAGGGAAGACACGTGACTCTCTGTTCACACGCAAGTAAATATTTAAGGGGGCTCTATCGATTTTGTCGTCCACCCACGTGACAAGATTTTGTTGACACAAGATATTAGTATTTGTAAAGGCTTTACCCAACAGAAACAAAACCGATATTATAAACAATACAATTAACGGGCCGACATATTCGCTTTGAAATTCTGTTCTTCATGATTGATTGATGGACCAATACAAACAAATATATTACTTTTTTGATTTTATTAGTAAAACAATTAAATAAAATGAGAGTTGTTTTTTCTTTATACAAACTGAAAAAGAACAGATTTGATAAAAGCCCGCTAAAAGAACCAATAGACCATATAAGATAGAAGCCCGTTAAAAGACGAGCAATACCAAAACGCCGTCGTTTCCACAGTTCCCACGCTCACACTCGTGTTTTGGCCATCAAGTAGTGTCCGAAGCTGTTTTGTCTGTGTGACCAACCATAGTGAGATATATCATATTACAATATAAATATATGCTAATTGTATGACTACTACTAACTACCTTGAATGTTGTTGGCAGAGAGCATGTGATCGATGTTATCAATACGCCTTTGTATAGACTTAAGCACCAGATTCATCGACGAGACTCTTTGTTTGACGCTCGAGATCCTCGACGCGTGTTGTACAATGAACGGTAACGGAGCGTTCTCCAGCAACTGATCGAGCTCTGTGTGTTTGTTTTCATCGCATTCAATTAACAAAACCAAAACTAGATTCGATACCAACTTAACCGGATCGATCCGTAAACCAATGTAATTTCAGGAAATTAATTATTAAACCGGATCGATTGGTTTAACACGGTTAAGGAAGAGGTGATTGATTCGTACCTTGGACAAGTCGATCGAGCGAGCCGGAGAGTTTGTCTTGGCTACTGAGAGCATCGAGTGATTTAGAGTCGAATTCTTTAATTACGGACTCTAGCATCGCCGATAACCCTCGAGCCATAGCTTCTCCACCACCACCGCCTCCGACGTGGACATCTGCGGCGGTGGTTAACGACGAGCTAGCCGCATCAGCTGAATCGCGGTGGCTCGATTCAGATAGCTGCTCCATTTTACCGGCGGTCTTAAGAGATACGTTTTGGCATTTAAGAAGTCTTATAAACAAGTTTTGTCCTTCAAATGACGAAATTACCCCTTAAAAGTCAACATATTTATCACACATAAACATTTAGATATCCATTCGGATCGGGTATTTACAATTTTCAGATATTTCAATATAGGAATAGGAATATAAAACATGTTTGAATATTTTTATATTTTGGATTAGATTTACATATTTTTATTTTGGATTCAGATAATTCAGATTGGATTCGGATATTTAAAATCACTTAAAAAATAAAAGCAAAATTAGCATAAATAGTGAAAAAAACAAAAAAAATCTAAATTAAATAAGACGAAGAACAAGGTATAATCTGACTGGATTCGGATATCCAATATTTTTTAACTCAATATATCCGTTCGAATACTTTTATAGATCAGACCGGGTTCAAGTTCGGTTTTGGGGACAGGTTTTGATTCCGTTTAAGAGTAAAATGCCCTGGCCTAGTATAAACTTTTAGATTTTTTCTGGCTCGCTTAAAAAAAAAACACAACAATGTGTTTCTTGATTCTTATTAATCTCTGCGACTCTGTCCTATTCAAGAACTGAACCTTACATGAACAAACCATCCTCTTAAAACTAACATCATCTCTTAGTCAAAATGATACAAACAGTAAAAGGAAAATGTATATAATCAAGTTTAGCCTCATGATGATCTCTTTCAATCAAAATCTAAATTAAACTGCATCACAATCCTATCTACTGCATTCTGCCCCACAACCTTACGCGACCTCAGCTCCTCAAGAACCTCTCTAGCCAGCTCCAGCTCACCCTCATGAGCTATCCCTTCAACCACTATCACATACGTCGTCTCGTTCGGCATCCTCCTCCTCTCAACCATCATCTCAAACACCTCCAACGCCAAATCCGTCCTCCTTATCTTGCAAAACCCAAGAATCATCGCGTTAAAGTTATCCACCGTGGGCTTACACAACCCACTCTCCTCCATTATCGACAAAACCTCCATCGCTCCACCAAACATCCCTTCGTTACACAGCCCCCTGATCAAAGCCGAGTAGGTATGCGAGTCAGGTTCGAACCCGCACCTAGTCATCTCGCACAAGAGCTGAAACGCAGCGAACGTGTTGCCTTTCCTGCACAGGCTCGTGATCACGCTCTTGTAGAAATCGTGCGTGCAGCATCTCTGCCTCTTGCTCAAACTCTGTATAATGTAAAACGCTTCACGCACCTTGTCGTTGCCACCCTCGCACAACGCTCCTAACGCGTTGTAGGTACCTTCGTTAGGCTTACAGCGTCTGTAAATCATGTCGTCCAGACACTTCACGACGAGATCAACCTTCCCTTCCTTGCACAGACGCGCGATCACAGGGTTATAGCTGGTTGCGGTGACTCCTCTCCCCATCTCACTCAAAACCTCCATCGCCTGGTCCGTCCTTCCATGAAAAGCCAACGAGTTGATCAAAATGTTGTAAGTAACAACCGAAGGAGACTTATCTCCACCGTCCATCTCAGCTAACAGCTCATTCGCCTCCTCCCACCTCCCATCACAGCACAAACACCTCAAACAGATATTATAACTAACAACATTAGGCTTAAACCCTTTCTCCGGCATCATCTCTCTAAACATCTTCAACGCGTCATCAGTCCTCCCTTCTTTGCAAAACCCAGTCAACAGCACATTGTAACAAACCAGATTAACCTCACCACCCTTGGCAACAATCTCCTCCAGGAGTTTAACAGCTTCATCAGTGCCGCGCTCTTTGTAAGCAGCCTCGAGGAGGAAGGAGTAAGTGAAGGCGTTGGGAGCTAGGCCTCTCTCCATGAGCCTCTCGACGAACTGGAGGCTCTGGCTGAGGCTCCCGAGCATGCAGAGGCCGCGGACAAGAGCGTTGTGAGTGACGGTGTTGGGAGGGAAGCCGTGGTGTTCCATTTTCTCGACGAGCTGCATCGCGTAGCCGACGTTGCCTCGCTTGCAGAGCTGGTTGACGAGGTAGGTGTAGGCGGAGGCGTCGGGGATGACTCCCGAGGTGACCATTAGCTCGATCACGCGGATGGCTTTTTTGAGCCTGTTGGCTTTGCAGAGGTCGTAGAGGAGCTGGGTGGAGTGTGTTACGTTGGGTTTTTGCCCTTTCGTGACGAGGGATTGGAGGTGGGAGAAGTGGTTGTTTAGTCTTGGCTCGTCGTTTCTCGGGTCGTCGGGTTTCCAGCTGGATCCGGTGATGGTAAAGGCGGAGTCTTTTGGGGATAGCGTTATCTGGGTCGAAGCTAAGACTCTGGAGACGCCTTTGTTGACGGAGGGGAAGTGGGGGAAGCCGGTCGGGAGGTGGGAGACGAACCCTACCGGAGATGGGTACGCCGCCATGGATGAGATTGGGTTCAATTGAGTCGACATGGCTTCGATTCGGACAACAGTTCGGAAACGGAGAAGAAGAGAGGTGAAATGAAAGTTTTTGGGTCTTTTTCGCAGAACCCCGAAAATATAGGGATCATTACGCAAAACCTTTTTTCCTCTGCCTCTGTTGTTATCCACTTGCGCGTGTTCTTTACGCTCTATGTATACACATGAATGCTCTTTGCTTGTGAGAACTGAGAAGGTGATATGAAGGAATAGAATTCATTCCTAGAGCTAGCATAACCCCAAATGTTTTATTTATTAAAACATATAAAGAAAAAAAGAAAGAGAATTTATCAAAAACATGAAAAAGGTTTGCAAAAATGAGAAAAAAATGAGAAAACAAGAAAACCACAATGAGATGACCTAGACGGGAAGACAGAAGACACACAATGACTTGGCTACAAAGTTCTGCAAAAGCTAAAAGACTTAGTTTCTCTGTACAGAGACCAAACTTCACATATAACTCCTCTTTCTCTCTGCTGCAAAAAATAAAAACTGTTTGAACTGATTCTCTCTAACCTTTCTTGTAACGTTATCTGCATGATCTTATGCTTCATATACAGACACGCGCGAGATATGGTGTCTTGATTCTATACTGTTTGAATCTGGATACTATCAGCTTAGGACTGGCTGCTCTGTTTTCTGGCTTCCGAGCATAGATCGTTTCAAAAACTCCATCAGTAACCTCTTCTGCTGCTCACCAATATGTGGGAAACTCGAACGCAGAAGCTCAATAGGCATTTCGCGGACAATGGCTTGCGCAGCTGCGTCAGATATCTCACCCGCAAACTCTGGAGGCAACTGCGAATTCAAACTCTGCATGATACCGTCGTATTTGCTGATGCAATACCTCATCAGAAGGTTGTAGAACTCGTTGAAGGAAGCACGCCACAGAGCCATGCCCGCGGTGTTGAAGTTATTACCCCGGAGAAGCTCTGAAGCCCTGTCGAGCGTAGATTTCAGCACCGTGGAAGCTCCGTCTCCAACAGGAGTGCCTAAAGGACGGAGCGGTGGCTGCTCGGAAGAGCAGGAGACCGCTGCTAGGCACGCGCTTATGGGTCCCAACTCCATCTTGTGGATGCACGAGTTCACAACGTTTGCGAGCTTGTTTGTGGTTTTGGCGATATCAGGATCGGGTGAGATGGTTCCAAAGAGTGATCTCAAGTGACGGAAAATGCCCATGCAGACTATCCTCATTAGGTCGCTGCCAGGGAAGATAAGCTGAAGATACCTTACGAGTAGCTTCCGACCCTTTGGAAGAGAGATGATCCTTTGGAAGATGAAATCATCCTGGGACCTGCTTTGCCCATTCTTGGCTAGGGGATCAAAGAGCTGCAGCGAAACGGCGAGGCTTTCCAGCAACGCGTGCCGTTTTTGTTTCAACTGGTTTCCTCCGTCGTGGAGCTGGCTAAACTGTAGGAAACGATCAATGTCATCGACATCGAGGAGGAGGTTAAGACCGTCCTCAATGCACACTCTAGCTGCAAGCATAGGTTCTTCATCAAGGGGCTTATCGGTAGCTTTGTTATCCGAATCACCAGATTTAGCTGAGTTTGGAGGGTCCATTTCAAGAAGGGGCCGAGGCCTGCGGATCGAAGAGAAAGGAACTCTACCAAGAGCATCAACCTGAAGAAACGCATGGGGCTCGTTGTTTGTCCGTGCACGTGGATGGAGCAGGTCCCTCAAATGATTTGGACAGAAATGATGTCTCAGTTTCCCACCTGCAGAATTCTTCGCAAGGCATGCTTGATGGTAGTAGTCATCAACGTAAGGATCATTGCTGTGTGTGGCAGCAAGCTGCGCTCTCAATATATTCTCTAACTCGCCTGCTGACATATATTTGGACCGGTATGGAGGCCATCCGCTATTTCTCCTCTGAACGCCACCATCAAAGCCTTGTTGATGAAAACGCATGTTCTGTCTGTTGCCTTGAGCCGACCCTGGTCTTGCTTCCCTCGGATCAACAAACCCAAGCATTCCATCATAACTTCCAGAGGATGATGATCGAGAAAGATGAGGATTAAATAACTGAGGCTGCATTGGATGTTGTAACCTATTCTGAGATCCCTGCAACTGAGGGGGCATCAAACCGTTTTGATGAGACGGCTGTTGTAGCAACGCGTTATTCATCCATTGAGCCGGAGGGCGGTTATTCAGGGGAAGATCTGGACGAAACTGATGCATGCCAGCCAACTGAGGCTGCACAGTTGAGAACTGAGAAAAGTTTGGCGATCCCATTTGAGCCCCACCAGAATGATATGGTACAACATTTGGGTGTCCTAAACGCTGTTCTGGTGATATGCTGCTTGGAGGAGGGTATGAAACAAAAGATGACTTCGGGACAAGAATAGGATCACTGGGAAACTGTTGTTGATTGTGGTTTTGATGCAGCTGACGTTGTGGTTCGGGATGTTGTGTTGTTCTTTTAGGGTCCAGAGCAGAGAAAGGTTGTCCCGACCAAGCCTTGTCATCTTTAATGGCATCAGAGTCCAGTAACTGCTGGCCATACCAATCTGGTATCTCCTCCCTATAAGTCCAGTCAGGTGCTAAAGAATCTGAGAACCAAGAAGAAACATTGAACTGTTAAACAACAAACCAAAGCCTTGCTTGTAAGGTAGATGGAGAATCATGGAAATGTATTAACTCTGTAGAAAAAAAGAGATAAACTAATAGCATATTAACAAGGAAAATGGAATAACAAAAACCACACTCTAGATCACAAAGTTAAAAGTAGGATACCGGACACAAATTTGATATATCACAACTATAATCACGTAGATTCAATACATGGAGAAGTAAAGCTCTGATACAAAGTTTTGCAGACAGTAGGATAGAAATATTAAATCAACGTAATGCATATATGAAACTCACTCTGTCTCGGTCGCCTATCAATGACTGGTCCCGTGTTTCTATTGACCTCAGGATCCCTATTCAACTGTAACATAATAGACAAAAAAAATTCAAGATCAAAGGCTTGGTCGAAATTTTGAATATAAAAAAGAAATAGAAGTGTAGGATGCATGTGTATTCAATCATCAAGCGTGTTCAATAAAGCTAGCTAACCTTTGAGAAAGTAGTAGCAAGATCATCAACGTCCGACAGAGGTCTAGAATCTTCAACCTGGAGAGGATAAGGTAAGTCACTCCAGAGTGTATAATAACCAAAGAAAAGTCTCTATCTCTTCCACAATAGGGTGAGACAAACCTCTTCCTTGTCAAATGAAAAGCCTTCCCCTATCCCATTGAGAGACAAAATCTCATCTTCCTCTTCCAATCCACCAAGCTCAACCTCCTCCACAACATCATTCCCAAAAAACGCATACTGAGATGCATCAAACATTGAATCACCTGCACCACAGAATCTTTCAGTTAGATTCTTTCTTCCAGATCAGAGAGAATCTAATACTATAATCAGATTGAAAAATAGCAACTAAACAGTCCCTAATCATCGTCTTCGTGGGAGTACAGAGCAATGAAACGAGCAAACTCAAGTTCGAGATACTAATCCACAGTCGAAGAACTAAAATCAAACTAAGATCCAGATTCAATCTACAACAACCAAAAACGAGCTGGAGAAGAAACAAACCTGAAGGATTATCTGCAACTTTATTAAGATCGTCGGTTCCAGGAGCTTGATTAGTATCCATAATCGAATCCCCAATCAAGTCTACAAAACCCTAACTGATTCCTTTTAACTACAGAACGAGGGCGAACTAAGATTGTCAATCACGATTCCCTAATCCTAAATATCAAAATTGCTAAGAATCGATTTCACGATCGAGCGAGCGAGCTTCTCCTACTGAGAGAATCAATACATATCGGAGAAGAAGAAGCAGCAGAACCCTAGATGATGACAGGATATAGCGACGACGATGCCGACCTTTTTTATTTTATTTATGATTGATTGATCCAAATATTATTAATATATTGTTTTTAATCTCTTTAAAATACCATAAAAATGAAAAAAAAAAAAAACTGATTTATATGTAAGATATAATTTTATAAGAAATCCTATTAAATCCAATCGATAATCTCGAATAATTTGCTAAAATGTAAATTTTTTTCTTTGAATTTAAAATTATTTTTGAATTAATCTACTTTTCATGACTTTTGTGTGTAAATTAAGCCGTCACGGTTCAATGTTTCGCAGACAAACCAACCTTGGTGAGTTTCTCAGTGCTAGCTTTTAGAATATGTTGTAAAACTTGTATACATATGAGACTCCTTGCTCATGAGTATGGTCCAAGCCAAGATCCTGCTATAAACGTATGGTGGCCTGCTAGTTTTTAATAAACGTTTAATTAGCAACTATGACTAATTAAGTGGCCCTGTGTATCGAATTGCCAAGATGATCTATGTGGATTCTGTTGTTTTAGTTCCTTACATAGAAGTGTTTGTTCATTGTAATCGTGCTCTATTAAAGTACACCCTAATTAATCTCTTATTTGCTCTAAACAGGGGAAGAGGAATAGGGTGGTCATTGTCCATTTTTCTTACTCTAGTGCCCCCAAGGCCCCCTAAGTTATGGCTTGTGTGAACCTACAGGCTCCTAGGAGGATATCAAGGAGTAGCATTCCTAAGAGCTAAAACTATTCTACTATCACTACTTCTTTTTATGGTCAGCTAGTTAGTTCACTACGGGGACACATGGGTCTCTATGAAACATTTTCTGGAAGAAGGCCTGGTCAAGTAAAGTGTAGGAACGTTGAGGTTATCCCTATTCATCTGCTATGTGTCTTTGTTTGTTCTAAAAGCATTCAGTGAGACCTTCACATTAGGCCTTGTCTTTTGACTAGATATGCAGTTTGTGTCATGAGCTCTTTGCCTGGTCCTTCGCTAAATATATGTCACAAACTTTTTCCAGTGGCTAACATTGAAACGCATAATAAATCCCGTTGTCATTGGGATCTTGGATCTGCTAGTTCACGCGGTTGTGATCACATACATGATTCAACAAATTGGATCAACATTCCACCCAACTAGAATATCTCTATTAATTGTAGGCTCATGTAGTTATGGATTTGTGTAAGTTTCTTTTAATAACAACACATAACTTGTTGTCTAATCTCTACTTTTGATTCAAACCGATTAACCAATTCTTTATTTGGTGAAAGTGAATCCGTGATCTGACAGCAACAACAACAACCACCACCTTTGTCTTTGCCTTCTTGGTTGGAGTTAATGTGGTTCATGATCTGATGGTAACAAGTCAGTAGACTCAGTACATTTAAATTTCATTTCGATGAATAGCTCTCCTCGTATTCATACACATTTATAAAATTAAAAATAATACATACAGTAATATTTTTACATTTATTACGTTTTTTGTCTGAATGAATTAAAAGCAGTGGTGGGATCATAATGCATCTTATAGCAGAAGGTGAGATTGAAAGCAGTAGTGGGAATCATGCAATCGACACATTGGTTCCTTTATTTAATTTGAAAGAAAAAAAAATGAAGGGGACCACACACTGTGTCCATAAGCACAACCACACATGACACCAAGTTAAAGTCTTTTGCAGAAAACCTCTTCTCTTGTCTCCTAATGGGGCAACGATTTTCATGAAATAAATAAATAAAATCTTGATATTGTGTTATAATGAAGTTAAGTTTCGATGATACGGCTAAGTAAGGTATTCTTTGGAGAGCAAGAAAGAGTGATGGCCCAACACATCTTTTAATTAAACCGGGACCTCTCAGACCTAACTCTTTTGATCATTGTGATTGTGAGTTCCAATCCATTTGGTAGATCCAAAGATGTATTGGTGCATTTGATAAATATCCAAAGATTAATAGGATGTAATATGTTAGGTCACGAGCTCCTCCTGTATGGACCATAGTACATGTGATATGTATGCACTAGCAAGTCCCAAACAATTAATTCAAACACATGCCTTCAGTGGAAAGCTTTAAGCCTCTTTTGAATTGTTGTAAGATATAGGTGTGTGATATGATGTTGGAACAAAAGTGCAACTAAAGTCACCAATTTCAAAAACTTTGAAAAACGAATATTAATGACTTAGTGCATATGAACCGAAAGATATATGAGTATGGTATATATTTCACAAAAGCAAGAATTCTTTCTTTATAACAAATTGAATTATAGTGGTGCCTTTAAGGAAAGATGAAGTTTCTAGGTAAGGCACCCTTTAAGATTCTTACAATGGTTATGGATTTATTTTCTTCTTTTGAAATGATGATATACATCACATGAATACACACCAGCACCAACTTTAAGTTGAATAAAAAGTTATTTTAAAGAGGAAAGAAAGGATACAATACAACAAAGTCAAGGTGCAATGTCACTTGTTCTTAATCAAAGAGGAAACCACAGTTCAAGACTTTTTTGTTCTTAGGATAGACACTTCATATTATAAATATTACACTTTGATTAATTGTATGAGATAGACTAGACACCCATTAGTTAATGTCTCGTTACGATGTTGGTCATCTCATAATACACATCAAACTCGCATGAGGATCAATATCGATCTTATGAACCAAACACGTAAATTGTGCACCATGCCTACTCTTTTACTTTGCAAAATCTACTTTTCCAAAACTGGTATTTGTAAAAACAAATTAAGATGGTGGAGATTTGAATGCTTCTAAAAGACAAAGGCATATTGTTTTAACTTTTAATGCGTGGGAAAGAAAATATAACAAAGCACAAAAATGTAAAGAAGAAGTAGGAAAAAAGAAAGGAAAAGGGACATAAATCAAAGTAGGAATTAATTCTTGTGCGTTACTTTATATCTGATATCATCTTCAGAGACGAATATGTCTCCATCTCTCTTTCTTCACCTCTTGGGTGCTCTGTGTTTCTATTATACATAAGGATTGATACTTTAATTTTTAGTTTATTTTGATGAAACTCAAGGATAGCAAATCCAATTTAATTCAAACGTGGTTAGAATTATTTATTTTATAAGAAACTCACGAATAAAAAATACAGTTAAACTAGTTTTATAAGAAAATCATGAATAAAAATACAGTTGATCTTTAACTTCCATATTATCTAAAGAAAGTTAACATAATATCACACTATTATTTACTTTAAGAAATACAGCCTGTTATTGTATTAATTAATCTATAATAGTATAATAGTCATGAATTTATCATTAATAAAAACTATGAGTAAGATTTATCATTTAAATTGATTTCATTAACACTTTATTAAGAAATCTAATGATAAAATTAACAAAGGGAAAAAATTCAACTTTTTGGTTGATGTTAAATAAATAAAGATACTCCATGAAAGTCGTAGAAAGGGTCAAACAGAAGTAGCCAGGATGTTTCACCACGTGGCATCACATGGCGCCAAACTCGTACGAAAAAAATATTACAAATACGGAAAAAGTAAGATTTTACTCATTTTAACGGACCGTACAAAAGACAAATAGTGGGTCCCAGTGAAAATTGTCCGCCACGCTGGAATGCTTACATGGCAATACGCATGACTCCTAGTAACATTTACACGTGTCATATTTATATTGCATGATTCTCATCGTACAAACGTAATTTCCATCATTTTTCGGAGGTAAAAGCCTAAAATACCGCGAAATTAACGGTCCAACCGGTATACTCTGTTTATTTGGTACGGTGATAATATCAAAAATATAACCGATTCTGATTTTATATTTTCTTTTGGTGTGTTTAGCGGTATTTACCTTTAAAATAATTCTATAAGTTTCCGCCAGTTTCGCGACAAGTTACCCACTTCAAAAAAAAAGAATATAACCGACAATGTTTTTGTTTTAAATTACCACACAATCAGTGGGATAAAACTTCAAATTAAACAAATCAAAATCTTATTGTTGAATAAGGAGTTAACAACAATGAACAAGATGATCAATTCAATTCAACTAACCAGAGTATTAGGTAACTAAATACCAAAACCGTGCGAGAAAAAGTTAAAAAAAAAATATTGAATTGAATTACAGAAAACGTGTTAAAATGAGAAGTTTATGGGAAAACGTTACCAAAAAGATATGGGTAAGCCAAATCAACATTACTATTTGATTCAAACCCTAAGAAAATGGTAGGTTAATTAAATTCAGCAATGTAAAATAGATTTACCTTTGAACAAATTAAATATTCCAAATTGATTTTTTTTTTTAAATTGACTTTATCTCTCTCTCTCTATCTCCCTTTATTCACGTTAAAGGCGTCGATGTGTATAAATAGGAAACAACCATTATGTTGAGGCTCGTTTCGATTTGGTCTCTTCTTTCAAAGAAAGATAAAGATAAGAAACAAAATAAAAAAGCAAAGGCTCTCTCTCTCTCTCTCTTCACGCACATCAAAACAGCAAACCAAAAAAACGAAACGCATGCATTTCTAGTTTCCTCTCCCTTTTTAAAACTCCTCCTCCGTATTATCATCATCATCGATCCTCTCTCTCTCTCTCCATGGCCGTCGATGCTCACCATCTTCTTCTCTCTACTCCTCAACTCTTCTCCAACAGGTTCGTCTCTAACTCTCTCTCTTTCTGTGATCTGATGTATTTTGATTCTTTGGAGTATTCTTTGTGTGCATTGATGATTTTTTTTTAATATTCGTACTGTTTGTTTGTGTGCAGAGAGTTAATGATGCATAACAATAACGACAACGCCACGATGGAACCAACAACTAATGGCGGTTTCTGCACCAACGGTTACGGCGTCGTTTCACCTTTCTCCGCCACGGACGATTCGCCTCCTCCTCCTCTTCTTCATCATATGTACGGCGCTTCCTGCACCGCAGATTCGTTCGCTAATTACTACGCCGACGGTGCTAATCTCCAGACGAGAAAACGCTCCAGAGACTCGAGATCCGATTACTACCCTCACCATCAGAGCACTGTATCACCATCGTACGTTGCTCCTTACTCGTTCCTCGGCCAAGACATTGATCTCTCCTCTCACATCAATCAGCAGCAGCACGATATCGATCGATTCGTCTCCCTTCACGTAAGTCTAAACCGCGTCAATAACAATGGCACTAGAGTGATTAAGAAACTGATTGATTATCTTCCTTTGTGATGATGATCAGATGGAGAGAGTGAAGTTCGAGATTCAAGAGAAGAGGAAGAGGCAAGCGAGGACGATCGTGGAGGCGATAGAGCATGGGCTCGCGAAACGGCTACGAGTCAAGGACGAAGAGCGAGAGAGAATCGGGAAGATCAACCACGCGCTCGAGGAGCGCGTGAAGTCGCTATCCATCGAGAACCAAATCTGGCGGGATCTCGCGCAGAGTAACGAAGCGACCGCTAACAACCTCCGCGCCAACCTCGAGGAGGTCCTGGCGCAGGTTAAGGATATAACCGGCGCAGGATTAGCTAATTGTGACGATGATGCGCAGTCGTGTTGCGGGAGTAGTTCGGGTGAAGAAACGGTTAGGCGCACGGTAGTGGCGAAAGGTAGGATGTGCAGAAGCTGTGGGGAGGAGGAATCGTGTGTGTTGGTCTTACCGTGCAGACACTTGTGCTTGTGTGGAGTCTGTGGGTCCAGTGTGCACACGTGTCCCATCTGTAGGTCTCCCAAAAACGCTAGCGTTCATGTTAACATGTCACCTTGACCCCCCGTTTATGGAAACTATCTTCTCTCTTTTTTTTTTGTTAATGGAAGTTTTTATTTTTTTTCTCTTAAACAATTAATTGTAAGGAAATTCGTAGAATATATTTTTTTAGATAAGAGTTTCATGAGAAGAAACCTGTGCCATAAAGAAAGAGAAAATCCTCATTGTTTTTTAGATATTTATTTAATATTTCTTCACTTTATCTCTCAATAAATATGCTTTAATTCAATATAGATTTTCATAGTTAAATCCAAAACATTTTTTAAATCAAAGTAGTAAAAATGTGGAAATCAAAGAGCCAAAAAAATATATTTTGTAACATAAACGATATTGTAACTTATATTGAAGAAACAGAAAGAGTATCTAACTGATTTTTCTTAATTGTTTTATACTTTCATAATGTAGATGCGTATAAGATAATAGTTATTATTATTGATCAAAAGAATAATCCCAGAACTGCAGGAAATAAAATTAAAGTGACAGAATAGATAATTGGTGCTAGTGTGGGACCAGCTATAACAGTACACTGTGGGGTTTAGAAGACACGCGCCGGCAGAGAAACGTGAGAGAGGAAGAAGAGGAAAGAGACAGTGGAGGAGGTAAAAAGCTGACACGTCGGACGCGCGCAAATGTCGCTGTTGTTCGTCCTGCGTACTACTCCTGACACTTTCTCTCTCTTAACTGTTTATTTTTTCGATACTCCATTTGTTTTCTAGCAACTTGATTTGTGTTTACTTTAAATTAATTAACTGCGGGAATCCGAGATTAGTATATATTTATACGATTTGTAGAGATGAATTAAATACACATATGATTCTAGTCTCAGACAGAAAAGCAATGGTGGTTAAACTATATAGTATGAAATCAGACATATATGTGTATAATATAATATCCTTTTGCATGTCAGTATCGAAAAACATTTGGTCTAGCATATTTGTGACGAACTAATCATATCTTACTACTAACAAATTATACATTTGAATATCAAAACTGAAAGCTAGCGTATATATAAGCAATTAAACATAAAAGTATTGATCAACCACTATACAGAAAACATTTCACAACATATAAGACGATTAGAAAATAAGTTTAGTAATAGTATCGTCGTTGACAGAAGAAAAAAAAAGTGCAATAATTAAATCGATTAATTCAATCCAGTGGTAAGGGTAAGACTAAACTTTTTAAAAATCAAGTTGTATAAGTAAGATTTGAAGGTTGCTTTATACATGATTAATCTGCTGAATAGTACCCAAAAATATTAATAGATATTATTATTGTATTGTATTAAATATTATTTAGATATTAAAAAGTAAATAAAAGGGAGGAGGAGACGAGAAAGCGATGTGAAGAGATCATGCCAACATTAATAAAGAGGATATACTCGTTGCACGAATAAAAAGTCTGAAAGCAAAATTTATCTTTTTTTTTCTCCTGTTTAATCTTATTATTTGTGCCTAGAGAAAATCAAAACCTAAAATATTGGTTTAACTAATGTTAATCATACGATTGTAAGTAGTGGATTGCATATTTGTATATTAATTAGATTTAGATGTAGACATCTTTGTTTGTGCCTTCACATGCGGATCATCCAATGGAGGTGCATTATTCTAAACCATGACATTTTGAAACGTTCAATATTATTTCTCCTTTTTAACAAGTCTTTCACATTATTAAAAAAAAAAGAGAATGCACGTTAATTTAGACAGAACTAATATGCTAATTTTCTACGGCCGAAAGTTAATATAGAGTTGGTTAAATCTTCCACTATCAATATTGTAACATTTTTTTGCACTTATACATTAACATGCGAGCTAGTGTGTTTGTATTTGTTGCATGCTTCAAAATAGAAATCTAGTTAAACATCGCAGAACGATATACATCTCTGCATAGATTCCCACATTATCACTTAACAGTTTGTTTTGTATGGTATTGTTATACAAGTGACTGCTCCACCGAGTTGTAAACTATATATATGGACAACCCGTGATTTTATGAGTTTTCTCACCCATTATTGTAATACTGAAAATGGAGATAAGAGTATGTGAAGGTAAGGAACCAAACGTCACGTACACACTAAGCAACAAATGAGTCAAGAACAAAAATAAAGAGAGTGACGCTTGACCGATTGATGTTTATATAAATTACTTTATTATTTGGAAACTTTTGATGAATCTAAGGACCATTTCCCTACGGTTATGCTTTTATTTAAATAATGTATGTATAATAAGCGAAACAAACGAAGCAAAAGTGGGAAGACTTGGTGTAAAGTGATGGGATATGCAAATGTTGAGATGTTAGGGTTTGTGTCATTCAACTTGTCCACTTATATTTTAGATATTATTTTTTATTAACACCCATTTATTTATCCAAATTTTCGGTTTTAGTGGGGTTTCTCTATTTTTTCTTAAAGTAATTTTGTTTAATTATTACTCTGGAAGCTACGATTTTGATATAACTGTTTGGAGGGTTGGAGCTGTGAGAACTGTTTATCAAAACAACTCTATTTGATTTCTATATAATTAACCTCTAATCCCATAAAACTTTCACCGTTTAGGTTTCATATGGCATAAGAAAGAAATAACATATGGTTGAATGATGAATAAAGAAGTTGCAATGATCATTTTATGCTGTGAAATCATAGCTCATTGACGTTTTTATCCTGTGTTTGATTTCTTGTAAAGCAACTTTAAAACATTTACTTCGCAAATTTTAAGGAAACAATTCAGTTCAAATGGCAATTCAACTTTATCCATGGTATGTAACAAAAGTCAGCTTAGGAGTTGAAAAAAACAATTTCAAGTTAACTATATATATGAATATTTATAATAAACCGTGGAAACATACAACATCATGTGAGTTCAATAATGCCAATAACTAATATATAGGTAGTTAGATACATGATTAAATCAAAAATCATCTTTAGAAGTGCAACATCCACTAAACTAAACGGTTTATTCCCCGTACATATGCGTATCATAGTGGAGTACATACATGATCTTATTATATAGAAGATTAAAGATTACATCAAAATGTCTTTGGAATAATTAAAGTTGAGAAATAGATGCTAAGAGGGGTCATGATGGGGAACACTAAAAACTTTATAGATTACCTTGTGAAAGGGGGCACTGATGAAATGGTCCAACCTCACTCACTACCCTATTGATTATAGTAGCTTTTACCTTTTTTTTGTTATTTGTCCTAAGAAAATATTTAAATTAATAAAGTTAAATTAGCAATTGTATGCTTATTGTTGGGGATTGGCCCCCACTTATCAGTTTTCACCCCTAGGCCATCAATGTGATTTGACTGCATAACTATGAATAAATGAGCCCTAATGGGAACAAAAACATTTTTCACCTCTTTTAGCCTTTAACACACTCCTCTTGTTGTCAATGATGTGAATCAGAATCACAATTCCACTATAGGTAGAATAGATAAATTCAAAATTTCAAAGTGAGGAGTACCCACAAACCAATCCTTTTGTCAAATGACTTCATTTTCAGAGGTTGGTCTTTTGTATATTAAGGTCCAATTGTTGACCTCCATCGATAATAGATCACTTAGATTATCTATCACATGATTTTTCTTTGAAAATTTTACATTGGCAAACGATATATTAAACTTGAAGAAGAGATAGGATTTGGTAAAGGCAAACACAAAGAGATCAATCTTAAATAATAATACCATATAAACACTAGCTAGGAGCATTTTTCTTCTTATTTTACTCACGAATATCAATGACTTACCAATTTATCAAATGCCAAAGAAGAAAAATGAAAATTTTCTCTTTCTTTCTTTTTTTGGCTCTTTATATTGGGTGGATTTGGTGTGAAGTATTCTGAAAGCACTGCAGGAAAAGCCACAAGACATTTGTTTATTTCTCATCATTAGTACCATCCAATTTCAAAAGATGAATAATGTAGAAAGAATTATAAAAAGAAAAATATAGTGTTAACAATCAGTCATATCCCACTGAACCACAAACACTTCAAAGCTCATGTGAATTAGATTTAGACCTCAAAGTGTTTCCCTTTTTGTATTATTTTTACATATATTTAAATATCACAGCAAATATATATGATTATGATCACAATAGACCTGCACATATGTTCCTCTTATTGTTTTTTTTTTGTGCAGAAATGATGTCAGATTCTATAATGTTATTATAAATCACAACATAACTTGGAACTTGATTTTGATGATGCAATAAGAAAGATATGAAAGAGTGGTATTATGAGTTATAGACCCATCTGAATACCTATAGAATATAGCAAAATCATTGCAATCTATCTCTCTCACACACTCTGATATCCCCACACCTATTAACTACTATTCATGGATACTCTTTTTTTCTCTCTTGAACAGGGAAAAGTGTCTAGGAAAGTGTTTGTAACAGTTGTTTATTGTCTATATTAGGTGCCCATACATATCCCAAAGTCTTAAGAAAAGAAGAGAATTTAAATTTTTAAAAGAAGAGAAAGAAAGCCAACTACCCAAATCATTTATGTAGTTTGGTTGGGGTTAGTGGGCAGGTATCATATCCAAGATGCAATAGGTTTATATAAAGTATATGTACACATATGCTACTTTTATGTTAATGTATACATGAAAGTCCTCTTCTTTTTCATGTGGATAGATATCATGGAAATCAGATTGGACTATGTCAATGGAATAAAAAGATCTTTTGTTGGGAAAAAGATAACTAAAGTGCTGATGTGGGTATCAAGAAACAATAAAAAGAAAACAAAAGAAAAGAGAAAAATGGAGAATCAAAAGTTTGGTACAATGTCTATGATCCACATTTTGAAAATAGCAAAGGTCTAACAGTAAAAAAAAACACAGACATGCATGAGGAGCTTCAGGCTCAAGATGTCATCATCTTTATTCATTTAATCAGCACCGAGTAATGACCACAAAGCAACACTTATTAACATAATCATGGAATTAGTTGGTATAACACTATAACTAGACCAATACAAGAATTAGATGCATTAAAGTTTAAGATCTGGAATATGTACTAATATCTAATACAGAAGAAGAAATGCAAATACTTCTGGAATATGTACTTGGCTATTAATTGATCACTGAATTAGATTTGGGGATTTGAAAAAAAAATGCTGAAAACGATTTTTCAAAAGAAAAAAAATGAGAGAGAGATTGGACCAAACAATGAAGGAAAATAATATTGGGTGATTGCATGATGTGTTCTTCTGTCCAAAACAGTACACATAATTCACAGAAAAAAATGGTTGGGACTGTAGTAGGACCACTCACCACTGTACAAAATAATGGACCATAGGAGTTTTTGTCCCCAAGATATCAAAACCTTCCATTCATGAATATGATACCCCCTAAAGTTTGATCTTTTATGTGTCAAGTTGTTTATAATGCATCATCATCATCATCTTAAAAAGTATCTAGCTGGGGCAGGGCTCTCCCCCTTTGGTTTTAAAGAAACACCACGTCTTTGTCTGTGTACCAGACAAGTTTTCCAAGAACAATCAATAGAGAACCTGCTGAAGTATTTTAGAAGAAGAAAAATTCAAATATCTAAAATGTGGTTATAAGTCTTTGTCAGTAGTTTTCTGTATAATCAAATGCAACATCAGCGTATATATTCCAATTCGTGGTTGATACGTTTAGATGTTAATGGATGATCCTTAAGTTTGGTCTGTGATTTGGCTTTATCAGGGAAAATGTAGAAAAGAGAAGAAAAAAATTGTATTAAAAGATGTGTGTTTAGTTGATTCGTGATGCTTCAATCAACCTCAAGATTTTGTCTTTATGCTTTGAATTGTGTACCCTTCATTTGGATGAAGATGCCAAATGACAAGGACATGAATCCATTAACTTGCTAAAGTTTTCAAGAAAAAAAAAGAAGAAGAATCTGACTTTGGATGTTCTTTTGTGCCAATAGGTGTGGATTTCAAATTGATATGTTTCAACTATATATAGGTTAGTTAGCATGTTCAAACAAGACACGGAACCTAACTAAAGGACATAAACTGACAACTAACTACGCAGTTCATCACGAGAAACCAAGTGTTTATTAGTCTTTATCCGTAAAGTAAAAATTGATTTATCATCAGCAGCCTATTACCATCCAACACAATGAGAAAGAGAGTTTTGTTTGTTTATCTCCACAAAACAAAACAGGGCCAGCAAAAATGAACGAGACAGGTCTTTGGTTCGTATATTATAATGCACTCTGTGGTCTAATAATGAAAACACTGACCTTTTGTTCTCAGGTCTCTCAAATGGGGAGTGTGGAGTGCGATTTAATTGTCCTTCCCTTTGGCTCTTTTTCACATGATGCCTTCACAAAGCCACATGAGTTTCTGGACCCCCTCTCTCTTGCATTCAAAATAAATGTTCCTTCGTGTGTGTTGTGTGTAAACACATAGAAGATTCTCCTTATCGTTTTCTCAAGAGAGTCGTGTACACTGAGTAAAAAACAAGTGTAGTTATAATACACAACAACCTCCACATGGACAAGATTGTTCACAATCACATTCACAGTACATAGTCACATCTCCCTTGGTACCGCGCTATGACACGTTCGAGCGTTCATCAAGATAGCATTCTCAATCAAACAGATAGTATTTACGGTTCTGTTTCTTGGACACAAGTCAATAATATCTTACACAAGTACTAGTACTCAACCATCGAGAGCTTTAGGTTGATAAGCAACCTGGGTTCGAAAACAACCTACTACACTCCACTATGTTACCACGCGGATATGACCCATTGTTTATGGCCCATTTGAATATTCGGGTAGACGGTTCATATGTGGATTTCACTTCTCTTTAGGATTATTGGATTAGTCTAGACTTTTTCATATATTCAAAGGGTTTAAACAAAAAAAATACAAGAAAATGATAAATCAAACCAAGAGTTGAGGCAAAGGACTTGTGAGGTCACATACCCATATAAATTTGGAGAAATTTTTTTAGTGTATATTTTTCTAAAAGTATTTTAATCTTTTGTTATATTTTGGTATTTGACCCCACTAATTTATGTTTATGTTTTCGTATGGCCCATTAATTTATTAGAAAAAACATTTTTGTAAAAGTATCATATATTATCAAGTTTTAATATAAAATTTAATATATTATGACCAGCAAGAAATATTTCTACCTCAGCCACCACCACCACATCACTGCTTCTAATTTTCAGAGCCCTTTAGACTAAATCTTATGTCTCTCTGGTTAAATGTAACATTAGGAGATAACACTTGAAGACTGCAATTGATCATTACACACACTCACTTCTCTCCGACCACAGAGTGAAACAAATCTCTCTTGGAACAATAACAAAGGACACTTCTCGATCAAACCAGAACCATCATAAGCTTCTTTGAGAAACACTGTACCCCTTGCACCTTTGTTAGTAATGTAGAAGATCCCTTGATGCTTTATCAAGCAGAGTATTAGTCTCGAAGGAAGCAAATACTCAGAGTGAAATGCGTCCAACTGAGAGCACGTCACTCTCTTCTCCATTGTTAAACTGAGCAGCTCGTGAAGCACGGCCACAACTCGTTTCCTAGCTTTAGGATCTGCAGAATCAAACCTTCTGGCGTTAAGGTAAGGAGATGGAAACTCCATCTTCTGCCACTTCTCAAACTCCTCTAGATAGCTCGCGTTTGGTCTAAAGCCAGGAGGAAACGAAACCTTGAACGCGTTTGGGCCTAAGAAGTTACCATCCTTTGTGATCCTAACCTTCTTTCTGTTCTCACTTCGATCAAGAACACGTGATAGCCTCTCTTCACGTGCGGTGATTGCTAGTGAAGAGTCCCAGTTCTCTAACACGAGATGAACTTTCCCATTAACAACCTTCAAAGAGAAAAAATCAGGATACTTGGGGATCAAGTTACTCTTAAAGTCCTGAGGCAAACCCATTGCAGATTGAATGAACTCAACTTTCTCCAAAGGCACTCTACAGTCAACAGACATCATCAGCAACTTCCTGAGATTGTTGACAAGAAGAGGCTCCATTGACTCTGTAGCTTCACTTTCCTCAGCTGCAATCTTATGAGCTTTCTCGGTTAGCATGACACAAGGAGGCTCTCTGTTTCCACCTCCAACGTGGAATATCGAAGGGTACTTCTCAATGGCAGCCATTAAGTTCCATTTGTGAACGAACCCAACGTGCTTCTCGAGGTCCCTTAGAAGAACCTTTCCATGTTTCTGGGATTGGATCATTGATTTGAGTTGAAGTATGAGAGATGGTTTCTTCTTTAGGTCTATGGCTTTGTCAAGCTCGTGAACTCTGTGGTATACTTTCTTCTTCGGTCTAAATCCTCCACCCGACTTGTGCCTCACCTGTACAGGAAACAGCCTCAAGTTTTCACTTTCTCTAAAGACACTCTTCTTCAGAAAGTGGTTCAGACAGGAAGAAACCAAACATCTTCTGTACTGTAATGGTTTTGGCATTATATCGAACATGTTGTGTGCATACTCCCAAACACAGAACAGCACGACGCTTTAGTTGCAACTTGTCTGAAAAGCTATTACACACGCCAAAAAGAATAATAAATACAAAACTCGGGCCCGTCGTGTTATGTATAACTCAGCCCAATGGACTGAGCCAATAAAAGATGTAATACATCATAAATTGGGCCCGAAGAGCTAATCTATAACTCGGCCCATTAGTTTAGATTTTCACTCCTCCATATATACTCTTGCTCAGAAACTGAATCATACCGGAAAAAAACAAACATCTTCTGTACAGTAATGGTTTAGACATTTTATCGAACCCCCAATGTGCACAATCGCGACCAATTACAGAACAACACAACACTTGAGTTACAACTTGTCTGAAGAAAAAGATTACACTCACCAAAAGGAAAATAACCGAGTGTACAGAAAAAAAGGAAAATAAAAACAAACTCGGGCCTATAAGAGAAGAAAAAACTATAATTTTTCCATAGATTTGGCCCGATGAGTTCTATAAGAAGGCCCAATGGACGGAGCCCATAAAAGAAAGTTCAAATTTTCGCTCCCTTTTATAGCTTGTCTTCCAAGTCGGAGAGAGGAGTGACTTGTAGCTTCAAGCCTTTACGCTTCCTGATATGATATCTGCTACTATGCCCGAGAACCATTTTCCATAGGATCCGAAGTCAACATGTCCCAATGATCGAAGATAGTATGAGGAAAAGCATGTCCTGATATTGCAGCCCAACCGTGGAAGCCCCTAGTCCGATGATTTTACTGAGTTGCATTAATGTTTTCATGTTACCCCCCTCCCCCACACACAAAAAAAAAAAATTATGCAGCTTTTAGTAGAGAAAAAACTTACAAAAAATCTTAACGTATAAGTAAAACTGTTAGAAGTAGATCTTCGTGAAGAAATTCGTAATAGTGGAGTCAAAAATTTATATAAAAGTTTTAGAGTGGTACAATCCGACGTAATGGATAAGTATTTATGACAAAAAAAAGCATATTCGATATATACACATTGTGTTACCCAATACATATGTTTATTTATTTACTTAGCATCATTTAAATTCGACATCACTTTTAATTTGGTAATTCATAGTTTTCAAATGGAAAATATTATCTACTATATATACAACTATTTTAATATGTTCGCTATTCCATAAAAACATCGTTTTCTGTTTCAAATAGATTATTTTGGTTTTCGATTAGAGAAAAAAAAACTTAACATAATAATGAAAGATTAACTAATATATAGATATATAAATTTCTGTATCATTTTGACCATTGCAAATTAGGAAATGCTTGAATGTTTTATTATAAATGCGATTGGTCCTTAGTTTAAGAAATTTATCCAAACTTAGAAAAATACTTAAGCTTCGAATATTACAAGTTACAAACTGCACAATAGTAACAACAAATTATATATATGTTTTTGTTACTATTAAGACTGGACCGCAGTTGTTGTTACCGATCGAACTCTTATTATATGCATTAATAAAAATTAGGTAATTCTTTTTTTGTAGCTTAATTAGGAAGTCCATTTAAAAGTGAAATTGACCATGACTTTTTTCTTGAATACGTAGACATATGGAATAGATTTCATACCTTTCTAACTCATCCCAAATCAAAATAATACTTAATATACATCCAAATTCTTTTAATAAAAATGAATTGGGACCACCAATCATATACCGTCTCTGCCTCTGCGTGTGCCACTCTACTCTCTTATATACATTAAACCTACATTCGCATAATTGTCCGTTTCTCTCTATCCACTGTCTGAAACCAAACATGAAGTCTCCGCTTCGCCGCTACTCACAAGTCGCCGATTCCTCCTCTTCCCACCACTCTTTTTGCTGCAACCAGATTTTCCGCCGCGATGTTCATCACCCGACATCGTTCTTGGTTAAACGAGCAACCACCGTGGCATCGAGTATCCCTTCAGGACTTGTGCCGGTCGACGTCGGTGAGAAGATGGACCGGTTCTTGGTGAGTGCAGAGCTGCTTAACCACCCTGTGTTCGTCGGTTTGCTTAACCGATCTGCTCAGGAGTACGGTTACGCTCAGAAAGGTGTTCTTCATATCCCATGTAACGTCTTCGTGTTTGAGCGAGTCATTGAGGCTCTCCGATCTGGAGCCTCTCAGTCTCGTGATGTGCCGGAGCTTGTTGCATCGTTAACAGGCGATGAAGATGTGTCTCTGTGGTTACCTGGAGTTACAGAGTAGCTGATGGTTGTGTTTCTTGATCTATAGCCAAGGATATTTTTGTTTGATCTTCTCCTTTTATTGTACTGATCAAAGAAAATATTTTTGATGATTGAAATGAGAAGTTTATTTTTGGTTTCATCTCCGAATGTTTTTTTTATGTGAATAAATAAAGTGACGAAAACTATACGGATAATCATCAGTTATCTAATCAAAACGCAAGTTATCCACTGTAGTGTAGTTTAACTATTAAATCTAATCATTTTAAAAAGAAATTAGTCTAAAAGGAATTGACTAATAAATGATAAAGATGTTGATTATACTGCCATGATATCTTCCCAGCACCTAACATTTCCCCAATAAATTGATTAAAAATGATCAGATGTGAGTCATACAATTTAAAATAAATTGAAAGTATTTGTTTATTATATATAACAACATAAGTATATACTAAAAAGTCATATAACTAATCAAGTGGATATTGATTTCAGAGAATCAGACAAGCTATAATTTATTTATATCTTGTACGTTAACCTTTTGAAATTTGGAATAATAACATGAACAGATGTTATATCATCGTCTTATGTTTAATAGTGAGACAGTGACCTACATTAAGTTGTATGTATTTTTAAGAAATCAGCATCATGAATATGTCACGCAATGCTCTCAACTATGCGATGTAACATCCATTGAATTTCAATTCTTTTTGTCAGTTGAAAAAGAAATAGCTAAATGAAACTTAGGATCTGAAATAATGATTATCTCACACGATTTATTGTGATTATTTTTAAGAATAGGATAAAATGTTCTCACATGGCCATATCTTGCATGTACCGTTGTACGGGCTGGACTCTTCGTGGGAAACAATTTGCTCCTCTGTTCACAGATTACAGCATATATTTGGTGAGATTAACAATTCTGTTCAAGTACACGGTTTAGAGATGTGGCGACCTATGTGTGGTTAAAAGGATGATATCGCGTATCTTTCAAGCTCTAGAGCACATGTATTAGACTACGTTGTTTTGTCCGAATGTTACAATTTTATACTACAACGTTGGTACGACGTACTAAGCGAGTTTTTAAATAGATGAACTGGAATGATCGTAATCTTCCTTATTATCTACAAGATTCTTCCATGATTACCAAGGTGGCTGTGAATTAAAAGAAACTCACTTCGAATGAACTATTACTAAAACATTATATAGAAAAGTACTCAAAATCTACTTCACCAAAACTATTCTCAAAATTAGATCGAACAAAAATTTTAAATGATAAATTTATAGTTGAAGCAAGGTAAAACATCAAAAGGATAAAAGTGGTTTTTCAAATTCTCTTCTTAGATTTAGGGCTCTTCGTTGGTTTCTTCTTCGCCACGGTACTCAGTTTCTTCGTTGGTTTCTTCTTCGCCAAGTTACTCTGTTTCTTCTTCTCAAACTCCATTATCACTCTCTCGTCCTCTTTAATGCCTCTTAGAATGGTAAAATTCTCTTTCAGCTTCTTCTTGAGCTCAACGATGTCAGTTTCCGGAACATCCTTACCTTCTTCACCACCACTCTCTCGTTTCCGTTTGTTGTTCAGCTTCCGAGACTCGCTCTTAGGCTCAAACGATTCCTTCAGAAGAGAGTAATCCGCAAACGCCTGCTGCGGAGTCACCGCAGAAAGAAACGTTTGGTTTTGAGAAGTGTTCATGTTGGAGATTGTTCCAGCCATCGTTGAGATCGCTGGGTGGTAGTGTTTGGTCAAGAGGTTGAGTTCCCAAAGCACTGATGCGAAGGCCCCGCTTAAGTTAGGATCTGTTGCGTATGGCTGATACTTCTGCAAATTGAGATATTTGTATAAATATCCGAAAGTAAAATTTGTATTTAATATAAGAGTAATGATCAGTGACGTACTGCGATTGAACCGGACACAGAGCCGCCTCCAACATCGTTCTCTAGAAGGTTTCTGCATTTGACGTTCCTCTGGAGGAGATTCTTCAAGGTGACAAGCGCTGTAACAGAATTGCAGAGTGAGAAACGGTTTTTGAGGATGAATGTGTTTAGTGATGTTTGTTACCTGACATAGACTCGGCACAGCCAAAGCATAGCGCGAATGTGGCTAAACGTTTAACAAACGCAGCTGCTTTTTGCATGTCTTGGTGTCTGTCATCGCACAACATTATCTTCAGAGACTCGGCCAACACTTCACCTGAATCTCTGTTTCCACATCACAAAGCATCTCAAGAGTCAACTAGATTCAAGCTTATTCCGCGGTTTAAAAAAGTTATTAACAAACCTTCCAGGGCGGTACTCGAGGAGGAGGTTGTAAAGCTGGACAAAGAAGTCTTGCAAGTCGACGTTCAAGGCGTTTAAGTTGCTCCTCATGACTTTGAATGCAACAAGGCAGCACCTCAGGCGTTCAGATACTGTCAACAGTTTCGAGTTTTTCTTCTTTGTGGTGGAGACGCTGCTGCTGGAAGCAAGCTTCTTTAGATAGTTCATGAGATCTCCGATGTAGTCCAAGTCCAATTGCTGAGTGAATTTCCCCAACCCATCCAAGCATGGAGCAAGCAAAGGGTGCGGACCGAAGGCGCCAGGATTCAAAGTCGTGTCTTCTTCTGTGCTGCTGCAATTAGTCAAAGTCACAACGTTAAAAAAAAAATCACAAAACATTGAGTAAGAAATGTAACCAGCTAATATAATTATCGGTGACTGCAAAGCCCTGCAAGAACTAATTTATCAATCTGTGGAAATACCTTTCGCCAATTGAAAACATTGTTTTTCTAAGGATACGGAAGTAAGTCTCAAAAACAGCAGATAGTGTCTCGGTCTGCATCTTTCGCCGCTCCATAGCATCTGGTTCATAGGTAACTCCCCTGTAATCAGCATTAACCTGAAAAAAAGTCATCAAGGAGATACCACTTTAGATCAAAGGAACAGTAAGACCCGGAACTTCTGATGTTATGGTCGTACACTTGTCAAAAGCAGGGAAAACAATAGCAAACCCTCAAATTTTACACCAGCAGATCTATTGCACAAGAGTAAAGTAAATTACCTCATCTCTGATCTTAGACATCATTTCTCGCTTGGATTTCTTCCTCTCATTTTCTTGCACTTGGTTTTGCTCCTCTTGGTTATTTCTTTTATCATTTTTCTTAAATTTCTTCTTGTTGGCTTCCTCTCTGTCACGCTTTCCAATATCCTCGTCAAAGCGTATGGACATGAACACCTAAAGACAGATAAAACCAAAGGGGAAATGACAACAGAGCAGAGACAAAGAGATAAGAAAATATAAACCAGATTGTTCTTGGAGAATACTTTCCCAATAGTTTCACGCCTTGTATTAGTCTTACGATATAAAAATATTAAGTTTGAGATCTAGCCTTATCACATCAGGAGCAGTTCTGACACCTCTACCAAGTTAAATGGTGCATAAATGTGTGGTTCTTAGATTGTTGAAATAAAACCAATTGGTATACCTCAATAGAGTTAGGATGAAGCTGGCAATTTTGAGATTTGACTTGATCAGCAATCAAGCGTACAGCTTGCACGGTCAGCTCACCGCCATGTTTACCTTCGTTGGAGAAAAGAGACCTAATAGTAGAGCAACAGAGTCTCCTGCAAACACAAACATGCGCAACAAGTGAGTCAGATAGGGTCCAAATAGATGCAATTGCAGTAAAATGACATGACTATGACAAAAGGGATATTAACACTTCTACTACGAGTTATAATCCATGAAATCTCAGTTGAAAATCATTCAAGATCTTAGAAAAAGAGTTAGAACAACCAGGACCTTACGACTTCGTCTGGGGAGCTAATATTTCTGACAACAGCAGTTAACAGGTTATCACGGAAGTTGAAGTGAGGTTTCGCATCCAGCAATGTACAAATGCACCGATTGGCAACTTGGTTGTATACTGGCTGCCTTTCAAAGGCCATCAACTTCTGCAGATATGACTGTTAAGGACATCAACAGCAAAGGAAAATGTGTTAGAAATATATTCAGAGGAATAAAGAATTAGATATAATCGATATGCATACCTTGTATGCTTTTAATAAAGTTGACTCATAGAACCGTGTTTTCTTTACTTCCTTTGAGACCTTCATCTCGAGCTCTTTGTCTGTAGGAAGTCTAATCCGATAGCTGGCACCACCAACAAAATCAAAGATGTCAATTCCAACACCAAAAAGGGAGAAAAATAAAAGACTGGCTAGCAAAAAAAAGTGTAAGAAAGAAATTGATAAAATTACCCAGGAATAATATCTTTAAATACGGCCAACACAGATAACAAGCAAAGTTTCACTATCTTTGCATTCTCATCTTTGGAGATGTCTAACATTTCCTTCAAGGATCTTATGTTAGCGTCTGGATCAGAAAGTAGTAGCATTCCCAACTCTGCAAGTCTGTTCTTCTTATTTTCAAACGACTCTTCAGCAGATAGTTCTTCTTTCACTTCAGCCTGACCAAAGAAGAAAGACATTCACATGTTAAGAAATGATAAAAGAAACGTATTAAAATCACAAAACCCTTAAGCTGATATTAATTTCTTTTATGGAAAGGTAATAGCAAGGTCAAGATGCACAAAGCTATCAAGTATGATGCTCATAAAAAAAGCGTATCATCAAATAATGAAAAATCAAAACTTTTTGCAACTTAATAAAATGGAAAAAAAATAATAGAAAAACTCAAAACAAGCATTACCAGAACTGCTGCTTGGGGTGTTTCCTCCTCTTGTAAGATCTCTTCAGGCACTTCCTTCTCTTGTTTCTTTGCCTCCTTTTTACTCTTTTTAGCTTTTGCTCTCCTCTGAGATTTGTTCAATATATGTTCATCTTCCAGGACATCCTCTTCTTCTGCTTCCTCTGGATCTGCTGCAGCTAATTTCGACTTCTTTGTCACTGAACCATATCAAAACAAGCAATCAGTAGCCACAAAAACAGATAAGAATCCTTTAATTATGTCATCATAATAATTTTCGTTGATTACCAGTTCGAAAATGGAGTTTTCCATCTAAAGTCTTGACAGGGAGCACATCAACAGGATCCACTTGGATCTCGTTACTCCCTTTCTCTTCTTGTTGGACATTCTTCTTTGATCTTTCTTCCTCATACTTATCCTCCACTGTCTTTGCTTCACCAACGCATTGCCTAGCATCACCACCAAAAAACAAGATATCATCAACACATTGAATATAACAAAACAAGACCTCTTTGGCTCATAGCTTGCGAATATATATATTGAACACTAAACTTATTCGCTTATACTAAGCAACCACTAACACAGAATGAATCTCAAATTCGACCGAAGAATCATAAAAGGAGCTATAGGCACCTGTTGATAGCAGTGGTGTCGATTCGAGAGACGAATCGGGCGTAATCCTTGTTCTCTTCGACGTACTTCACATCCTCGTCGGAAAACTCAATCTCCTCTTCTCTTACTTCCGGCGGAAGCTGCGGCGGAGGAATTGCCTTGTCTTTGCGGCGATTTTTCCCCATTTTATCCCTCGCTAGTTCAGTAGCAGCAGCGACGGAGAAGAGAGAGGTAGGTTTTGGTTAAATTTTAAATTAGGGTTCAGGGTTTTTGAGCTACGAGCTAGAATATATAGTTAAATAATTATATTGAGATGTAACAGCTTCACATTGGGCCAGGCCCATTTGTTGGTAGCGCTAAGTTTAAATGGACCCAAAGTGGTCTCTATGGGGGTTTAATTTAAATTTTTCACATTTTCAGAGGTTGACGTACTAAGATAATCACATGAGAACATGTAAGATTTGTATTGTTCATGCTGTATTGTTTTTTCTTATTCGTTTTTTGGGGTTTTGCATGAAAATCAAAGATGAAATAATTAAAATCCAAAGTTAATAAATGAAGAAAACAAGAAGCTGACACGTGGACTTTAAATGTTTTCGTGAAGGAAAGAAACAAATTTCATAAATGTAAGCAGGAGCATTGATTACAATTTAATAGATGTCACGGTCCAAATTAATTGAATTCGTTTCCATTAGGATGACTTTCTTATCAATTTCTTTTCTTTCTTCCTCATTTTTTTCATTCATTATATTATCTAAAATCCACGAAAGATAGCTTTAAATTGTAGCTTCGTTTATGTTTACATGAAATTAGACTAGTATTATATTTTCAAATTTTCAGTGAATATGACACCTATATATATTTTAAGATAGTGTTGTCATTTAGTTATAGATGTAAACCTAATTTCATAACTGTAGACGTACGAAGACTTTACGCTAGATTTTTTATTTTGGATAAAGACGAATATCAAACTATATATATATTATACGTATCTGGAGAGTCTTTAAATGCCACACATTCAGAAATGTTAAATGCCAAAACTATGCTACGTACGAAGTATTATTATTTATGGTCCCACTCTGGTTTTATATAAAGTACCATTAATCAATCTCATCTACTCGTCGACCGTAATAAAATACTACCGCAAGACCTTTAGTCCATGCATCTACATGCATGTTGCATTACTACGTTTCCTTACGTTGATATATTATTTTTTATAAATAAAAAGTTTGTCATATTTATTATTGGTATTTTTAGTATACTTACCTGTGACTTATTATACGTTAGCTGCAGTTATTGATCATGCATACCAATATATGTGCACTGTTGATTAAGCAGTTGAAGGTAGGTCGGCATATTTTTAAATGACCTTATGATCAAATTAAATTCTCCAAACTTAACCACAGGTATTACAACATTAAATTCTCTTAGAAATTGAAGAGTTGTCCCATTTAATTGGCCTTTTCTGTAATCAATTTTCGTCAAACACATTTGAATACTATTTCTGTTTTTTTTAGTTTGTTGAAGGTATCATGCATGCAAACCTCTTCATAGTTTCATTTAGTAGTCAATCAATTCTCTCTAAATCTACTTACCTTTTAGGCAAAGAAGAATTTGGATTGAAGTAGTATGTTTTTTTATATTTACAACATAAAGCTTGACTATAAATGTATTAATTATATACTCGACTAACAATTTTTAATAAGTTTACACCAACAATAAATTAACGAATTTAGTTTATTTTAAAATTTAAAATTTATCATTATTAAATAAAAATATAATAAAAGCATTATAATCTATCTTTTCCGCAATATTTTTTTTTGTTAAAAGAAATTTATCTTCTGATAACGTATGGAGTATATAAATGAATTAACTGTCAACAACAAAAAGTGTTCTTTCTACAAAAGACAAAACGAATTTAGATGAACAAATACAATGAATGTAACTATCGTCCAACCAACCATGCATAGACTTTGTGTAATTCAAAGTAAAATTGAGTTTAACATAATCGTAATACAATTAAATATTTTGATCCATAAATGCCATATTTCTTGTTCTAAATAATTCTATTCTACCTAGTAGTAATTACTATTTTTTGATCGTTCAACTAACGCATTTACAGAAAATAGTAGCACCCTTCAAATTCCATCGCATCAAATTTTTGGGTCTTTCTTTTCAAATTTTATCTATCATTTACAACATATCATCAAGAAGACCCCCAAAGAATAAAAGACGTTCCAATTAAGCCCCATAACTTTCAAATTGAAATATTAAGATCAATCTTAACCTTCTTCTTCGTTGAAGAACTCGTAGGCAGAGAAACAACGGTATCGCATCTCGGACATCTCGGGTTGTTCTTCATCACCAAAACGTAGCTCAAACATCCTGGACACCCAGCCGCCACCGGCGACGACGACGCAACCTCCGCCCCACGATGATGATGACGATCGTCCGGCGATTGCCGTTTCTTCAACACAACCGGATCTCTCTCGGCTCTCTCGAGAGCTGATTTCACCTTGTCAAGCGTGCAAACGCTCTGAAAATTACGGTTCGGCGGGAGAAGCTTCAGCTCCGGCGAGGTGTCGTCGAAGAGGTTAAGCAACGGCTTCGCGTGAGAGTTTGTTGGATTCGGAGGGAACAAATTCAAATCCTGAAACGACGACGACGTCGTTGGCAATGTTAGATTGGATTGATCTGCGTTTGTTATCGACGAGGAGCTCGTCGAGTTGCATCGCTGCAAATAAACCTTCCCTGACTGTTTCAAAAATTCAAAAAATCAATCTCTCTGTTTCGTTCGATTCGAAATCAATTACAAAGCTGAGGAGAGAGAGTGATCGAATCGAAACGAACCTTGAGATCGAGACGCTTCTCCCATCCGGTGGGGACTTGGAGATCGAGGTCTAGCTCTAGTGACCGATCACCTCCCCCTCCTCCTCCTCTGCTTCCGAGGAGATCGCGAGTCATCGGCGCCGTCGTCGATTTCGCGCCGGAGGATTCTTTCGCATCGTTGTAACCGTTTAGTAACCGTACGAGGGAGCTGACGTCAGCGGCCATACCAGAATCGAGAGAGATAAAAAGAGAGCGAGCGAGAGAGAGAGAGAGAGAGTAATGGGCTGTGTAAAAAAAATGCGGAGAGGGGTTATATAGAAGGAGCCAATATTAAGAGCCGAATTGTAGAAATGAAGATTGTAGAGGAAAATTAAATGCAAATTTAATTATTTTATTAATTGCTGTAATTTATCCTATACGTTTCATATTAAATATTTATTGTCAATTTTGAAATTTAGTTTTTGATGCATGTGTTTGATAAAATTTACAATTCCTTGTTTATTACTCCTTCTGTTTTTAAAAGATGCATATTCTAGAATTTTCACATATATTAAGAAAACTCATTAAATATGCATTGTTTTTTTATGAATAACAATTTTTCATAAGTTTTAGCTAATAGAAATTCAATAAACACCATTAATTTTTTTTGAAACTTACAATTTTTCATAAAATCAAACATTAAAAAAGTAAAAAATGTATATTTTTGAAACAATTTGTTTTTCCAGAACACATCTTTTATGAACGGAGTGAGTAATTAGCTATAAATATTAATTCAAACAAAAAAATAAAAATAATAGTAGTATGTAATAAAAGAATCAGCATGCTAAACCATTAGCTAATTAGTTGTAAATTTTTCTATACGTTTCATATTAAATATTTATTGTAAATCTTGAATTTTATATTTTGAATGTATGTGTTTGATAAAATTTTCAATTTCATTTATATTTTATTAATTTGCAATAAAAATATTAATAAGAGTAAAATATATAATAAAAACTAGCATGTAGTACTCAAATTTCTTAATCAGCTAATTAATGAGTGATATTGTATAACTAATTTGGCTATCTAAACCATTTAAAAATAGCTTTAGCTAGTAAAAGCAATATACTACTTCTTCTGTTTCTTAATGATAGATTTTTTAGAAAAAGTGTTTGTTTTATAAAGATGTTTTTTTTTTGTGTTTTCTATGAAAAAATTATAAGCTTCAAGAAAATTAATTAACTTTGTTGAATTATTATTGATTAAAAGTTATTGAAAATTGAAAATTATAGAAAACGATACATTTTTTATGGTAGTTTAATGTGTTTTCTTAATATGTGTGAAAATACTAAAAAGTTTTTTGACCAAAAAAAGTCTATTTTTTAAGAACGGATAGAGTATTATTCAATATTTACAACAAAAAAAAATGTTGTTGAATTTGATTTTTATTGTTTTCTTTCAGAGTTGATTTACATTGCTTTCTCTGGTGTAGAAGCTATGTAGTATTAATGAGGAGGTTACATTTATCGTTGTACCATTATTGACTAGCATTTAAATTTAATGAATTTAATGTGTGTTGATCTCTAACCCTTTTTTTCTTTCCCCTACTTCACGCTCTACACGTTTTCTAACTATTCGATTTCTTACGTACCCTTACCATATTTTTGTCACATTTAACTTTCTATTTAATTTTACATCTTTATGACATTAAATTTATACATCCTCCTTCTTCACAACAGCAATATCGAACCCACTATTGATACCTAAATGTATTGTTTCTTATATGTTTCCTTATAATATACAGTAGTATTTTCTTGTAATTATTTTAGTATTTTCTTGTACTGTTAGTTTTTTTTGCCAACTTTTGTAGTAATCGTCGAATGGAGGAGAGACAGAGCCAAAGTGTCTTAAATGCGATAGTGAGAGCATTAAATGCTAAGCGTCTCTCCATAATTACTTTTCAAACCTTATTACTTCAACTAGATTTTTTAACCGCGCTACGCGCGGATAAGATATTATATGTATTTTTCTATTCTAAAAAATAATGTATAATATTATATTATATTATTTAAAGAATATAAATAAGACTACATAACATAAATATTTTTTTTTTATTTTCTTTGTGGAAATCATTATGTTGTTTGATTGTTGTAGTTGATTCACATATTTGCATAGATATTTGTGATAGATGAATAACTATATTTTTATTATCAGTAAATAGTATATATTCATTATATAATATAAGAAAAATGAAATTATTTACTTTTTAACAAACTTGTCTCATGTTGGGGACTCGGTTATAGACATATCATATTCGAAGGAAACATTTTTACACTTATCAATCTTTTTAACAATCAAGAAACAAATCTGAATATCAAAACAATATCTCATACGATCTCTTTGTGGAATAACTGCTCTGAAAAAATTGAATTTATGCATCAAAAAGGACAGGAAATAGATGTGCAGATATGTTATCTAAGTCAGCTTCACAAAGTACTATTCATAGTTCATATATCATTAATGTCCATCCTATTTTTTTGTCTACCATTTCTTAAACATCTTGAAATAACTAATATTAATTAATAATAAACTTTTTGGTGGAAAAAAAATCATATTTGTCAAATTATCGCTTAATTATTTTATTAATATGGTCTAAGAAGCTTTCAAGTGATATCATAGTTTAATTTATTAGTTTTTTTGTTAATTTTTAGAATTTTTTGTATTTAAGATTTTTTTCCATATTAAACTTCTATTTCTTTCACAAAATTGATATATATATATATATATGTCGTAAAAATTACCATCAAATCAGTTTTACTTATTTATTATTTTGTTTTAACGAAAATACACTTTTTAAATAATTTAATTTAAAATAAAATTATAAATTAATTTGCTGTATTCTAACAATTTCATTGATTTAATTAATTTGCTTTGGTGGATAACTTAAAAAGTTTTCATATGAATCAGGGAAAGCAAGCTTATGTTGTTATATTATATTTATTTTGTGTATATAGAATCTATATATAATGCTAGTGTAATAAAGAAAGAACATTATTTTTTTGTAACTTCAAAAAGATACATTATTACAATTTGAAATGAATCAAAATTGAATAAAATGGTAATTAAATATTTGTAAATCTAATTGTTTAGTTGGATTCTCATGAAAAAAAATCGATTGGTTAAACAAATGTTTCAAAATTTGTTGTGGTATTGTTTTGTCTATAAATTATAAAATTTATTGAATTAATATATTTAATTATTGCATCCTTAAATAATATTTTATTAAGACATTAGAGAAATATGTTTTGAGTTGTTTTGTCAAAATTGTACAAAAATCTATGCTTTTTCATATTTGTAACTTAAAAAAGATACATTATGACAATTTGAAATTAATCAAAATTGAATAAAATGGTAATTAAATATTTGTAAATCTAATTGTTTTTTTATCTTGTTTAGTTGGATTCTCATGAAAAAAAACGATAGGTTAAACAAATGTTTCAAAATTTGTTGTGTTATTGTTTTGCCTATAAATTACAAAATTTATTGAATTAATATATTTAATTATTGCACCCTTAAATAATATTTTATTAAGACATTAGAGAAGTATGTTTTGAGTTGTTTTGTCAAAATTGTACAAAAATTTATGCTTTTTCATATTTGTCACGAAAATTTATATGTTAAACTTCTTTTTACAAAATTCTTAACTTTGTCACGAAAACAAAAATCTATGCTTTTTCATATTTGTCAACGTTCTCACACTTTCAAAGAATATATTAGCTTAGTCACTTACTTATTTTTTTTTTACAAAACAAAGTATCGGAGTCTTGAAAGTTGAATTCATATTATTCTAAATGTACATAAGAGTTTGTGATTACATACTTAGTGGTTCTTGTATATGTGTCCAAGAAAGTTTCAATGGCTTAGTGGTAATTGTCATATATATATATCATACTAACCCGGGTTTGATCCTCACTTTCGCATTGTTTTTTCATTTTTTACGAAAAATAAATGAGATGACATGGCAATTTTGGGCTTTCTGATTGGTTGATTTTTCTATCCTACGTGGACACTCTCTCCATGGCTTATACCCCCCTTGGCAATTTATATGTTAAACTTACTTTTACAAAATTCTTAACTTTGTCACGAAAACAAAAATCTATGTTTTTTCATATTTGTCAACGTTCTCACACTTTCAAAGAATATATTAGCTTAGTCACTTACTTATTTTTTTTTTACAAAACAAAGTATCGGAGTCTTGAAAGTTGAATTCATATTATTCTAAATGTACATAAGAGTTTGTGATTACATACTTAGTGGTTCTTGTATATGTGTCCAGGAAAGTTTCAATGGCTTAGTGGTAACTGTCCTATATATATTTCATACTAACCCGGGTTCGAACCTCACTTTCGCATTGTTTTTTCATTTTTTACGAAAAATAAATGAGATGACATGGCAATTTCGGGCTTTCTGATTGGTTGATTTTTCTATCCTACGTGGACACTCTCTCCATGGCTTATATCCCCCTTTTAGTATAGTATATATAGATTAGTGATTTGACTCATTCCTTTTTGTTAGTCAACCGTGGTTAGTTAATACTTAATACTAGTACTAGTAGCACGGATTAGTGACTAATATGCAATTAATTACGCAAGAAAATCGTTACAGATTTTTTAAAATCTTCATTTCAGTTGCCGTTTCGAACTTTTTTCCATGTTGTTGGCTTTGAAAACACATTTCCGACACTTCCTAAATCGTGTTTAAATTACAATCACGGGAAAAACTATACCGACGTTATTTATGTATTTTGCTTAATTGTTTGCAAGTCATCATTTAGAAAAGTATTTGTATAATTAATGGCAACAGAAATGGGAAGATATTAGTTAATTGGCTTTTTTAGGAAATAGGAAGGTGTAAGCATTTAAGAACAGAGCCATATAGCTTTGAATAAGTTTCTTTTATTTTTCTACAATTTTCTATTTAGGCTGACGAATTGATGATGCTCACGGATGATATTCTTAAATACCTAACATTAATACCACCCTTTATTTACATACACAAACACTTTATCGGGATTGATCAATTGACGTAGGAAAGTTACTTCTAATAAATATCTCAACAAATTGTTTCAAAAAATAAAATAATATTTCAACAAACTTTTTCTGAACAATTTATATGTTATTTGGTGTACATTAATGTATATTCATAGAATATTTAAACCAATGGTTTTCGAGTTTTTTGTTTGTGAGGATACTTTCTCCTAACCAGACGGCTGGTTCTAAATGTGTAACCGTATCAATATAAAATGCAATGTGTATTAAATTTGGTATATTAATGTTTATGGCAGTGAGACTGGTCTTAGGATTTCAATGCATTTAAATGGAAAGATTGGTGAGGTTATTAAATTGAAAATTAAATGAAATTAGATTTATTTTAATGCACATAATAAACCTTAAAATCCCAGGCATTTACTCACTCTGAAATCTATTTAAGTATTAAAATATAAATTCTCCGTTTTATTTTCTTTTAGGTTGGAGTGGAATATTGGTTTCCTTAAATGTAGAATATATATACTGCATGATTTATTTGTAAGCGAAATACATACAGTATTTGTTTTGTATACATCCAAGCGCTGCACAAGCATTCCAATAAATATCCAAAATAGATTGATCGAGCACAGTGATAGAATATAGTATCAACAAATACTCACATGCTTGTAACAAAAAAAAGGAACTCACATGTGAACAAGGAACTAAAGAGAGTTTCATAAACTAAAAAATTAGGTCGAGGTTGAGGTCGAGAATCAAGTGTGTTTTTCATCTATGGATATATCTGTAGCTCGTGGGTTTCAAAAAATAGGCCCATGTAGAGTGTACTAAGCGCATTCTTAACTTAAGCCCCAACTATTATTCCTTTCATCTTGTTTTGAGTATATGTACTTATGGCCGTTAATCCTTAATTCTCTTTCTAATACCAAACTAGGATAAGACCCGCGCCTTGCGCGGGATTAAGTTATTATTTTTATTATATTTTGGAGAATGAAACAATAGTTTGGCTTCATTTGGATTACAGGTGTTCAATCCGGATATCGGGTTGGTTTCGGTTCGGTTCGGTTTTTTCGGTATTTGGTTAGTAAAATATAACTACTATTCTAAATCCATATTTACTTTGACTTTAGTCTTTCACATACTTTTGAAAGATTTCAACTGGACGACTAAATTGATCAGCCAATCTTGTTGTTTTAAATCATTAGTGTACATATATATATATATATATATATATTATTTAGTTTGAATATTTATTAAATAAAAATTCATATGCGTTATATTTTATGATCATTTGTAACTTATTATAACAAAAAAATAATCTATTGATCACAAAATTTTCAGAGTGGGAATATTCAAATTTCTAATAATATATAGACGTTTTGAAAAATTCAAATATAACATATAAGAAAAAATAAAAATGTTTTTATTATATATTTAATGTGATTTTTTAATATCTTTCAATAATATAAAATTAAAAAAAAAGAACTAAGATACCAAAATTGTTCTCAAATATTTATTATTCATAATAATTAATTTTCATATATACGTTAATCATATTAGGTAATTTCGTAGCTTCTAATTAAGGAAAGTGCAAAAAAAAGTTTGGTAGATTATTTATCAATTCGATAGTTAGTTTAATAAAAAATATAATGTAAGTCAAGATGGACCAACCTATTTTTCTAAGAATAGTATATTTTATATAGTCATTTATTATATGAGAATTTTTAATCATACAGTTCTATGATCATTCATATCATTTTATAAATGAATATTTAAATCATCGATAACAAAATTTTCAATGTGAAATCTTTAATAAGTTTATAAATTATAAATGTTTTTGAAAATTCATTGAAAGTTTTAATATTAAAATATTTATGTAATCTTATGGTATATAGTATAATCTATATATATATATATGTTTTATTATTAAATGATATTTTTTTACTCATATGGTTTTAAAATAATGTGTATCTTCTTATAATATTAAATAAAAGTTCATATTAATACAATTTTATGATCATTTGTAACTTATTATGACAAAAAAAATAATCTATTGATCACAAAATTTTCAGAGTGGGGATCTTCAAATTTCTAATAATTTATAGACGTTTTGAAAAATTCAAAATATAACATATAAGAAAAAATTTAAATGTTTTTATTATATATTTAATGTGATTTTTAAATATATTTTAATAATATAAAATTAAAAAAAGAACTAAGAAACAAAAATTGTTATCAAATATTTATTATTCATTATAATTAATTTTCACATATACGTTAATCATATTAGGTAATTTCGTAGCTTTTATTTAAGGAAAGTGCAAAACATTTTTTGGTACGTTATTTATCAATTCGATAGTTAGTTTAATAAAAAGTGTAATATAAGTTAAGATGGACCAACCTATTTTTCTAGGAATAGTATATTTTGTATAGTTATTTATTAAATAGGAATTTATAATCATACGGTTCTATGATCGTTCATATCGTTTTATAACAAAATATTTAAATCATCGATAACAAAATTTTCAATCTGAAATCTTTAATAAGTTTATAATTTTTAAATGTTCTTGAAAATTCATTGAAAGTTTTAATATTAAAATATTTATGTAATCTTATGGTATATAGTGTTTAATATATATATATATATATTTATTTTATTATTAAATGATATTTTTTGCTCATATGGTTTTAAAATCATATGTATCTTCTTATATTAAAAATGTTAAACTATTGATCATTAATTTTTAACATAATAATTTTAATAGTTTTAGTCATTTATTGTCGTTTTTAAAAATTCAAAATATAACATATACGAAAAAAACTAAATTTTATTTTTATAGCTAATTTGATTGTTTAATTTATTTTAATAATATAAAATTAAACAAAAAGTGATGGAGGAGATATACATTGTTATCAAATCTTTATTATTAAAATCATTAATTGTCATATATATATTAGTCCTTTATGGTAATTCCGTAGGTTTTATTTAAGGAAAGAAAATATCATATCATATCATTATATCATATAGTTTTACCAACTTATGTATCTAACAACATATAAAAATCGAATGTGGACCTACTTATTTTTCAATTGAATGTAATTGACTACCTAATTGAGTGCCACCTATGCATTGGGGCTTCTTTTAATTAATACAAAATTGAGGTTACATCTTTTCAAATGTTCCTCAATTAATATATAAGGGATGCTTACACTGAAATTAAAGGTCCAATGGAATAACTCTGTTACAACCGGATAAATCTTCAATGGTAAACTAATAAATAAAAATAACTAAGAATATATGTAAATAGAAAGAGAAGAGTCCCGTAAAAAAATATCGCTCAAAGTTGTTAGTTTGGTGTCCTTTTTTTTTGATCAACTTAAAACATTCATTAATAAGGCTTCAGACCTAGGAGGAGAAAACATTGTAGAGGCAGGCTTTTGTAAGTTGTCGGCCTGCTCATTACAGTCTCGAAAAACAAAAGAAAAACAACAAAAATCGAAAGACGATGATATATAGAGACTCGATGTCCGAGAGAATTCCGTAGAGATTCACCGGCTTGATAACCGAGTTTATTGCTCTGATGAGCAAAAGAGAGTGAACAAATCCAGATTTTGGTGATGCCGAGGTGTTGAGCGTGAGAGAGAGCCTCTCGAATAGCCAACCCTTCAGCCATAAGTGCTGATGAGACCCAAGTTTGGTAGTTCGGTGTCCTTAATCCATAGAAACGAATAACGAGAGTCCTTATTATCACTTCTATAAACTAATAATATGATAATTAATAAAAGGTAAGTTTGATTCTATAGTTAACTTTTTGATAAATTAGTATCTCTTAAAATTAATAAAATATTATAATTTTGATGTTATTAGTTCATAAATTTTTATTGTATATTAATATATTAAATGACGTGTTAGTGATGCTATAGACTATAGATCTGCATGTCTCAGTTATTGGATGTAAATCAAATGGAATAATTACAAAAATCTCTGGTAGAATCAAGTCTAAAAATATTAAACAACACGTTTATGATGAGATAAGATTTACTCTCATCACAAATCCATGTGCGTCATGCATGCGTGATGAATTGTTTTCTCTGCTAAACCTTTTTAGTGTACGCTTGATTAGTTTGCCGTTATTTTTTTAAAAAATTTGGAATTATTGGCTTTTTTTTCTTGGACTTAGTTAGGGAGGTGACCAGGAAAAATAAAAACCACAACTGTTAAGCAAGTGTCCTACCAACCCAAGGACGGGTGTATAATATATTAAATATCTATTGTTTAGGATCTCATGTTTTTCAATAATAGGGGTCTTATTGAATCCTCTTAAATCTGTAGTTCAACGTTAACTTCTACTTGAAAACTATTTTTAGGTGATTATTAGGTAATTTTTAGTTCTACTATCCTTGTGTTCCCTTTCCTAAACCTACTTGTTTAATATCATAGTATTATATATATCTTGTTATAAATTCGAAATAATTGTGTGAAAGATTATGAATTATTTTGAATTGGCATATGTGTTACTATTTATTGATAATTTGGTTTGATTACATGCAACATCGTTAATTACTGCTGATATCCCAGTATATGTTAATGTTAATCATAGGATTGAATTTGAAGTGGCAAAAATATTCGAATAACAAACACCTATTATGAACACACACAACACGGGCGCATAGGCTTATTCCATTAGCTACAAATCTAAACTTTAAAGTTATACTCAAAAACTGATTATGACGTATGGATTACCAGTAGCAACATACGTGCTTTCATCATATAATCACAGAAAAAGTTTCCATCGTTTCGATAAGGTCCATACTCCATAAGGACGTTGAAAATATTATATCTCTTTTGTCCACTAATAGTTTACTTTTTCAAAAAAGATTGTAGTAAAGCTTTTCCACTCATAGTTTGTTCACCAACCTTCTGATTGATTACAAAGAGTTACATAAAAAAAAGCAAAAAGCATAGACCGCCATGTGTTCTTATGTCGGCTTCGTTTATACATTGAGAACTTGTATTTACTAATGTAGTTGTGAATGTTTTGCAGTGCTTTGAATGATTGTTTGTATTATTACTTCGAGTTGCCTTCTATTGTCGCTAATACTTAGTATTCCAAATATTAATTATTTCTGGAGTATATAGTAGCGAATGTATCACAACTACTTTGAATAATTTGGGATGGTTACAGATAAATTAATTAAGTAATGAAGGTTTGGTGATATCAAGTAATTAACGTAGCCAAGTGCCAACAACAACACCAAACCCACCAAACATTAAACAAGTCAATAAAGACGTAAGTCTCTGACCTTTTCCACTCTTTTTAGTCTTTAGTTTGGTGAGATTGTGCACTGTGCTCACACATACTCTTTCGCTTTTTGGCTATTTTCCGATGTGATTTGAAATTACTTGAATAATATTCTATAACAATAAAATTTCTATTTTCTCTAGCTCTCAGTTTTTGACGTTATTTTAATTTATTTAAAGTTAATTTAGAAAGCATACATTTTCTATTTATCTTGTGACGTATTTGTTCTGGTAAAAATAATCCAATTTACACTAATTAAATGTATATCCCTGACAAAATATAAATACTTAATTTCATGGCATGGGGGAAGATTCATTAAAAATTAAACAGCATTGTTCATGATAGTTAGTTTCTTAATTCTTGTATTGGAAATACATGATTACGGGATGTCTATCTTCAAAAGTTGGTATTTATGCATGGAGAGCCAGATTGCTTACTTACACAAGACTTGCTGACAAAAATTAATATTAACAAATCTCATTGCTTACCTTAAGCTAATTCTTAATTAATTACCAAGTTGTAGGTGTATAATTAGTCAAGACACTATATAACACTCGCTCCGTTTTTTAATATATAATGTTTTGGTTTAGTGCACAAAATTTTTAAAAATTACATTTTTTTAAAAAGTATGTTTTAAAATAGAATTTAAAAATCATTCAATCAATTATAAGAGATAATAAAATCTTAATTGACCGAACAACTTCCCATAAATTTAAATTAAACTTTAAAACCTCAAAACATCTTATATTTTTAAACAAAACAAACATTTTAAAACATCATATAATTTAAAATGGAGGGAGTACGAAACAAATTGATATATGATATTTCTTTTTGCCACTTTCTACTATTATTTTCTTTTAAATAAAATATCAAAATTTTGTACTTTTTTATTGGGGACCTAGTTATATTAATTGAAATAAATAAAATAAAATTAATATGTATGATTTACTTCTAAAATAAAATGTGAAAACTCATGGATCACGGTTAAAAGAGAAGATAAGTTGCATGCATCATGTGGATGCGAAATCAAGTATCAAAGAGAAAATGGAATCATACCAAATAATCAACCACACCACAGACAAACTTTTCCCACTCAACAAATCTGATTTGACATTTATCAATTCCTTTGTTTACATTCATCTTTCTCATGTCAAGATCACACTCTTTCCTCTCACTTATATAAACAACAGAACCAATTCTATTTGGTAAAGAGAATCTCAAACTTGAGTGCATATATATAGCATATATATATAGAGAGAGAGGAGATAGAGAGAGAGAAAATGGGGAAAGGAAGAGCACCTTGTTGTGACAAGACCAAAGTGAAGAGAGGTCCATGGAGCCCAGAAGAAGACTTGAAACTCATCTCTTTCATTCAAAAGTTTGGTCATGAGAACTGGAGATCTCTCCCCAAACAATCTGGTATGTTGTTGCTTTGTCTTCATTTAATTAATGGACCATGATCAAAGCAAAACCTCTTTAATGGTTTTTCTTTTCTGCCTGATTCTTAAAAGGTTTGTTGAGGTGTGGAAAGAGTTGCCGTCTAAGATGGATTAACTACCTCAGACCAGATGTGAAGCGTGGTAACTTCAGTGCAGAGGAAGAAGAAATGATCATCAAGTTTCACCAGAGCTATGGAAACAAGTAAATCACTCTATATATATATGCTCTGTTTATATGCTTCTTGATATTGACATTGGCCTTATGCATTTTATATTAGGTGGTCGAAAATCGCTTCTAAACTTCCAGGACGTACAGATAATGAGATCAAGAATGTGTGGCATACACATCTAAAGAAAAGACTGGTTAAGAGTTCAGCAAGTCCAGATGAACCGGCCTCTCCTTGTTCTAGCGATAAGACTCAAGCAGAAGACTGTTTGAACATAAAGACAACTCGTGATTCTACTACTTCAGCGTCTTCTGGTGGTTCCAACAATTCAAACCAAGAAGATGATCCAAATATAAGTCTTATGTTTGAGTATAGCCAGTTTAATGATATTATAGAAGAGGTGGACAAGCCCGACCTACTGGAGATCCCTTTTGACTCAGATCTTGACATCTGGAGTTTCTTAGATGCTCCAAACGAGAACAGTTCAGTTTCAAGGGGAGAAGAAGAGTGTGATGAGGATGAAGTCAAGAAATGGTTGAAGCACTTGGAAAATGAACTCGGGTTAGAAGAAGATGATAATCATCAACATCATAAAGAGGGAGCACAAGACAAAGATTCATCACTCTTGAAGACCTACGAGCTCATGATACATTAACAAGTCCAAAATGTGATTTACTTGACGTATTTTCTATTTTCATGCGGTGATCACAAAGAGACTTGTTATTATGGATATCGATATTTAAAAGAAAAGTTAGGTAGTAGAGAAAACGTATCCCCATAATCAATTTATTGGCGTTTTCAGTGTATAGATAATACATATACAAGTTGGTTAAAATATAAATAATACTAAAGCTTGAGACAAAACCATGTTCAAGATTCTTACTCAAGAAATTTCTAGCGAATATTGAAAAAAAATGATGGTTACGTATTGGGTTAATTTTGATTATTTGAAACGTCATTGCACATGCCTTGTAATAGATATTTAGATGCAGCAACTAGTTTTGCTGAATAACAAGTAAACAAGTGTGAACTCATCAACGAGTCAAGGAACCGTCCTTTTCTCCATACCTTCACTCATCTCAACGTATATAGTGCCAATCATTACTAAATCAAGAAGATAATCTTAAGAATGTTGCATCTCTCCTAATGTTTCTTTAAAATTCAATGGAGTTAAATAAAATCAAGTTGGTTATAAACTTATAATAGATCCAAAGTTTTACTTTGCAATCCTGTATAAATACAAAGACTACTGTTTATAATTCCAAATATAAGATTATTTTAAAATTTCATATAAACACAGGATTTAGTTTGGAGTTATATATGAAGACAATGTTTATTTTGCAATCTTGTATAAATACAAAGACTACTATTAGATGCAGTCTTGAAGAAATTTGTTGCTGGATTGGTCGTTGGGATAGCGTGCAGCGGCGTAACAGGGTTACGAGAAGCTGCTTTGAATGCGTTGAGAGGTTTGGCTTGCATTGATGATCCTGATCTCATTTGGATTCTTTTAGCCGATGTGTATTATTCTCTCAAGAAGAAGAAGAGAGACATGCTTCTTCCACCGTCGCCGGAGTTTCAAGAGATATCAATGGTATTGCCTTCACCGCGAGAAGATTCCCCGGGGAGGTTTCTATATGTTGAGTATGGTGGTAGGAGCTATGGTTTTGAGCTGGAGTTTAGCTCCGTTGAGACCATCTTCAAGACAATGCAGTCTCTTGTCTTTGTAGACCAAATGCTAATAACCAGCTCGTAAATACAGTCGTTACAAAATAAAATATTTTTCAAGTTAAATGGGTGTAACATTCTATTGAGTAAAACAATGGGGCAATATTAGAAAACTAAAAAAGTACGGGGTCTAAAATGAAATTTTAACCGACCCGACCCGAGAATCCTGAAATAAAAGTGAGATGTATGTCGTTTGTTTTGTTCCGTCGGAGGAAAAATAATTGGAAGCGAACGGAGCTCGATGGAGAAGAAGAAGAGAAGCAGAGCAAGGAGCGAAGATCCTTCTTCGTCTTCCGAGAGTATGTTCTTTCTTCTCTGTAGATAATACTTTCTGCTTCTGTTTCCTGAGAAAATCTAGGGATTTTTTGAATTGCTCTAAGTTAAGATCATTCTCAGTTTTGGATTTGGAGTTTTGAGTCGATCGAAAGATCGAAACTTTGACTTGTTAGTTGAATTCGTTGTGTCTGTGGATGACTGTATGTGTTAAAAGTTTGTGTCTTTTATTGAATGGGCAGATGAAGAGAGAGTTAAGAGGCATAGAGGAACAGAGAAAGATGATGAGAGGAGAAGCAGGAGAAGTGAGAAGAAGAAGAAGGAGAAGAAATCTCATAAGCACCACCGATCAAGTTCATGTAATAATACTTCTTTAATCGTTTCACAAGAACCTTTGATTGTTTGTTTGTTGAGTCCAGTTAAATTTGATGTCTTTACTGCTTCATATGTTAGATTCATAGCTTTATGATCATTAACAAAGCATCAGTGAGCTTTGGTTAAGGGATTGTTATAGGTAGGAAGAAAGTATCTTGTTTTGGTTACATATTAAACTGATCTTTCAGCACATTGGCTCTTAGTTTGATGTTATAAGCATGAGGTGTAATCACGTGTCTTTGCCTTTCAGTTTGATTTGTGTTTCTTGCGGTTGTTACTGATAAAGAGATTTTTTTTATCTGATCAGCAAAGAAGTCGAAGGATGATAAGCACAAAAAGAAAGACGCAGAAGGTGACCACAAGCTAGTGAGTTCTGTTCTCTCTCTCACTCTTTTTTTTTTTAATTTAATGATATCTGATTATATGTATATTCACTCTTTAGTGTATTGCTTTGGAGACTCTTGTCTGAGGCATAATCATCTACATGAACACTCTGATAAGATGTTGTCCTTTTCTCCAGAAAGAGGGGATCGCAGAGCTAACAAGTGAGGACTACTTCTCTAAGAACAACGAGTTTGCCACATGGCTGAAAGAGAAGAAGCGCACTTACTTCAATGATCTCACGACCGAGTCTGCACGGGAGTTGTTTTCTCGCTTTGTCAAGGCATGGAACAGGGGGAAACTCGAGTCCCGATACTACGAGGGAATCTCCACTGCTCCACGAACAGCTCACAACTGGAAGATCAAGCAGAAGTGAAACAATCAAAACCCTTACTGCTGTTTGCTTCTTGTACGTTTGGAGGTTGATGATACAAGACATACCTTCTCCAGTTTGTTCTACTTAGAGCGTTGTTACGAAACTTGTCAGATAGAGACGGATTTGTAATTGGTTTTCATAGGAAGAGGAAACTTCACATAGCCTACCACCCTAGGTTGGTCTCCACACGGCTACAAACTAAGTTACTGAAGAACTAACTATCTTATAATAGATCATGTCAACCAAAAAAAAGGCTCAGCTTAATTGATTTTAATCTCCTTCTCTCATTCTAGCCCAGTTAATTTGTGTGCATGACTTCTGATTGTGGAAGTTTTGAACATTTTAAAACGTAGGAAAAAGAAAACAGATTCTAAATTGGGTCTCTGAGTCTTAACAAGTTCCAAACGTTTTACAGAATCAAGAATGGCATCATCAAGTTCCATGTCTTCAGTGTACCTGATAAAAGTGACTAAGATGACTTGACATGCTTCCAAAATCATATATCGTTTATACTGTTATATCATAGACAGTAAAAGCTTATCACCTCTTCTCAAGAGCCATTCGAAACATTCTTTCCCATGGCCGAAGCTTTCCATGAGAAGTAAGAGCCAGACGGATCCACCTAATGAAATTCTGATGTTAAGATGTCTTTAAAGACAAGCAATAATGATTATATATCTTTTTAATGTTGAACATAACTGACACAACTGTGAACCCTTGTCATCATACCCAGCCACTAGTAGAGAAACTCCAAACGGCCTCACACCACTATTACACAAAGGACAAGGAAACCGAAATTAAAAGAAAAGTTCAGTAGTCTAGCTTATGTGTACAGTTTTGCTTTAACATTTTCGCATGCCATATCAATCTTAAATCTATGAGCTACTAAGAAACTCTTCTTAACCCGGTTGAGTGTATTGGGAGGATGTAATCATATAGATTTTGAATTGTATTGACCCTATGCGTACCGAGTCTCTTCATCTTCCTCATTTTATACATATCCACAAGTGCACAAAATGACATAAAAAAATCGAGTAAAATATCCAGATATATTACTCAAAAGAATAAGCATCACACTCCTAATCGATTGGAATTAATTTTTTTTATCCTTATTGTTATAAACATACATTAGTATATGCATATGTATATATATATGAGTATGTACATGCGTATGTATGTGTATATGCATGTATATGTATATATGTATGAATATATGTATGAATATATTAGTTAAGATTAGGGTTAGGGTTTAGGGTTAGAGTTTAGGGTTAGGATCAGGATTTAGGATTAGGATCAGGATTTAGGGTTAGGAATAGGGTTTAGGGTATATTCGTATGTATAGATGTATGTGCGTATATGCGTATCTATATATGCATATGCGTAAGTTTAGGTTTATAGTTAGGATTTAGGTTTAGGGTTAGGAATAGGGTTTAGGGTTAGAAATAAAGTTTAGGGTATATTCATTTGTATATATGTATGTGCGCATGTATATGCATATCTATATATGTATATGCGTACGTATAGGTTTAGGTTAGGATTTTGGTTTAGGGTTAGAAATGGGGTTTAAGGTTAGGAATAGGTTCTAGGGTTTAAGGTATATTTATCTGTATAGATATATGTGCGTATATGCGTAAGTATATGCATAAGTATAGGTTTAGGGTTTAAGATTAGGGTTTAGGGTTACGAGTTAGGGTTAGGAGTTAGGGTTAGGGTTAGGGTTAGGGTTAGAAATTAGGGTCAGGGTTAGGGTTATGTTTTAGGGTTAGGTATTAGGGTCGAGGGTATATTCATATGTAGATGTATATGCGTAAGTATAGGTTTAGGGTTTAGGGTTAGGAATTAGGGTTAGGTTAGAGTTAGGGATTAGGGTTAAGAATAGGGTTTAGTTAGAAATACAGTTTAGGGTATATTAGTATGTATATATGTATGTGCGTATGTATAGGCGAATCTATATATGTATATGCGTATATATATATGTATATATGTATATGCATAAGTATAGGTTTAGGGTTTAGGATTAGGGCTTAGGGTTAGGAATTAGGGTTAGGAATTAGGGTTTAGGGTTAGAATTAGGGTTTAGGGTTAGGAATTAGGGTTGGGTTAGGAATTAGGGTTAGGAATAGGGTTAAGGTATATTTGTCTTTAAATATATATGTGCGTATATGCGTATATATATATATATATGCATATGCATATAATATAGGTTTAGGGTTCAGGATTAGGGTTTACGGTTAGAAGTTAGGGTTAGGGTTAGGGTTAGGGCTTAGAGTTAGGAATTAGGGTTAGGGTTAGGAATTAGGGTTAGGGTTTAGGGTTGAGGGTATATACGTAAGTATAGGTTTAGGGTTTAAGATTAGGGCTTAGGATTAGGAGTTAGGGTTAGGGTTTAGGTTTAGGAATTAGGGTTAGGGTTTACGGTTAGGGTTAGGGTTGGGGGTTTAGGGTTAGGAATAGGGTTTAGGGTTAGGAATTAGGGTTAGGGTTTAGGGTTGAGGGAATATACGTATGTATAGGTTTAGGGTTTAGGATTAGGGTTCAGGGTTAGGAATTAGGGTTAGGGTTTAGGGTTGAGGGAATACGTATGTATAGGTTTAGGGTTAGGGCTTAGGGTTAGGAGTTAGGGTTAGGGTTTAGGTTTAGGAATTAGGGTTAGGGTTTAGGGTTAGGAAAAGGGTTAAGGTATATTTGTCTGTATTAATATATGTGCGTATATGCGTAACTATATATATATGCGTAAGTATATGCATAAGTATAAGTTTAGGGTTTACGATTAGGGTTTAGGGTTACGGTTTAGGGTTAGGAGGTAGAGTTAGGGTTCAGGGTTAGAAATTAGGGTTAGGGTTTAGGATTAGGGTTAGGGGTTAGGGTTTAGGATTAAGGTTTAGGGTTAGGGGTTTAGGGTTAGGAATAAGGTTTAGGATTAGGGTTAGGGTTAGGAATTAGGGTTAGGGTTAAGGTTTAGGGTTAGAGTTCAGGGTTAGGAGTTAGGGTTAGGGTTTGGGTTAGGGTTTAGGGTTGAGGGTATATACGTAAGTATAGGTTTAGGGTTTAGGATTAGGGCTTAGGGTTAGGAGTTAGGGTTAGGGTTAGGGTTTAGGTTTAGGAATTAGGGTTAGGGTTTAGGGTTAGGAATAGGGTTAAGGTATATTTGTCTGCATAGATATATGTGCGTATATGCGTAACTATATATATATGCGTAAGTATATGCATAAGTATAAGTTTAGGTATAAGTTTAGGGTTTAGGATTAGGGTTTAGGGTTAGGAGGTAGAGTTAGGGTTCAGGGTTAGAAATTAGGGTTAGGAATATGGTTTAGGGTTTAGAATTAGGGTTTAGGGTTAGGAGTTAGGGTTTAGGGTTAAGGTTTACGGTTAGGGTTAGGGTTGGGGGTTTAGGGTTAGGAATAGGGTTTAGGGTTAGGAATTAGGGTTAGGGTTTAGGATTAGGGTTAGGGTTTAGGGTTGAGGGAATATACGTATGTATAGGTTTAGGGTTTAGGATTAGGGTTCAGGGTTAGGAATTAGGGTTAGGGTTTAGGGTTGAGGGAATATAGGTTTAGGGGTTTAGGTTTAGGAATTAGGGTTAGGGTTTAGGGTTAGGAAAAGGGTTAAGGTATATTTGTCTGTATTAATATATGTGCGTATATGCGTAACTATATATATATGCGTAAGTATATGCATAAGTATAAGTTTAGGGTTTACGATTAGGGTTTAGGGTTACGGTTTAGGGTTAGGAGGTAGAGTTAGGGTCAGGGTTAGAAATTAGGGTTAGGGTTTAGGATTAGGGTTTAGGGTTAGGAGTTAGGGTTAGGGTTTAGGATTAGGGTTTAGGGTTAGGGTTAGGGGTTTAGGGTTAGGAATAAGGTTTAGGATTAGGGTTAGGGTTAGGAATTAGGGTTAGGGTTAAGGTTTAGGGTTAGAGTTCAGGGTTAGGAGTTAGGGTTAGGGTTTGGGTTAGGGTTTAGGGTATATACGTAAGTATAGGTTTAGGGTTTAGGATTAGGGCTTAGGGTTAGGAGTTAGGGTTAGGGTTTAGGTTTAGGAATTAGGGTTAGGGTTTAGGGTTAGGAATAGGGTTAAGGTATATTTGTCTGTATAGATATATGTGCGTATATGCGTAACTATATATATATGCGTAAGTATATGCATAAGTATAAGCTTAGGTATAAGTTTAGGGTTTAGGATTAGGATTTAGGGTTAGGGTTTAGGGTTAGGAGGTAGAGTTAGGGTTCAGGGTTAGAAATTAGGGTTAGGGTTTAGGGTTAGGAATATGGTTTAGGGTTTAGAATTAGGAGTTAGGGTTTAGGGTTAGGGTTTACGGTTAGGGTTAGGGTTGGGGGTTTAGGGTTAGGAATTAGGGTTAGGGTTAGGGTTTAGGATTAGGGTTAGGGTTTAGGGTTGAGGGAATATACGTATGTATAGGTTTAGGGTTTAGGATTAGGGTTCAGGGTTAGGAATTAGGGTTAGGGTTTAGGGTTGAGGGAATATACGTATGTATAGGTTTAGGGCTTAGGGTTAGGAGTTAGGGTTAGGGTTTAGGTTTAGGAATTAGGGTTAGGGTTTAGGGTTAGGAAAAGGCTTAAGGTATATTTGTCTGTATTAATATATGTGCGTATATGCGTAACTATATATATATGCGTAAGTATATGCATAAGTATAAGTTTAGGGTTTACGATTAGGGTTTAGGGTTACGGTTTAGGGTTAGGAGGTAGAGTTAGGGTTCAGGGTTAGAAATTAGGGTTAGGGTTTAGGATTAGGGTTTAGGGTTAGGAGTTAGGGTTAGGGTTTAGGATTAGGGTTTAGGGTTAGGGTTAGGGGTTTAGGGTTAGGAATAAGGTTTAGGATTAGGGTTAGGGTTAGGAATTAGGGTTAGGGTTAAGGTTTAGGGTTAGAGTTCAGGGTTAGGAGTTAGGGTTAGGGTTTGGGTTAGGGTTTAGGGTTGAGGGTATATACGTAAGTATAGGTTTAGGGTTTAGGATTAGGGCTTAGGGTTAGGAGTTAGGGTTAGGGTTTAGGTTTAGGAATTAGGGTTAGGGTTTAGGGTTAGGAATAGGGTTAAGGTATATTTGTCTGTATAGATATATGTGCGTATATGCGTAAGTATATGCATAAGTATAAGTTTAGGTATAAGTTTAGGGTTTAGGATTAGGATTTAGGGTTAGGGTTTAGGGTTAGGAGGTAGAGTTAGGGTTCAGGGTTAGAAATTAGGGTTAGGGTTTGAGGTTAGGAATATGGTTTAGGGTTTAGAATTAGGGTTTAGGGTTAGGAGTTAGGGTTAGGGTTAGGGTTAGGAATAGGGTTTAGGGTTAGAAAAACGGTTTAGGGTATAGTCGTATGTATTTATGTATGTGCGTATATATATGCGAATCTATATATGTATATGCGTATCTATATATGTATATACGTATGTATATACGTAAGTATATGTGTATCTATATATGTATATGCGTAAGTATAGGTTTAGGGTTTAGGGTGCAAATATACGTTTAGGGTTTAGGTTAAGGTTTAGGGTTTGGATTAGGGTTTAGGATTAGTGATATGGTTTAGAGTATATTCTTATGTATATATGTATGTGTGTATGTATATGCATATCTATATATGTATATGCGTAAGTATATGCATAAGCATATATGTTTATGTATGTCTACGAAATTTATGTTTGACCAAAAAAAGATCATATTTTGTTAATTTTAATTAATAATGTTGTAAATATTATGTAATATATGATTGGAATAATGCAAAATATTATTTATTTGTCTGTTTTTATATTTTTCAGCAAAATTATTTATCAAAGTTAAAAACTAATTATGCCATGTACTATTTCAAAATTATTTTATTGTTCAGCTACCTTTTTTTTTTGGTCAACTTTTAATTTCATTACTTTTTTTTTTGGTAAAATGTTAAGATTTATACTATTTTTAGGTTTTTTCTATACAATGTTGCCAAGGCAATTTATTACAGCAAACAAGAACCACAATAATTTTCCAAAAACAAAAAAAGACCATCAAAGTGGTCTAGTACAAGAGAAATAGAATTGCAGCAGAGAGCTAGTGGAGGCAGATCTTACCAGAACAGAGAGAAGACGGTCTCGAATGAGACGATCCAGTGAAACACGAAGAGCAGCAGGGGGTGTTGCAGTAGAGATAAAAATCCTAGCATTTCTCTCCCTCCATATGAAATACTTTCATTACTTGAAAACATTTAAACAGAGTTAGCTCCTAAAAATGGGAGATCAAATATCTATCTAATGGCTAGTAAGATATAACCAAACATACATTATTATTTATGATTTTTTGCCAAAGTTGTTAGTAATTGAAAAACAATTATAGTTTAACCAAATAACATTAAATTTGATTTCAGAATTTGTTGATTTATCAGAAATTTTCATAAAATGATAATTTATATTTTTCTAGTTTCCGAGATCTTAAAACCGATTATATAAATTTACTAAGAAAAAAAAAGAAAATAAGAATGTAAATTTACTTGTGTTTAAAAAAATAGAATGTAAATTTAGCAATAAATAATTAGATTTTTAATCTATTCTCTACTTCATATAAAACGTAAATATAAATTAAATGATACTAAAATATTACAAAAGGAGAGAGTCCAAGACTGATAATTTTGTATATCAACGGTCGAATTTATATCTTAATAAAGCTTCGGTCACATCTTGTAATCATTAGTCATTACCAAAAAGGAACAAGATAATAATTAAAAGAACAGGTTTCAGACATATTGCATTTTGTATTAAGTTTATGTTTGAATTCAAATTTCTGATGACTTATAGTATGTCTGAATACAGTCAAAAAAGTTTAATGAAACATACTATTTATAAATCTCAGACAGAACACCATGTTCTATTTGTTGTCACAAATTTACACTATGTTTTTAAGATGAACCAAGCTAATATAAAATCTACTCTTCAAAGCTTGAAATGTTAAAAAGAACAAAAAATCAGATTGGGATTTCAAAAGTGTTACCGTTTATGGAAGCAGATAAGAAGATGATGACTCGGTGATATCTTCACACCTCTCTCTCTTGAGAAGAACCATCGTCTGAGAGCCGACGACACAAACATAACATAGAAGCTAAGCTAGATCAGATCGGAAGAAGTACAAACGTAGATACTCTCTCATGTATAAGAATCGAGGAAGGAACTTACGGGGTACAGACAGATCCAGAGACTTTCTGGCTGTCGATTGATAGACGTGTGTAGTTCCTCCCGCCGGTCATCATCTTGCTCTCCTCCTCCTCCTTCCCGATCTTCCCCGTCCGTCTCGTAGCTGCTGCGCTCTCTCTATGAAATCCACAAAAAATTTCAGTAACTTGAACAGTTTTTCGGTCTGTATATGTTAGTTTTTTTCCCGACAACCTCTGTATGTGTAATAAGAGTTGATCATGTCATAGAGATTAACAAGTATATATTGGTTATTAGTTTCCATTTGTAGCCGTTAGTATTAAATTTATAGCCGTTATATAAATGGTTACGTGTGTGACATGCGGTAGATTGATTTCATTAAACAATTTATTTTAATTAGGACTTAAATTAATAATAAAGTCGGTTTATCATCTAAAGCAAATGTAATTGATTAGGAAGAAACATGACAAGTGCTACGGATTCAAACCTCAACCAAGTACCGTTCCTTCAGTCTCCTTTTTAGTGCTCTGTTTTTTTGTTGCTAAAAATGCAATGTGACTTCTTTAACACCGGTGTATCCACTGGGGTCAACACATAGATTTTATAAAATATTTACAAAAATTTAATATTTTTATCAACACTAAAGCATTTGTATTAATATATGTTAAACTTTTTTTTATGGTACATGAGAATCATTCTGTTTTTTATCAATTAATTAGTAAAACTTCATAATACTAATAACCCCTACAAAATCACTATTTTCTTGAAAAACGGATAAAACAAAGGCTCTAAACCTCTTTCAACATCATCATATATTAATGTAGGATGCGACTATACATTAACACAATATTGTTATATTTTTTGAATTTTTTTCTAAATGGAGGGTAGAGTAGAAATTAGTATTTTTTAAAAAGTCGTCAAAACAAAACGAGGATATATAATCGCTAAAAAAAACTTATTCTTTTTCTTTTCGACGACTTTTTTTTATGACAGAAATATACCCTTATGAAAATATTAAATTTTGGTAAATGTTTTATATATTGAACCTTATAATCTTTAGTGATGTTTTAAAATTTCTAACCACATTCTACATTTGTATTAATGTATCTTAAACTCTCTTTTATAGTACATGAGCATTGTTCATAGTTGAAGACATCTATATACTAGCTAGCGCCTTTGATCGTGTTGCTTTTGAGTGGATTCCGAGAGAGAGGAACAGTGAGGCTGATATGCTTGCAAAGAAATGCATTATTGTTGTATGAATACTAGGTGGTTGTGGCAGGTTTAATGCCCCCACCAAACTAAGTTTTTTTAATGAATGAATGGCAGTTGTGACAAAAAAAAGGTGTTCTTAACACTGATTTGAAAGAGTCAAGCTGTTGGAAGAAGAAGAAGCTCAAATACTGGCTAAGCTTCTACTATTAGAGGAGTCATTGCCTCTTGTGTCTTAATTATTAGCATCTTGGCTCGTTAGGTCCATTTGTTCTTTCCCGGTTTCATCTATCTTTGGCGGTATTGTTGTTTGGTTATCTGAAGAGAGTACTGGAGCTGGAATGAACCCACAGCCAACTTAGAATCTTTAGTTGCTTGTTTGTTTGAAATTGTTTCAGTCTTTGTATAAACTGCCAACTATGTAATGGTTGATGCTACAAGTTCTAATAAAATCTGTTAAAAAAAAAAATCTTATGTAATCCAAAAATGGCTCAGGTTAAATAATTTTAATTTACTTTTCTCAGTTCTGAAATTTCACATGAAGAGATATTTTGAACTTATCTAAACAAATGAAAACAGATTCTAAATTGAGTCTCGAGTCTTTAACAAGTTCCAAAAGAGTTACAGAAGCAACACCAGCCACCAACAAGTTTGTGCAACCAGCAAGAAGAAACAAAAGATAGTACTGGGATTCAAATCCTGGTTTTGTTGCACGGCCAAGGTGAAGTTTACTCGACTTCAGCCAAGTAATCATCGATTTCTGCCGGAGTTAGCACCCTGCACATAATAACAACAGCCTCTTTTCAGACATTGTGATGGCAATATAACAAAAGATTCTTTGATATTTATTAGTTTAGAGACGTTACCTGAACACTTTGTCAGCACCAATTTTGCCAATCTCAATGTTTTTGCTTGAGATTTCCCCCTCAAATCTGTGAAACAGAGAGATGTTAGGATTGTAGAAAACAGAGAGAACTAAACTAAATTGAGTTTTAGGTAAAACGTCTCACCCTTCCTTCAATGTCAATATGGCAGTGTGAATGGCATCATCAAGTTCCATGTCTTCAGTGTACCTAATAAGAGAGACTAAGATTGTCATGACATGCTTCCAAGAATATATACTTTATTATTATTATTATATCACACTCACCTCTTCTCAAGAAATGTCTTAGCATTCGATACATTCTTTCCCATTGCCGAAGCTTTCCATGAGAAGTAAGAGCCAGAAGGATCCACCTAAGTGAAGAAAATGAAACTCTGATACTAAGATGTTTTTTTTTATAAAAGATAAGCAATAATGGTTATATATATATATATATCTTTAATGTTGGACATACCTGATACAACTGTGGACCCTTGTCATCGTACCCAGCGACTAGTAGAGAAACTCCAAACGGCCTCACACCACTATTACATAAAGGACAGCGAAAGTAAAAAAAAAACAGAAGCAAGATTCATAAGTAACTCTTCTTAACACTGTTGATCATAATAGGAGGAAGTAACCATATAGATTCTTGAATTGTATTAAATACCCTGATTGAGTGAACTCTTGCATCACAGTAGCTGTTTCCCTTACAAGTTGCGTAACGGGAATAGGTTCCTGCAACGATAAACCCCCTCAGAAGATTAATCATACATGCAGTAGTTCTATTAACTCCAAGAAAGTAGATAAGAATAGACACAATGAAGATTTACTTTGTACAATCGGTTATATTGCTCAGCCTGCTTCCTACTCTTTCGTACAAGAACTCGGAAATCAGGACCCATACCACTTCACAGAAGCAAACACCAAAGTTAGCATTGAGAGAGATACTAAGCACTCAAATCCAAATTTTAAGCTATAAATCCATATCTGTTTTATCAAAACAAGATGTACAGATAGCTGAGGAGAAGAAGAACCTGTAAACAACTCCAATGTTGGGAGTCAAATGCTGAATCTTTTGAACCTGAAACAGACATTAGTTACAGTAATTATACAACCCTATTGAAGTTCCACAAGTAGATTAAGCAGGAAAACGAGCTAATTGCAATAAAAAATTGATAAAACTGTAAGAAACATGATGAACACAGGAAACTTACAGACGCTTCATCAACCAAAATAGAGGGAAGCTTCTTTTCTGTTGCAATGACAACTCCGTTTGAAGCTATGCATTAAAGAAAAAAACAGTCATAACTACAAAATAAAATTCTTCCTTACGAGTCTCTTGTTTAGAGTTTTCAACAGGTCAATGACAACAAACCTTTGATTCCCAGAGATGTTTGGCCTGATCCAACAGCTGTTAGAGCATGTTCTATCTGAACAAGCTTCCCTGATGGGCTGTTGTTTTCATAAACCACAACCCAAATCAGATCTCCAAAGAAACCAATCTAAATGCAAGAAAAGAGATTCATTTCATACCTGAACGTAGTGAGAGAAAACGAGTACTGACTGTCTCCCATTGCACACCTTAAGCTTACCTCAAAAAAACCTGCAACATTGCAATTATAATATCATCTTCTAACAAATTTTCTAGAAAATAAAAATTAAAACTTGGAACCGTAAAAGGTGCTGAATCTGCTAAATCTTAAAACCCAATTACTATAACAAGATAACAAATCAGGATTTAGAGTCGGAAAGGAATCAAATCGAGCTCAACGATCAAGTTAACAACTTTATTATAACCCAGAAGAACAGATTACAATTCGCAATTTGGGTTCAACAAAGGAATGAACTTTCTATCGTAAAATACATGATAGCTTACCTTCGATGTACGGATCGAACAACGACGAAGGGAGAGAGAGACGAAGGAAGTAGTGAAAGTTAAAAGCTTTTGATTTCTTGTACAAAAGAGTTTGCACTGAGAACATTAAACGACGTCGTTACTAAGTTAGCACTTATTTATAAACGACGTCGTTTCAGTAAGTGACACTTATTAAAAATTACAGAATGCTCCAATAGTTTACATCAACTTATGTTTTGACCACAGTAACTCTCTCGCCTCAGACTCGCTCGGACACGAACACAATCGTCGCAAGACCTGGTCCGAAAAGTCGCTGTGCGCATCATCATCACATGATCACTCTCCATCGCTTCCTCCTTCTTCTCTTCGTCGTTGGTGTGAAACTGTTTTCTCAGAGTTCTTGAAGCATCTGATTACGCTTGTTAAATGTCACTTGCCTGGTGTTGTTTGATTATTGGTGAAAGTTTACTCTTTTATTGAAATGCATTCAACGGGGAAGATAAATCCATTAGCTTTCATCAGATTACTCTCCACTAGTTCAAGTTTAGTAAGAAGAAATCACTTATCTGCCACCTTCACCACCAGGTGTTCGACGTTATGCGTCAATGAAGTAAAACAACGCGTTGATGGTGTTAAACTGAGTCCTTTCGAAGTTCTAAGAAAATGGGGCTGTAACGACGATGAAATCTCGAAGCTTTTCACTAGTAGACCGGCTTTGCAGAGAGCCAATGTCTCTCAGCTAGAGTTCAAACTCAGCCTTCTTACTCCGTTGGGCATCACATCATCCGACCTTGTGAAGATTGTTAGTTGCCGTCCCAAGTTCTTCAGCTCTCGTATTCACCTCGTCCTCGACGAAAGAATCAACTACTTCATCGACGTTCTGGGGTCAAAAGAGGTGTTGCGGAAAGCCATTATTAGGAACCCTTCTCTCATGTTGTATGACCTCGATGACAAGATCAAACCCGCTATAGAGTTCTACAGAGGGTTGGGGTTTAGCCAGGAGGATCTTGTTGCAATGTTGATGTCTCGCCCCACGGTGATTCCAAGAACGAGCTTCAACAAGGGAAAGCTCGAGTACATCCACAAAACTGGGGTCACCAGAGACTCCAAGATGTTTAAATACGTTGCAGCCATCATCGGGGTTACGAGGATGGAGACCATCCAAGAGAAAGTCGCCAACCTGGAGAAGTTTGGGTTATCAGAAGATGAGATTTGGGGTCTGTGTGGGAAATGCCCAATCCTTCTCACTTTGTCAGTTGAGAAAGTTCAGAGAAACATGACTTTCGTCGTAGCAACGATGAAACTCGCGGCTAGTTCCGTGCTTAAGCACCCTTTCTTGCTCCTCGCCAACCTCGAGACTCAGATAAGGCCTCGTGTGGATTTGGTGACGAGAGTCTTTGAAATGGGGATGAAGCCTTTGGTGGAAGATGTGAGCATTGCCACAGCGCTGAGGATGAGCGAGAAACGGTTCTTGAAGGTTTATGTGATGTGTCATCAAGAAGATGTTGTAGAGGAGTTGATGGAGTTTTATGAGAAAGCTAAAAACGTGAAACGGTTGGGTGTAGAATCTAAGAAGTATGTTCGTAAAGGATTCCCTTTTTGAATCTCTTTTTCTGAGTTTGTAACAATGTGTAGCTTTATGAGTTTGGACCTTCCAGTTTTTTTTGTAGGAGCTACTCCATAGTGTTCCTCTAAGCCAAGATTGTGGCTAAAATAAAGAGCTTTTCAGATTTCAAAACCATAATATTTTGTTCTTTGTAGTTTAGTTCGGTGTGCTAAAAAAAAGTAGTTTAGTTCGGTTAGCGCCAATGTTTTAAAATCGAACCAATCATGATGGTTGAACCAGGTTTGATCATGAACTGATAACGTACCTAGACTAAATCTAATAATTAGTTTGACTATTAATCAAATTGGATTTTGATAACGTACCTAGACTAAATCTAATAATTAGTTTGACTATTAATCAAATTGGATTTCAAAATTATTGAATTGGATAAAAACTATCAAAAATCTATAAATCAACCATATGAACAAAAAAAACTAAATTAATTTATAATATTTTACATTTGATTTTTATTAACATTATTAAAAAATTAATATATTAAACCAGCTTTGATCCAGTTGAATTGAATTGGAGCATAAATAATTATTCAGTTTAATTTTCAATCATGTTTTTGAAACATCGGTTTGGTCATCACATTTGAACACCTAACCAATTAGTTAAACCGGGCTCCTCTGTATCACACACACTGTGAAAACGCTAAGAATCACGTTTGTGTAACGGCCAAACACGCCTTAGTGGTAGCAGGTAGCAGAGGAGATCAATTGATCATTAATGAAAAGCTGGTAAGTATCTCTTGGCGTTATCCTTCTTCTTCTTCTTCCCTGGAGAGAATCAAGCTGAAAGGAGAGAACTTTGGCATTGTAGAGGTAATATGGCTTCGACCCTTTTCTCCAGAGCCTTTCTGGCTGCAAGTCGCCGCTTGATCACTCCCTCTCTTCTTCCGGAAACCACACTCAACCTCGCCGCGTTCCTGAGTGTAAGTCGTAATCGAAACTCTAATCTTAATCATTTCTCAACTGGACAGTGGTTTTGACCATTTTGGTTGCTCTTCTTCCCCTTTATTGCAGAAGAGATCATTCTACTCTCAGTTAGGCGCTCCCTCTACATGGGCTCGTCGAGCCATGGCTTCTAGTGGAGTTGGGGGGAAAGCTGGATACTCTACATCGTCCGTACCAACCAATGAGCCTGTTGTTTCTGTTGACTGGCTCCATTCTAATCTTAGAGAGCCTGATTTGAAGGTGACTGCGCTTCCTTTTCTTCGAGACTCTTGTCAGCTATGCTTAACCTTTACCTTGTTTATGTTCTGCTTCAGGTTTTGGATGCGTCATGGTATATGCCAGAAGAGAAGCGGAACTCCATCCAGGAGTATCAGGTGAGAGCATTAGAGTTGTGTTATAGTAAAGAAGCAAAATCTGTTTGAATAGTTTATACACTACTTGGATCCTCATAGACTTAATTCTCTTTTACAGGTTGCTCATGTTCCTGGTGCTCTCTTCTTTGATTTGGATGGAATATCAGATCGGTCAACTAGTGTAAGAATCACTATCTTCCCCCTTTACTTATAGTTCTTACTTGTGAGTTTTTGCTATAAAGGCGACCATGTAAGATAACTGTATGATTTTGGTAACAGTTGCCACATATGTTGCCGTCTGAGGAAGCTTTTGCTGCTGGTTGTTCTGCTCTTGGGATTGAGAACAAAAACGGAGTGGTTGTTTATGATGCTAAGGGGATCTATAGTGCAGCCCGTGTATGGTGGTGAGTTATTTGCTCTCCTTTGTCCTTTTTAAATCTCTTGGTTTGTTCAGTGTCTTTCCTAAGGTATTTAAAAATAAATAAAAAATTGATGGGTGCTCTTTTATTCTACTCTAAACAGGATGTTCAGAGCTTTTGGACACAACAAAGTTTGGGTGCTGGATGGAGGTCTGCCGAGATGGCGTGCTTCAGGTTATGATGTTGAGTCTAGTGCATCAGGTGATGCTATTCTGAAAGCCAGTGCCGCAAGTGAGGCTATTGAGAAAATTTATCAAGGACAAACCGTAAGTCTAGGAAGTATGGTTTTATGAGGAGTGAAGATTTTTCAATGTAACAGCTTTGTCTCTTTTGGTTCTGCAGGTCAGTCCAGTAACCTTTCAGACCAAGTTTCAGCAACATCTAGTGTGGTCACTTGATCAGGTTGGCATTTTCTGAACGGTCTTGTCTTCATATTGATGCGATTATGATTTCATTTTTTCTATGATCGTTCTGTCTATTGAACCACAAATTCAAATCCTCATAAGAGAGTCTAATCTATATCCAGTTTGTGGATCAGATTTAGAGTCAGTTTTCAGAATTTTCAATCTTGAAAACATCATTTGTGCTCTAACTCAGTAAATGTATACTTTAATTTGGTCAATTCACACACAGGTCAAGAAAAACATGGAGGATCAGACACATCAACACATAGACGCACGTTCCAAAGCCAGGTACTTATGATTTGCACTGATGAAATGCTCTCGCTAGAGTTCCATCTTTGATACGCTTGTTGTAACAGGTTTGACGGTACTGCTCCAGAACCTCGTAAGGGAATAAGAAGCGGTCATATCCCTGGAAGCAAATGTGTCCCCTTTCCTCAGGTAATCTCTAAAGGGCTCTTTATAACACACCTTCCTCCACTTCTATCTTCTGCATCTGAGTTAATCTGGTGAATTTTTTTTTTTTGTTTCTGCACTGCAGCTGCTTGATTCTTCTCAAACACTCTTACCAGCAGAAGAAGTGAAGAAACGATTTGAACAAGAAGGTAGTAAACTGTTTCCTCTCTACTTGAAGAATGAGTTTTCGCCTTATGAACCAAGTCTTAACATCCTAAAACTTTTTTGGTGTAGAAATCTCACTGGACAAGCCTATTATGGCCTCTTGTGGCACTGGGGTAACAGCTTGCATCCTGGCTATGGTAATTAACTAACTTCATCCACCACTTTTATTTGAGATTATATAATGTAAAACGGTGGAGAGGAGTCTGACTTGGTCTCTTGCTCTCTTAGGGGCTTCACCGACTGGGTAAAACCGATGTGCCAGTCTATGATGGCTCCTGGACTGAATGGGCAACAGAACCAGACTTGCCCATGGAAGGAGCTGAATCTTCTTCATGAAATGTCCTTGGAAAGGCTACTAGCAACAAGATTAAAAGCCACATTGGCCACATACAATGAGACCCATGGTGTTTTTAACTTGCAATAAATCACTATTATTCAATTGCTTTGCTTAGAATCTGCCTCAAGTGAAAGAGGACTGTGTTTCTAGAACATGAATTTTTTTTATTCCTCTGTCAGATGGCAAAAGGTTATTATTCTGTCTTCTTTGATCATGAAACAGAGATGGACTTAATATTACTATAATTGTAAGACAGAGAACACAACAAGATGACCGCGTGGCCTAATTGATAAGGCGCTCGCCTCCGGAGCGGGAGATTGTGGGTTCGAGTCCCACCGTGGTCGCATGTTTGCCTTTTTTTGCGCCTTCCATGTTCGTATTAAAAGCATATGAAGGTTATTGTACGTAGACATGTCGTTTGTGTGACTAACATTAACATGACGAGAAAAGACCCGTAGATTACTTTATTCATCAACTTCTGATTCTTAAACAAACACTAACGTGAAAAGACAAGTATAAACACATACTTTACATTATAGAAACAAGAGATTTAGCCAGTGCCAGTAACACCAAGATCCTGCTTCTTGTCGTCCTTACCAGCGCCAAAGACAGGTCCACCTAGACCAGCAGCTTCAGGAACCTTGTCTTCTTGCTTATCAACTTTAATTCCACCTTCGTCTTCCCTTGACCTTAAATCAAGCTTTGTCTTGTTCTGTCCTCCTTCCACCGACTCGTACGTTGTCGCCGTCTTTGATCCCATCGGCTCTGCTCCTTGCGCTCCCGACATTGTTAAACTGTTATCTCATCTTTATCTGTCTCCACCAAAGCTTATATATACACTAATGCAATATTCTTGAAACTCAACACCTGGCCAAGGAGGTGTTACACCTGGCAGTTTTGTTACGTGTCCTGGGTGTAGTGTTGTCTCAAATTATTTATTGGAGCTTGTTTAAAAAATCATTAACTATATATTTAACAATGTTATAAATTAGTTTAAAAATTTTATAACTCTATTTTCCTAAAATTATAAACTCTAAATTTAGTACTATAAAATTAATATTTTAGACCACTAATTATATGTTTAATTTCAAATAAAAATTTTTTTTTTTATTTCCACTCGCTCATGCAATTAGACTGCCTCGATCCTTATCATCTGTTGGATTTGCGTTTCTTGATGTGTTCTCGAACGTTCCTCATAAAGAACCGTCTTATCACGGGTACTTCACACTGAGGAGGCTCTTCACTGTTGGAGCCAACCAGTTTCTCTGTTATCGATGTTCCATGCAAGTCCAAAGCCTTCATTGTTTTGCCTCCAGCGAGGTTAGGAGACTCGGTGACATTAACGCAACCGCGAAGATTCAAGTACTTAAGCTGTCCCAGTTTCTTCACCGTTGGAGGAAGGGTCATGAGCTTGTCACATCCAGACATGTTCAAGTAACGGAGCTCTGACTTGTCCCCTATCGTCAGAGGCACTTCTTGTATACCCGTCTTGTTCAGATTCAACCATCTTATACTCCTTCCGAGTTCTGGGAACGATATGACGTTAGGACAGTTTGCGAGGCCAAGATCGTTGAGGAACTTTAGGTTCTTGATACACTCTGGGAGATTCATCAGTCTCTTGCAGCCAGAGAGATGTATATCTCTGAGACGAGTGAGACGTTCGATTGATGGTGGTACTTGTTGGATAGATGTCTCGTTGAGAAGCAGCTTCTCGACGGTTTCTGAGATGAATGGGAACTCTTCTAGGCTAGAGCACCCGTTTAGATGTAGAGACCTGAGGGATTTTAAGTTGATGTTGTTTGGGAGGCTTTTTAGATTCTTGCAGTTGCTCAACTTGAAGTGGACGAGTTTGTTGAGTTGTCTAAGAGATGAGTCAGGGATCTCCACCAAGTTGTCACAGTTTGAGAGCTTGAGAGACTCGAGATTAGTTGCCTTTGAAAGGTCTGGAAACTCGTTTAGGTGCTTGCAGCTTATGAGGTTTAGGCTCCGTAAGTTCCCAAGATCTTGCTGCACCACAATAACATAGTTAAAGATTCATTCAAGAGGAGGACCATGCAGATGTGAAAAGGGTACCTGACTTCCACTCCAAACTGTTTGTATTGAGCTGTGAGAGAGGTTGAGTTCAACTAGAAAACTAGTACAGAACTGAGGTGGTAAAGACTTTAGATGATAAGCATCCCAGTGAAGATACCGAAGCGTAGGAAGGTATTCAAGACCATCTAACATCCTTGTTCTGCTCTCTTCAACGCTGGAGTTAGTGTAGAATTCAAGCAGCTTGAGATTTGGCATCTTCTTGAAGATCCCAGGGGTAATACTAAGCTCATTTCCTTCAGACATGTCTAAGAATATGCTTTCAACATCAATTGCTTCATCTCCCTAATGATTTAAACACACATTCAAATGTTCAAATGGGACATAAAGTGAACTTAATAAAGGTTCTATGCTTACCATATTGGTGGAAAAAACGTGATTGATATCTTCAAAATCCCACAGCATTAAACGTTTCCATGGCCTCTCATCTTTGCCTTCACATATAATTTCCTCAGCCATGTCTTGGAGCAAGTCATGAACCCACAAAAGTTTATTTTTTGACAAGCTAATCATACACTTCTCCATCAGAGCTACAATGCTCGGTCTGGTCGGTAACACTCGTCTCCTGGAAGACACGAAACAAAGGTCTAGTACTTTTCTAACACGGTCCATATACACTCCGTTGAAACAAAGCGCAACGTAAAGAAAAATCTTCTTTTCAATCTCATCCAACGCTTCATAACTTACTTTCAACGCCTTGAAAGCAGAGTTATCGCCGTTGTTTCTAAGTAAATCCAGTTTGTCTTCCCAAAACTTCAGCTCTCGACGGTATAGAGATCCCCCAACGACTTGAATAGCTAGTGGAAGACCACCAAGCTGCTCCACAACGTCGAGGGAGAGCTCTCTGTAGTCTTCAGATGGACGAGGCTGCTTGAAAGCGTGTTTGCTAAAGAGCTGAAGTGCTTGTGTAGTCCTCAGAGGCTTAACTTCGTAGATGCGTTCCACATCATGCTGGTCAAGAACACGCCTGTCTCTAGTGGTTATAACGATTCTGCTTCCTGGTCCAAACCAATCAGAGCTTCCAGCTAACTCTTCTAGCTGTTGTATGTCATCAACATCGTCCAGGACGAGAAGAACCTTCTTCCCTTGTAGTCTTTGCTTCATTACATCGGAATCCTTGTTCCATGTGTTCATGTCTTTCTTGCGAAAGATTTCAGACAAGATCTTCTCACGTAAATGTGACGGTCCATGTCGTTTAAACTCTTTTTTTACATTCTCTAGCAAGCAAGCACCATAGAACTCGCTCAAGAATCCTTTGTAGATGTATTTAGCAATGGTGGTTTTGCCAATACCTCCCATGCCCCAGATCCCAACCATTCGGACATCGTTGGGGTCTTTGCTCATTAAAGGATATATACTTCTCATGTGTGTACTCATCCCGATCCATTCACCAGTATCACTCGTAGACACTGCCGAGAATATTCTGTCTGAGAGATCTTGAACAAGCTCCTCTATAAGCTTTGACTCCTCGTTCCTACATGACAAAAAAAAGACATCATGCACATGCTCAGACAAAATGAAGATGTTGTGTCTCTATATTAATCAGTACTTGATGAATTTCATAAATTTCAAGGGCTCAGAGTTGGAAAAGTATAAAATATAACATAATTCGATAATATAATAAAATAATAATTTTTGTGAAAGTTTTTATATAGATATATAGTCCCAGTAAACATAAATTAATAACTAATGTATATAAATTATATAGTCCCAATAAACATAAACTAATAACTAATGTATATAAATTATACATAAATATAAATAATATATCATATATATTATTTTTTATTCATAGTAAAATCTATCTTTAATTTTTGAAAAACCTTATGGTTCCAATCAGCATAAATTAAAGAGGTTGTGTAAGAAATGGATCATCACCAGTTTCTTGAATCCCAGCCGGAGATGAATCCCACTGTGGCCATAGCTTTTCTCCATGACTCCACAGCATCTTTATTAGGCCTCTTGTCGTGTTCAGCGAAGGCCTTGGCGAAGTTTCCAGACTGTCTCTTGACATGTGAAGGATCAACCCCGAAGAAGACAGGGATCAACTCCATCTGCTTCTTCTCGACGCACTTGGTGATATGCACGAGCTCTTGTAAACACCAGCGAGAGGTGGCGTAGTTCTCGGATAAGACAACGACAGCGAATCTTGACTGCTCGATGGCTCCGAGGAGAGCAGGGCTGATGAAGTTCCCTCGCTGGAGCTCTGCGTCGTCGCGGAACGTGTGGATGCCGTTGTCGGTGAGAGCTTTGTAGAGATGGCTGAGAAATCCTTTCCGTACATCTGTTCCCCTGAAACTGAGGAACACATCGTACTTCCACAAAGGCCGGGACGAGGGTGACTGCAAAGATGGAGAACCATCAGCAGTTGTGGAAGTTACATGATGCAGAAGATGCGTTGGTTTTTTTCTCCTGTCAGAGTGAAGGAGTCGTAGTAGTCCTAAGCAGAAGACGATGAAGGAGAAAACGCCCCAGAGGAAAGTCAGAGCCATACGAAGAAGATAAGTTGCTTGCGAGATTCATTAATAAGTCACAGTTTAGGAAATGTGAAATCGAATAAATAAAAGTTTTCACTGTTCTTAGTGTGAGTATGGGGTCCACGCGGTGGTCCTGGTCGTTGAATTTTTATAGGCGACACTGATACTTGAATAAAAAAATTAATTGACTTTGAATATTTTTAGTTGTTCCGGCCTTTATATTTCTAGATATTTTTGATAATTTTTTTTTGTATTCAACATTTTTTAAGAGTTCGATATCAAATGTATAATTTGAAGGAAACTTATTTTATACAACATGATTTTCAATCCATAATATTTTTAGTTGTTTTCATCAGTTTTTTTTTTTTGACATCAAATGTTTTCATCAACTATATATAACATTTAATGGAATATAACACTTAGCTAAAAGTTAGATACACCACAATATTTATGTTTTAATAAGATAGATATGCCACATGCTTATAATGCCAAAATTTTATGTTTGGTGGATACATGCATCATCATCATTTTAACATGTTACATTGCATCAGTTATACACATCAAATCATTTTTATGGGAAATATATCAATGTGAGGGTGTCTAATTAAAAACTTAGGAGAAAATGAAACTGCACAAGATGATATGAAACACTAAATAAAGTATCTTTTAAGAACATGCAACATATTTCAAAAGTTTAAATTTAAGCTGTAAATATTTTGATATTATTCACTAATTCTATAGTAGTTTTTTTTCTTCAACAATTAGCTCATTCAAATAACCAGCGGTTATAATATATTCATCCATAAAATACTAAATGGTGATTATTTTTTATTTAGCAAATGCATAAAATCAAAGATCCGATCCGATATTCTTTACCTCAGACCATGAGCTTCCTAGATGGTGATTATGTTTCCGTCAACATAGGTTTCATCCAGGCGATCAATAACCAAAAACATGAACGCCATGGATGGAAAGACAACAAAAGAAAAATCTGGTCAAATGGTTTTGATCTTATATATGTTTCCGAGTCCACAACCTCCAAAACATTTTCTCAGTAACACTACATCACTCATCTCAACAAGATTTCCAACATGACATGTTGCAAACTTGCTTTCGTAGATAATTCTTTCTACTGGCTTGATTTCTAGGATTATATCATATGAAGGTTTGATTTTAAAAAGAAAGTGAGAGATTGTACTAATTTTGATACCACATCAGTTATCTCTTTTCTTTCTTAAATAGATTTTTCTCCAACCATATGATCATTTATATAGTGATCTTCCAAAAAAGTTATCAAATTGGTGCATATAATATCCATATTTATCTGTATGATTTTTGAATATCATTTTCTGCTGATTCTGTATAATCCCATCAATGTTTCATAACATTTTGATCTTGCTCTCCTTTTCTTTGCTCCTTGTAATAAGTTGCTCTGCAACATTGTAAAAACTCAAAAAATAGTATGAATTTTAACATTTGCTTTAATTTTTTCTTTTTTTGAAATTACTCTTTAGCGAGAGAATTCATTGATCAATTGATCACCAAGTCACCAACGACCAGTGTGCTTTGTAACCAGAGAAGCTGACAATTTGAGAGCTAATTGGGCATTTATAGAAAACAATGAAAGGCCCATTACATCCCTACGGTCGAAAGTGATTTGTATCCATTTCGATAAAGCGTAACATGTTTAGCCCATAGAGTTTTTATATAGAGACTCCTCTTTTACACATGTCCATGCAATGTACTACTAGCTACTCGTTTTTCAGATCACAACTCTATATCGATGGAGTCAACTAAGATGAATTCAGCACAACTAATATATATTCATTCGTTAAATACTTTATAGACTACAAAAATGGCCATTTCTTTATGCAATCATATAAAACTTGTTATGCATACGTAATCACACAGGAAATATTCAATACACACAAATAAATAAATAAATAAATCATATAAGGTGTGAAGCAGACACGTTTAGGCCACGGCAAAAGACAAAACGTGGCACCTTATATTTCTCTTGCGCTCCATACATTTAGATTATCATTTCATATGATTTTATGTAGGGTTATTTGGCTTCTTATGCGATATTGACAATTATTTACTTGCCCCCGAACCAATATCTACTTTGGATAAATATAATACTAATGGAGTCAGGTAAGGTGATGCAAAGTTTAAATATTAGTTGGAATCTACTAAAGAGAAGTTAAAAGTTTACTAGATTTAATTCTTGTAGTTGTATAGGATCATACTATTAAACTTACAGACTTGTGGTACCCAACTATTTTAAATAATAACTTTATGAATTGGATGTGGGGGCAGCGTAGAACTATTGAATGGATACAATTGTATAAATATGAATGGGTCACTTAACACCTAATAATAACACACAAGATTTAAAAGAAGACTCAGATTTTGCAATAATGGAACCATATCAATGGTAAGAGATCTCAACCTACCATCTTTCATAACATTTTCAAAGAAGATCCAAACAACAACTGTGATTATGATTATAGTATTGTTAACCTAATAATAATGCAAAAAAAAAAAATTGTATATCAAATGCCGAAATGAATCAGATATAAAGAATTATTTACTTTTAGAGATTGATTTCCAATTAAAGAAAAACTGTGAAATTAAATTTCGGAATTTCCACAATTATAGAAGAAAAAAACTGTTTAGAAAAACAACTAATAAATATATGCTTTGGATAAAAGTACTACTAAAATGGTGAAACTCATGAATATGAATATATCATATTTTTGAATGGAAAAAGAAAAGTATATTTGTGTTTTTTCTTATTTGTGGCATTGCTCAGATTGAAGTGATATACATGGAGAAAAAGAGATATGGCCAAATCCATTGTTTTCAACTATCTAAATTATATTCTTCTCCTTTTTTTTTCAAAACCATATTCTATGCTTTCTATTATTTGCCTGACCATGAGAACTGGTCCTAACTTTTATATTTTTCCATATAATATATATATATTCCTCTAGAAAATAGTAGAAATTAATTTTTGGTAGCTAATGCCAAAATAAGATTCCTTCTTTATTATAACCTTTTGAGGAAGCACACTGAAGAGAGTTGTGTAAGAATAGGATCCCATATGGAAAAGTTGGCAACATAAAAGATGTTATAATTTCCTCTAGTATTAGCTTAATCCAACGGTCAGCTTGTTCACTCATCTCATGATTCCATGACTTGGGATGTTCTCCACCCTCCATCTGTACCTCTTCCAAACCTCTTTTTATTTAAGAAATAAACTTTTCTAATAAACTTTTCTAATATTTTCCAACTAAAAAAAAGGAAACTACGGACGTCGCCCTAATTTTCTCTCTATCTCTGCAGCCGCCTAATACTTCAGTCTTCCAGATCGACGCTTCTCCGGTCACTGGCGCTCCTCGCCGGTACCGGAGAGGCTCCTCCTCGTCTTAGTTCTATCTATTCTCTGTTTTGTTGGTCAAGGGAGGTTGAGGATCTGGGTTCATGTCTGGTTCGATGTTGGTTGGCGTGGCTGTGACTGATTCGAATCTTTGATCTGGTTCGCGGTGGTGGTTTGAGCCGGTTCAGATATGGGGTTTAGATGTTCTTTCGGATCTGGTTTGTAGCTTGTCAATCGTTGCTCATGGAGCCCAATGGATTCAGTTCGTCTCTCTCCTCCCTCTTTATCTAGTTAATATTCAAGTTGTGTTAGTTTGTGGGTTGGTGTTGTCTTGTCTTCTTCGGAGTTTAGCTGTGTGTGAAGCTGTATCAACGGGTCATTATATGGCGGGGCTATGTATTCCGGGTATGGCTTTGTCGATGCTGTGCTTTCCGCTAGTCGTAGCTTCGGAACTGGGGGGCTCCTGCTTCTTCTCGTTCTCTCGATCTTTCAGTGGTTTGTGTTTGTCAAAGTCTCTTTTGTGGGGTTCGTCTTTTGGATGGTAAGTTGCTGTGGAGGTATCTACTTGCCTTCTCCTTGCCGTCATGGTGTGGAGTGAGGTTTCAAGACGAAGCAGTGGTTTCGATCTCTGGCTCTTCTCTTGCGAGGAGGTGACCATTCTCTTGCTTGTAGATGGTTGAGTTTGGGTACACGAGTGTCCGCGTGTTTGAGCCGTTGGTCCTTTTTGACGTTATCCCTACTTGGAGTTTCAAGACTCGATCTTGTGCTTTGCTCTCGCGAGGATCTGGTTTGTCGTTGTAGACGAGTGGTTAGTAGTTATTGGCTTTATGGTGGCTTTGGTCTTTCGTTCGTTTTTGCCGTGGCTGTAATCGTGAGTTTGTGGTTTCGACCTGTGGTGGTTTATGGTCCTCTCAAGTTCTGAGTTCTGGGTTCAGCACGTGCTTTTCCATTGTCTTCAGAATGAACGTTTGTCAGTCCTCGCTATGGAGTTTGATTCTGGCTCCTTAAGTTCCTAAGTGTTTCAACTACACCCCCCTCTTATAGCTTGCTTTAGTTAATTTGGTCTTATGTTTAATCACGTGTTTCTTGTTGCTTCCGGGATGTTCGATCTGTGAACTCGCCGGCTTAGTCTCCGAAAGGATTGCGATCCTTGTCGGCTTTGCGTTGTACGATCGGTTTCGAAGGTTATAATAAATTCATAGATGACAAAAAAAAAAAAGAAGTGTGCAACAAATAGAAAGAAAAAAGACCAAAAGGGCAAAAAAAACATCTCTGTTCTTCTTTCTTCTTGAATAGCCATTACTATTCTTCTTCTCTCTTTATATATCTCATCAACTCTCTGTTTTTTCTCTGCTCCGTATATGTACTTTGTTTTCAGGTAAAAGAGATTATCCTTTGCTGCTGTCTTCTTCGTGATGTATAATATATTATATATATATATATATATATCTATGTGCGTGTTTATGTGTTTAGTAGTGCTCTGTTTCTTGCTGTTATACTCAACACTCTTATCTACAAAAAGAAGAATAATATATATAGATATGATTTCGTTCACGCTTAGTTGTTAGTTTTTATCGGTACGACTAAATATTCAGACATCAGTTCACGTTTCAAACCTGTCTCCTCACTACGATATTATTAATAATTGGTCTCTTAGAGAACGTTTGCTGCCTATATGTTTCAGCCATTGACGACATGGTGAAGAACCTTAAAGTGGATCCTCTTGCTAAGGCGGTCTCTGCCTCCACCACATCCATGGTGAGATCAAATTCTCTTCTCTGTTTATTAAGATGATTACGTTTTTCTTTTGGAATGTTTTTAACATCATGTGCTTGTTATTTTGGCTTATATGGTTTAGAAGAGCCGCCAGTCAGAGCCATATTATGGTACCCTTGAGACATATCAAGGCCTCCCTTGTCCTTATGGTGGCTACTATGGATTCTACTATCCAAGTCTTGATGGTTCAGTTGGAGAAGCAAAGGATAATGGATATTATAGTTATGGAACAGAAGCTCAATACCCAGTAATCAAATTTTTTTTTTTTTTGTAATCAAAATTCTTTGTATATAAATATTTAGAAACTCGAATAGCTTTTTTTATCTGACCTTTTTTCTTGATCTTGATTTGAAGGTTATGCAAGGTGAAAATGGATCTTTGGTCTACATGATGCCAGGGTTTCAATCTTATGATGTTAGTTCCACTTATATGCCTATAAGCCCGGCTTGTGTGTCAAGTCAGGCCCTTCACTCACCAATGTATGCAGCTCAAGGGTATTATCAAAACCAATATGGTTATGGAGATGTTTCATCGCCAACCTATTTATGGGAAGACAAGTATGCGTACGGTGTTGCTTCAAGTAACCAACCTTTGAAACAGAACATATCTTGTTCTTCAAGTCATAACCATAGCAACTATTACTCAAAGAGCAAGACTTCTTTCACAAGTCAAAGCACGGGAGCTCGGCCTAAGAAGTCTGGAGTTTTGAATAGAGATGAAACAGAGAAGGCGAAAGCTAGGAACAAAGATAATGTTAATAGTACTGAAGGAGAATGTGAGTCACGTGTAGGTTCTGTGATCAAAAGAGATCAATACAACCTCCCTAGCTTTGAGACCAAGTATGAAGAAGCAATGTTCTTTGTGATAAAATCTTATAGCGAAGACGACATTCACAAGAGCATCAAGTACAGTGTTTGGTCTAGTACTCTAAATGGGAACAAGAAGCTAGACAATGCATTTCAAGAATCTCAAAAGAAGGTTGCAGAGAAAGGTGGAACGTGCCCTGTCTTCCTTTTCTTCTCGGTAAATGCATTTATATGATTTTTCAAGTATTCATTTGATGGTGACATCTCTTGGTTGGTCTCTGATGTGTTTTTATTGGACTCAGGTGAATGCAAGTGGTCAGTTCTGCGGTGTAGCTGAGATGACTGGGAGAGTAGATTATGAGACGAGCATGGACTTTTGGCAGCAAGATAAGTGGACTGGCTATTTTCCGGTCAAGTGGCACATAATCAAAGATGTTCCAAATCCGCAACTAAGACATGTAATACTGGAGAACAATGAGAACAAGCCTGTAACGAATAGCCGAGACACACAAGAGGTAACAAACAGTCTTTTTAGTGAATGATCAATTGTCACAAGAACCAACTAATTTCTCATGCTGTTTTAAACATATACATAGGTGAGGTTGCCACAAGGGAATGAAGTGTTGAACATATTCAAGAACTATGCAGCAAAGACATCTATTTTAGATGATTTCGATTTTTATGAAAATAGAGAGAAGGTTATGGTTCAGAAGAAGCTAAGGTTCCCTCCGGCTCAGATAAAGGTCCTCTTTAGATCTTGTAGTCATCTTCATCTTGTTTCTATGTACTGTTAATTCTAACTAGCCTCTTTGTCCCTTTACGGTTTTGATCACAGAAGAAAGAAGAAGAAGAAGAATTGGTTGCTGATCTCCAAACAATGGAGATATCAAAGAGCGAAAAACTTGCATGACAGGAACGAACTGTGACGTAACTAAAAGAAGCTGTTGAGTGTTTTGGATTTTTTCCTTTTAAGTCGCCATAAAACGGTTCCATTGGTTCGGATTGCTTTGATTTTTATAACAAGTGATTAGTTTCTTCTTATGCTATGATGGTGTGTAAGGTTTTATAGTTTTGTAATCATTGGCGAATAAAATTTGGTTTAATAGTGAAATCTCAAAAATCGTAGGATAAGGCTTAGACATATAAAGTTTAGAAAAGGCTTAAGACATGAAAATGAATTCTCTACTATCTCTTCAAGGAGCCTGCATGGCTAACTCCGAACAAACCTAAAACAGATCACGGCTGGCTCGGGGGTGGTCCACGTCCACCGCGTGTGGTTCGGCCACCACGAGAATTCACTCGACCGCCTCCTCGAGTGTTTACAATGCGACCACGACCTCTAGGAGCGGGTGGTGAAGGAGCTCGGTTGGCTGGTGAGGGAGTTCGGGTTCCTCCTAAAGCGGCTACTCCGGCTTGTCTTATAGCTGCTTTCTCCTTTGCTTTATCAGCTATATTAATAGTCCTACTTGGCGACGCTGCTCTTTTCGTTTCTTCACTAGTTTCTGGGGTTTCGCTCGCACCTGCAGATGCTGGAGTGGTAGATGCAGAGACAGTTGTAGCTACTGTGGTCTCTGCTACTTGAGATCGGTTTCTTTTCGTTTCTTCAGTTTCTGGAGTAGAGGAAGTGGGTGGAGTGGCAGATGCAGAGGTGGTCTCTGGCTTGAGATCGGTTTCAGCTACTTGTTGATTATTACCATTGTTGGGTTTATCAGAGGCTTCTTCAACAGCTACATCACCTCCTTCGTCGTTCTTAACATCTTCTAGTGGTGGTTCAATGGTTGTTTCAGCTTCCTCCATTGTTGTCTCCATCCTAATAGGTGACTGCATGGGTGTAGTAGCTACATCCGTAGGCTCTTCGAGATCTTCCAGTGTATCTAGATCGAGCTCGCCTTCTTCTTTATCAAATTCCGCATCTGCCAGATCTTGATTCTCTTGTTCGGTCTGATCCTTAAACTCTTCTTCGGTAGGGATGGTTTCTGTCTTGGTTGGATTTTCTTCTACTGGTTCATCAGTTTTATCCTGCCCTTCTTCAGCTTCAGTTTCTTGTTGTGCTTCCATAGTTTCCTCATCTGCAGTCTCAGCTTCTGTTTCTTCATTGTCATCTTCGGCAGCATTGGTAGCATCCATGGTTTCATCCATGTCTGGCTCTTTAGAGAGATTTTCACCTTCGGCAGTATCTGGTTCTGTCTCCGATCCTTTTGCCTTCTTAAACGCAGGTGGTACAATCTCGGTACTAGCTTCCCCTTGAGTCGCTTGCGGTGGCTCAGAAGCCAACGAATCGGCCTGGCGTTTACGGACATGTGTCTGAACAGGCGGCACAACAGTGGTTCCTTGACTCTCTGTGACATTGGAGGAAGGCTGTTTTCCTTCACCACCAGCTCCTTCAGCTTCTGGCATCTCAGTATCAACTTGCGGAGGTTCCTCTGGTTTGCCAAGCTGGGGACGAATAATCCTCCCTCTGCGGAGTTCAGCGTTTGGTTTCTGCAAAGTCAATCTCTTCACTTTGAGTTGCTGCTGCGTAGTCGCCACCGGTGCTTTTGACGAAGAAGCTCTGGCAGTGGCTGAAGGCTCAACTGTAGCAGGGGAAGCTTCAGTAACCATATCGGTAGATTTGGTGCTACCTTGAGAATTGAGGACAAAAGTACGAGCCACGCGCTCAAAAGAGTCAACAGCTGATACGTAGGCAGCGGCTTGGTCATTCAATACGCTTCCAGAGAGAACCTGGACAGCTGAAGTACCCTATTTAAAAGAAACAAAAGAAAGCTTAGAACATAGGTAATGAGTGAACATGATATTAATATATTTACAAATATATACCCCCAAGAAAAATATAAAAAACACTTGTTACCTCTGGAAGATTTCCATCCGCCTGCTTCAATTTGTCCAATTCTTCAGAGAGGTTAGCCAATGCCGTCTGATACCTCTCGAGCTTAACAAGCTCTTCATCCACTTTTGTTTTCTCCTGAGAAAAAGATAGGGAACATATTAGCTATAATGTATTGGATGACGATTTTCAAATTGGGTACTTTTGAAGAACTATGTTTCTAAAATTGCCACAAGACGTGAGTAACAAGAGACGCACAAGTGAGGCTCGAGAGAATCGAACCTTTTTAATGTTGGCCAAGGAGTCTTCAAGTACCTTCTCAACAGACTTGCGTTCTGTTTTCTCTTTTGTTAATTCGTCATCCTTCTTCTTCAGGTCATCTTTCAGTGAATGAAGATATTTATCCAATATCTGCAGCAAAAGTTCATGTGTTTTTTAAAAGGACAGAACACATGAAATCAGGGAGCTACAAACTAAATACGATTTGTCTAATAATACCTGAATTTTTTGTTCTTTTTCATCTCTCTCCTTAACGGCCTGCTCCACCGTAGCATCAGTTGTTGTTCTCTTTCCAGCTTTTGGCACCAATAGATAACATGAGTAAATACTAATATAAACTTACCAAAAAGATATTATGACTTAAAAATAACGATAGTTACCCTCTTTGGCTTCCTCTAACTGTTTAGAGAGTGACTGATTATCACTGTTCAAATCGTCCCTTTCTTTTTCGAGCTTTTTCTTCATGAAGGTATAAGATCTCTTGACCCTTGTGATCTCTGCTTTCAGCTTCTCAGAGTCTGACTCCATAGTCGCCTGATAAAAAAGTACAGAGACAGGATTAGCAGATTTACAGGTGGGGTAGTTCTCATTCTACATGTAACAGCTAAGTTTCCATCAAGAGAGATCGTTCTCATTCTACCTGTGCTTGCTGAGAAGAGTCTAACGTTTTCTCCTTCTCACTCAGTTCGGCTTTGCATCTTGTTAGATCCTTCTCCCTCTCACTCAGATCGTTTTTACAGTTTGTTAGATCCTTCTCTAGTTGCGATATCTTATTCTGCTTCTCTAACAGAAGCTTCTTGAAACCTTCAATATGATTATCTTTCGCTTTCAGTTTCTCCTAGTCATATCAACACAGTTTATCGCATCAGCATCATTCATACACTATAAGATACGTTCCCCAAAAATCTCGCCAGTTAAAAAGACAGTTCTCCTACACTAGAATATGAACGAAATGCCATTGTGTAATCAGCGTCAAAGGTAAGAAATAAAAGGAGACAAAGAGGCTTCCTAGACGTTTCAATGACCAGGAAATACGATGATTAGTAACTGTTTAGAATGTAGATATACAGTCCCTTAACAACGATCTTCAGCAGACAATGGTATCATTTCATGAATTGACAATTTAACATGCTGCACAGTAACATAGCTAGGGAACTTATAGGGATACCCACACGGTGAACACTATGAAAAAAAAACATGGCTAATACATAATTGCAACAATGTCACATTAACTTTAGAGGCATACCTCGAGTTGCCGCACTTCAACTTTGAGGCGATTGTAGTCAGCAACATCAATGTTTTTATAAGTCTCTCTCAACTGCAAAAAAACGAACAGTTCTAAGTATGCGTAAATAAATATATAGCTTTTAGTATCAAATTGCTTACCTCATCCACCCTCTTTTTTTCAAGATCGGACTCCTTCCTTAGCCTTTCCATCTCGCTTATACACAAGTCTAACTCGGTTTGCTTTTGCTTCAATAGATTTTCCAAGTTTTCGGAATCCGTCTTAGCCTTTTGGGCTACCTCACGCAATCTCTGAAATTTGAAACAAAATTTATCAGCTCTTACTAAGACAGTCAGCAGGATCAGGTGGTGCAAGGGAGTTTAGTCACTCGAGCCTATATAAAGCAGAAGAAATTTTCCAGAAAGTTCCACTACGAACCTGGCACTCCTCGAAGTTGTGTTTGTTTTCTTCCCTGAGTTGCATGTTGCTTTCACGGAGCAAGTTCACCTCACTAACCTGCAAGGAGAACTTTGAAGTCAGCTAAAGTTAATAGTTTCACTCCAACCTTGGCTAGGGAATCAAAAAGACGAGCTCCAAGCAGAAACTATTGAATTGAGGAACTGAAGAAGCAAGATTATTAGTTCGTATCATTCAACTTTACCTGGAGCTGAAGAGATTTGATTTCATCCTCAGTCAATAATGAGGCCCTTGTACTGGCACGCTCAGCATTAAGTGAACCCCGGGCAGATTCTGCCATCTTCAAGGCACTCTCAAGCTAGACAATAACAATGTAGCAAGAAAAATCATAACGCCGTCAAAACTCTAATAATTATATTAGGATTTTTTTCTTTACATGTGTGCGTGTATTGAGAAGGGTGTTGCTTTAAGAGATGTTATAGCAAAATTAGGATAATGATAAAATACAACAACTTACTTGCGATTGCAACCGTAATTTTTCCTGTCTCATAAGTGATATTTCTGTTTCAGCCTGTCAAAAAAGATGCAGAAAACTTAGATAACGACACAGTACGCAGACGAGGCAGAAAGAAAAGAAAGCAATCCTAAATATGGAACTTCTCTTACTATTTCCTTTGTTCTGCGCAAATAATTGACTACACTTTGCAAACCAGAATCTCCAAGTTGATCCGAGTCAATGCTTCCAGATGATAGGTTTCCAGAACGGCTATCTTTCTCAGCCGAGCGAAGATGCATAGCCTCAAGTCGGCTATGCAGTAATTTGTTCTGATGCAGAGAGCGATTAAAATGAGTGGAAAATTCGTAACAAGAACATCAACTGAAACTCTACATAATCCTCATCATATATGATAGGAATAGAAACACACTAAATAACATCAAACATATAATGGACGGGCAGTGGCCACCTGTTCATTAAGTTCATGATACATCTTCTCCGCTTGATTCTTTTGCTGCTCTAGCATACATTTCTCTTCACTCCACTTGGAGTTAAGCTCGGACTGAAAAAGACCATAAAAGATAATTAAATCGTTTCTGGAATCAGCATTTTAGTTTATGTTTCCCGACAGTAACTGTGGAAGATTTAAAAATAACATTAAAGTTTTAAAAGAGTAGAAGTTACAATTTCCGTTCCCCTTGAATCAGCCAATTTACGTAGTTCAGATGCCTCCTCTTGAAGGGAAGCCAAAGCCTGCGATGTTTTCGTCAGCTCTTGAATAGTTTCAGACTGCAGAATAACCTGCGTTCCAGAAAGTAGAGAAACAAGATAGGCCATTAAAATGTCTGGACTAAAGGAAAACAAAATCAAAATATAGAAGTAACCTAACAAGCATTTTATGAAAATATCTGAAGTGTTATAAGACAGATGTGTTATAAAATAGAGTTTTCAGAAACCACTGTTTAATAAAATGGAGCAACAAGATGGGTATTGAAGTATTTCAGTTTCAAGAATTATCCAATAAAAACTAACGTATAGCCAACGACGTGAATATGCATGATGGTGAATATATTTCTTAAAATAGAGAGCCTTCACAAACCTGTCTTTCATAATTTCTCTGAGCAACACACCATTTTTCATGTTCCTTCCCTAAGTCATCCTTCATAGTGGACATCTGGATATTCATTGCTTCGATTTGGGAACTGCATTCAATTCTATGATGTCAATTTAAAGGCGAACACGTGTATGCGTATGGGTCAAAAGATAACATGTACCTTTTAACTAAGCTTTCTTCTCTCAGACTCGCAATTTCAGCTGATGCTGATACAAGAGCATCTTCTTTTCCTGCAGCAGCATTGGTTATCTGCTCAGATTTTTGTAGACAGTCGTTTTCAAGTTCTGACACCCTTTCCCTAAGAGAAACAAGCTCTGCTTCCAACGATTCCTGTCTCTTTTCAGCCTATAAATAGCCATCAGGTTAAAAATCAAACCAAATAACAGATCTACTTTTATTACAACGGAAATAGTTGCACAGCTAGATAAGATCATTGTTTACGGACAATCACCAATACCTCAAGTCTGAAGTTCTCATGGGCTGATTCCATTTGCTTTAAAGCAATTTCGTTCACCTGGGCTATACTCTTGTACTGTAAGATAATCCACAACGTCAGTTGCTAGTGATGAGGAATATCAAACTAACAAAGCAAATTCAGCAATTACCTGAAGCATGTGGCTTTTGCTAGATTCTACATCTCCCCTCAACTTTTCCATTTCTTCCTTTGCAGTACGCAGTTCTACGGACATCTAGTGTAAATAACATCCACATCGAAAAGAGATTAACAGACAGCATTACAACCACAAAAGATTCGATTGCTATATAGCCACAAGTTAAAGGTAAACTCAAAATAATTGCTTAAGCGAAAGTCTCAAATCTGCTTATTCAACTAGCTGGATAGTACATAATGCAAATCCTAACTTCTATCGGAGACGCATGTTCAGCTTCAAGAAAGTTTTCACCTTATCGTACAAAAATCAACATCTTTTACAATAACTTTGAAGTTTTAACGAAAAGATTGCAACCAAGATATATGAACAATACTATAATTACGTAATTTAAAAACTCATAAAAAATATTGCTGAAGGACTTCACTGACCTCATTATCAGAAAGAGAGACGACTCCACCACTGTCCATATCAAGGCCCTAGAAGTGCGAAAACAGAATTCATTACAAAAGCATATTACTAATTGCAAATTACATTCAGGAGTTGCCGTTTGAAGTAACCCCACAACTCAATTATCAAGAAATTATAACGTTTACCTTAGGATCTGAAGACCTTATCTTCTTCTCCAAATCAGAAAGTCTAGCCTAATTTTACACATTTAAAAAAATAATCAACGACAATAACCAGCCAAAATAGAGCACGCCAATATAAGTATGGAGTGCTGACAGATGCAAAATCTAGTGGATTGACAATGTGTAATCTTGTGGTTATTACACATATCCAGAACTAGTAAAACCAGTTCGCACAAACCAAATCACATGCAAAGACTCGCTTCAGAATAGCTACCAGAAGAAAGTCAATCAGGAAAGGTCCACGTAGAAAAGCTAGAGTATGCAATCTAGGAACTGGCCATAATAAGGAACGTAAAATAGACTTAAAAGAGTACCTCAGCCACAGAAGCCCTTGATTCTGCTGCCGAGACAGCCTTCAAGGCATTAGCCAATTCTTTTCCCATTTCTTCGACCTGCATAACAGCATTGTTCAAAGTTTGATTGCGGTCCGAAGTGCTATTTCGCGAATTGCTCCTTTCTTCTTGCAATTCTTTTTTAGCTTCAGCCCATTCTTTCTGAGAAAACACCATCCAAAAAATCAGTAAATATTCTACATAAGCAATGCGCCAACACAAGAATTATTAAATATGCTACAGACCTCAAGTTGCTTGATATGCTCCTCTTGTTTCCTTCTCTCAGCAGCTCTTGCTTCCTGAGATTTTTGGTAAAGATATCAAATTTTAATCAGTATTCCTCCTCGAAACAAATTAGTAAACTAAAACCAAAAGTGGTTTTGTTACCTCACGAACTTCCTCTGTACTCTGTATAGTATCCAAGGTAGCCTGCAGAAAATTAGGTTAGCCAAAAGAAAATGAACATGCACAACTTAAGATAGAATTTGCACTACTAATGCTTCCAACCTGAAGACGATAAACTCTCTGAGATAGAGTAGAAACTTCATCAGAAGCTCGTTTTTCAGCATTGGATAACACTTCTTTTTCTTGTTTTAGAACCGAAACCTATAATACAGATTACTATTAGATTTAAAGCACATAAAATCAAAAAAATTGACGTATGTGATTGGTATACTACCTCCATTGATAATTTTCTAGAAATATCTTCCGCTGCATGCAGAGACTCAGAACTCTCACGTAACTTCCTTTGGTGATCGATGATCAGCTGCGAGAACTCTATGTTTCTTGCCAAAACACCGTTCATTTCTTCTCTCTGTTACAAGATATATAAGATGAAGAAAGCACAATCAACACAAGCAGTTAATGATATAAATTTGTGACAAATATTAAAGATCACCTTGCGTTCAGATTCTTTCATGATGCCTTCTAGTTTTTCCCTAACAAAATTTGCCTCCATGGCCAACTTATCCCGTTCAGACCTTATCGCTATTATCTCACTCCTAGCCTTCGCTAAATCGTCTTCCAGACTTCGGATGCGTTCGACAGTTTTTTCTTGGGCTCTTTTCGTAGCTTCCTGGAACAAGCAATCCAGTCAACAAATGAGTCTCAAACAACTACATTGATGCGCCGAAAGAGAGAAAAATAAAGAAGAGTAAGGAAACAAAATACCTGTGAATCTTCAAGCAGATGTAAAAAGTTATTCCTTCCTGGCACTACATCAAACAAAATACATCTCAGTCAAGCCATTTTAAAGCTTATGAGCAAAGCAAGAAACAACCTGTGGAGCTTCTTTACTTTTCAGGAAACAAATGGGATTTTCAGGAAAGCTAATTATGTTTAAAAGCTAGACTTCAACTGACATTTGATAGTACGGATACGGCGTTGATTTTCACGACTAATAATTGCGATATATGAGGTAAACCATCGTGAGCAAACTTAAATTCCAGGTGCTCCCCAATCTTAAAATTCGGTAGTTATTCAGATCCAGATGCTTCCTAACCTAATTTTTAATTTCAGTGTTGTACCGACTATATCAATATTTCTTGCCTACCTACTCAACCATTTGTAATAAGATTTTGGTAAGGATTATAGTTCAAAGATCAACTAAAACCTCATTTGATTAAACTTATCTGGATTGAGGGTATGCAGGAACACATAATCACTATATAGAGCTCAAACCTGGAGGCAAATCTGATGAACGAGAATTAGATGAATAACGTTTCTGTTCCTCTTCATATAGTCGTTTATACATTGCAACCTGAAAAGAACAAAATGTACACGAAAAATCATTGATTTGAAAACCAAGATCATTTAAGCAAGTGCAATTGAGAAGAGAACCACCCTAACTGAAGGGTGGAAAAACTTACAGATGTGTGAAGTGATTCAATCATTTGACCCTGCTCTTCAGCTCTTTTGAGCACGATGGCTACTTTCGAAGAAGCTTCATCAGTCTTTTTCTTCAGCTCTGTCTCAAACATTTCCTGGGATTCCAAAAATACTTTTAAAACGACACTGCACTGAAGGAAAAACTGAGGGAAAAAATCAGTCAATACCTTCAGCTCCATTTCCCTACTTTCAATCTGCTCTGAGAGACTACGAACAAGGTTTCGGAGCTTAACATTCTGCTCAACTAGTCCATTTATATCTTTAAACTTCAACTGAAAATTCATCCCAACAAGTGGACAAGCATTAGCCATCCACAAATTATTTCACAAGTAAATTCTAACACAGCATGACCTCAAGAGAAAGAAAGAAACTTACAAGATGCTCTGAAATAATTTTATCAGCTTCAGATTCCATTTCCATCTCAACATCAGAAAGCTGAGCATCATCTTCTTCATCATCCCTGGCAGCTCCACAGCGGAGTTGGACATCACGGCACTCCTTCAGTAGTATCGTTACCTAAATCATGTATACAAACACAAAGTAGCAATTAATAAGGCAACCCGTTAGGCATATATCTGTGAGCTAAAGTTTACCTATTAACATTGCAAATCATCTAAGCCAAGAAACTGAAGACAACAATAAACATGCAGAAAAAAAACATAGCATGGTGAACAAAGGAGAATAGATTGTCAAGTAACCTGCTTCTGTAAGTCGGATATATCTTTCTGAGATAGAATATTTTCACGTTCCCGTCTCCTCAAGTCAGCCTATCAATAAAATAAATATATAAGAACGGCACAAATATGCATACTAAACAGCCACTGTGATTATATCAAGTACCTTTAGCTCCATGATGTACTTCTCCATATTTGATTGTTCAGATACAGAATCCTGAAGTTTTTGATTGACTAGTGAATAAGCTTCAACCAAACGCTCATGCTCACCTGGAAACAAAAAACATATTGCACCAAATGAGGTTTAAACATGATGTCTCCAGCAAGATAAAACAAAAATTCTGCACAGATGAAAGAAATCTCTGGGAGCACAGAAATGAATCATACCTCTTTCCTCTTGGATAAACTCAGCTTTCTCTTCTAATTCCGATAAAACCTAAAACGCATGATTCAAGGCCAACATTCTAGTTAAATGATTAAATTCAGACACAGCTCTGACGAAAAGGGAAATTGACCCATCAAGCCCACGAGTCTTGCATAATTTTACAGGAAATGAAAAGAAAAAGGAACTGAAGTTGGAAAAAGTAGTAGCCAAATAACAAAAAGAGACAAAACAAGAGTTAACATCTAAACAACAAGTAGTTCATACCCGTTGTAGTATCAACTCAGCTTCCTTTCGACCTAATTGCTCATGTCTCATTGCATCAACAGCCTCTTGATACTTTTCATAAATTTTGGCCAACTACAGAAACAACAAAAATATGATATTTACGCAACTAATAGAGTTGAAATGCTGATAAAATGGACTAATATAGTAAGACTGAAACTCACACTCCACCCATCACGTAAGAGTGAAGCTGCCAGCGCCGTTCCTGACACACCAGCAGGAACCTTAGAAATTATTGCATGGCTTTCCTCTATCATGTTGCTGGTCCCTGAATCGTCTGCCCCTCTAGGAAAAAAAGAATTTCAAAAGAAACATCTTAAAATGTTATCGTTACATGAACACTAGTGTCTAGGGCAATCAAAAACCATATTTAAATGTCCCTATAACCAACTTACATGGATCAAACACTCTTAAGAAAATCACGTCACTGTAAACCCCAGCAGTAAAGACTTCAAAGAACTATAATTTTCTAGAAACAGCTAGGAATGTAAAAACTTCCTTATGTTTTGGTCAAAAGATCTAAAGGTTGGTAGTACTAGAGGATCATAGGCGAGATCTCTATAGAATCCATATTGAAAGTACATCTCTTGAAGCAACCAATATCACTAATCCCTACTTTTACTTGTTTTGGCTCTATTTCATAAGCAAATATAGCAGAAAAGATGGCAGGAACACACAAAAAAAAAATCACTTTAAGCCTTTGCGTGGCTGTAAAAAGGTTCATCAAAAATGAACAATATCTTGTTTCCAGAAAGGTGAATTATACCTTGTGAAACTGCTGAAAGGTAAAAGCGTTAGCTCATTTGTTTTCCTAGTTTTCTCAATTTCTGCTTCAAGCTTCTCAAGTTTTTGTTTAAGGTCTTCGTTCTCCTAAAATTGAAGATAACAAAAGTAATTATCTGTCTAGAAAATAAACTAAAATACACAAAAGGTGAGAACTCGTAGATCCAAAGGGTATACCAGATATTGGAAAAAAAACTCAAAAAAAAAACATATTGAAATTAAGATTATAGGAAACTACTCCTATATTTGAAGACAGAACGAACTAATTTACTTTAGAGAACAATCGTTCAAGTTACTATATCTGATGATAAGGTTAACTGAAGCAATACCGTAACAGCAATTTTTCCTACAGGAAACACCCTCAGTATAAGTTGAAAAGGATGCCACCACTTAACTAGTAACCGGAGCAGGTAACATATGTTATAAATAATAGACAAAAGTGTCTCAGTACCTTCTCTAGCTGCTGGTTTGTAGACATTTCTTTCTCAAGACTATCTTTGTACCCACTCTCGACTTGGATCAAGCGTGCCTGATTAGTCATAGTTTAAACTCAGATGGCGAGCATACAGACACAAAAGCTACAATCAATTCCCTCTAAATTGTTACAGCAAACTTACCTCTAAGGCCTTAACGACACCCTCAAGTTCACCCGCCTTTCTGGACCACTCCTCCGAACTTTCCTTGTACAGCTCAACAAGCTTGTTCGCCTAGGTCAACAGCCAAATAATCGATTAGATAGAACTAAACGACAACTAGAGATATCTACGTTAAAAACATGAAATGCCTGAAAAAGATCTATAAAGCTAGCTCTCCTTCAAGGTTTGGAAACAAAAGAATTTGAAAACTCACAGTAGAAAGTTCAGCATTGTATTGCTCTTCCATGGTCGCTGCTGCAACTTTGCACGAGCTGAGCTCCTTTGAACACGAAGAAAAACAAGTAAACGTCATAAAGCACGAAATGATAAGGTAACAAGTGATTTATCCCATGCATACCTCTTGTAGTGAAGTAATCTTAGCTTCCAGCTCTCTCAGTCTTTCCTTATGCCAATTCAACGAACTAGAGCACTCATTGTAATTTTTCTCAACCTGATAAGGGATAACAAAGAAACTTACATAAAGGAACAGAACTTTAAGAAAATCAAAGCAGAGCATTAGAAAATAAGCTCTTACATCGACAAGCTTCGCAGACATTTCAGCCTCAAGATCAGAATGCCTCCTACGGAGTTCAGCATAACTATCAACTTTGGCTGTTAACTCCTCATCAAGCCATTTCGTATGCCTCTCCATGAGCTCTTTCTCCTGAGATAAACGACTGCACATAGCTTGCGAACGCGCCAACTCTGCTCCTGCTTCAGCATATCTAGACTCCTTCTCCGAATTGGCGTCAGTCAGCTTAACCTGATAATAAATAAAACAATCAATTAGGGTTCAAACTTTATTAGTAAAAAAAAAAACAGAGAAGCAGCATCATTACTCACGATTTTATCCAGATAGCTCTTGATATTCGAATTCTTCTCGCTAATCTCAGCATCTTTCTGCTCCAGTAACTCCATGAGTTGCCTCTTGGACTTGTGAAGCTCAGACATCTCCGTCGTCATCCTCTCTAACTCTCCATCCTTCTCAATCTACATCATCAAAACAAGTATCTCTGTCAAATCACACGAAAACACTCAAAACCACCACACGAAATCACAAGGACGTTACCGATTGCAAATGAAGCTGGTGCTTCTCCGCCTGAGACTGCGCGAGCTCAGCCAATCTACCGTCGAGATCGGACTGAAGCTGCGCGTTCTGAGATTCAAGCGACGCGAAATCGCGAGAGAGCGAGAGGTACTTCTGCTCGAGAAGCGAGCACGTCTGCTCCGCCGTGATGGAAGCGGCGTCGGCCTTGGCGCGGACACTGTCCAGCTCGGCGTAGAGCTTGCGGATGTACTCGTCGGCTCGCTCGGCGACCACCGACGCGGCGTCGCTGGAGAGCCGCGCGAGCTCGTCGTCGGGCATAAACAAGGGCATCGTTTCGTGCCCTAGCTTCTAGAAACAACCGTGGCTATATAATAGACCTAACGTTGGAGACGACACTTGCGAACACTATTTTTTTTATTCTCCCTGGCGAAATCGATTCGGGAAAGCGATGAATGATGCAATGCTCGAGAAAACCTCAGGGGAGTTTATACGACGTGTTTAGTAAACGACGTCGTTAGTATTCTGGGCCAAACACTTGTCATTTTGGGCCGAATTGATACTAGTTCATTTGTTGGGCTTATGTTTTGGTGGTGTATTTTGTTACGAATTAACAATTGTTTAGCTGTCTCAGAGCGCGTGACTTTTAATCCCGTGGCCGTGGGTTCGTTCTGCAAAGACCACAGACGGCGGTTTTGTTTTTAACTATGGTGCCAGACTCGTTCATGCCATGCACAGGCCTGGCCATGCATACTACATTGAAGTATGTAACAAAGCAAACAACTCACACTTTTATCCAAGTTACTGTTTCATCCATATTTTTCCAAATTATTTGTACTTCTGGTATAAATTTGTCGTGTTTTGATTTTAATTGGATTACCACAAGGTCGGATTTAAGATTTCAGGGGCTCTAAACATTTATTTAAGAGACTAGGATAAGACCCGCGCCTTGCGCGGGATTAAGTTATTATTTTTATTATATTTTGGAGAATGAAACAATAGTTTGGCTTCATTTGGATTAGGGGTGTTCAATCCGGATATCGGGTTGGTTTCGGTTCGGTTCGGTTTTTTTCGGTATTTCGCTTAGTAAAATATAACTACTATTCTAAATCCATATTTACTTTGACTTTAGTCTTTCACATACTTTTGAAAGATTTCAACTGGACGACTAAATTGATCAGCCAATCTTGTTGCTTTAAATCATTAGTATTTATATATATATTATTTAGTTTGAATATTTATTAAATAAAAATTCATATGCGTTATATTTTATGATCATTTGTAACTTATTATACCAAAAAAATAATCTATTGATTACAAAATTTTCAGAGTGGGAATATTCAAATTTCTAATAATATATAGACGTTTTGAAAAATTCAAAATATAACATATAAGAAAAAATATAAATGTTTTTATTATATATTTAATGTGATTTTTTAATATCTTTCAATAATATAAAATTAAAAAAAAACTAAGATACCAAAATTGTTATCAAATATTTATTATTCATAATAATTAATTTTCATATATACGTGAATCATATTAGGTAATTTCGTAGCTTCTAATTAAGGAAAGTGCAAAAAAAGTTTGGTAGATTATTTATCAATTCGATAGTTAGTTTAATAAAAAATATAATGTAAGTTAAGATGGTCCAACCTATTTTTCTAAGAATAGTATATTTTATATAGTCATTTATTAAATGAGAATTTATAATCATACAGTTCTATGATCATTCATATCATTTTATAACTGAATATTTAAATCATCTACCACAAAATTTTCAATGTGAAATCTTTAATAAGTTTATAATTTATAAATGTTTTTGAAAATTCATTGAAAGTTTTAATATTAAAATATTTATGTAATCTTATGGTATATAGTATAATCTATATATATATATGTGTTTTAAAATCATGTGTATCTTCTTATAATATTAAATAAAAGTTCATATTAATACAATTTTATGATCATTTGTAACTTATTATGACAAAAAAATAATATATTGATCACAAAATTTTCAGAGTGGGGATCTTCAAATTTCTAATAATTTATAGACGTTTTGAAAAATTCAAAATATAACATATAAGAAAAAATATAAATTTTTTTATTATATATTTAATGTGATTTTTAAATATCTTTTAATACTATAAAATTTGATAATAGACGTGTCTATAAAATTTTTTTATTATATATAAATTTATAGACGTTTTGAAATTTTTTTATTATATATTTGATAATAGACGTGTCTATAAAATCATGAAAGACGAACCATCTTTGAACATCACACAATAATTATTAAAAACAGAGAAGTTTCAGAATCAATGGTGAAGAAAGCTGTATTGATAGGGATCAATTATCCTGGAACCGAAGGAGAGCTTCTAGGCTGCATCAATGACGTCAAGAGGATGCACAAATCACTCGTCGAACTGTACGGTTTCTCGGAGGAGAACATCGTTGAGCTGATAGATACCGACGAGTCTCAAACCCAACCCACCGGCAAGAACATTCGACAGGCGTTTTGGGATCTTGTTGGATCGGCACAACCAGGTGATGTTCTCTTTGTTCATTACAGTGGACATGGGACTAGGTTACCTCCGGAGACCGGAGAAGATGATGATACTGGCTACGATGAGTGTATTGTTCCCTCCGACATCAACTACATCACCGGTAAGTGTTATACCTTTTTCTTTTGCTTTATCTTATTGTCTTCGTAAGAATTTCATATTATAGTTTTTCTTTTATAATGACAAGTTAATTATAAAGGAATTCATATAAACTGAGTCAAATAAAAATAAATGTAATAACAATCTTTAATTATTTTTATATTGTTTTTCTTCGTTATTTAAAAATATTGTCCAGGCAATCTATTATATTATTTATAAATGTCCTAATTAACTTGAAAAATACCATAGATACAGTTTGTAAGTTGAAAAAATGAAACATTTGGGACAAAATTAATATTACATATTGTGGTTTCGGGTATATGAGATTACGAGTTTCCACTCAGGACCTCGTGTAATTAAATAAACGAAATCAGAATGGATTTAAAGGAAAGTTATGCTAATCAATCCATTTTAGATTTTTATTCTCACACTTAGTAGTCATTTTTCTTTCATGTGTATCTAATCATTTGTTGTGTGTGTGGGTTGGTTATGTTCTCAGATGATGATATCAAAGAAATTGTGAGTCATGTGCCCAAGGGATGTTCCTTTACATTCGTCTCTGACTCTTGTCATAGTGGTGGTCTCATCGACTCAGCCAAGGAGCAAATAGGAGAGAGCTTTAAAAAGAAGTCCAATAAAAGGTTTAAATGCCTTTTTGGACTCTTTTGTTACAAAGGTACAACAAGTGAGGCTGAATCAAAAGAAGAAACGCCCATCAAGATTGATGATGATGAAAACGATGTCAATGGCAGAAACAGATTTCTACCACTGCAGACTTCAATCAAGATGCTGAAGCAAGCTACAGGAAGAGATGATATCAAAGAGGGGAATATAAGGACGACCCTTTTCGATTTGTTTGGAGAAGATGCATCCCCAAAGGTGAGGAAGTTCATGAAGGTGATATTAAGCAATATGCAAGAGAGTACTGGTGAGGGTTTGATGTTGAGGAGCCTTGCGGAACAAGCAATAATTCTTCTGAAGGATAAGTTAAATGATGAAGAATATTTGAAGCCTGCGATGGAGACACGAGTCAAGAGCAAGAAAGAGGTCTATGCAGGGGTGATTAATGGTGGACTTGGGAGCAATGGTATTCTGCTTAGTGGGTGCCAAACTAATCAAGTTTCAGCTGACGTTGGCTCTAGAGACAAGGCCTATGGAGCATTCACCAATTCATTACAGATCATACTTGCTGAAACAAAAGGTAAGATAAGTTACAAAGAGTTGGTTTTAAAGTCGAGGAAGTATCTTGAAAAACAAGGTTATCCTCAACGACCAGGGTTGTATTGCAGCGATAGTTACGTGAATGCTCCATTCATATGTTAAAAGAACTCGTCATGTTTGTAGTGTTCTCTTAAGATACTTGGAGTTTGATGTTGAACAAGTATTTGTTGTGGTTTATGTATTGTTTGTTATAAACTCGAGTTTGATGCAAGTACAAGCAACTCTTAGGACTAGTCTGATTTATGCTGAAAAAGATTAGAACCAGATTAATGGTTGGATTGTCAGTTTAGTTACGTAAGAGGCTAGGCTAATTCGAAAAACTCTAACGACTCTGGTAATTAAGGTTATTAGTCTTAGAAGTTACTTAGCATTGCTTAGTTGTCCAGCCGTCTTAGCTCAGTGGTAGAGCGCGTGACTTTTAATCCCGTGGCCGTGGGTTCGATCCCCACAGACGGCGTTTTGGTTTTCAATAACAGTACTGTAAAGTGTAAATATCCATGTTGTGGGAAATTAGTGGTAAAATGCTAAAGCAACTGCCACATTTATTGACGTAAAACCTGCGAATGTCGATACGAGTGATGTCTGAAGAGTGATCCTGAGATCTATGGATGACCAAAGTCATTTTGTGAATTCTCCATTTACATGCTACCTATTGTGCTGATTGAGTAGAGCCTCTTTCTTTCATTTATGACTGTTCTGGTATCAATGGTTGTGAGTTTTCTCTGTGCATGGTAAAATTGATGTAATCTTACGAGGTAATAAATTTGATTAGTTAAAGTGGATTTAATAAAAAAATATGGTCTTTTTTTTTTTTTTTTGATAATCCAGGTATCCGGACTTCTCACTTAGTCCGACTATCCCACCGCGTCCAACCGGAACTGGCGAAGAAGGTCCTAGAGGCCAAACGAAAACCATGTTAAATCCGCTATGACCGGAGCTCGAATTCGTGATGGCGGGCAACTCAGTCGAGGTTCCTTTACCACCGGACTACGAGGTCCAGCTAATATGGTTATTAGGAGTAGTGCTACATATATACTTCAATCATACACATGCTTTCGTGGCTGTCATTTGATGATAAACCTGAATTAATAGATTGAGTAATCTCAAGTACTAAATTATCTGTGTTTTGTTCGTTGTAATGTGAACATCAACTGTATATTTTTCAGTAATAATTTTATCAGCAAGTGGGATTTAATAAATAATTATTATTATATATAGATAGATAGAATGATGTTTCAACTCTTCAGCCGAAGAAATTAAATTATCTTAGAAAATATATAATTAGCTTGATCAATAGAGATATCTTGTAGTTTTATCATTTTTATATGTATGCATTATATCATAAAATGAAATTTATTTTGTTTTCTCTAGGATAAAATGTTACAGAAATAAAAACTAGTTTAAGAAATTGTAAAATATTCAAATTTGTTTGTTTAAAACAGATTCCACCCTTTCGTTTGTGTGCAAAGACGATAAAGTTCCATTGACTTCGGATACAAGGAATCAAAGAGATTAGTTAGTCCCACTGGCTTGTACGACAGAAGGAAAAAAATCCATAATAATTGGCCTAACAAAAGCGACGTGCTTGCTCTATCACGAAAGGGATCCAACTAGTCATAATAACAATTGTCCATTAATTTAGCCTTTAAAAACTAATTAGTTAGACATAATTATACAAAATTATTAGACTAGTTCTTACAAGCGATCCAAGTCTTGTACGTTTTAGTTATTAACTCCACTTGACAGGGAAAAAAATGAACTCGTATCTTTCATACACACATTATAGTAAAAAACAATGTTATGTTTGTGTTAAAAAGACGTGAGCTGATAGTTTATTTATTGTTATTTTACTAAAGTCATACAAAAATGTGACATAGACAAGGTCCTGGAAAAGAAACACTAGGTTTCATTAGTTTAATAAAAATAGCACGATGATTATATAAATCATCAAGGTGGATCATTACAGGATCATAACAACTGTGAAAGTGAGTTGAAAATACCATACCATCAATGGCTAAGAGAGCGGTACTGATAGGAATCAACTACGTAGGGACGAAGGCTGAGCTACGAGGGTGCGTCAACGACGTCCGTCGGATGCATGTAAGCCTCGTTGAACGTTACGGGTTTTCCGACAAGAACATCAAACTGTTGATCGATACTGATAGCTCTACCATCAAACCGACGGGCAAGAACATCCGACAGGCGTTGTTGGATCTGGTTCAACCCGCTCAACCGGGGGATGTTCTCTTCGTCCATTACAGTGGACATGGGACCAGGTTGCCGGCTGAAACTGGAGAAGACGATGATACCGGTTACGATGAGTGTATTGTTCCTTCTGATATGAATCTTATCACAGGTAAGTAAAAAAGACAATAGGCTTATATACAAGACGATTTTGAAAGCCATAAACAATTTAGTAAAAATTTTTTTAACAAATTATTTTTATAAGCGATTTTGGTAAACAATTTAGTTATTTTACATTTACTGACTTATGTTCACATATAAAAACTAGAAATTTTCTAGAGATCCAAAGCTTATGTTTCCTTTAGTTATGTCCAAGACCGGCTTTGCTTATATGTTGATAACTGATGGATATGTGGAATTTTATAGGCTTATTCGGTTTTGAATTAATTATAAATTCATATAAATTAAACATCTTTTTGAAAAAAAGTTTCGGTACAGGAGATAGTAATGAATATATTTGGATAACCTTTTATGTTGGAATCTAATTTTTATTTTGTGACGACTCTGTTTACAGATGATGATTTTAGGGATCTTGTGGATATGGCACCGAAGGATTGTCCCATTACAATAGTTTCAGACTCTTGTCACAGTGGTGGTCTCATCGATGAAGCCAAAGAGCAGATTGGAGAGAGCACAAAGAAGAAGAAGAAGAAAGACTCTGGAGAATCTTCAAGAACCAACAAGGAGACAGGAGTAGAGGAGACAGAGACCAAAGAGATTACTGATTTGGGGAGCAGATCTCTGCCATTAGAGACTTTGATCGATATGCTGAAGCAAGAAACAGGCAAAGATGATATCGAAGTAGGGAAAATCAGAACAACTCTTTTCGATATGTTTGGAGAAGATTCAAGCCCAAAGGTGCAGAAGTTCATGAATGTGATTCTAAGTAACCTACAAGAGACTACCACTGGTCAGACTAGTCAAGGTGATATATTGGAATCAGTTGCAAACCTAACTCAAGAGTTTCTTGAGCAGAAGATAAATGATGTTGTGATACCTGCGATCCACGAGGTCTATGCTGGTGCAATCAATGGTGCACTTCCGGATAATGGTATACTGATCAGTGGTTGTCAAACTGATCAAACATCTGCTGATGCAAGCCCACCGGGTCACCCGGAACAGGCTTATGGAGCACTAACCAATGCTATACAAATCATACTTAAGGAGACTAATGGTAAGATTAGTAACAAGGATCTTGTTTTGAAGGTTAGGAAACTTCTTAGGAAACAGGGGTTTGAACAACGACCGGGACTGTATTGCAGCGATGATTATGTGAATGATCAGTTTATATGCTGAAAAAAGTTTGGAGGGTTTTGTTGGTTTGGTTTCGTGTGGAACACGTTTTCTTATTTGTGTGGTGTGTTGCTTTGGTTTGTTATTGTAACTTTGAATTTGAATAAAGTGTAACTTTTGTTTTGTTCATTGGTTGTTGATTGACATTTAAAATAACTTTTCTTAAACGTGGTTATATCAGATTTTCCTAAATTTTTGTAAAAGCCTAACTTCTGTCACAAGAAACCTTGTTTTTGATAAGGAAACCATTGGTTTGACAAATAAAAAGCAAGGTGTTGAAACATGCGATGATAATGTGATAATAATAATTTAGCTATGATATAACATCGAATTGTTTGCGCCTACAAGAGATGTGTACACAACAACAAGCATCATTTCCTCACAATCTATACAAGGTTTGTACGTTTTAGCTTTCGTATGGAAGAAAGAACAAGCCATTGACGTTATTTTTCTTCTCTAACTGTTAAACCAATATTGGTGGCGTTTTGGATATTTTTGAATAATTAAAATATAGTTTCTTGTAAAAATAATGTAATTAGTTACATTAAGATAAGACTAATCTATGAAACAGAATATATATGGAATGGATTTTTTTTGAAACACTTATATATGGAATGGATATCTTTCATTTTATGGTAATAAACATTAGTATCTTTGACCGGAAACAAAGTACACCAGTATAAAAACGTGAATAAGGATAAGGTGTAACGTCTCACGATCAAACAAAAACAAAATAAAATTTGTAAAGCGGACCTTTTGAGGTATTATCAATGGCGAAGAAAGCAGTATTAATTGGAATCAACTATCCTGGAACTAAGGCGGAGTTACGAGGCTGTGTCAACGATGCTCGGAGGATGCACAAATGCCTAGTCGATAGGTTCGGTTTCTTGGAGAGAAACATCACCGAGCTGATCGATACTGACGACTCTTATACCAAACCAACTGGTAAGAACATCCGACGGGCGTTGTTGAATCTAGTTGAGACAGCTAGATCAGGCGATGTTCTAGTTGTTCATTACAGTGGACATGGGACGAGGTTGCCGGCGGAGACAGGGGAAGATGATGATACTGGTTATGATGAGTGTATTGTTCCATGTGATATGAATCTTATCACCGGTACGTAAAAAAAATGTTGAAACTGACTTTTACTTTGTCATATTTTTGGTGTGAAGTTGAACTTGTTGTTTATCACTTTGATTGATTTATATGTTGCTGAGAATGGTTGAGATCAAATGAATAGAATTGGTTAGGTTTAGAGTTCAATCATGTAGGAATCTGGATGATAGAAGCATGCATGGCTTGATGTTTTATGTGGTCAAAGTCAAATGCATTTTCTCATCAATTGTTCATTCATTTCAAGAAAATTTACAATTAATATTTTTATTAGACATCTTAACAACTTAAAAATCAATTCATACTTAAGATGAAAGTACACACCACCTTAAACATTTTGACAATCTCTCAAAACTAAAATAATTTTTACGATGAAAAGACATACTATTCCTAATTTCCTATTACTAATTAATAGATATATAATTTTTGCATAAAGGTTTTAGATTCACTCTTTTTAGTCTAAATATTCTTGATGCGGTGATTCTATTATCAGATGATGAATTTAGGGAACTTGTGGATAAAGTTCCAAAAGATGCACGCATTACAATCATCTCAGACTCTTGTCATAGTGGTGGTCTCATAGATGAAGCTAAGGAGCAGATAGGAGAGAGCACGAAGAAGAAGAAGAAACCAAAGAAAGAAGCTAAAGGCTCTTCAAGACTTGGAATCAAAGACTTCGTGCTTGAAACTGTGGAAGAAGAAGACGAAGAAACCAATATTGAAGAAAATATTGAGCTAGAAAATGGGGACAAAATCCATGTGGGAAACAAATCTCTACCTCTACAAACTCTTATCGATATCCTCAAGCTCGACACGGGCAACGATGATATCGAAGTTGGTAAAATCAGACCAACACTATTCAATGTGTTTGGAGAAGATGCATCTTCAAAGGTGAAGAAGTTCATGAAAGTGCTTCTAACAAAGCTGCAAGAAGGCGAAAATGATCATGGTGGTCTAATGGGAATGATTGGGAAACTAACGCAAGAGTTTATTGAACACAAGCTCAACGACAATGAAGAGTATGTTGGGAGAAAGCAAGAGGTCTATGCAGGTGCAAGCAAAGGTTCTATGGCTGATAACGGTATTTTGATTAGTGGTTGTCAAACTGATCAAACTTCAGCAGACGCGAGTCCTTTAGGTCAACCTGAACTGGCTTATGGAGCATTCACCAATGCTGTTCAGATCATACTCGAGGAGAGCAATGGTAAGATTACATATAAAGAACTTGTTATGAAGGCAAGAAAGCTTCTTAAGAAACAGGGCTTTACTCAGCGACCGGGCCTGTATTGTAGCGACGGTTACGTGAATGCTCCGTTTATTTGTTGATTGTAACATTCTCATAAAGTATTTGAAGTTCCGTGTTGGATAAGTTATGTGATGTCTGTATTTTGTTGTTTTGTTGTTGTAACTTTGAATGGATTGTCAACTGTTACTTTGTCACTTTCTCTTTAGTTATAACTTTTTTTTTTATATATTTAAAATGTTTATACAGTATACACCCAATTTCCAAAGCAACTGTTCGTTGGTCATTGGCTATGGATTTAATGATTTATCATACCTTTTTTAGTTGTTGACTTGTTGACCTATTAGTAATACTTCCGATTGTAATAAATATTTTATCAACCTTCGGTTTAAAATCTACGTACTAAGCAATTATTACCGACTTATTACGGTCAATTTGTAACATTGTAAAGCAAATTGATAACGAGATCAATTTCATGGCATTGATGTGCTTGATAAAAGAAAATACGAAGATAAACCAAAAAAGCGTAAAACAATAAGGTTTATGGAGTATAAAACTAAAGTTAAGATTATCAAATCAGTTTTAATTATATTTCTTCCGTTTTATAATATAATTTTTTAACTAAACATTTGGATATTTTAGCAAAAAAAAAAAGGAAAACTATAAACATTTAGATACTTAAAACATATATTAAAAAGGATAAATATAATTCAATTAATTATGGAAAATTGTAATGTATAATTGGTTACTTTATCGAATAAATGTTAAAATTAAATAGATATGTATACAATAATTTATATTTAAAACAAAAATACATCTAAAATAATTTATATTATGAAATAGATGGGTCTAAACTCTAAACCAATACGACCCGGTTACATTTTCAGAAATTATATATCACGAAAACTCTCAAAATTAAATAAAAATGGCTTTCTGCTCTGGGTATAGAAAAGATAACGCTGATAAAGTATTCTGAAATGCGTTAATCGTGTAATAACGTGACGAAAAAACAAAAAGAAATCAAGGGGCCACGTCAGATAGTACATTCTTATTCGTGGAAACGCGGACAGATAACCAATCAATCAATGAATAAAGAAACAATATTTTAACCAAAAACAAAATTAAAATTTATATATAATAAATCACTTTTGTCGGAAACACTCTCTCATCATCATTCATCATCCCTCTCTCTACGATCACAAAGACAGAGACTTTATTGATTCAGATTCAAACTCTATCCATCATCAAATGGCGAAAAAGGCGGTGCTGATCGGGATCAACTACCCAGGAACCAAGGCGGAATTGCGCGGATGCGTCAACGACGTTCGTCGTATGTACAAATGCCTCGTCGAACGTTACGGATTCGCTGAAGAAGACATCACGGTGCTGATCGACACCGATGACTCATATACCAAACCTACGGGGAAGAACATCCGCAAGGCGCTCGCGGATCTCGTCGGATCGGCTGATTCAGGGGATGTTCTCGTCGTTCATTACAGTGGACACGGTACGAGGTTGCCCGCGGAGACAGGGGAGGATGATGACACTGGTTTCGATGAATGTATTGTTCCTTGCGATATGAATCTGATTACTGGTGAGTTGCTCTCTTTTGTAATAGAGGATGATGATGATGATGATGGTAGGATCTGTTTAGATTATAGTGTTTTATGTTCTTATCTCGGATCTGATCGGGATAAATGATAAATAAGATGACTTTTGGTTAAAAATTCATTTTTAGTTGTGTTTAAAAAAAATCTCTAAGCTGTAATAATGTGTTTTATATGAATTACTGATTAGGCGGACGCATAGACCGATTTTAAAAATTTTTGTTTAAAAAAAATTGTTTTATTTAGGTCCGATTTGCCGACTAAGAGGACGTTTAGGCTGCAAACGATCATGTAGATGAGCTTGTGTGTGATGATTCTTGGTATTGTTGTTTTTGCAGATGATGACTTCAGAGATCTTGTGGACCGTGTTCCACAAGGTTGTAGGATGACAATCATCTCAGACTCTTGTCACAGTGGTGGCTTGATCGATGAAGCCAAGGAGCAGATCGGTGAGAGCCACAAGAAAGACGATGAGGAGGAGGAAGAGGAAGAGTCTTCTTCCCGGTTCGGGTTCAGGAAGTTCTTGCGCAGCAAGGTGGAAAGCGCGATTAGAGGGAACAAGAAGGACGAAGACGAGGCGGATGAGATCGAGACCAAGGAGATTGAGCTAGAAGACGGAGAAATGATCCTTGCCAAAGACAAGTCTCTGCCTCTCCAGACGTTGATCGACATCCTCAAGCAGCAGACAGGGAACGATGACATCGAGGTCGGGAAAATCAGGCCGAGTCTTTTCGACGCGTTTGGTGATGACTCGAGCCCCAAGGTGAAGAAGTTCATGAAAGTGATCTTAGGTAAGCTTAAAGCAGGAGAAGGAGAAGGTGGGCTGATGGGAATGCTTGGGAAGCTAGCTTCAGGGTTTCTTGAAGGGAAACTTAACGATGACGACTATGTGAAGCCTGCTATGCAGACGGAAGTTGGGAGGAAAGAAGAGGTTTATGCTGGTGGGTCTAGAGGTTCGGTTCCGCTTCCAGACAGTGGGATATTGATCAGTGGTTGTCAGACTGATCAGACCTCTGCTGATGCGACTCCGCCGGGGAAGCCAAGTGAAGCTTATGGAGCGATGAGTAACTCGATACAGAAGATATTGGAGGAGACGGATGGGGAAATATCGAACAGAGAGATGGTGACGAGGGCGAGGAAGGCGTTGAAGAAGCAAGGGTTTACTCAGCAGCCAGGTTTGTATTGCCATGATGGTTATGCAAATGCTCCTTTTATCTGTTGAGAAAACTATTCATGTTTTTATTTATACCGACCGTTGGTGATTCTGGTCGGGGAATAAGCCTGGGTTTTACTGTTTGATGGCATTTGTGTCTGTTAAAAGTTATGTGTGCTGTGTTTTGTGAGACATTGGTTTCATCTTGTTTTTATTGAGGACTATGTTTTTTTTTTTTAAATTAAGCTGTGTATTTTGGACATGCTTATATGACTGCTAAACTAAGTAAACGTTTAGCCAAAACGTTAGATGATAATATAGTATTACATATCTTGCCAAATTGCCATGTGATAGATATACACAAAAATGAAAGTCAAAGTGTCTTTCTCCTTTGAAAATGAAATAAATAAAAATACGAATAGGCATGGGGGGAAGAAGTTGGCTTGAGAAGGTTTGGTGTCTGTTTCTTCTTACATAGGACAATGTTTGTTTTTATCTCAATCATCGATCTCTTGAACCCATGCTAAATCTGCAAGACAACATAGCCACACAAATCAGTCGCCGAAGTAATCATCCAAGATGTAACTACATGTGAAAAGCTTTTGTAATAATACCTTGTAAAACAGTTTCTACAGCTGCATTAGGGATAGAGAGTCCCACTATTCGCTGATTATCAGTCGTCGTCTCTATGCGTATCACTCTGATTCTCTTGTGGCTTTGACGGGCCTGCACAAAAAGCACTGTAAGGTTCGCGCCAAAACCAAAGAGAGCGTTTGAGAAATTCTGCAAAGGGATTACTTGTTTGGAAAGAGCTTTCTCAATGGTTCCCCAGATGGGAAGAATGAGGCCACCCACAACGTTTACTTCCTGTATTCTTCTTCCTACTGTGCAATACTCTCCCAGCTTACACTTTGGTCCGTGCATACACTGTACCTCAGATACAAACTCATGTTATTATGAGCCATGTGGCGTAAACTTAAGCTACACCAAGTTGATTCTGTGCTAATCTATTTTTTCTGTCTGAGGAAAAGCGGTTCTATATAGATTCATTATTGATTGAGGAAGCAGACCTGTTTAGATGAAACTTCGTACTCGTCTTCCCAACCGTTACGAGCCTTCTCCAGAGATGAGAGTTTTCGGTATTTAGTTTTCAACTCTGAAAGAGACATCTCTCTGCAAAAAAAAAAAACATGAGTTTATACCAGCTTCTTAGTTAGAAACATGAAATGTGAAGGTACTGGCAATGGTGTGTAGATACCTGATCGACTCTCCTACCGCAGGACGGACAGTCTTAAACAACCCAGAGGCCGTACTGGAAATCCAAAAAAGGGCAATGAGATTTATTAATATTTGTTTTAAGGACCACATTTGACGCAAAAATGTATACAAAAAAAGATTACAGGGGAGAATAATTCACCTCTCAAATGCTAATATGAAGTGCCGTCTTCCTAACCATTCCCTTTTAGATTCATAAAAGCCATCACTAGCTGAACCAAGCCCATCCCTTCTCTTACCCTCTAGCATTGAACTTGCAGACTGGGAACACAATCAATCAATATTTTCATTCAATGTAGTTAAATTGGAGTTATTTACACAAAGCGATGGATATTGAAGTACCTCCCATGTAATACCACGATCTAGAGTGAAAGTAAAGAGCATAGTGGATGCACCAGACATTTGATCGACATGGACGGTCTGAAAATTTTAAATATTAGTAGGCACAAATATGCTAAAGAACCAAAAACAGAGGACGAGATATCAACCTTTGGAGTGGTCAGCAGCTCAACGCTATTAGCTTTCATATCCACAATTCCCGAATCAAAAGTTCCTTCAATGCGAGCATTATGTACAAGAACATCTAATATACTCGTAAACAATTCAAACAGCCTGCACAGAACAGGAGACCAAAGCATTAAAGACTGAAACAACTTCTAGTACTACAAAGCGTGAGCTTTCATTTGACGCATATTACCTATTCTGAATATCAGGTGGCAATCCCAAGAGGCGATTCAGAAATCGTCCAACATCATGCATGTCAGAATCAATAATGCGTCCTGATAACTTTCCAGTGTCTTTTCCATTAGCTGTATTGTCATCCATGAAGTAAGGTAAGAAAGGAGGTTACTACAAATAGAATTAAGTACAGTACGAAAAAATGAAAACCAGCAAAACTTACCCAAAACACTGTCCCTAACAATTCCTACAGCAATAAGCGCAGCCCTTGCCTTGGTTAAGAACTCTTTAATTGTTTCCGGTTCATCAGTCGAGCAGCCAGGAGGAACAACGGGTAATTTCTCCTGAAAAGTAAGCCATACAATATTTTACGCTCTATCCAATGTCACCGGTCCTAAATACTGAAGAAGCAACACGGGGTTTTATGAGGAGAACCTGCTCCATTATCCCTCTATACATCACCATCAAGGACTTCTTACCAAAGTTACTATCATAATTGTAAGCACTCAAAGAAGGCCCGGCCCTGCAATAGTACACCACACTATATTTTGAGATAATATTCTTGGCAAGGTGTTAAGTAATATCAAGCAACATGACAAACAGCTAGGAAAGGGTTTAGAGAGGTGCATGACTTTCCTGCGATCTCCCTGTGTTAAAGCACCAAGAGTTTCTAGTCTCTTTGCAACAATAGAGGCAAAGCGGCGTTCCCCACCAAGATTTGTGAAAAGTAGCCTGACAGGGCGGCCAAAACAGAGAACGCATCAGCTTCAGCAATTGATATCAGATGAAAAGGTATCAATTACTTTTGCAATTGTACAGGTACAAAATCAACTACACAAACGTTGTCATGCCAACCTGTATTCAGGTGCAGATGTCTGATTTGACCGGTGAGTTCTTCCAAATTGCTGAATCGCACGATCAGCACTCCAAGGAAGCTCTAATGTTAAATGAACCCTTCGTCTCTGCAGACAAATATAAAATATTTCCAAATTAACTAATACCCCAAAAGCAAACACGCGAAGTCCTTTGAGGCCATCATTCATAACGTCATTGGATCTTCCGAGCATTAGGTTCATGCAGAGAGACAACAAAAAAGTAGCTAAAAACTCGACAAACCTGATTTGCTGCCCTTCTATCTGCTTGCAACGAAACTCCAGCTGAACCAGCTTCAGAAATAATGGCAACAAACTTTTTGCCCTCCATAAACAGTTGTTTCTCGTGCATGTTGACCATTTCCATTGTTATATCCTTTCTAGAGACAAAAGTACAAGGATGAAAAGTAAATTACTGGTGCGTTATAACATAAACTACTTAGAATGAATTAGAGGCATTAACGAGGAAATAGAGAATGTGAGAGAGAGAAAGGTTTAAAACTTACGTGTTTCTTGCTTGATATGTAACACCTTTCCCATTAGACGCTCTTACAAGCATACCTCGCCTGCCTGTTATTTCTGCGACTTTGTCAGGGCCTCCAAGCTGCATTAAAACAGCACTAGCAATTTAGGAACATTCTTACGTTTCCAGAAATTAAATTTAACCACACAATTAAGCCTTTGGATACTACAACTTTTACAATCAACGCACCCTAACTGCCATTACTTGGATAAATGATTCACCTATACCACTCAACACCATCAACATAAAGCATTATTCCATAAAATAAAGGAGATTAACCTATTACCACGAGCTACTTCATATTTAAGAAAAATCAGAGACGTTTAGATGATAGTTACCTGATCGACGATATCATCTAAGGGATTGTTTGGAAGATTCAGAGACCGGATAATCTCTAAAATCTTTAATTTTCGTTCCAAGGCTGCTTCATACCTAACAAAATAGATAACCACTCTTAGAAAAACAAATATATATTTTGCTTCAATTATACGAGCAGGAAATTATCAAGACACATGTTGATATTCAAGATTACAGACCTTTTCTGCAATTCCGCAATGTAGACACGCCTTGCTTGAATGTACTCCTCTGTTTTTTCCTTGCAAGAATAGCATATCCATGCTTCAGATGGTAAGTCTGTAACTGGAGGAACTACACAATCTGGATGAAAAAGCTTGTCACATTCTGAACAATGGAGCAACTTCTTCCTTTCCTAGTTTCATCACAAGAAAAATTATTAAAACTCTTAAGCACAACGGAAATCAAGCTATCCAAGTTAAAAGCAACATACATCTTCCCCACTGCATATCTGACATATCTGGAACTCATCATCAGAATCATTAGAATCATCAGCAGACTCAGCTGCAATGAAAACACCACTGATTAGGAGAATGTACAGACCTTGAGTAATTAAGGCTCGATTAATAACAGACCAAGAGGATGCATCTCAAAAAGTAGGGATACCCCTATAGCAATTTCATATTGAAGATCTATAATAATACACTGCTACATCAATTTCAGGTTTTATAGATTGCAGTGTGTAGAGAAGCATATCAACACTTCCCCTCTTATAATTTGTCCCTAGTCCCTACAGCCTAAGCATCACGATTGTCTGTTCACTATGAAACCCACCTTCGGACTCCAAATAACTTTCATCATCACTATCTGGTTTCCACTTTGCCATCTTTCTTACTCTCCCCCTAACTGAGACACCAGGTGAAGCTGAATGCCTCTTCCTATGAAGTTCTTTAACACTATCATCCTCTGTAAAAGTCAACGATAGGAAAACTATGAACACGAGATCAACGCCAACATGGATTGAAAGCAAAAATTTTGACAGAGAATTAAGTTACCTGAGAGAGGTTCGGGCTGCTCTGGCAGGGGATAATTCTCTTCCACGAATTTCAACAGGAGCTCTCGAGGTCCCGAGACAAAATCATCAAGCTCAACACCCTATTGCAAGAAAAAGGGGGACAACATAATCAATCACGTAGAAATTAGGTAGATGGAATCATAAAAGGATACTCAAAATATATTTCCAAAAGCAGTATAAGAAGAAACGCACATATTTAGTTACAGCCTCTTCAGTTCGAGCCTCTCCGGTACTCTGAAGGCCAATAACCACACACTTGTTTGCTGATAAGGCTTTCTTAGCTAACCTTACAGTTACAGGAACTTTAGCTGACATACACAAGTGTCTAAAGAAACGCTGCAGTAACATTACATAGAGGAAATAGATCGATCAACCTCTGGGTTTAAGATGACAACCATCAATTGTAATAACACTGTCTATCTGCTATTTCTGGAAGTTTATACCTGATGGCTTGACCAGTATAGTCTCCACAATTGACTGGAATTTGGTTTCTCGTTAGGGAGAAAAGCATTTGCTGACAACATCTCTATCCGTAGCTCTGCCCAAAATTCTGCAGACTTATTGTACATTGCCTACAGAAGAAAGCAAGTAATTCAACACAAACAGCCTACTTTTTAATTTATTGACAGGGATCTCTGAAAAAGTGAAAATTAAAACAGGAGACAATAGAAATAATGAACTTGCTTGCCAAAAGTATCAAAGCACCATTCAGATTTTAAGTTAAGACCACAGGATTGGAAATTTCATAAACACAATAAAGCCTGCTAAATTTTTGTAAGAGCTTGGTTTTAAGCTTCATCAGAGACGGCTTAATCTTCATATTATACCAATTTGTTGAGCTTACATGCCATTACTTGATGGTAGAGCTAGATAGTCAATTGAGATATGTGCAGCTTTCAAGCAAAATAATATCTATATATAAAAAGAAGAAGATTTACCTCCATTCCTGCTTCTAAAGGAGCTTCAACAATCTCAAACTCAGCCCCTTTGTAGCTCAGGGTACGGCATACATACATCCCCCTATTACGAAGAAGGGATGTTAGAATGAATATGAGCAAATGTGAATGGCTTAAAAGAATGACACAGGCTTCTTAAACCTCGCTTTCATGTCCATGGCAACCAATTCCAAAGCTCCTACTCCACCTTTATCAAGCGCACCTGCACAAACCATTTTATGGAATCATTTGTATTTGTATATGCTCTAGACAGAAACTTAAAACTGACACTAAATGAATGCGTCTTTATCCAATTTAGCTTTAAAATAAAGCTTGTTGTCTACACAAGGCAAATAGGATAGAAAATAGAAATCGAAATGCTACCAAATTATATTCAAAAATAGAAAGAATAGAATACAGACCTAGAAATTTGCTAAAATCACTGAAACTTGTTCCAGCTCCCCAAAGTCCAAGCCTGACCATATAGCCCATGTTTCGTGGTTCAGATGCACCAGTAGCAGAACAATAAAGAACACGTGCTTGGGGGATCTTATCCTGTTTTTCCAAAATTCATAATCTCTAGTCAACTAGGGACCATTAAGTGTTCCAAACTAGAACATAAACTACATTATATGTAACTGAGACGAAGTAATCCAAAAAGAAAAAAAAACAAATGAGAGTATCTAAGATCACTCTTCAGATTCAGGCATTCAGTTTCAAGTAGCAGACCTGAATGTCAACAACTGCCTGCCCGATGCGTGTCGGCTGACTCCCAGCTTCAGGTACCAAATTTTTTGCTTTATGGCACTACATAAAAGGAACATTTAAGTAAATGAAGCTGTGTAACGTACTAGTAATTCGAGCTCTGCTCAAAATTGATGCAACCAGTGATCAAACAGTTTACCACACAGGGCATGCTTGCACACTGTTCAATTCATCAAAACGAGCAGAAGGACCATTTTTTACACTAAGGAATTAAATATACTAATTCGTGGATTTACTACCTCATCAAAGATCAAGAGACCATCAAAATCTGGTCCACACCACTGAACAAGCTGCTGCAAACGAGAACGCCCCTTCTCAGAGGAAGCAATAAGACTATTGTATGTCAAGAACACCACTCCGTCTTTAACACCAACATTCTTTGAGTCAAGCTTAGAATAGGGCAGCTTGTTCAAAGGATTCACTGCACGTAAAACACATAGCGTTACTAAGTAGCAGACGGAACGCAATTGGTAATCAGACAAGACATTCTGATGTTCACTTGACTGAAAGTTTCCAGGCTCAAAAATTATAAAATTCAACGAGACTAAGAATCACAAATCCAATTGGAATACAGTCCAACTTTAATTTATCTGAAATCATTAAGAATGCACAGTAATCAGTTATCCATAACAGTTCTAGGTATGACGACATCATAGATTGAGCTCAGAAACCCATTACCTGTATCAGCAAAGTGAATACGCTCTCTTATATCCCGGAACTAAAACATATATACTTTACATCGTAATAGTACAGCATGAGCCGATTAAAGCATTCAGCTATAACAGAAATCATTCTGATCCACTCTACTCTATACCATACACTATCAAAACACCATGAGCCGGGAAAAGTATCTAAAAGAAGCTTTAAGTATACCATAAGAGCATTTTGGACCCAAAAAATAGCGAATTACAAACTCAAATTGACAGCCAAAGTCAAGATAGTACCTCCAACGCATGTGGCACCCACATCATCCAAGTCCCTCCTTGCATCGTACTTCAAGTCTGAGCCAACAGAAATCCACCTACGTAAATTATAGAGAAAATGAAGCAAAGATAATTAGAACTCATCTCATCCCATCCCACTTTTATGTCATCCACGAGACCAAACAAAGGGACACTGTGAGCACAATTATGCATATATAGTATACTCAAATAAGCCAGATTGAATTGAGTTATTAACATTTAATCAAGGATGTAATTGACTCAGCAGAATCCTACTACAAGACTTACAAAGCTTTTCTCCTTCCATGTTTCCAATTCTCCCAAATCAACCCAGCAATTGTCCGCCCTTTCCCCACACCAGCACCATCTCCAACAAAAAATCCCGCTCTGGTACCATCAGCAAGGTGCTGAAGATGCCTCTATAATAAAAAAAAAAAAAAAACAATGTCAGACAAGAACAAGCACATCTGATACCATTAACCAAACTTTCCGCCATTTGATAAGCAACCTGACAAGCGTAAACTAATGTCTCAATCTGCAAGCACGACAAAGCCTTTGACTCTTCCAGCTCCTCCTTGATCCTGAGATCATAAGTGGGCTCTGGGGGCTGCACTGCAGACAGAGATGATGTTTCCACAATCGGATCAGGATGAGGAGGTCCAATTGAAAGCTTCGGTGGACGCTGCATTAAAAAAAAACATTAAAACTGACAATAAGATGATAACCAAAAAAACCAACTGTAAAAAGATGTGGCACTCACATAATCCATAAACGTTTCTCCCGCAGTTCCACCTTCATCCTCTTCCCTCTCAACTTCAATAGCTTCCTACAATACAGTGAATACGATCTCAACATTGATTAACCCAAACATATAAACAAACAACAACACATAGCATAATCCAAATAGCGATTAAATTGAGAAATTAAAACGGGAACAGACCTCGTTGACTTCTTCGGGAGGAGGCGGGGGAGGAACCGAGGGAGGAGCAGATTGAGATTGAGGAGCAGTTAGAGATCGATTCAGCTTAGAGACATCAACCGCGAGCTCCACGTGGCACTGAGGGCAAGAGAACCTCGCGAGCCCATGCGGGACATTGAGAATCGCCTGGCAGTTAGCGCAGGGCAACTGCATCTTCGTCGGATCGATTCCGTGCGCCGGAACCGGAGGCCTGGGAGGCTGAGGCTGCTGCTGCTGCTGCAGATTCATAGGTTTCAGCTGCTGCTGCGGCGGAGGAGGAGGAAGCGACTGAATCGGCGGCGGCGGTTGCGTCCGTGCCCTAGAAAGAAGCTCCGGCGGTAGCATTTGGGGGAGCTGGCAAGTGGGGCACGAGAACTCCACCACGCCGGTTTTGACCCGAAGAATCACGCGGCATCCCGCGCATCTGACCTGAACGTCGCCTCTCGGAGGACCAGAGTGCGGCGGAGCGGGGAGCGGCGGAGGGGGCTGAGGCGGGGGTTGCGTCATTGATTGATTTCTAGGGATCCGAGCAAGGGGAGGCAAGGATCCTGTGAGAGAGAGGAAGGAGACGAGTATGTATGAGTGTAAGTAATGAATTTTAATCGTCAGAGCGCGAAAGGTTCTTCTTCTTCTTCTTCGTCTTCTTCGTCTCCTTCTCGATTTTTGGTTTCAGATTTTTTCCCCTTTTTTCTTTATTAATTGGTTGGTCTTTGGTTTATCGTTCAAGTACTGTAACGAGAAAGAAAACCACCTATGTGTACCGGTGAGGGGTGGATGGAGCACGTGGCGTCACGTGACCTACCAGCTCATCGTTTGTTTTGGTTAGTTGGTTTGGGCCTTTTAACCATATAAGCATGATCTTTAGAATTTTGTTATTTAAACATTGTGTTTGGGGCTTTGTGAAATATGAAGCCATTTTTTGGGCCTTCACTGTGATGTAAAGGGGTCTGCTTACATTCAAATATTTTTCAATTTTACAAACCTTTTTATTTGTTGGTGTGCTCTTCTCTATTATTGAAGTTGGACTATGATACAAGAGCATGGTTGGTTAAACTGAATGAACAAATCTAATTTTCTTACAAATATTTTGCTTTATATTTTTTTGTAAAACAATAACAACCAAAAAAATTTGGTTGTAAAAATCCTATTTACTAAAATTATATTTTAAAACTGAAAAAATCTGGTTTGTGTAAAATCTATTTTTATATTTTACAACATATGCAATTACATGAAATACGTCTACATCTCACAGTTTATAGTAAATAGTTACGACTATAGTATAGCCAATCTTATACTATCAGACTGCTTATATATGGAGACTAATTTTGATACATGGAAGAAGTTTCACCCAAAATATATGAATGCATGTAAATGGACACAAATTCATAATATATAGCAAATTAATTTAGTTGACATATAAAAGTTTCCCTGTATAAATGTCATTAGTCAGCTCATCCGTAACAAAAGTTTAACTGATAACAAACAAGCAGTACAGTCCCTTTCTCATGATTGTGGACAATTTTTTTGACCTCAAGCTTCGACAATTCTTTTGATAGTATAATAGAGTTTCGACATTTAAAACAATGAAAGCATATCTACAAACAAGCAGGTATGGTATGTGTTCCGCATTGACTATTACCAACACAGCCAACTACCAGCAACTCCAGCTAACGGAGTAGTATTATACCCATGATTGGAACGACGAATGTAATGGTTTCGCTCGCATTTAGTTCGGTTAGGTTGAATCATAATGTCAGATAAAATGTAAGCAAGACATGGGTGTCTAGCTATCTTGATTCCTCTCCACACTCGTTTGAAATGACTGATTATAGTGTAACTTTTGAAACATTCTCTGAAGGTCTATTTATGAAATAGAAAACAAAAAACGAAAAAAAAAATGCAAGGCCTACAATTTAAGAAAAAAGTGAAAAACCTTAACGTTGGATTGATTATACATTAAACAACAATCAAGTGATAGTAAGAGATGAACTCTACATTACATGCATTTAAAACTCTTCATCTGATCATGCAATCACACTACTAGCCATATCATTGTTACTCCGCCGATCTCTGCATTCTTCCTCGTCCATAGTGTCGCATAGATCACTCCCTCTAGTCTCTGGCAATCCAACCGTAAACAAACCAAGCAAACCTATCGCAAGACCAAACAACCCGAATGACCAGACCCCGTTTTTCCGACCAGCTGCTACCATAATAGGACTGAAAACACCACCAAGCACCAATGCCTGCCTAGCCATTGCGATGGCCGAGTTCCTCACACATGTTGGAAACAACTCAATTGTGTAAATCATCTCCATGTTAAAAGCCGAACATGCACAAAAGTAAGACATTAGCTCTAGTACCAACTGTAACGCCCCGTGGTTCTTTATTCTCATATTTTGTAACGCGAATATGAGAACGCTAGAGATCCCTCCCAAGGCCGTAAACCCGATGAGTGCGTTTTTCCTGCTGAGTTTATCGACAAGGAAAAGCGTGATGAGGTTCGCTGGCAAGTCCATCAAAGCGTTAAACGCTGCACTCATATAAACGTTGAAATCAAGATTTGATAACGCTAGAGGCATCCCGTAATAGACCAAACCGATCCCAAACGCAACCGCCATCACCGTGGATACTCTCTTAAGTGCCCATCTCTTCTCCACCAACACCTTCATGGCTGCGTAGATGTTAACACTAGGCTTCTCATCTATGTTTTCTTGCTCCTCAAATGGTAAACTCATGGTGACATCGCTCGAAGCAACCCTTTTGAGAATCGAAATGGCTTCTTCTCTACGACCTCTAACGAAAAGCCACCTTGGAGACTCGCAAACGAAAAACCGAACCATGACGCAGTATACCATGGTCGGAACCGAGGTCCATATATAGAGTATCCTCCATGAGTTCCCTCGGTTTATATAAGCCATGGCAGGGAGAGACAAGAAACCGAGCATGAACCCGAAGAAACTCATGATCCCCACACGTCCTCGCCACTTCTTCCCGACCAGCTCCGTCGAGAGAACTAGAGCACACGTCCCGACAGTCGCTCGACCAACCCCGTTAACGAACCGAAGAAAAGCGTAAACCCAAATATTAGGCGAGAAGACCGTAAGCATCGTTGATATCGACATGATGAGACAAGATAGAAACAGCATGTTCTTACGACCCATCGACGAATCAGCTAGCGTTGAGAGAACCAAACCTCCGATCAAACATCCGACAAAGAAAGAACTCTCCGGCAAGCCCTTGACGAACGAGCCGGCGCATTGGAGACTCCACTCTGAGATAACGGAGACGTGTGGAGAGAGATTCCATGACCATGCGGTTTTGGGGAGGATGCAGATGTTGGAGACGGAGTCGTGGCAGAAGGAGTCTGACTCGGTGCAGTGCCACGTGGGTTCGAAATCAGTGAAGACAGAGATGAAAGTTTGTTGCGCGTCGAAAACGCCGGAGAAAGAGACTAACGTGGCTTGGAGAAACTGTGCCCAACCAAAGCTTCCAATGTATCTTTCGATGGTCTCGTCGAGGGACCTTGGTGGAAGCGAGTTTGAATCTGTAAGAAGCGGCCGAGTTGGTTCAGCCATGAATGGTTCAGGAGTTTCCACCTTTTTTTCTTGTTATTGTCTTGCGGAGAACATCTGATGGAGCGAGTCTTTCGTTCTGCTTTTATTACAGAAGTTGTTTTTGACTTTTCCACATGGTAATGAACCTAACTATTTTATTCAACGGTAATGATTCATTCAAGTTTATAAAATTTTAAATGCTTACAGTATAAGAATTTTTCTTATGCATTTGTATGTTGCAGGAATATAATTTTATTTTATTTTTCCTGATGCTGTTATTAATTTGTAGTGTCATGGTTTAATGATATAATGTTAGTGTTAACCAGGCCGGAGGAAAAAAAAGCAACAGTTGAATTAAAACAATTATTTTCGTGGTCTTTGATTTGTTACAGGATGAATTGGTTGTTTGAAATCACGAGACACATGTGCGGAAGAAGTTTATACCAAACTTGGACTTAGAACTATACAGAGTACAAACTTATCGTAACAGTTTTTTGAGGTATTTTCTAAAACATACAACTTTCGACTTGTTGACTATTATACATCGTGTTTTCATTGCGTACATTCATTTCGAATTATACTATAGAGATAAATAAAAAGCTTAACCTCATCGCTCAATTTAGAAAGTTGTCACATGTTAGTCTATCATTTGTTTTTCCCTTTCTTGTTATAATCAAGTATCTTTAATCAATATAATAAATGTGAAATACACTAGTTTTCTTCTGGCGTGGACTCGCAAATAAATGATACGTGACAAACACATAACGTTGCTGGCATTCTGATCCTTGATTCGTTTGGGCCATCATGAAAAAAATTATGGATGGAATACTAAGTTTGTCTAGGCACATAACGTATAGAGAAATTTCCAGATCGATCGTGTATGTAGTATATATAATTATATATACTAACAAGAGTGTCACATGTCTCTCAAAATACTAAACTATATATATATATATATATATTAATATTAAAATAATAGGTATTTAATTTTTTTTATTCTGTGACATTTTGCAACCAAATTTTGTTAAAAATGATTAAGACAGCATCCAAAACGGAGGAACAATACTGGCTTTTGGACCTCTTTTACATAACGGGCTATTTTATTTTTATTCTGGTAGAGTACGATTCAAGAAACGGGTGGAGTGAAGAAAATTAGAGAAATTAACTTGGGACTTGGGATAACACAAGAGCATCTAATTCCACCTTGACCACAAGTCATTCTTTTCCTTATTCCATCTTAATCACCACGTCATCCTATTATTATATCATCCCATCCAGTAAATTTATATGACCTACCTGGCCGCGTATAAGAAAGGTAACAATAATGGTTGCCGCGTTAATTTTGTCAGTAAAATAATAATAAAGAACTGTGAACCAAAGGTCAGAAGGTGCCTTCCTTCATAAATATTCCAGCAAAGAATCTTATCTCCATCAGGAAAATCATATTTCAATTCGAAGAAGAAGCAAACAACATGTCTACGGGTATGGGGAATTTCTTACGGAAGTTGGGAAGTGGTAAGAGCAAGAGCAGTAGAAGTTTTAGGGGAGAGAGAACGACGTCGTCCTCTGTCTCTAATGAACCATCACCGTCTGATGCTTCACTCTCAGTTTCCGACAAGATCAACGCCGCCAAGAAGAAGTACGCTCTCATCCCTGATCGTTTCTCTTCCTTGGACCAGGTTCTTGTTTTCTTTCTTGTTCATTAAATCTCATTTTATGATGTTGACTTAGACTTTTGATCACCATGGTTTCTGCCACTTCCACGTTCTTTGAGTTCTTCAAAGTCTTAGACCATCATTAACGCTGAAACCGTTCACGTGGTTTCTCGTTCACGTGGTTTCTCAGAAATTTTTTTTTTATTTTTTATCTGAAAAAAAAAGTTCAAAAAGGAATCAATCATCAGTGGGATTCGTAAACATTGCAAAAACCCTTTCAAGATCAGTCATTATTTCATACTTTCTGTGATCAATTTTTAGTAGTTTTGTGAGATCCACGTACTAATTTTTCTTTAGAAACCATCTAAACTACCGCGATAATCTTGCTCTTACTTTTGAGTATCTATTTGCTGTAAAAAATAGAAATGGTTATCTTATTTTGTATTATCCAATATTTTTCGTTGACATTGAAATATAAAATGTATTTATATAAGATAGTGAGTTAAATATCGGTGTACTACTAAAAACAATTTTTTTTGTCAGCAAAAGAAAAACAATTTAGAACGGACAAAAAAATTATTAGTCGTAAATTATTCATTCACATATTTTTTTAAAAATAATACCTAAAAGATAAAAATGGATATTTATTCAATTTTTAGTATTTTAACATTTTTAAAAATATAATTTTCTGAGTTTTACCAAAACATAATTTGGTATATATATATATATATATATTTTTTAACACTGTTTAATTCAAACATTTCCTGGAACAATAAATGTATGAAAAAGGACTAGAGATGTAATGTGGTTGATGAGTTAATGAATGGTATTTATTTTTAAAAAGGTATCAAAAGCACTAAGAGAAGCTGGTCTTGAATCATCAAATCTCATTCTCGGAATTGATTTCACAAAGAGCAACGAATGGACTGGTAAACTATAGAAAAGAAACACTACTTATATGGTAATAAACTATACCATATACAGAATGTAACAGGGTGATCACCGTTCTGTTTATTTCAGGGAAAACATCCTTCGAAGGAAAATGTCTGCACGCTCTTGGAGAAACTCCAAATCCATATGAAAAGGCAATATTTGTAATAGGCCAAACGTTAGCTCCTTTCGACGAAGACAACCTCATCCCTTGTTTCGGTTTTGGTGACTGTGAGTTATGTTTTCTGTTTGTTTCCCCCAAGAAAAACATCTTCAAGCTTTGTTTCTAAGACTGTTGTTCTTTCTTGCGTTATCTAGCAACGACCCATGACGAGGAAGTGTTCGGTTTCCACAGTGATAACTCTCCATGTCATGGCTTTGAAGAGGTCTTAGCATGTTACAGGAGAATCGCACCCAACTTACGTTTATCAGGTCAGTAAAAAAATATTTACCTTCATTACCAAATCATAAGCTTCTGAATAAAGTCTTGTTCAAAAGGGCCAACGTCGTATGGACTGCTTATCGACGCTGCGGTCGACATTGTTGAAAAGAACAACGGACAGTTTCATGTTCTGGTGATTGTCGCTGATGGGCAGGTAAAGTTCAAAGTTCAAACTTTATAAAACAAAAAGTGCATGGACACATAATAGCAAATGTTCTAAAAATCGGTGTAAGCGGCACCCGTTTAAACAGCAAATCAGACCTAAATGAAACGATTTTTATAGAAAGTTTTTCTTTAAAAATTGGTCTAGGCGTTCATAGTCGATTTAGGCCGTCTAAACAATAATCCAAATAAACCGCATAATAACCGGCTAACGATTATTTTTTGAGCATTGATAAATAACAAGACCACATTCTGAATGGCTTAGGTAACGAGAGGTTTGGATATGCCTGAGGGAGAACTCAGTCAACAAGAGAAAACAACTATAGACGCCATTGTAAACGCAAGGTGAGACAACATAGATTGCTTTCACTTCTCAACTCTGTTTACTAAAACCTCCTTTTCACATTGCAGCTCATATGCATTGTCGATTATTTTAATCGGTGTTGGAGACGGTCCATGGGAAGACATGAGGAAGTTTGATGACAAGATTCCTAAGCGTGAGTTTGACAACTTTCAGGTATCATCTCATTTTTCAACCCCTCTTCCATCTATATTCTGAGCTTCTTCTTGTTCTTGATCTTGATATGCTTCTCTCTGCAAAGTTTGTGAACTTTACAGAGATCATGAAGAGAGACACACAACAGTCTGCCAAAGAAACTGCCTTTGCTCTTGCTGCTCTGATGGAGATTCCCTTCCAGTATCAAGCCGCAATCGAACTCGGCTTACTCGGGTACTTGAATGTCTCTTTGACATAGTCCAAGAGACAGAACAGAGCTATTGTCTGTTTTTTGTTTCTGTCCTAACTGCTTTTGATGTTCTTTTCTATAAAGGAAAACGACGGGCTTAGCCAAGAAAATAAACCCAAGGCCACCACCTGTTCCTTACACGCCTCCAGTTCGCACTGGACAAGCATCATCTGACTCAGACGAACAAACTCAGGTCCCAGAAACTGTTTACTACCTTATTCTGTTGCTACCTTTAGTCTCATCACATCTCATCTCCTATTGTTTCCTGTTGAACCAGAACTGCCCTATTTGTCTGACTAACCGAAAAGACGTGGCTTTTGGCTGTGGTCACATGGTAAGTTTCACCCCCCAAGAAGCCTAAACTGTTTACCTACCTATTACAGTATCACTCAAACCCATTCATGAACAAGAACCAGTTTACTCAGGTTTGCAAGTTTCTTGTTTGCAGACTTGTGGAGAGTGTGGATCCAGGATATCAAACTGCCCCATCTGCAGAGTACTGATCACAAGCCGGCTAAGGCTTTACACGTGATCTCTCTGTGCCTTTGCACATAACAAAACCCTTGCACATACTGTCTCAGGTTTACCAAGTGTCTCTGACATTGTTCTATAATCAGATTGTACCTATTAATTTCCTATGTACTATATATGTTAGCTTGCGAACGAACAAGATTGACGAAGCAATGTACAAAAACATGTGTAATGTGTTTTACATTTTTATTCTCTGTCTATCAAAAAATGTTTGAAGTGACTGAATCTTGCACCAGTTTGATAACCACAAAGCACGCCAGATTCAAACAAAAAAATAAAATAAAACATGAACGGCCAATAGACATGCCTATCTTGGCATCCATTACAGTAGCTCTTTCTAAGAAGTGATAATTCATTACTGAGGTTTGGTTGTGACCGTGTCATTTGGCTTTGGGACTGGTTGAATTCTTTGGTAAGGCTTCCTGGTAAGAGTCTCCCCCCTTAGAGCAGCCACGTATCTGTCGTTGGTATCCTGCTTCTGTTTCAACTCCCCGAGGTACTCAGCTAGCCTCTCTTGGTTTACTTTACCCATCATCTGACCAAATACATTGCAGAATCAGAGAAAAAATACCACAAATAAAGTTTAGAACTTTCACTATGACGAGCTAGTATCAACCTCAATAAAACATATCCTTTCATGCTTAACAAATCAGCCCTCTAGATTAATTAATACAAAGCTATGATCAAGACACTTAATTAAGTCAACATTGTTAAGCTGAGTAAGAACTCAGATACATAAAGCACGAGACAAAACGAACGTGTTCAAGATATCATTCAAGAGAAGTCAACACAGCAGCAAGGCTTCTATAGAGACTATGTAACTCAAATAAACTGTAACCATGAAGCTCAGTAAAGTAACTCAATTTCTCAGGTAGCATAAACAGGAGACACAACAAACATCAAGCTGTTCTACTCATCATTTAAGATAAGTCCACACAGCAGCAAAACTTCTCCAGAAACTAATGTATAAACAAAAACGTAACTATAAAGCTCCAATAAACTACCTTTGCGACAATCATCAATAAAAAAAAAAGTTACATGTTTTATCACAGAACAGCTATCATTAAGCTGTCTGATAAGCCCCAGACACCACAATCATTAAGCTGTTTGATAAATCCACACAGGAACAAGGCTTCTCCAGAGACTTATGAAGCTCAACAAGCTAGCTTTCCGGCAAGAATAAAATAGAAGACAAAGCGACATGTTTCTATCACCGAACAGCTAATCATGGTCGGTAAAAAGAAATCCTAAATAAGGAAACTTGCGCCGACAACATCAGACAAATGCATAGTTTTCGAGTAAAGGAAGCATTTTTATGAGATCCTATGATACATACAACGGTTTCGGGTCGGGCGGATTGTCGGAGCCGGGCCTCGAGCTCCGGGTTAGTGGAATTGGTGGCCTGCATCACCCCATAGCCGATTATCCCAGGGATAACACCGCATACGGTAGCGAACGTGAAGAAGAAGGATCTCGAATCTCTCGTCTTCCTCACTAGCCATCTCCATGTATCGCTCTTCTCATACAAAAACGACATCGTTCTCTCCCTCCGAGTCACCGTTTCTACTCACCGGAGGTTTCTTTAAAGGTTCACACACTTCAGCGTAAATGCAAATGCCCCCTATTGTTCTTTACATTTTCAATATCACCCCCAAAGATTATTATGTTTCAACTTTTACCCCAATAGTTTAGAAATTAACTTTTAGCCCATTAAGTTTGTTTTATGACAACAACAACAACAACAACGTTACTTAAATCCGGTTTACAAGGGAGAAATAGAGGTGTCGAGTAATTAAAGGACGTTCAATCAGTTGTAAACTCTTATCAACTCCAACCAAAACGAAATATAATTCTGAAAAATTATATGTTCTTTTTGATTTAAACAACTTTTTTTTCTTTCAATTAACGCTTGAAGAGAATGCTCATGAACATTGACTCAAGAAGAACAAGATGGATCCAAAGCTGTTGTTCTGTTTGCCGCAAGGAGATGCATTGTTCAACCCTCTTAATACTATGTTTATTCAAATGGCTTGCATTCTCGTCTTCTCTCAGTTGTTCTTTCTCCTTCTCAAACCATGTGGTCAAGCAGGTCCCGTTGCACAGATTCTCGTAAGATAAAAAAAAAATACATTTCTTGTATTACACGCAACACCTTATTTTTAGGGCTTCTTAAAATAATGTGATTGTTTTTTTTTCTTTTCAGGCTGGTATTGTGCTGAGCCCTGCTCTGCTCTCAAGAATCCCTAAAGTCAAAGAGTTCTTCCTCCAGAAAGATGCAGCAGATTACTACTCTTTCTTCTCATTCGCCTTGCGAACATCTTTCATGTTCTTGATCGGTCTTGAATTCGATCTACAGTTCATGAGAAGAAACTTAAAGAAAGTCACCGTGATAACCATCAGCTCTTTTGTGTCTTGTGGTCTCCTCAGCCTCGGGTTCTTCTATCTCCTCAAACCTTTACTACACATCAAAGAGGACTACTTCACGTTCTTCTTGGTTCTGTTCATTACCTTGTCCAACACGGCATCTCCTGTCGTCCTCCGTTCAATAGCTGATTGGAAACTCAACACATCTGAGATTGGACGGTTGACTATCTCCTGTGCATTGCTCAATGAGTTAACAAACGTGGTGGTCTACACTCTAATCATCGCGGTCGTATCTGGTAAATTGATAGGGGATCTCTTCCTATTTATTTTCATGACAGGAGCCCTAATCTTGCTCAATAGGTTTCTAGCTCCATGGCTCCCAAAGAGAAACCCTAAAGAGAAATACCTATCAAAAGCTGAAACATTAGTCTTCTTCATCTTCCTTCTCATCGTTGCCATAACGATCGAATCATACGATGTTAACTCATCGGTTTCGGTTTTCATCATCGGCATAAACTTTCCAAGGCAAGGGAAAACTCACAGAACGTTGATAAACCGGCTTAGTTACCCGATCCATGAGTTTGTTCTTCCGGTTTACTTTGGTTACATTGGGTTCAGATTCAGCGTCATTGGGTTAACCAGACGATATTACATTGTTCTCGTTATTATAGTGATTCTAACCTTAGTAGGGAAGTTTATTGGTGTGATAAGCGCTTGCATGTACCTTAAGATCCCCAAGAAATATTGGCTTTTCTTACCAACCATTCTCTCTGTTAAAGGCCATGTGGGTCTTCTTCTTCTTGACGCTAACTACGCCGAAAAGGTATTTTCTTCATCTACATAGTTTGATGATTACTGCTTCGTTCTAAAACTCTCATCATATTGTTTCACCCTTCACATGGCTCCCAAAAAGAAACCCCTAGGGTTAATTAATCTAGACATAAAGGTTTAGAGTTAAGCTGTAGAATTTAGGATTTAAGGTTTAGAGTTTAAGATTTAGGGTTTAGTGTTTAGTAGTGGAGTTTTGAAGATATGATTTTAAATTTTTAAAAATAAAATAAAATTAAAATTTTCAAAATAAAAAATGCTAGTCTGATCATTTTAGTTTTTAACGGTTATTTTTGTGATAAAAACTTAAAAATGTCTATCTGATAGAATTGCCTAATTATCAACCATTATAAATGCTGAGAATTTTTTTCATATATACTAACTTTCACAATTTTTAATTTTCTCTTTTTATTTATTTTTAGTGGTATAAATTTATTGAGAGTTTTATAGTCGATTTTCATATATTTTCACTTTTTTTTTATATTTACTTTTAGTTGTGAGAGATTCAATAATGTTGATGCTTTTATGGTCGATTTTTATTTCTTTTTTCACATTCTTTGTGTGAATATGCCTGTAGAAATGGTGGACCACAACTATTCATGATATGGTGATAGCGGCTTTGGTGATCACGACGCTATTAAGCGGTGTCCTCGCGTCTTTCATACTTAAAGCAAGAGAGAAAGACTTCGCTCACCAGAAAACTTCGCTTGAATCTCACGACACCAGCGAGGAGCTACGCGTCTTATCTTGCGTCTACGGAGCCCGCTGCGCTCGTGGTGAAATCTCTCTTATCTCGTCCTTGAGCGGCTCTCATGGAGGCTCCAAGCCGTTCACGCCTCTTCTCATGCACCTCGTACCACTCCCGAAGAAACGAAAGTCCGAGCTGTTGTACCACGAGCACGATGAAGATGTGCATGTAGATGATGACTTTGGGACTAACGAAAGTTTGATGGTCAACGATTCTATTGACTCGTTTGCCAAAGACAGCAAAATCTTGATCCAACAGGTGAAGCTCGTGACGCAGATGGTTAGCATGCACGAAGAGATATGTAACGCAACGGAAGATCTTCGCGTTAATATTGTGTTTCTTCCGTTTCATAAACATCAGAGGATCGATGGGAAGACTACAAACGATGGTGAACATTTCAGGCAGATGAACCGTAACGTTCTAAGGCATGCTCCATGTTCGGTTGGTATATTGGTTGACCGGAACATAACCGGGTTTCAACAACCGCATGGGTTTGGTTCGGTACAAAACGTTGCGGTATTGTTCTTTGGTGGTCCGGATGACCGTGAGGCTCTAGCTTTGTGTAAATGGTTTGCTAACAACACATTGATACATCTTACAATCATACAGTTCGTTCCCGAGGATTCACATCCAGAGTCTCCAGTTAGGAATGCGACAACACGAGATAGTAGTGAGGTCCTTATAGATGTCCAGGGAAGAGACCAATCGGAACATGAAGCAGACCGAAGTTTATTAGAAGAGTTCCACAATAGGTACCTTACTAACACTCTCTTCTAAAATTAGAGCCGGTTCTGAGCACAGTCGGATGAAACATTAGTTCTGAGCACAGTCGGATGAAAAATTTATACATATGTCGCATGGTTTCTAAATTGCCAAAAATATTATTTTATTAAGATTAGCTTTAAGATATTTATAACCTGGCCTTAGTGCAACTCACACTTTCATATGCAACAGGTTTGTGTCAACGGGACAAGTAGGGTTCATAGAGAAGCGTGTGAGCAACGGACCACATACGCTGACGATTCTAAGAGAGATCGAGGAGCTGTATTCACTCTTTGTGGTTGGGAAGAGCAGAGGAGACTGTCCTATGACGGTGAGAATGAAAGATTGGGAAGAGTGTCCGGAGCTTGGTACTGTCGGAGATTTCTTCGCTTCTTCTTTAGATGTAAATGCTTCTGTATTAGTTGTTCAAAGACAAAGAAATTCACATGATGACTTTATAGATGATTAGTAAACATTTCTTAGTTTCAGCAGTAATTATCTTCTCTATTTAATCTTTTTTGCATTGTTTAGAGTTTATTAAGGTTTCATGTGTGGAAAAAGGGTTCGGACCTAAACCCTAAACCAAAACTAAACAGTTTGGTCTCTTAGAGCACCTCCAATGGGGTTTTTCTATTGGGAGTGGTCTTAGCTCTTGTCTCGGAATAACGATACCACATGCATGGTCGGCTCGGATCTGCGCACATCTTAATGATATATTGTTCTTGGCGTCTAAAATTTCCTAAGATAATATACATAGACTCCCAAATTATGTTAAAACTTATTATTATTATTATATATATTTTTTTTTTTACTAAATGTTATAGCCTCTAAAATTTTGACACCTGTTCACATGCCCTAGTGAAAAGAAATTTTTATGGAACTAAAATTTCAGCAACTAGGGCTAATCTTCAAGGCTTGGTCTCTCAGCTCTTGTGCTTCCATAGTATCACAAAGACTTGACCCTTTGGTCTCAGGAAGAAGCAAAACAAACAACCCAAAACCCGACATTGCAAATCCGAAAACCGCGAAAGAGAGTGATGGAACATGTCTTCCTACAGAAGCAATGATAGGACAACAAGCTCCTCCAACCACAAGGGCCTGCCTCAGCATCGTCATAGCGCAGTTTCTCACGCATGTCGGGAACAGCTCAACGATGTAAACAGCCATCAAGTTGAATCCAATCCTCGCACAGAGGAAGGAAACAAGTTCTAAACCGAAAGCAATCTTTGTTCTTCCGAAGAGGCTTAGGAAGAAACATAGCACTCCTGATGCTCCTCCCACTAAGGCATTGACAAGAACAGATCTTCTTCTGTTGAATCTCTCCAGCAAGATCGGTGTTATGACAAATGAAGGTAACTCAACCATTGCGTTTAGGGATTCGCTTAAGTAGATGTTGAGTTTTATGTCTCTGACGGCTAATGGAACTCCATAGTAAGACATACCTAACCCAAACATTATGATCATAACAACCATGATTCGTCGAAAAGCCCAGTTTCTGATAAATAAATCCTTGATCGTGTACCTTGGAGCCTGCTCTGGGGTTTCTTGTTGTTGAAGTAACCTAGAAGAGACTGATTCCAAGTAAGCCCTAGTTTCAGGTGAGATTATTTTGAGTACTTCAATGGCTTCGTGGTTCCTTCCTTGCAGATGAAGCCAACGAGGAGACTCTAAGGCGAAGAAAAGGAGAAAAATACTGTGAACAACAGCTGGGACGGATGTGCACAGATAAAGAACTCTCCAGGAAGCGTGACGAGCAAGGTAAGCAATTCCAGAGAGAGACATAAACCCCAACACAAAGAGAGTAAAAGGAATCATAGTAGCTCTAGGTCTCCACCTTGTGGAAACTCTCTCGGATATCAAAACTAACGCGTACGTACACGTCTGAGAACGCGCGAAGCCGACCAAGAACTTCAAGAAAACGTAGCTCCATATGTTGGAAGAGAAGAAGATTGAGATTCCAGTTACGGACATTGTTGAAGTCGATAAGAAAAGCAACTGCTTGCGTCCCAAGAAACCATCAGGGATCGTGGAGAGTAAAACCCCTCCTACTATAGAACCCATGTAGAAAGCAGAGGTGGGGAGACCTCTGAGGAAAGAGCTCGAGCACTCGAGATCGAACTCTGAAATGACGGATTTGCCCTTGAAACCGTTGTCCCAATCCCAAGCTGACCTAGGTAGTCCACACATGTTGGTCGAGTCCGGATTGCAGATCGTGTGGTCGAGACAATGCCATGTAGGGTATGCGTCTGTGAAGACGGTGATGAATATCTGCATGGAGTCGAACGTAAAGGCAAGCCCTATAAACATTATCTGTAGAATCTGCCGGAGCCCAAAGTCCGATAAGCTTTCTTCAACGATGGTATCAAACGTCAAAGTTGAAGAAGTATCTTCAGCTTCGAGATGGGTTAACAATGGAGCTGACGAACTAGCCATTGTTGTAGCTCTAGCCAAGTGAGTTATTACATTAATAGCATATTTATATGTATGGTTAAGAGATTTTGTGATCTGTGATGGTTGTCTTGTCTGAATCAGAGATCACGAGAAATCTCATATTTTGCATTCAATGTGTGTCATCCATAACGTGATCGTTAATGATCGGTTACCTATAGTTAGAGGCTAGAGTGATACACAAATCAAGTGAAGCATATTAATGCAAGTCACAGACTCAGTACACAGGACGATTCACATGTATGGGAATACATATTTCCAATGTTGAAAAATTTGTTAGTTCAGTGACAATTTTTTTTTTTGGTAGTTAGTAACTGGACGTTTTGTAGTGGACTATGATTAACCCCAGTCTCTTAGTGGGGATTCTTAGCTTCATCTAAAAGCTAAGAGACGGTTCTTAGCTTTTCTTAGATTTTAACTAAGAAAAGCTAAAAACCGTCTCTTAAATAAGAAATATAAGAACCGCCTCTTAACCGAAAAATATTTAAAAAAACAAAAAAAATATCAAATCATGGGTTAAGAACCCGGCTAAGAAACCGGGTTAATCATGTCCTAAGACTACACAAATTATTCAGAGCTTAGATAAAACCTGTTTTTTAACTAATTGTTAATTTATTTAATATATATTTTACACTATATAAAATATTTAAGTTTTGAGTTTAATTATAAACTTATTTTGATGAATTATCAAAATTAGATATACAAAACAAAAGAAAATAGATAATTTTGTAGATTTATACTAACATTGTTGCTTAATCAAAAAATTTAGATCAATTGAAACCGTCTGTAGGCAATTTATAAACTGATTTGGATTTTATAAATTGAATTTTAAGAAAATCGGTTGGGGTATGACCGACCGAGTTACCGTGTACACCTATTTTTAGAAGCATGCCTATTTCTGTATATGATCCTATACTGGACTGTTAAGCCATTAACAGGTTAGCTCAATACGATCCAAATGGTTCGCTTTATTAAGATATATAATATTGTAGGTACAATAACAGAACAGAGTTTATGGAACTACGCTTTTAGCAGCTACTATTGCTAGTCTCCATGGCTCGTTGTTCCCTCTGCTCTTGTGCTTCCAATGTATCACAAAGACTTGACCCTTTGGTCTCAGGAAGAAGCAATGCGAAAAATCCAAGACCCGACACCGTAAACCCAAAAACGGCAAAAGAGAACGACGGAACATTTCTTCCGACAGAAGCAATGATTGGACAAACAGCGCCTCCAAGTACAAGGGATAGTCTAAGCATCGTCGTCGCAAAGTTCCTCACGCAGGTAGGAAACATCTCAATCATGTAAACTGCCATCAAGTTAAACCCGATCCTAGCGCAGAAGAAGGAGCCAAGTTCAAATACAAAAGCAATGTTCGTTAGGCCTAAAAGCGTCAGGACGAAACAGAACACTGCTAATGCTCCTCCGACCAAGCAGTTCGCAAGCACGGAGCTTCTCCTGTTGAACTTCTCTAGCAAGATTGGTGCGATGACAAAGGTAGGTAACTCCACCGCTGCGTTTAGGGCTTCGCTTAGGTAAATGTTCACGTCTATGTCTCTAACCGCTAAGGGAACTCCGTAGTACATCATACCTAACCCGAACATTATGGTCATAACGACCAAGATTCTTCGAAAAGCCCATTTTCTGATGAACAGGTCCTTGATCGAGCTGCTTGGAGTGCTTTCCACGTCATCTTTTGAAGGTAACCTAGCAGATACTGACTCCAAATAAGCTCTGCTTGCAGGTGAGATTCTTTTAAGTACTTCAATAGCTTCTTCGTTCCTGCCTTGCACATGAAGCCAACGAGGAGACTCTAGGGCGAATAAATAGATTAAAACACTATGGATAGCTGCTGGAACGGATGTGCAGAGATAGAGAACTCTCCAAGAAGCGTGTCTAACAAGGTAGGCTATTCCAGACAAAGACATGAACCCTAACACAAAGAGAGTAAAAGGAATCATAGCACCTCGAGGTCTCCATTTGGTGGAAACTCGCTCACCTATTAGATTGAACGCGTAGGTACAAATCTGTGAACGCGCGAATCCGATAATGAACTTCAAGAAAACGTAGATCCATATGTTGGTAGAGAAGAAGATCGAGATTCCAGTGAACGACATCGCTAGAGTTGTGAAGAAAAGTAGTTGCTTCCGTCCCAAGAAACTGTCTGGAATCATAGCCATGAAAACCCCTCCAACGATGGAACCCAAATAGAAAGCAGACGTGGGGAGACCTCTGAGGAAGGAGCTCGAGCACTCGAGATCGAACTCTGAAATGACGGTTTTACCCTTGAATCCGCCGTCCCATTCCCAGGCTGACCGGGGAAGATCGCAGATGTCGGTTGTTGCCGGATTGCAAACCGTGTGGTCGAGACAGTGCCATGTAGGGTACGCATCTGTGAAGACGGTGATGAATATCTGTTGGGAATCGAAGGCGAAGGCGAGCCCGACAAGAAGTATCTGTAAGAACTGTGAGAGCCCTAGATCAGACAAGCTCTGTTCGAAAATCTTGTCGAAGGTCAAAGGTGGAGAAGTGTCTTCGTCTTCGATGTGGGTCACCAAAGGTGCTGATGAATCCTCCATTGTTTGCTTTGCTCTCTTCAGTTGACTTTCTCTATGAGGTTGTGAGAATTATTACATGAATGAGAGACAATCAACCACTAGGTCCACTACTTGGTAATTATATAATCTTGGAATCAGGTTTGTTTATGAATACAAATTCCATATCTTTAATAGATTGTTTGGTCAAAGACTCAACAGATCGTGTGATCTTTCGTGATTTGTATGTGTATTGTTCTTTTTAATAGTTTTTTTTGGAGAAAATTGTCCCTTTTAATAGTTTTTAAGACAATAACTGAAGCATGTGGGTAAAAAAGATTCCCTCCATTTTTAAAAGATGTATTTTCTACAGAAAAATATATTTTTTAAAAAAAAATAGTGATACAAAATTTTAAATTATATACTAAAAATGTATAACAAATATAAATGTAATTACAAACATTTATTATATTTCCATCGTGAATCCTCCATGTGTTGCTCACTTGCTCTCATTATTTAATTAAGTCCACACGACATTATTCATCAATATGTAACTGTACGTGTTTATAATAAATTCATATCTGGTCCGTTAAGTAAATTAACGCCCAGTAATAAGGTTAGGTCAAACTTAAATTGTAATCACACGTGGTTCACGGTATGTTCTGCTTCCACTTGGTGTATAAAATAGGTGAAACTTGACCTCTAACGACTTACATCTCGCCAAGAAAAGAATAAGGAAAGGTGACTATCAAAATGAATAATGAGATCAATCTTGGCTTATAAGATTATCCATCTACATCTACCGCCACCATTCTCACTAGTGACGTGCCACCTTGTGTTGAATGCAATGTATATTCAAAACACATGAAATTGACATGTTATTTATTTTATTTCTTTATTGGGGTTTCTATAGTTATTTATTTTATTTCTAGGTCATGAATCTGTTGATCACTAAATTATGCTGTATTTCCAAATATTTTTGTACAATTATATAAATACTTTAGGGGAATATTGTGGTCACTATTTTTGTTTCTCATGATGAATTTAAGCAAGATGGAATGAATCCCAAGACATCCAGACAATAAAAGGAGAAAGAAAAAGGATTAAACTTGTATGCGACTATCTTTTTTACATGAGACCTTTATCAAAAGACACAACACCTTATCTGATATAAAACACACTATAAATTTCCATTAATCAACAGTAATATCACTGTGGTGTGGTGTCATTTTCCAAGAAAGATTACACCTAGAGATCATACTTACAATTAGATTAAAGGATTAGCATAGAAATCCTCGAAAGAACAAGGCAAAGATCATATGTTAAAATGATTAAAAATAATTCAAATTGAAAGGACCAAAAAAGTGTGTGATCAAAGACTCAAAAGGAGAGCCCATATATAGTGTACAAAAAGAAGCTGCACGGATCGGATCTATTCACATGACATACTGATTTTATTCCATGTTATTAGTCGCTGTTCCACATTCCTTTCCACGTATGAATATTTGTAATTGGTTATCTCTTCAAGGTAGAAAAGTATTTGCTGAAATATAGATATATAAAATTATTTTGAAGCAATTAAATCTTATTGTATAATACTATTTATACAAAATGGGAAAAACAATTATAGAATTAGCATAAGAAAAGAATAATTCATCTATTCCTCAATGATTTTTTTTTTGTCACATTATTCCTCAATGATTAATTAAATATTTAGAGAGATTAGGAAAGTATCCAAAATAAATTTGTGATTGTCAATATTCGAAGAATTTAAATTTATAAGGTTAAGCGTCTGGGACCGCTGGACTGATACAATGTCCCTTTTGTCTATCCATCTCTCTCCCTACAAGCTACATACAGATATAAATATATACCAATAATGTTCTCTCTGTAGTACAAAAACCATTCTAATAGATATTCGATCCCAAAATAAAAACAGCTGAAACAACCACACTCATCATTATCATCATCACTCCTTGCTATCATCAGATCATAATGAGCAACTCAAAATCATACTGGAGGAAGCAAAGATGGGGAACGCCTCCACAAACGCTAACACCATTGATGGAAGGACCAGATCCAGACATGCAAGATGAAAGAGCCAAGAAGGAGAGCTCATGGGAAGCCATTAGAGAATGGTTTAAGGTTCACAAGGGTATTTCTGGAAACATGTCTTCTCCATCCGTACAACCACATTGCAATAGTTATGATGTGGCGGCCAAAGGACAAGACGTGAGGCTCTTGCTCGGCGTCTTAGGTTGTCCTCTTGCTCCAATCTCCGTCGTCGGCTCCGATCTATTACCCGATGACCCTCTTCTTGGCTCTTTCCAAATCAAGAATGTCCCATTTGTGAGTGTATTACTACCTCTTTTACACTCTCTATTTTGTTGGGTTACATCGAATAATGCCTTTAATTTGATTTTCACAGTTTAAAATGGATTACATTTGAAATGTTATCATTTAATTTGGAAATAGTCGTTTGAATAGTTAATCTTTAAGATAAATTGGTTATAAATATATTTGTTACTTTTTTCTGTTTTTGATAATCATAGATCCTAAACCAAAGTCCAAACAAATACTCCAGAACCTAACCAAGTAATGTTATCAATTAAATCATCCACAATATTAATTATGAAAATTAGTAAGTATAAGTTAGGTATGTATGCATATCTATATGGTTTATTTATTTAATTAAGTATTAATATTTATATTATAGGAGACGTCGACGGCTCATTACATAATACAACAATACTTAGCGGCAACGGGATGTCTAAAGCGAGCTAAGGCGGCTAAGAATATGTACGCGACGGGGATAATGAAAATGAGCTGCTGTGAGACGGAGATAGCCGCCGGAAAAAGCGTTAAGACACTCGGTGGCGGCGGAAATGGTCGGAGCGGAGATAGTGGTTGTTTTGTACTGTGGCAGATGCACCCTGGGATGTGGTCTCTGGAGCTTGTTCTCGGTGGTACTAAACTCATATCAGGCTCTGACGGTAAAACCGTTTGGCGCCATACGCCATGGTTAGGTACTCACGCTGCTAAAGGCCCTCAACGTCCACTTCGTCGTCTCATCCAGGTAATAATGGGGGTGATTGGTTGGGCTGTAAGAAGTGATTTTAGCTTTAATTTTCATCTACAACCTTAAATACTACCAATCATGCTTTATCTTAGTTTTTAAAGCTACAACCAAAAAAACTAAAGTTACAGCAAAAACATACAAAAAGTAGTTGTATAAATCTTATTTTCTAAAGCCTCATCTTTTTAGCTGTAGGAAATTTTAAAGCTACATCTCTTAAAACTAAATCAAAAAATTCTACAGACTAATTTCTAAAGTAAATTTTCTACAGTTACATCCTAACCAATCACCCCCAATGTATTTATTTTTGATAATTACTCAAACATATACAAGCTTTAGTTGTTAGAATTTCATATACTCAAATATATATGACGTCATAAAGATTGTTGAAGAGATAAGGACGTGGAAGGAAAAAGAGTAGTCATTGTCCAATAAGAAACGAAAGCTAATGAAAATATATAAACCTGACAAGTGATGGAGAAGCTGTCTCCTTCTCTACTTGCTTTCTTTTGAAACTTCAAAATCAAAACATAGCCCCACACCATTACCCACTCTTGACTCTCCCACCACCACACGTGCTTTATACTTTTATGTCACGTTGACGTCATTTGTTTTGATTGCTTATATCGAAGGCTTGCTTACTATCTATATCTATATGTGAAATGTTTTGCTAATGGTTTCAGATTTAGTTCCATTTTTAGTAAGTATGAGGTTTATTTCCACAGATTATTGTCGGAGTTATATAAACATACGTTCTCTCTTTTTTTTCTATACGTAAAGAAAGTAATGAACTACAAGTTTGTCCGTCAGGACGCTTTGCTAGGTAGCTGTGTACAATTATTGGTTAGAGATGTATCTAATACGTGGTGTGAAAATAGAGTGTACTGTACTATTATTATGCACGTATATTCGCCATATCTATGTATATATGTTAATCATTGTGCTTCATGATGAATACGATATTTCATTAATTCAATTTCAAAGTGGGGAACTTCTTGGGATTATCAAAGTTTGTCTTTCGACTTTATCTTTTCTCTTTTCTTTAAAATCTTTTGCTTTATAGTTCTTGTCGTTCAAACTCCAACGAATATGTGTCGGAAACATTTTTCCTTTGGTGTAAGATTTTTTTTCTTGTCAGCTTCCTTTGGTGTAAGATCTTGAGAGTTTTTATTACTTCTGTCTTAATATATAGTATAATATTAAGATTTGTATTTCAATTTATTAAGAAAAATTTACTAAGAAATTTGTTACTTTTATTATATTTTATATCCAAACTATTTTATAATTGGTTAGATATTTTATTTGAACATTAAATAGTGCTTTAATGTGATACTTTATCTTTTTTTACTAAACACGATTTATTAATTGTGTTACAGGGTTTGGACCCAAAAACAACAGCAGGCCTATTCGCAAAGGCCCAATGCTTAGGCGAGAGAAGAATCGGCGACGACGACTGCTTCGTACTCAAAGTATCCGCCGATCGTGACTCACTGATCGAACGTAACGACGCCGGAGCTCCGGCGGAGGTTATACGCCACGCGCTGTACGGATACTTCTGCCAGAAGAGCGGTCTATTGATCTATTTGGAAGATTCACACCTCACTAGAGTCACGACAATCTCACCAGAAGACGAAGCGGTTTACTGGGAGACGACGATAGGAAGTAGCATCGGAGATTACCGCGACGTTGACGGAGTCGCTGTGGCTCACTGTGGACGCGCTGTTGCTACAGTGTTCCGATTCGGAGAGACGTCGTTGCAGTATAGCAGGACGAGGATGGAGGAGATTTGGAGGATCGACGACGTCGTTTTCGATGTGCCTGGGCTTTCATTGGATTCGTTTATTCCTCCCGCCGATATATTTGAAGATGATAACAACATTAGTACTCCTGTTTACAGCAATGTAAATTCCCGTTAAAAATGTGGACTAATTTAATAACTAAAAAACTATTTATTGGCGGGTTAATTAGTTGATGGTGATGGTATAATGTGACGTTTGTTTTTGTATATTACTTTTTTATCAAGAAATTAATGTTTTTGAGGATTTATATGAAAAATGTTATGCGACATAGTTGAAGGCCCAATAAAACAAAAGCAAATGTTTTACGTAGATATTATTGATGGGCTTTTCTCTTCATTTCTTCGACTTCGCAATGTGATAATCTGGTTTTTTTTTTGTACAAAATAAATAGAGTAAAATTTGATTTTTCTTTGTCGGGAAATAATTAATTAGAACAAATGGATGAATCAAATCAGAGAAAGAATTATCAAAAAGAAGCTTCGGGAGTGTATTTTTGTATATATTCGGGTAATGTACTACTTTGTTAAGAGAGCATTCAACATCTACACATACCAAAGATAAATTAAAGTATAATTTTAAAAATTAATTTATATCATAAAGAAGTGTAATTTAATATCTTCTTTAGCAAAAATAGAAGAAGTAAGGGAGGAGAAAATGGAATCCAAGGTCGAGAGATCATAAGGAGTTGCCAACAGATGTTTGTTTTTAATCTGCATGAAAGAATGTGCATATATAGACTATCGATGCGACCGTTACCTTTGTTACTTTTGATTATTTATTCTAAGTACTTTAGTTTTGGTTTGATTAGCACCCCTAATAATTACCATATGATATGCGTACAAACATTAACTTTATCATTAGTATTATTTTTATTGTTTAAAATTATGATATACAAGTAAAGCTACATCCACATGCACGTTTATGCATGTGAACCGCGAAAAAGTAGCAGAGTGAGATGGATAAATATTAAAAGCTCCGGATAGTTGTAGTAGTTAACTTATGGTTGGTGACTTAGTGTGATTGTATTGTGGCTGAATATTCATTGGGCATGCAACACTGTAATTTCAGTTCCACTTTCATTCAATGCATCTTCACAGAGACATGGATTATTGCACCATAGCTAAATATTCAATAATAAACATACATTATATTTAAACAAAAAAAAACATACATTATATATTGCTCGTTTTGAGCACCGCCTGATAGAAACATTTGATTTGATTCCTAAACTTTTAAAAGTTATTACATAGATCACCATATGAAATTAAAATTAACTTCAACTGTTTATGATCTCTTAAATTTTAGATTCGACCATGTGTACTATTATATTAATTTTGTTTTTGAATATATTTGTTTGTTAAGGAGAAGTGTGGGGCGTAGGTAAAAGGAGAAGAGAAGCTTCCTCGAGAAGTGCACACATGGGAGTGCGTTTATATCTCTATGACACTATCTATATATGCTTCTCCTTCAATTCTTCTCTTTCTGCCTTTTGTTTTTCTCAGCTTTTAGGGAGAGATAAGAGACTGACTGAGAGAGCTTTCTCTTTTAGATGCCAACTTGTAGTGATGACCAGATCTTTATATAGTTCTCTCTCTACAGCCAACAAAGTGTCAGTATATCTATTACATGTATGAGCCGTAATTTGAATTCTGTCGAGTAATTAAACACAAAACATTCGTTATCAAGGCAAAACTTTTATTTTTCAAACACTTTAATTAACTAAAAGCTTAAGAATTAGGACCGAATGTACTAATATTTTGTGTGTGTCTATAGACATTTGTAATAATTAGTGGTCATATGAACCAAAGAAAGAAAGAAAGAAAGAAAGGAATAAAGAACAAAGATATCTTCGGAAGGAAAGATAGATACTCAGTGTCGGTTAATTTCTCTTATGACAAGTTCTTTTATTTCTTTCTTTTGGAAAGGATGTTGTAGCTATCAATCTCTATACACACAGTCACATTCATACTTATGCTATATACATATGAAATCAAGTGACTGTATACATTTGAATCAAAATTTACAGCTTTTCTTGCTGTTTGCATGTGGATTTCTCAAAACCCTAAAAACCTTTTGCTTTGATTGGGATCATCATCATTATGACTGGCTTTGTCCTTCTTTTTCTTATTTACTCATGTTTTTTTTACCATAAACTTTATATCTAAGTTTGATTCGAAATTTAGTTTCCCGATGCAGATATCTCCATTTTAGCGTAATCATAGTATAAGGCATCAAGTACAAACTAACTTGAGATAGAAATAACTAACTCATGAAAAAGCAAAGGGCCCTCTAAAAGCTTTTAAATATCGTACATGCCTTGAAACATGAGCGATCTCATTTTCTCTACCCATAAATGTTCATTATTTAATTTGTCATAAGATGCTACGTACGTTCGTATATATACCGGTTAAGGCATATTATATGTGATACACATATACATTGGTTAAACCTCTATACTTTAGTATATAGATTTTACATTTTGTATATGCATCTGAATATCTGATTGGTAAGACTGTTAGTTAAAAAAGTCGTAAAAAACTTATAAAATAAATTGAGGGTTTATTTATATTCAGTTATTAATTAAAATAACAAAAGGTAATCTGCTATCAAATATTTATATTAAAATAGTTCAGCATAAACATACAAAAAATGAAAATAATTAGTGGTTGATTAAAAGCAAAGAAAACATAATCATATAATCACTTGGCCATTCTACTGACTAGCACTGTAATCATCAATTTTCAAACAGTTGGCTGGAGAATAATGAATAAGTACATAATAGAACCTAGATATTATAGCAACAATAATGATACATAATTTCAGTACAAATTAAAGACACGAGCAAAACTAATCCGATAAACATAACAAAGTTTGTATTTTTTTATGCCTCATCTCTAAACCTAAGTCAAGCTCATAAAACAAAATATATATCTCCTTCTCACGTTCTCATACATCACATCTTAAAATAAACAATTTTATCACCCAAATGGTGAATTCCTTCCTTGTATTAACCCACTGTTAGGGTTCATCATAGGACTCAATGGTGACCTTCGAGGTGATGGCCTTTCCAGAAATTTACCACCGTTATTTCCTTCATCACCTGGCAAACCCGATTTCCTTTCGTAAATTTCCGACAGAGAATCCAAATCCGTGGAAACATGTGTAGCCATTTGTATCTGAATCCGATGCTCGTCATCGATGGCTTGGTTTCCAGAAAGATCATGATCTTGATCAGACCACATTAAGAGTTCTTTCCTTACATCGTTACCATAACTAGGGTTTGGTCGCTTCTTCCCCAAGTAAATGTTGGTGTCTGCAGCATTGTTGGCTGTGTAATGATTCTCTATGTTCTGATGATGGAAGTTATGTTGGTCAAGAACTTGTTCGGTTGTGTTTCCATAAATGTTTAGGTCTTGAAACGGCGGGAAACTAAGAGGAAGAGGTTGTGGACCCACCGCTGCGGAAAGACTTGTACTTCCCAAATTGGTCTTGTAACCTCCTCCGGCGGCGACAGCGGCTGCCATGTTCTCACCGGCTAAGGTTTGGCAAGCTCTCTCCAATATAGATTGCATGTACTTTCCTTGAGCTTCAATCCTCAGCTGCAAATGTCTCTGCACCTAAAACATTTGAATGCAATATATATTATATATCGACCAAAATTATCTTTTATAAGAGATGAATATTATAAAATATGAAAAAATTAACTACCTCTAGCTGTTCATGCAACCTTCTCTGGACTTCCATTTGCATCCTGATCAAATAAACCAAGTGTAAGTTGCTGCTAATATAAACAGAACATTAAAATAGATAAAATTAACGTGAAGAGAGGATGTACTCATTCATGTTGCGGCTGATCATGCCAGAGGAGGAAGCTACGTTGCGCTGAATATCCATGGCAGAAGCTAAAGAAATATAATTTATTTTAGAGAACAATGGATTAAAAATACACACATATATATATATAATTTCTGCAACCCTAATAGGATAGAGAAAGGAATAGTGGTCACCTCTTGAGCCTTCCTTTGTGGAGTGATCCCCGTACTCCTTGTGCGGCTGCTTTCCAAGCCTGAATTTCTGCACTCATACAGCCAGGTAACATTATAATATTATTATATGATTAAGTGAAAAGAAAAAAAAAATATAGAGAGAAGAGAAAATCAAAAGCAAGTAAGGAAAGAAAACCCTAATTTATATTTTTGTGTACATACCTGAAGATGGCTCTTTAGGTGGTAAAGAGTAAGACCCTTCACACCCATAACTCTCATAATCGTCTTTGGAGTCGCTTCTGTAAATAAAAAGAACGATCAAACACTTATTAGTATATAATTCTAAAAAAAAACTTATTCGTATATGTTAAAATCGATCAAGCTAAGATGATATATATGTGTGGGCATACTATCTGGGCCGCCGAGCTGAGCGACGGCGTCGACAAAACGCTCGTGGAGTTCGACAGTCCAACGCAAACGCGGTTTAGGGTCGGTGGTGAGGACAAGGCCTGAATCTCCTTGAACGCACATAGCTCTGTTCTCATATGAACCATTCATACTTGAAGGTTTCTTAGCATGGAACATTCTCTCTCTATGACTTTCTTTCTCTCTCTCTCTAACAGAGGGATTCAAGGAAACGAATGTGATGCAAAAATGTGAGAGAATACGATGCGGTTTTGAAGAGATCAGATGACGGCTTTTTGCTCTTTCTCCTTCTCTCTCTCTCGTCTTCTTTTTATTTTTCTTGTGAATAATTTTTTTATTAATATTTTTTTGAAAAAGAAAATGGTTATAATATTATAGTAATTAATACTATTGTTTTATCATTACTAAGCAAGGAAGAGAACTAAAGTTTTAGACTAGTACACAGACGTTCCTTTGCGAAAAGATACTGTCGCTAGCTTGAATACCTTTGAATTACTTTCAGTATAAAATGTCTGTAAAGGAATATACGTATACATGAAATAATTCATGTATTTCTCAAATGACTTTAAAATGTTGCAAATTTGTAATTACCAAAAATAAATTAATTTTGATTTCTTTTTTGTTGTTGAAAAAGGTGAGTTTTAACATCGGAGATCCTATACAAGTTAGCTATACATAAAAGATGTTATATTAGATGGAAGGCGTTTGTAATATGTATGCATTAAATTTTACAAAAACACTAGCATTTTTCACTTTCTGCCATAAATATAAGCATTAATGCATCTAAAAATATCTCGAATTTGATGTAGTGCTAATCTACTGGAGTAGTATATTTTTTTTGTTATTTCTCTCTACTAACATTCAAACAATGAGCACGTTTTAAAACCATTTTTATTATTATCCTTTAATTTGTTTTTTCTGCTTGATTAATTTGGATGTATATAAGTACTTATTAATATGTGTAATAAATTAAAAATAAATTCGAGAAGAATAATAAAAAAACGAGATTATAAACTTTACTTTTTAAAGTTTAATATATTAAAGTTATATATGTATATATTCTATTCAATGATCGCACGAGGATAGTCGTATACTAGACTTATAGTTATAGTATTTCTACATCGTTATATATTGCAATCAGGACACATACACACATATCTAAACAAAAAATTCGACAAGGGGTTTTATCATTAATGGTTAAACCTTTTTTGGTTAATTATGAGCTGAATATACAATTCTAAGCAATGATGAGTTCGTTATAAACTAAGTGACCGTATATTATTACCAAATACAAACCCTCAGGTGGAATTTATTTTTATAACGAAAACGTTGATTGACCAAAATAGAAAATATGGTTTACAAACGTGAACTACATCAACTAAACTATTCTTTATACAAATGATGATGAATTGTCTTACCTCAAAAAAATCAATTACACTCATCGCATAGCAAGTCCATCTATCGCATAATTCTTTTTATTTTCCAACATCAATGATCAATCGCATAGTTCATAATAATTTGATTTTGGTAAATGAATATATTCATATACATGAGATGGTCAACCTGATATGTATGAGTGGGAGGTCCCATATGGTATATTTACGTAGAACAAGAATAATCCAACGAATATGGCGTTGGGATTGATATGCATACTTAAGAAAATGATATGCACACAAAAAAAAGAGAGCATATGATCTAGGAGTATAAAACTACATTAAATCTGCAGAAATTTTAAATATATACTATAATTTTTTGCATTAAATATGAACAGGGAAATGTTCAATGTAGCATTTAGTGAAGGAATATAATCTGGAATTTAAAGCGAGAAAATAACATAAGAATATGGCAGCAAAACTTTGAGTTATGCATAAACATGGTTTAGTGATATGTGGAGAATTATGCATCAATGTGTAAAGAGAGTGTTACTGTTGGGGACCTCTTCTTATACTTATTAAAGCTCTTTTATTCTTTGTTTTATTTTTACTATATGTTTTTTCCTTTTTCCCAATTTTTAATTTTATTTTTTTGGTTAAAGCTTGCTGGGACTATAAGAGCAACATTACTGGGAGTCCCTTAAGGCATCCCTTAAGGGAAGGGGGTGGAGACCGAGGAAGAAAGAGAAGGGAAAAGCCCTTATTTAAGGGCTGTCCCTTACTCTTTTGTGACCAAAAAAAAGAAAAAAAAAAAAAAAACATAACAAGGGACTCTCTCCCTCTCTCTTTTCATCCCACCAATAATGTTGCTCTAACCCTTTTTGGCTTTTGTAGGACTGACGATTGTGCAGCTATACATGGTAATACATTTTCCAGATATTAATTTAGTAATATTGTTTTTCAAATAAACAATGTTTTCTTTGCCAGAAATATTAAATTGTGGCTTTAAAATGAATTGTATGCACAATAAATTAATCAACGCACACAAATCTGGCTAGGATATAATATATAATTGGAAAATGGTGTTAACTTTAACATAATATATAACAAACGAAAGTTAAAATTGCATGAGAATTGGAATCAATTCTTCGCCTCTTTGATGAATAAAGATAGATTCTTATTGCGCCAACAATATTAAAAAATGAAAATAGAACTCCCGCGATAGATGCCAACCGTATGAACTTGGCCAGCCACATTTACATAGTTACATGCAATATATTACTAGACTTTTTCTGACCCCTTTAAGAGTTTAGATACGCACACCTTATTCATAATGATTTCCTGTCCTTTTGATATTTTTTGGGGAATCAAATTACAAAATTTATTCATAGTGTTGTAAAAAAAAATATATTATTCATAGTGATGTAAAGTATATTAGCATTAGCAAATTAGACGGCAATAAGATCATTTAAATTCTTATTTTCTTGATTTTTAATGCTTTTAAGCGAGAGTTTATTTTCCAAGCAAAGTTTTTGTTTTATTTAAAGCAGGAAAGGCCATGTTTAAGTTTTAGCTAATTGTAGTTGAAGCAAACTAAGAACTTAAAAAGAAATAAATAAGCCGGAAAAATAAATAAATTGATGACAATAAAGTAAGTCGGTTCAAAAAATAGAGGCCATGGTTGCTTGAACTTCAAGCATCTTTTAATGGTGCTTTAGAATTTCTTCTCTGAAATGAATATATTCCTTCCCCTCTTCTTATCTTTTCTCCACTAAAAACACGTTAAAAGAAAATAAAATCCGAAGTTCGGCAAGAACCACGTATTTCTAACGCTATTTTAAAACCATATCTGAGTGCAGTTTTCTTGATAATGAATATCTCTTAACTTAGATAAACCGATATAATGCTTTTTTTTTCAGACAGCAATTAACTGAATGCTACAACTCTCGTTGCACATGAGACGTACAGGTGTTTTATATAATAAGATACTGATGAAAAGGAAAAATAAAATAAAACACATCGACTTCCAAGAACAAGACCTTTTTAAGTATATACGAAGCAGAAATTGTCAGAATATTACTTGAAACAAAATCATTCAAAAACCATGCTAAAACATTTGTCGCAGTAGACAAATTCTTTATTTTTAAATAAGAAACCTCCAAAACCTTTATTATGTTTCAAAGTAACAACGAACAACCCTTCAAAGGTAAGCTGTTATTGGAAGGATATATAAGTGCGGGAGTAGCTGACCATTTAACAAACCAAATCACTGTCTGTTCATATCTCCCATGCATATGTATTTGATCTGCATCGAACCCAAGCGTCAGTAAACGGAAACTACTTTACAAACAACTTTATGCTAAGACGAGTGTTGTTGTGAGTTACCTCATGGTATTCGTCCATACCGTACTTGGATCCTTCCCTTCCGAGACCAGACTGCTTCACTCCCCCAAATGGAGCCACCTGCAGTTAAAAGATGTCAGCAAATGTATTTGACTATAATTTGGAGAATATGTTTCTTCCGTTTCTGGTCTTACCTCTGTTGATATGATTCCTTCGTTCACCCCTACAAGTCCGTATTCAAGTGCTTCGGATACACGCCACGATCTTTGAACACTGTTTGTGAATATATAAGCAGCAAGTCCTGCACACACATACACATTTCGTCATCTCCTTTATCATGTTAAATAAGGTTGCTAAGATTGCAATGAGGACAAACCTGCAATAGTGTCATTAGCGATTCTAATAGCGTCCTCCTCAGTTTTGAATCGAATAAGGGGAGCTACCGGTCCGAATATCTCCTCCCTAAGAGAAGCAAATAAGTTCTTCCGATTATTAAAGGCGAGGAATACTAATTGTTTCTAGTTCTTTCTTTAGAGAGACAAAAAGCTATAGCACTGCAATAATGTGAAAATCTTTCACAACTTACTTAGACATGATCATGTTGCTCGTAACATCACGGATAACAGTAGGCTCATAAAAAGTCATCCCTAGACTGTGCTTTTTGCCGCCGAGAAGGATTTTTGCTCCCTTTAAGAAGACAATTACAGATAACATAAAAAATACCTCTTGTTAGTGTGAATCGGGGAAACACAAGTTTTTTTTTTGGTTTGCTGAATCACGTACAAATGCAAAATATAAACCGCTTCACTTAGAAACCAAGGTTAGCAAAGATGCATAAGGGAAAAATACAGACCTTGGAAACGGCATCTTGCACGAATGATTCAACCTGCAATTATTTAGCATGAAGATCAAGACCATTATCATGAGTGACATCAATCATTACTGATGTGGATGAAAGCAAACACGGAAACTGGAAACTTTTGACAAAAAAAGAAAACTAGTAATAATTTACCTTTTGAATTGCTGCATCGTTTATAAGGGGACCCTGTAAAAATGTTGAACTGACAAGTAAGTTTACAGCAAAATAGCAGAGCACACAAGAGAGTAGACTCAGTAAACCTTAAACTAAGTCGCTTGGGATGTTAGTTGACAGAACTAGAGAGAAGGTACCAATAACCTACTTCTCTAGATTCTCTAGCAAATAGCCTACTATAATTTTGTAATTACCAAATCATCAAGAGTATAACATTACAAAGCAGAAGAATAAGACCAAAAAGGGCACACCTGGGTTGTCCCCTCCTTAAAGCCATCTCCTACTTCTAATTTCTGAACCGCTTCAGAAAAGGCCTCAGCAAATTTATCATAGATACCTGTGGGAAAATATAAAATATTACGTTCATAGCAGATGAAGGATCCATTAGGCGGTGTAACCGAATTCTTACCATCTTGCACAAGTACTCTGTTCGCACATACACACGTCTGACCACTATTCCTAAATTTCGCTGCAAGCTGTAAAATCACAAATCAAATAGATCATATAACGATTTAGTATTGACGGTCTCCATAGTGCACCACCGAGAAAATTGTGCTTGAAAGAAGGAGGGACAGGTGGAGCTTGGAAGTAATAACCAGCTTAAGGGATAATACACATCTTTTATGGAAAAGGAACGGGATACCGTCTCATAAGAGAAATTTCTCCAGATAGACCAACGTTTTGAACCTTTTGGACAGACAAAATGCCTTAACATTCATGACTATCACTTACCGTTCCTTTTACTGCTACATCTAGGTCTGCATCATCAAATATTATGGAGGGTGCATTGCCGCCAAGTTCTAGAGAAACCTAGAACAAGGAAAAAAGAAGAGGTACCCACCGATATTTAGTCTGGAGAATATTTTTCAAAGAACATGATACTGATGCTTAAGCATACCTTCTTGACGGTAGGTGCAGCAGCTGCCATCAACTTCTTCCCAACTGCTGTTGATCCTGTGAACGTGATTTTCCTCACCTGAGTAGCACAAGAAACACAAAAAGTCACTTGATAAGGTAACTTATCAATTATCATGCATCACTACTAATGGCAGAGATACAAAAAAAAACAGAGTACACAAAGATAATTAGAGAAACCTGTGGACTTGCAAGCAAAGCATCCCCAATTTCAGGAGCATTTCCCATGACCACGTTAAGTGCACCCTGTTAAAAAACATGCAAATGAATCATAGAAAAAAAGAAACCCTCAATCGGGCTAAAACACCGGCAAAGAAATGGTATACTCAGAAAGTTCATGATCAAATAAGAAACACTGTTAAAACTAGTTTTCCAGCTTCAATAGTCATACATTAACGGGTAACACATCAGATTAGTAGCCACATTTGAAGAGAGTACAAGCACTTGAAAATGGGTCGATAAAATCAGATCACATGTTATAACGAAGAGACTACGTGTTTGAAATTTACACATTAGCAGGCCATCTCCTTGACATGAGGGTATCAAACTCGATTTAGATCAGAGATGCTGGTGGGTTATATAGTTCAAGCCTAAAATCGTAACTTACTGGAGGAACTCCAGCTTGAAGTGCAAGTTCGGCCGCAGCAAGTGCTGTCAGGGGCGTAAGTTCAGATGGTTTAACAACCACCGTGCAACCAGACGCCAGAGCAGGACCAACCTACAGTACGTCAACCATCCACATCAAACTAAATGAAAAAAGTTCAACATAATCTACTGGGATAGTATACTAGACAGGCTTTTAATAGAAAAAGAAGGTAAATTGCAACGGTACAACAAGCAAGACCTTTCGAGTAATCATAGCTAAGGGAAAGTTCCAAGGGGTAATTGCACCAACAACACCAACAGGCTGCATAGCAAATCAAGAGAGTCAAGCAGTGCAAGTGTAATGTAAATACCTGCTACTGTAAATACAGTCAGTCAGCAACATTATGTCAGTCAAAAATATAAAAGTTGCATACATAAGAATTTATGAATCAGAAAACTGGGCAAACCTGTTTTAGGACCAACAACCGGCGATCAGACGCATTAGGAGGAATTATATCACCGTATACACGTTTTGCCTCCTCCGCATAGTACTCAATAAAACTTGCCCCATATGCGACCTGTAAACTAAATTACAGAATCATATACTGCATTTATTTAAGAGACGATTGCAACATTTGAAACAAGCTCAAATCAGCACCATACAAAGTTCTCAGATATAAAATGAATCGTCTACCTCTCCTATAGCCTCCTTTAGTGGTTTTCCTTGCTCCAAAGTTATAAGTTGTCCAAGTTCTTCCTTGTGTGCAACCAGAAGGTCAAACCTGTATTTGGAGAAACGAAGTATATCAGGAACCTTGGTTCCAGTAACGTGCAATAGCTATACCAGAAAATCCCCTAACTCTGCCCATATCTCTAACCTTAACATTAAATAAGGGAGCAGTCAATTATTTCCAAAAGCCTTGATACTATTACTATACTTTAATTTCATACGCATTTGACAACCATGGAAAACATTCCTCCATCGCCACACTGGCCTTGTAATCCTAAAACATGACCATGCACACTGCAAAAAGAGTATGCATCGCTAGTTGCTACAAGATAAAAATGTGTACCATCGCCTTAAAACTCTACTCCTCTCTCCAGCAGTCCGTCTGCTCCAAGCTGAAAATATGAAAAACATATTACAAGGAATAAGTGTCTATCCTTCCAAGCACATTGCTCAGTGTGAATAGAAGTGACCATCAAAACAATGAACAGAGACGAAACAGCTTTAGGCATTGCAACTAAGAAAAGCTCAAAAGGAAATAAAAAACTTGGGTCACACACATTGGAATGCTTCGTAAGAAGAAGCAATAGCATCATTCGTCTCTTTGACTCCCATACATGCAACATCAGCCACAATTTCACCCGTTGCTGGGTTGTTAACCTGTGGAGAAAGAAAGAATATATGATGATGCCAACAGAAGAAGTTTAAAATCAAGAGGCAGATAAGGGGATGTATGACCTTGATTGTGGTCTTATCATACGAATCAATCCACTTTCCTCCTATAAGACCCTGTGTGCGCAGAAGACCTGAGCTCCTGAGCTTCTCGGAGACGCTTTGTGCATCCATACTCATCTGAATAATCAATCGAATTGACAAATAACAAAGTTACAAACAAAAACTATTCATAAGTCTCTCTCTCATGTTCAACAGCTTGTATAGTAAGGCTATACGAAAATACGACCAGAGAGGATGAACAGTCAGTGCTAATTGGCAACGACGAGATCTGGATATTTCGATTATTGAAGCGATATTATCTTAGCGACTGAATACAAAGGAGATGACTGAGAATGATAAACCTGGCGGCACTGAGAGGAGACGAGGAGGGGGGAAGCATGTGAGGAGGAGCAGACGAGCCTACGGCAACCGACGATAGCTACACGCGCTGCAGCTCCGAGTACCATTGATTTCAATCGAACAAGACGACGAAAACAAGTGTGAAGAAGATGAGATCAGATGAGTATAAAATATCTTCTTCGCCTGGGAATTAAAAAAAAAAAAGAAAAATTATAAAACTGACAGGTAGGTTAGTGATATTTGACTGTATGTGAGAGTTATTGCAAAATATAATCCACGTGGCGGTTACATCATATCTTATGCGAGAGTGCCATACTCCACGTGGCGTTTTATATATTATATGGAGTGGATTAAAGTGTCAGTGGAGTATACTTACTTACCAAAGTAATTTTGTTTCAAAATGCTAATTTACAATCTGACCCTCTTCGTGAGATAGTACAGTATCTACAGTCCACCTGTCAGATTCATTTCTACGCATGTCACGATCCTAATTTTGGTTTCTTTGTGGGGTCAGATCCTTCATCGTAATCTATTGGTCTAAAAGGAAGATCACTGTAATTACAGTATCTAATAAACTAATTACTTATAAGTACTTTATTATTTACTAAGCCAGATTTTCCAGACATCTTTTGGTCGTGACGGCTCGAACTCATCGCAAGTATATTCCTTTTCTCTGTCTTTCTCAAAATGTTTTATTTAGCCTCTCTGTGTTTCGCAACAATCTGGATTCGTCTCTTAAGTCTTTACTGTTGATGATGATGATGATAAACCAGGTTCATACGACGGCGTTTCGGTTGTTTCTGGTGTCTCCTCCATGTCTATTTCCTCCTCTACCAACCTTAGGCGCTCTCCGATCTCAGGTTAAGTATACTCTCACTTTCTCGGCACTGTTTTGATTCTTCGCTTGCATGCTCGTGTTTTTGTTCTCTAATTTGTAACTTGATTCTGTGGTAGTCTTCGTGAATTTCTCTGAGCTTTATGTAGATTGAAGTAAACTAGCTTCAGTTTGATGATACTGTCTGCTTTGGTGTCTTGTATGTTTATACGAATGTTTATTTCTTCACTCATTCAAAATCTTGGCTTAGTATATGATTTTTGGACTATTACATTCTCTTTTACCTGAGATTGTTGCATCAATGTTTTCAACGTGAATCAATTTGAGTTGTTTTCTCGCTGTGCAGCTACTCTGGAAAGGAGATTAGATGCAGTAGAACATACAAGAGCTAACAATGTGGTAAACTAAACAGCTTTTTTTTTTGTTGTAATTTGTAATCTTGTACTCCTGCTTGCTTCTACATTTATAGTTTTGGTCTAGAGACCAACTGATGTTCTTACATTTCTATCCAGAGCTTTGAGCAGACAAAGGAAAAGATTAGGAAGATGTTGGAAAAAGTGGAGCTTTCTGTATCAGCTTATGATACCAGTTGGGTAGCAATGGTTCCATCACCAAGCTCCCAGAGTGCTCCACTTTTCCCACAATGTCTGAGCTGGTTACTGGAGAATCAACATGAGGATGGATCTTGGGGACTTGATCATCCATCTCTTAAGAAGGATATGTTATCTTCTACGTTGGCGTGTATCCTCGCGTTGAAGAAATGGGGAACTGGTGAAAGGCAAATAAGCAAGGGCCTACAGTTTATTGAGCTCCATTCTGCTTCAGTCACTGATGAAACCATAGAGAAACCAGCAGGGTTTGAGATTATATTTCCTGGGATGATTGAGTATGCTAGAGACTTGAATCTGGTGGTTCCATTGGGCTCAGAAGTGGTGGATGCCATGATACAGAAAAGAGATCTGGATCTTAGAAGGTACATTTCTACTCTTTTATTACCGTACTCAGACAAAATTGAAAGCTTGTTTTATAACCAGAGGTTGTTAGCTCAACTGAAAAGGATCTTGACCATCGTGTAAGAGGTCCCTTGTTCGAGTGACCGTTAGGACAAAAAACTAATATTACATGTTGTGGTTTCGGTTTTGAGGGATTACAGGCTTCGGCCCCAAACTTCCTGATTATGTTTGGTCTGTGATAGTGAAAGCTTTTCAAAGGGAAGAGAAGCATATCTAGCCTATGTTTTGGAGGGAACAAGGAAGATTCAAGATTGGGATTTGGTAGGGAGATACCAAAGGAAAAATGGATCACTGTTTGATTCTCCAGCCACAACAGCAGCTGCATTTACTCAGTTCAGAAACGATGGGTGTCTCCGTTATCTCTCTTCCCTCTTCCAGAAATTTGAATCTGCAGGTCTACTAATCAACACTGTTTTCACTTTGGTTGTAAACTAAAGACTCACACTGCTAATATATTTTCCTTATCATTTGCAGTTCCCACAATTTATCCCTTTGACCAATACGCACGCCTTAGTGTAATTGACACACTTGAAAGCCTGGGGATCGATAGGGACTTCAAGAACGAGATCAGAAGGGCATTGGATGAAACTTATAGGTAATCTAGATTAACCACACAACATTTTCAATGTTGTGTTTATGATTTTCTTAAACCATCATTTGACCAATAGATGCTGGCTGCGTGGGGATGAAGAGATACGTTTGGACTTGGCCACTTGTGCTTTGGCATTCCGGTTGTTACTTGCTCACGGCTATGATGTGTCTTATGGTGAAGTGAATCTTTCTTTCAGATGAATATAGCCTTAGATTTTAGTCAACTGCTTGTATGTGGTTAAGTTGAGACCTTTGTGTTTTGTTGCAGATCCACTAAAACCATTTGCAGAAGAATCTGGTTTCTCCAATACTCTGGAAGGATACCTTAAGAATATAGTTTCTGTGTTGGAACTGTTTAAGGCTGCTCAAAGCTATCCACATGAGTCAGCCTTGAAAGAGCAGTGTTTGTGGACTAAGCAGTATCTAGAGATGGAATTATCCAACTGGCCGATCACCTCTGCTAGAGATCAATACCTCAAGAGAGAGGTAAACCTCTTTTTCTAAACTATCTTCCCGTGAGAGGTAATCAAAATCTGAGAGTCTTATCCTGTTTCAGGTTGAGGATGCTCTTGCTTTTCCCCACTACGCAAGCCTGAAAAGATTAGATCATAGGAGAAAACTACTCAGAGGTTTCTGTTTAGAAAACACAAGAGTTATGAAGACATCCTATTGGTAACATCTCATGTTTTATTCATTCATTGTTTGTTTTTAAACGATGATCATTAGTTCTCATTGTTTTTCCTCTATGTGCTAGCTTTCCCAATGTTTGCAGCTCTGATATCTTGAAGTTAGCTGTGGAGGACTTTAACTTCTGCCAGTCCATACACGGTGAAGAAATGAAACGTCTTGACAGGTACACTCCCATAAGCTAATGTGTTTTATGAATATAATCATGCACTTGACTACTTTTATATGCCTAAATCTCATATCTCTATAAATCTCTGCTCACCAAATTGCAGATGGATAGTGGAGAATAGATTGCAGGAACTGAAGTTTGCAAGACAGAAGCTGGCTTACTGTTACTTCTCTGGTGCTGCAACCCTTTTCTCTCCAGAGCTATCTGATGCTCGTATATCGTGGGCCAAAGGTGGAGTTCTGACAACGGTTATCGATGACTTCTTTGACGTTGGAGCTTCCAAAGAAGAAATGGAAAACTTCATACACTTGGTGGAACAGTAAATGGCTCTTTTCTCTATTTGTTCACTACTAAAAAGAACTATATATAACATGTTTCTCCTTTACAAATTACAGGTGGGATTTGAACTGTGTTCCTGAGTATTGCTCTGAGAAAGTCGAGATCATTTTCTCGGTTCTAAGGGATACAATTCTTGAAACAGGAGAGAAAGCATTCACCTATCAAGGACGCAGCGTGACACACCACATTGTGAAAATTGTAAATCATACCACACTAAACTATATCATCTGTCATCATTTCCTAACAATTGATCTGACCATAGTCTATTGTGCGACATATCTTATGCAGTGGTTGGATTTGCTTAAATCTATGTTGAGAGAAGCAGAGTGGTCCAGTGAAAAGCCAACACCAAGCTTGGAGGATTACATGGAAAATGCGTATGTATCATTTGCATTAGGACCAATTGTCCTCCCAGCAACCTATCTGATCGGACCACCAATGTCTGAAGAAACCGTCGGAAGCCCTGAGTATAATCAGCTCTACAAGCTCATGAGCACTATGGGTCGTCTTCTAAATGACATACAAGGCTTTAAGGTAAGACTCACTGCTTAGAGTTGAAAGATGGTAACTGTAATGGTATTAGATTGGGGTTTAATGTGTGTCAATGTTGTTGGCAGAGAGAAAGCGCTCAAGGGAAGCTGAACTCTGTTTCATTGCACATGGTACATGACCAAGACAATGGCGGCGAAGAGGAGATCATAGAATGTATTAAGGGTTTAGCAGAGAGAAAGAGGGAAGAGCTGCAGAAGCTAGTTTTGGAGGAAAAAGGGAGTGTGGTTCCAAGGGAGTGCAAGGAAGCCTTCTTGAAGATGAGCAAAGTGTTGAACTTGTTTTACAGGAAAGATGATGGATTCACTTCACAAGATCTGATGAGTGTTGTTAAATCTGTTATGTATGAACCTGTGACCTTGCAGGATGAGTCTCTAACTTGATGCAAGTTTAGCTAGCAAGTAAACTTGTCATTGTTTTGTAATGTTCTGAAAATCAACCAAAACAATTTTGTTAAAATCCTATTTATATTTGGTTTAAACCGTTTTAAATCGATAAATATTGGTCTAAATCAATTTAAATTTGATATAAATATATTAAATCAAGCAATAATATTAATATAAATCCAAAAATTTGTATATTTTTAAATATCTAATTTTTATAGTAATCAAAACAATGTTCTAAATAAACTGGATGATATCTTTTGATCTTTCAGACTTTTGCCAAATCAGTTTTTTACTTTGTAAATGAATGATAGATAATATTGATGTTAGGATTGAACTGGCTGAGAAATGTTTAAAATGTTAAAATAAATAAAAAGGAAAAATGGAACATGAGCAATAGTATGTGGAAAATCTCAAAACACATCCCTCAAATTTTTGGCCAAAGCTTAAAACGATTTCTTCTCATAAGAAACCAGACCGTGAACTCCACCTTCGATCTGTGCTGCACCGGTTCGAGTCTGTCACATAAACAAAAGCAGCATTAAACACTAAGCTCAGCAAATCAGAGGGAGTTCCTACTTCCTACAAAGACAGTTTCATTCACCTCGAGCCTGAGGACGTTAGATCTCAACAGATCATGAGCAGATTGCAAGGAAGAAGCACCAAGGTCTTGAAAACCTTGCTTCACTGCGTGCATTGTGTAAGGTATCAACTTCAACACTGAGCCTTTATCCGCAACTGCACCAACCACTCCTTGAGCAATCTTGAGGTTTGTTTTGTCTCCCAAATATCTCTGATCACTTCCTTTTGTCATTGCTTCTAGCGATCCCATTCCACGGTACTTCTTGATCCTCTTACCATTCTATCATTACCACAAGCAGCATATCAAGAAATGAGGGTTTGTTAAACCGAAAGAGGATGTGATGATGATACCTTATACTCATAAGCCCCAGGAGCCTCAGTGCTTCCGGCTAAGAAGCTTCCCATCATAACAGTTGATGCTCCAAGTACTAGAGCTTTAACAATGTGACCTGAGTTTGAGATACCACCATCAGCTATAACCGGAATCCCACTCTGAGCAGCGAGTGAACAAACCTTGTACACAGCAGTAGCCTAAGATGTCCACATCACACAAAAAAAAAACGAATCAGATAAGTTATACATAATTCTAAAAATCGGTATAGACGACCACCTAAACAAAACGATTTTTCTAGATCGATATTCGAAGAAATCGATCAAGGTGCCCGCCTAATCAATAATCTCATATAAAGCGCCTAATTGTATCAATTAGCTAGCGATTTTTTAAACATTGCATAATTCACAAAGTTCAAATAAATAGTAAGGATTCAGAGCTTTTCCATCTACCTGTCCACGACCAACCGCGCAAACCTCTTGTGTGGTACATATAGAACCAGACCCCATACCAACTCTCAACCCATCAACTCCAGCCTGAATCAAGTTCTGCGCCTGGTAACTCGTCACAACGTTACCACCAATCACATCCAACTCAGGATAACTCTTCTTCACATACTTAATCATCTCAAGCTGGTAAATAGAGTTCCCTTGAGAACTATCCAACACCACAACATTAGCCCCAGCTTTAATCAAATGCTCCAGCCTCTCCTTATCAGACTCCCTCGTCCCTATCGCCGCACCAACCATCCACTCACCGTCTGCACCTACCGTCCCTGGCCCTGACTTGGGATACCCTCTAACCCTCTCTATATCGTCTCTCGTCACCACGTTCACAGTCTCGCCGTCCCTTTGGAGAACCACAAAGCCCTTCTGCTTATCTTCTAACAAAGCTTCGATCTTCTCAATGTCAATGTCCCATGGTAGACAATACTCGCTGCCTTCACAGCTCTTCATGTAATCGTGAATCTTCATCTCTCTTTGCTCGTAGTTCATCTTTTTCCACTGAGCTTTCGTGACGTAGCCTAACAGCTTCGGAACCGTCATTGTTCCTAATCAAAATCAAAGTAAAGGTCAAAACTTTATGTTGGCCTAGTGGTAAAGGAGTGTCTAATAGGCATTCCACCACTCGAGTTCGATTCTTATTGGGAGGAACTATTTAATGTTTGTGGAACAGTGAAAACGAATCTGATTCTCTCACCTGATTGCGTGACGAAGACGAAGGAGGAAGGACCAAAGGCATCCAACGAAGTGATCTCGTACTCCGGGAGCTTCACGCCAGCGTCGGAAGCGATCGGATGACGGAGGGACTTGGCTTGTCGGATCACCGACGCCTGAGCGGCGATGTCGGAGTTATAGTGGACGATCCCGATCCCTCCGAGGGAGGCCATCGCGGCGGCCATGTGAGACTCCGAGACGGTGTCCATCGGAGAGGAGACGCAGGGGATGGAGAGGGGCACGCGCCGGCTGAGGCGCGTGGAGAGAGAGACGGCGTCGGTGGAGAAGTCGATGTAGTGAGGGAGGAAGATGACGTCGTCGTAGGTGTAGGAGTATCCCTGAGAAAAGAGCTTCTCCGCCGGGAACCCATCTTCGAAAGACGTCATCTCGAGGGGAGAGAGAGAGAGAGGCGGGGGCGATTAGGATTTAAGCTAGGGCTTTTGGGGAGATTCGTATAAAAGGAAGACGACAAGTTGAGACAGAAGAAGTTGGCACTTGTGTCTTGTAAGAAAGATTCAGTTCGGAGTTTGTATTTATAGTGCTAATCAGATTTGAAGTTCTTCCTCTCTATTTTCCTTATTTTTTTTAATTTCTTTTGTTGTTACATTGAATTGATAAAAATCATTATTTTATATATCCATCACATATTTTATTTTACAATATCCACAGCATATACTTTACATCTACAAAAAATTTAACTATAACAAAAAATTCTGTAAAAAAAAAGGTTGCGGTAACAATTTTAAAACTACAACCAACTTATTTCCAACTAAAAATTTTAAGAGTTACGTCAAACCAATCATCACCATTATTTAAATTTTTCCTTTTCAATATTTTACGGTTTCCAAATTGAATTCTACTTAGTTGTGTAGTTTTGGAGATATATGACTTGATTTTTTTGTAAGAGATGACCTGATTTGTATGGTTCTCTCATTATCCTCGTATGGAGGCTTTTGGACCCTGGTTTTGTGAGTTGGGGCAGGTAATTTTTGTTGGTTGTAACCTTATGCAAAATATATATATCCTAATTTGACACTAAAAAAATGAATTTTATAGGTAAAATAACTCAATAAATAAATTGTGATATTGAACTATTTGTAAGTATTTTCCTAAGAAGTTAGTTGAATTTCAGTCAAGATATTTTTATTTACTAAAAAATAGCTGAAAGATCTTTTTATATATATAAAATATTTTATATTAATATTTAAAAAATTTAAGAGAAATTCTCTAGAATATCACTAAATTGTTTATCATAAATATTAGCGTACAAGGGTTAAATGACCAAAAATATTTTATTAAAAAGAAATTTTTTTATAACTCTAAGATTAAATAATCTAGAATTAGAGTTTGGATTCAAATGATAAATCTTTTTTGGGAGGGAGGTGTGTGTGTGGGGGAGGGGGGGTAGGATTTTTTTTAATATTTAAAATTTTTAATAATAATTTTTAATAATAATTTTTAAAATATTTTAAAAAATTCCGGATTTCAAAATAAATTTTTTTGTTTTTTGAAAAAAAACTTGAAATTTTATGTTGAAATAAAAATAAATATGCAGATTTGGAAAATTTGTTTTCCAAAAATACAATTGTTTTTTTTGTTTTTTTATTATTTATTTAAATAAAAATATATATATATATAATGATATTTTTTTTAATGAAACATATTTTAGTCATTTTTAATTAGTTTTTTGGTTTAAAATCGAGTTTATTGTATTTTGGAAGGAGAATTGCCCTTTTAAAAATACACAGGAACAGCTGGCAGGAAACTAAAAACATAAATGAAAATAAAGAAAAAAAAACTAGGGGCCATAAACCAACGTGCGGAAACCGGAGAGGTTTTGACAACGAAGATCGTCAACCCAAAAGAGGACAAAAGAGGACAAAATGGAGCCAAACCGCCGAAAGATCTTGATGCCGATAGTTTAAACATATAACATCAGGTGCTATTCTCTAATATCGCGGAACGTTTTAATTAACTCTAGGCCTGATATGTAATACTTGTTACTTTGTTAGTAAGGACTACAGAGCTTTCCACAAGTCCACACTGAATAAAACGCTAATACATCTACATGATTTCAAGTTTTCATCGACAAATTGCCGGACCAAGAATCATTTAGTATTTGCTTATCTCAACTATGAATATCAGCATAATAAAACATAACTAGCAGACTAGCAGTGTGATCAGTGCTGGCTCTTGACATGTGCTAAGAGTCCATTTGTACTAGGTCCAAAAAAAATTACAAGATTTTAGTTAGCATATTAGGGTTTTTTCCAAAAAATTTAGGGCCCTTTTTCATAAATTTCTTTTAATTATTATTGTAAAAAAACAAGTCTTGCAAGTAAGTCTTTCACAAGATCCATATAAAAAATGAGCCAGGGTCTGAGTGTGATAGTTCACGTGTCTCATACTGACCTTTTACTGGTGTAGAATTCTTAGAGACAATGTCCTGATGAGAATCTAATTACTTTATTTCAAAGTTCCAATATCACTGTAAAAGGGATGTGGGCTTAATAAAGGAATTATTAGTGATAGTAGTTAGTAGATGCAATGTACATGTAAGTTGTAATTCTAGAAGACCAAATTCCATTAGAAAAAAGTAATATACGAATTTAGCACAAGATTTATAATTATGCGCTTATGCCATTTTCGAGTAAATTAGTGTATTTATAAAGCCTTTAAAAGTTACATACAACTTACAAGTGAGAGACCCACCTAACGTATTATATATCAAAAACACATTTGATATTATTCGTATCCACAAAAAGATGAAAAATAAAAAGTGAGAGACGTCTTCAGTCTTCATGCATCAGAAGAAATCAAAATGGCACCCATTATAGCCTGTTTTTCCATTAAAATAAGAGAAAATGGTTAAATGAATATTAGTATTGTCAGCATTTTTATAAGTAAAAAAAAAGAAATTAGTCTTATAAGAATGATAAATTAATTGAGAAATATATGTAAATCTTTTACTTGGATCGACAGTAACAAGCATGCCGGTGCCACCAAATGTACACGAGCCACCAGAGCTTTTGGTCCGCTGCCAATAGCTATTGAAGGCGAATGAAGCATGCGCCCACAATGTATTGGGCTTAAAGCAAGGTCCATTAGGCTGAATTGAATGGCAATCAGCTCCTGATCCACAAGCGAAATTCATGGCTTCTTGGATAATTGGGTCAGGTACTGTGGGCTTAGCCACACACCAGTAAGCCGAGGTCGGTGTCATGCCAGACGGCGGTGGTACCATAGGCGGTGGATAGACAATCGGAGGTAAAAACCCTGTTGATGGAGTTGGAACTGATCCGGTTGGGGATGGAAGATTACCGGACGGTGTAGGAGTGTCGGTCGGAGTTGTTGGGCCTGGCTCGTTGTTAGGTGGACCTGAAATGGGTCCTGATGGGCCTGGTGTGTGACCGGATTCATCAGGAGGACTAGGAACTGTTTCTGGCGGGTTTGGACTGGATGATTCAGGCGGATTTGGAACGGTAATGGGTGGGTTTGGGTTTGATGATGATTCTGGTGGGTTTGGGTTTGAGGATGATTCTGGTGGACTAGGGACAGTAACAGGTGGGTTTGGGTTAGATGAAGATCCCGGGTTGTTCGGGTTAGAAGATGATTCGGGTGGGTTTGGGTTTGGGTTTGAGTTTGGGTTTGAGGTAGAATCGGGTGGGTTTGGATTTGAGTTTGGGTTAGAAGATGATTCAGGTGGGTTGGGTACAGTTATTGGGCCGGGAGGTGGGCTAAGTCCAGGATTGGAAATGGAGGGAGGTGAGTTTAGAGGAGTATTTGGGGGATTAATACAAAAAGGAGGGGCATTTCCGGGAACTGGAAGTGGAGGAAGTGAAGCATAGGGAGGTAGAGTGAGAGTTGTGCTAACACCATAAGGTTGAGTGTTGGAGGATGTTGTTGAATATTCCAAAGGTTGAGCTAGATTGAGTTGTGTCATCATTTTCTCTAAAAATGTTGTGTGCTTGAATGCTTTGATAACCAATTTCTTTGGCTTCTTCTTTGCGTGTCTCTCAAGCTTTCTTGCATCTACTACTAAATAAGATAAAACAAAAATCAAATGCTTGCAGAGCTAGAAATGCAAAGAAGAAGGTAGAGAGAGGGAAAGAGAGCCTTACCAGAATGAGTGAAGAAGCTGGCCGAGAAAAAGAGACAGAGGAGAATGCAAACGGTTGTGAGAGCTCTACTTGATTCCATGGTTTTCAAGGTAAACACCAGAAGAGCGTCTAAATCTTTTAAACTAAAACCAATGATCTACACTGCCAAGAAGAAAAAGAAACAGTAGAAATGAAACTTGAATATCTGTCTTGTCTCCTCTCTCTTTCTATATATATCTTATCTTGTGTGTGTGTGTCATATGCATGTGTAGAAAACAAAACACAAAACTCTAGAATCATGCAAGGCAACCTGTGGAAGGATATAAGGTTCTGTTGTCTTTCTCATAAAGATTGGTCCTTTAGCAGCTCACTTTGCTGTCTTCCAAGACTCACTTTACTTCAGAAATTAGATGTTTATATTCTCATAGCTACTTCTTAAAACTATTTTGACATATTTAATTGATTTTAATCCTCAAAAAAAAAAAGAGAATAGTACAAGGATATGCACACATATGGATGACAATGGGCATATATGCTTGCTTGACAATGCAAATATAATCTGAGAGGAAAGTGGTTTTGTCTTAAACTTTTGCTTGCTTTGTACTCAAACAAAGCTCTTTAGGTGTATCTTTTTTTTTACTACAACTATTTGCATAAGCTTCACACATTCTCTTTAGATGCTCTTCTCTCCCGACTAAAGAGCAAAAACATTATTTAGAAGAAAAAAAACTGATTCTCTTTACTATTTTGATTTATATTTTCATATATTTAGAAAACAACTTGTTCTTTAATATACAAACAAATTATACAAAATTATAGTTACAATGTTTAAGAAATTTTTTAAAAAGTGATATGATCATTTAGTTTTGACATGCTTTTGTAATCTAGCAAGAACAAAGAGCTTGCTAGATCAACCGATGAAAGAAGTGATATGTTTCAGTGAAATTGGAGCCAAAAGTACGCAAATATACAAGAGATTTGAGGAGGAGGATTTACATTTTGTGAAACTACTACATGTATATATACAGGTTCGAATTCATGGTTATAGAAATGAAAAAACTAAGCAAAACCCATTGGACTGTATTGTAATTATGCCACATTTTGGGCAAACCCACCAATGCTTCTTTTAAAGTCTCTACTAGTGTTTAGAATTGTTGGGTTGAAAAAGCCTTTAATGAACGTTATTGAGGTTGTTCAGAGGTTAGGATGGGGGACCTGAGCTGAAAACCCATTTGGACAAGATTCAGTTTTTCCCGAAAATGGTTCTTGTTAAGCAGTCTTTAAAGATTGTTCAAGATTGTTCCGGATAAATTGATGCATTGGTCAAACTCATTGGGTAGGTCTTATGTAATAAGACATTAGTAATACCATTTCTTAAAGTCCTTTCGAAGTTCAACAACAAAAGTAGTACAAACTCAATTTTAGTCAAAAAAAAGTCAACAACTCTTTCTATACCATTTTTTATGTTTATTTGGTTGTCAAAGCCTTTAAATCAAGGAGCTCAACAAAATTGCTGTAAGATTTTTCAAATTTATAAATTATTTCCGATAATCTAAGATGACCACGATTCGTGACTTAACACATGATAAAAGACATGCTCTCGGATGGTTACTCGCAACACTGAACAGAATCTTGATATGAAACTAGTGGCCAGAAGATAATATTTTTATTCTCTCTCAACCACAGAGTGTTCAATGAAATCAACCAGTAGTAATGTAACAAAATTGACTACATATAGGGACGTCGATCGTATTGGCCAAAAAACATTTGAAGCCAATAAAGAAATCTTTGAACCAATTCAATATCGGCAACGTACAGCGCTTTATCCACTATCAAGAAGTGAATCAGAGACTCTAAATTGTTGCCTCCTAAGATAACACAATTAACCAAACACAATAATCAAACCAATCAAAATATGTTAAGGCAATTTGAATGCAAATGAACTATCTAAACTAGAACAGGTACCAGAATACAGCATTATTCAATTTCGGCAACGTACAGCGCTTAATACACTATTAAATTAAAAAAAGTGTACCAGAGACTCTAATTTATTGCCTTCTGTTAAAAGACAAGACAAAGCAGAACAAAAACATAACTAGGCTCAGGTAATATAAAGAAGTATGCATCAACGAGCTGTGAATCTCTCAAAGTTTGATGGTAATCTTTTTTCATCATCACTGCCTAGTAATAAAAAGAATGAAAACGTATTTAAATAGATCCAAAAGCCTCAGAAACAAGAGCATACAGCTCATCAACGAGATAAACTCTCAGATGGTACGGACAATCTCAAACATCACAGACCTCTGGATCTACCGACCAAAACTCTTGAAGTCTATAAACATAATGTAGAACTGTCGAGAGAGATGAAGGAAACAGTAAGAAAGTAGAAACGCACATGGTTGATGTGTGTGTTAATCTTTGGAAAAGGCTATTTATATAGCGACTTATGCTAGGTTACAAGGAAGCCCTAAAGAGCGTCGCACAAGTCAAAATATAAGGATGGGCCTCTAATATTTTTAAAGCCCAATTCGGTAACATTGGCCTCATAGCATTTCCCAGTTGCATTTTTAATGGGCTATTATAACTTTACCCGCCAAAATGATCCAGACCTAAACCTTATATGAACTTTTCCGTGATTAATTGCTGTCCAAGTAAACGTAGAGTTATATTAGCCCTAAAGAGAATTATAATGTACTCATGATCTAAAGCGATCGAGCTTTTGGTGTTCGATGGATATCATTCCAGCATAGAGCATATGTTCGATTTTTATGTCTCTTAATGGTAGTGATGAATCCGAATCTTGATTTATTTTAAGTGTGGTGGGGACGCTAAAGTTATACGCATTGTAAATTGGTGTGAAGATGATTGAAATCCATCACGGATGTGTATATATATATATGCTTTGATCATCAGTGAACATATACATAATCTTAAGACATGGGTTTTACTTTTCTTTCTTGTCGGAAATCAGAAAAGGTACGGTAAGTCTCTCAGTACTACAAGAAGCAAGATAAGCTGCTTCAGGTTTAAATGAGACGGAGACAATCAATGAAAATGGTTTTTGTCTCTCTGGAGCTCCATCTGAGGTTCCACTCTTTTCTTCTTGAATCTTGCTTAGAGCGCGAGGTTGCAGTACACATCTCAAACGCAGCAAACCTTGTGCTCTTTGTAGCAAATTTTTATGCTTCTGTGGAGAGTAGATAGACCTATGGCTGTGATTGCTTCAACTTTGGACTCTCTCTTGGATCTCTTGTCTGGATTTATTCTATGGTTTACTGCAAATGAATAGTTTAGAGTTTATTCTCGATTTAGTTGATTTATATTATCAGAATGAGGTTAATATTAAAATTGTGGTAAAAAAAGAGGTTAATATTTATTATCCACGAGAAGATGATGACAGCAAAATCAAGACCAAGCTTAACTGCGTCAATAAGGCTTTCACGACGAAGTCGGATAGCTGAAAGATAGTCACAAGTGACGTTGAGAGCCAGTTCTCACCTACGAGAAAAACCGCAGTAGACTCGATTGCATCTTCTGGCCCCGTACAGACCGCTACACAAGATGACAAAACGGTGAAGAAGCTGAAACTATACCTCGATAATGAAACCGAGAAAACATCTCCTTTCATGGAAAGAAGGAATGGTGGTAAAGGACACTTCTCACGAGAGAAGGAAGGTGAAATCGAGTCCCAAACCGGCGCACCCACCGGTGAATTCATCCCAAAGGAGAGATATGGCAATATGCATTGAAAGGAGATTCCAGTGAACCCACCGAAAATCTCTATAAATTTAACCCAAACACCCAAACCCATTGTAATATGAATCGCATCTTCTTTCTTGAATTTGGGTTTTATCAAGCTGAACTTTGGGCTGGCAGGTTTGGTAGCTTCGACGGGCCAAGCCCAAACGTAATTGAAATCCAGCCCACTACCCACAACTTGCTCGGAGCGAGACGCGTCGGATCTTGGCCATTCGACGGTGCCGTGGAAGAGGTCACCGGAGAAGCTTTGTCGAAGAGGAACAGTATAGCCGTTTAGGAGGATCCACGCATAGGAGGAGAGCACCACTTTAGGAGATGAGTAGAGTGAAGAACCACCGACAAAATTCGGATCTAATCTCGTGGAGCTTTGAGATCTGGTGCCTGAACACTGGAGAGGAGCAAACCGTGGTGTGATAATAGGCTCAAGCCTTCCCGAAGAAAGAAAGGAAGAGCACTTCAGATGAAATATCTGCTCCAAAGATATATGAAAGCACGGGACAAAGTTGATAACATAACCTGTCCCACGGCAGCCAGAGGGAGGTTCATCGGGAACTGTCCCTAAGAACCGGAACACAGCGGTGGTGAGAGAACCCTCTCGACTCGTCGCTGGGGGAGAGGCCATCTGAGGAAGAGAGACCGCCGGAAGATCTGAGACGAAGAGTCCTCGGCTTCGTCGTTGAATCCGTAGGTGTCTTTCTCCTTCGATTGACCAACAGAAGCGATCTAGTGACAAACAAAACAGGATGCGTGACAGAGCCATGAAGATGAGAGCTAGCAGCACGCCGAAAATAGTACCCCGCGCCGACGAGAAACCGCTTCGCCGGCGCCGGATAAACTAGATCTTGGAGAGACCTCGAAGTGTGTGCCTGAGAGAGTTCGCCCTTATAGAGAAAGTATAAACTAGATCTTGGAGAGACCTAGAATTATCCTACTTAGCTTTTTTTATTTGTGTTGTTTATGCTTTTAATGAAAGAGGATGTCACATTCCCTCATGTTATTGTAACCAAACAAGTTAAGTCTGAATGAAATTAAGTTGTGTTCAAAAAAAAAATATTTATTATCCACATGATCCGACTTATATAAATTAATAGAGGTAAACATATATATATAAAATTTAATTGTGATGTAAGCAAAAAAAAAAATTTGTGTTATGATAATGGTAAATTTTAGTTATTGTAAGATTATTTAATAATTATTTTCAAAAAACTTATATTAAAACAATATTATTATATACGATAAAACAATTTATTAACTTATTATCATTATTGAAATTTGATTTTTTTTCGTGTTTCTAATTATTGACAAAAAATATTCATATAAACCAACACTACCCCTGTCCACATACCCAACACAAAATACAAGTTTGAATATCAAGATAGGTTTCTAATTAATGGGACCAGATGATAAATCAAACCTTGTACTTGTGTTCGGGACGATGAGTGAACTCAAAGTCAATATGAACGAAAGCCCTCTCGACCTCAGAGAGTTGCTCTAGCTTCTCCTGAAGAGTCTCTCCGATGTTGTGAGCTTCGTGTAGCCTCATGTCCTCTGGCAAAACAATATCAACTTCAACAAAGTAGTGTGACCCAAACGTGTAGGCTCTCACTGTATCAATGTGTTTAATCTTCTCATGATGGTTCCATATCAAAAACGTTAGCTTCGCCAAGAAATCTGGCGGTGCAGAGCGTCCAATAAGCGAATGAACATTCTCTAGTACCGTTCTTGCCCATGTGCTGATTGTATACAAAGCAATCTGAAAACATAAAAGAAGAATAGTTTTCCTCAATCATAAGCCACAAGAGAGAGTTTCAAGAATGTCTTAAGGTTTGATGATTTTGCTTACTAGAATAGCACCAGAGGGATCAATCCACCAGTAGAATTTTACAGCCAAGACAGCTGTTGCTAAACCCACCGAGTTGGTGACAACATCAAAGAGGTGGTCTTGTGCATAGGCTCTGACGATTTCGTTTTGAAAACTCCTGCAGTAAAGCATGAGAAGAAACTTGACGACTGTAGCAGATGCCATTATTCCAATCATCCATTTTTCCTCGGCGCTACTCATATTAGGACCTTTCTGTACAAAGAGTAAGATTAGATTATGTCTCATATACATAATGATGCCACTACTATAGTGTATTGTACCTTGGAAACAAGTAGCCTTGTTGACTCTAGCAACACTTGTAGCCCAAGAGTTGCCATGACAGATGCAAACACAATGATCCCCTGCCAAGTTCAAGAACCATGCATGAAGTTTCATTTGATGAAAAACATGTACACATCTTATTTGAAGAGGAGAGACTATGTACCACAGGTTGCATCCTTCGTTTACCGATAGGATAGTGAAAATGGTTTGGTTTGCTCATGGCGTTTGCAGTAAACCACAGGATAAAACCAGACAAGAGATCCAAGAGAGAGTCCAAAGTTGAAGCAATCACAGCCATAGATCTACTCTCCACGGAAGCATAAGCTTTGGCTACAAAGAGCACAAGGTTCGCTGCGTTTGAGATGTGTACTGCAAGCCTCTCGCTCTTGGCAAGCTTCTTCAGCTCTTCCTGTTGAAATCAATGAACAAGATGCTATATATAGAGAGAGAGAGAGATTCAAGAAGAAAAAGAAACGAAAGGATAAGAGTGGAAACCTCAGATGGAGCTCCAGAGACAAAACCAGTTTCGTTGATTGTTTCCATCTCATTGAAACCCTCAAGAAGTTTCTCTTGCTTCTTGTAGTACTCAGAGACTTTACGTTCCTTTTCTGATTTCCGACAAGAAAAAAAAGCAAAACCCATGTCTAATATTATGTATCTGCTCACAGATGATTCAAAGCATATATATATATAGAGAGAGACATCCTTGATGGCTTTTTATCATCTTTCGATCAATCTACAATGCGTAAAACCTCCGCAGAATATGATACTGCGTACTCTCACCACACTTAAACAAATCAAGATTCTGCGTTATCACTGTTGTTTTAAACAACTAAAGAGACATAGAGAATCGGACATATGCTCCATGTTCGGAAAGAGAGAATATATCATCAAAAAAGCTTGATCACTTTAAATCGAGTACACTAGAATTCTCTTTAGGGCTAACATAATCGTACGTTTACTTGCAGAGCAATTAATCATGGAAAATTTCGTGTAGGGTTTAGATTCTGAATCAATTTGCCAGAAAAAATGTTAAAAAGAGTGGTTCCCTGTCATGATATAAAAATCACAAGGATTGTACACATAGACACGAAAGGTATAGATTTAGGAGAAGAGACGTACTTGGAGTCCGGAGATAACGGGACAAGCGAGTACGGCGAGAGGACAAGGGGGAAGAAGAAGGAAGGCGGAACGTGTCGAGGCTGAGACGCCACGAAGACGGTGGCGACGAGTGGTCATCGTCATCGTTCGGCAAAAGGTCGACAATGTAGTCTTGTCCACTAACGCCGAGATGCTGCTCCTTCGTCGTCTCCATATTCATCGATATCTTTTTCTCTGCTGATTTTCTGGGGGAAGTTACGTGACAAACAAATATTGTTGCTTCTTTCTTGGGAGTTTAATAGTTGTCACATACGTGTCTCTCTATGTATATCAATAGTGTGTAAATTATAACTTTTATGTATATAAAACAAATTCAGAACATTTTTTTAAGATAGAAAACGTAGAGAAATTTTGTATTATCAAGAGAATGAGAGATAGATATGCACCAAGCAAATACATTTTTTAATATTTTGATAAGAGAATAAGAACATACGTGGCTGTGTACTCATGGTGGAGCAAAAGTAGTGGAACTGAAATGTGGACCATTTCTTCTTTCCAGTGTAGATGAACAAGGAGTATTGTCCACTTATAAAAACTTCAGATAAACATAGATACGACAACCCAAATACATAGATCAGTAGTAACGTGGACACAGTTGCCATCAAAGCCTTCAAGAGCCAAAAAAAAAAAACAATTAAGTGGACCTTAACGAAGCTCTTAGCAATGAATGATGTATGAGTAAGTAAACAAACACAAATGAAGGAGACCACTATATCCATGTTTGGTTGGTATGTCTTCTCATTAACCCCAACAACAAACATGGGCGTATCAGCTGAAGGGGCAGAAATGATTACTTTCTTTGCACCATCATGCAAAATTAATGAAATATCAAGCAACCATACGTCATGAAATGTTATCACAAGTTACGAAGTCAGTGCATGCTGGTATGAAAATGCACCTTCAAATGGGATGCAGCCTTTGATTATCGATGTGATGAGTTTGTGAGATAGGAAGGGGACGAGCTGCTCTATAGGTTTCTTCTTGGATAGGATAGTAATGAACTCGTTTGAGATATTGAGTTCGGTGGTGACGGAGGTGTAGGAGCGGTGTTTCCGTGAGGGCTTTGAGTAGAACCGAATGCCTGATCGGAGGAGTATCTGTGGTTTCATATCGAATGTGAAGCGGATGAGAAATCAAATCTCATTGTTCGCGAGTTCATAAGCTAGTTTTGAGCTAGTTTATTATTGAAATATTTTCGAACTTGATGAGTTTGATGGAGCTTCACTTCAGAAGAAGTAACTCCCCTCCAGGCGAAAGAATAGTTCGCTTTGTGCTCACTACATGGCTCCATGGTTTATTACAGCGTAGCATCAGATGCTTTTATACATGAATCATTCGACGTCTAGGTTTGCTTTTATTCGATGTGGGACTGATTCAGTGGTGTTTTAACTGGGCCAAAAACTTACTTTATGGGCCGTTCTGAGACTACTAATACGCTTCAGATGTACTGTGCACTGTGTATTCGTCTACTGTTTGGTAGCGTGTTTAATCAGGCCGAAAAATTACGCGTTCAGTGTGTTTATTTGTTGCGAATGTTTTTTTTGTAACCAAGAGAGATAATCATCCAGAAAATAACTGATAATTAACGCTTCAGAGTTTCATCTGTTTTTTTTTATTAGAGAAAGGCAACAAACTATTAAAAATTCCAAAAAGTGGCTTCCTCATCTGGTCAGAATAAACCCAGACTTGCACATACAAAAACACACGAGAAATGAAACTTGGAAGATTCTCAAGCGTCGTCGAGAGCGAGGACTCCTGGAAGTGGCTTTCCCTCCAGAAGCTCCAAACTGGCACCACCTCCAGTAGAGATGTGGCTCATCTTGTCTGCCAAACCCACCTTCTCAACGGCAGCCACAGAGTCACCTCCTCCTATGATTGTGGTCACTCCCTTTCCGCTCAGCTCCGCAAGCTGCTTTGCTACGGCCTAATGATAAACAAGACAAGAGATCAAGTTACTTCACGTGTTAGCAAACAAGTTGAAGTTAAATGGACTTTCGTAAAGGGTGATTAAAACTTGGGTTTATGTGATAATGCTGACAAACGTTTGAGAATCTATGGTTGCAGTACTAGTTGCTCATACCTCAGTTCCAGCTGCAAACTTATCGAATTCAAATACACCCATGGGACCATTCCAGATGATGGTTTTGGTCGTGTCCAGAGCTTCGCTGAATGTCTTGATGGAGTCTGGACCAATATCGAGTCCCATCCAGCCATCTGGGATTGCCGTGGCTGCCACTATCTGCAAAGAGTTCACAAGTGTCTCAGCTTTAAACAGACCAAATCAGACACTAAAGTGTGTTCTTTTTGTTCATTATCCACCGAGTCAAAGCAATGATGAGACTGTTACCTTGCTGTTGGCATCGGGAGCGAACTTGTCAGCAATGACCACATCGGTCGGTAGCAACAGAGAGACACCTTTGGCTTTGGCCTTCTCCATGAGCGACTTGGCCAAGTCAAGCTTGTCCTCTTCCACAAGGGAAGATCCAACCGAATGTCCTTGCGCCTTGTAGAAAGTGAAAATCATACCTCCACCGAGCAAGAGGATGTCAACGGTGGACAAGAGTGACTCAATGACACCAATCTTTGTCGAAACCTTTGAGCCTCCAACAATGGCAGCAAAAGGCTTCTTGGGGTTTGCCACAGCTCCGACAAGGTAATCAAGTTCCTTCTGCATGAGGAAACCAGCGACGGAAGGCTTCAGGTACTTGGCAACTCCCTCAGTGGAAGCATGAGCTCTGTGAGCAGTGCCGAAAGCATCGTTGACGTAGACATCAGCAAGGGCAGCAAGCTTCTTTGCGAATTCAGGGTCGTTCTTCTCTTCTTCCTTGTAGAACCTAACATTCTCCAAGAGAAGAACACCACCTTCAGGTAGTCCTGCAACCAGTTTCTGGACTTCCTCACCAATAGAGTCATTTGCCATCACAACCTGTTAAACAACAAGTCACAAAATCATGTTAATTCACATCAACGACAGTTGCTGTTCGCATAGAGGAACAAGAGGCACAAACCTCAACACCAAGAAGCTCAGACAATCTCGGCACAAGAGGCTTTAAGCTGAATTTAGGTGTAACACCTTTGGGGCGGCCCTGAAACATCAAAATTGAACTCAGATTAGATATAATATAACTCAATATCAATGTTCCAAGGGGAGCAATACATAGAACCAAACGACTCAGACAAGACCTAAATATCATGTAACAAAGAGAAGACATATTCATATGTAGACAGCTCAAGTAAAGAAGCTCTGTGATAAAATCAAACGAGCTAATAAAAAAGATCAGATCAAAACAGATAAGCTAGCATATGAGGTGGACTTAACAAAAGTAACACTAAGACATAAAATAACTGAATATCAATGTTCCAAGGAGAGCTACCCTAATTACACAAATGAAATGATACCCTAATTACACAAATGAAATGATTCAGACAAGGAATAAACTATCATGTAATAAAGCGAAGACGACTGCTTATATAGACCACCGATCAAATAACGAAGCTCTGTGATAAAAACCAAAAGAGCTGATAAAACAGATCAGATCGAAACAGATAAGCTGGAGGACATACCAAGTGGCTGCAGAGAACAACCCTAGATCCGTTTTCCATCAAGTACTTGATGGTGGGAATGGCGGCGCGAATCCTGGTGTCATCGGTGATGTTGGAGTTATCATCCAAAGGAACGTTGAGATCAACCCTCACGAACACGCTCTTTCCTTTCAGATCTGCTTCCTTCAAAGTCCCAACGCTTCTCTTCGTCGCCATAGTAAAGAGAACACTGCAAACAACAACCGTGAAAATGAGATTTGACGGAGAAATCAAACAGATCTACAAAACATGGCGCAAACTCTAACCGAAAGCGATTCAGTGAAGATCTGAAGGTATATACTCACATGAGTGGACGTAGGTAAAGAGAGAGACGATCGAAGCTTACACGAAGATAGAACTGGCTGATCTTTCGAGAAGACGAGTCTGTATATAAAAGCAGCGTGGAGAACACCCAAAAAATGTGGGCCCGTGAAGAGTAAGTTATTACATATTACGATTTTACCACTGACTCTCTCTCTCTGGGCCGGTTACGTGTCATGAAATTAAATTTCTAAATATTGGGCTTGGAGATTTAGTGGGCCTAATCCACTTCTAACTAGTAAGGCTTATTAGCCTCTCTCTTCATTAGATAAACCTCTGTACCGGAGGGAAGCGTAAGTCTTGCCGGAGAGACGAATCATTTCTTATCACTATTTTCCCTCCAGTGGAGTTGTGTAAGGTTGATCGTGGTGTGTTCTTCAGAGATGACAATTTTCGACTAACTGAGATATTTACATTTTTATTTTTATTTTTATTTTCAAAGAAAATAAAGGGAAGTGTGAAAAAATATCTCTACTGAAACTCCAAAAACTGAGTATTAAAACTGGAGAAAAAAATTAAAAGAATTGGAAAACAATACTTTTCCCTGCACATAATAAGAAGAAAAGGTTCCTCTTATTTGGAAGCCTTGTGAGCTGGTGGCTTGGACTGGGTCGAAATAGCTGCAGATGACATCACTCGCAAGCGACCAGCTATCTCTGTGAAAGATGGTCTTGCCATTGGGTTTGGTGCCCAACATTCCTCCATTAGCGTTCTCCATTCATCGTCACAGAAGGCTGGTATGGTTGGCCTTAGTGTGTTGTTCACTATCCCACCTGCACTTTCACAAAATGAAGTCATCATCCTCAACATTATGAGCATGAATGAAAGAATGAACAGGCGGAAACCCAATAAGCCGTGTGTTACTAGCAACGCACCTATTATGGCCCCATAGTGCATAGTGCCATATGGTTCCTCCCCCGTCAGAATCTCCCACAGAACAATACCAAAAGAGAATACATCCACCTGCGGGACAAAGAACAATAATATGAAGGTATCTCATTGTTTGTTTGCATTATCAGGCTATGCAATAACATATGATTCCTCTTGACAAGAAACTAATCATAAAGATTCATCTCAAGATATCTCCTAAACTAGAAGATAGGCGACTCATGCAAAAAAAATTTATGATACAAGTCAAAGTAGGTAAAGGGACATCACTGGTATTATCATGAATGTTTTACCTTTTCTGAAACTTTGCTGCTGCTCCCATTTAGAAGCTCTGGCGCCATCCATGGTAAGGTTCCACGTACACCACCAGATACCAATGTATTTCTCTTGATTTTTGACAATCCAAAGTCACCAACCTGGATTGGCATGTGGATATTAATCTGATATGTTCTAACATTATCTTAAACTGTTTTTTTCTTCAGAAGGGTCCACCCAAATAGTATTACCTTGCAGATTGGGCGAGAAGGATCTTTCAAGTTCACAAGTAAATTGTCACATTTCAAATCGAAGTGAACAGTATTTTTGGAGTGCAAATATTCCATGCCAAATGCAGCATCCATGGCAATGAGAAGTCTCTTTCGACGATCAAGATGCCTGGCCATGTAAATAGAAGAGAATAGTGCATAAGTTAAATGAACTGAGACCCATCAAAGTGATATCACAGGACCTAATAAGCATAACTTTACCTGTCCTTCCGGACCAGAACATGCCTCAGAGAACCATCCACCATGTACTCTGTCACGGTCGCCATTGTCCCCCCAGGCCCGTCTTTTACAACACCATAAAATGCTACCACATTCGGGTGATGAAGTTTTGAAAGAATCTCAGCCTCCCCCCAGAATTCACCAGTCTGCAGAGAAATCAACGTGTGCAGTGAATTGTAGGCATGGCCAAAAGGAAAATGCATAAGACATGATCTGCAAACAACTCACCAATCTCTCTTGCTCTGATGACCGCCCAGCAAAGCAATTCTTCTTTATCCTCTTGATAGCGACATCTGATCCTCTCCATTTCCCATGATAAACCATTCCAAAAGTACCAGAACCAAGCTCTTTCAGCTCCTCAAGATCTTCATTCTTAATGATCTAGTGATATTTACGAGTGCGTTGTTAAAATATGTTAATGCAGCATAAATAACGCCTCAGAAGAAACATAGGGGGGATATAAGTAGGGATATGTTTTGACAGTAGAACCCACAGGAAATGAAACAAAACACACAGATTAAAATAAGAAACCAAATAGAAGAACACAGTCAAGGTGCAAGTATTGCTGATTCTTATAACAAATTTGTAACTGTAAGAGCCACTGACATGGCCCATTTTGCATGCAAAGATAGTAAATGTTTTATTAGGTGTATTTTTTTGGAGCTCATCATACCTGCAAGCCACTGCGGTCAAACTCTGCGCCAAGTAGAGAAAGCGCAGCATGCTTTGTTTCTGTCTTTTCATCCTACAAATTTCATCCTCGTTAGTAAAACTTGTGGTTTTGGGAATTATAAAATAAAAAAAACTGCAACTAACCTTTGGTGCAAAATATGGCGTCCTCACGTTCTCCTTCATATCGCCAAATTCTTCGCTCTCTGTGACCTTCATATGTTCATTCTCAAGAGAAGGGAGAATAGTGCTAGTGCCACCCCCGTTCCTTCTAGAAAAATCATCCCCATAATCTCGACCTAAAGTCAATTTAGGATCAACAACGTTTGCTGAATTACCATCTCTACTCAATGGTCTGAGATGCAATCTGGAGCTCTCTCCACCATCTTTAAGGTCAGATGGAAAGTGAGAATCAGCTCGGTCAGCACCCGCAACATCTCTTTGGATAAGTTCTTCAGCCAGCTGCTGAAAATACGACCAATTTTTTGGATCTTGATTCTGCACATTTATGCTAATAGCAGCTCCGTTGTGAGGATATGGATGGACAGCAGATGTGTCCTCTGAGATTGCCTTCGAAAATATTTCAGAAAGGAAGTCACGAGGAAACCGGTCATTGATATCAATAAGAATATCTCCATGCAGTGAATCAGAATCCTTGGTAGAAGCTTGCTCTTCAGGAGTAGCATGACCAATTGCTGCGTTTACATCTGCCCCATTGACTACTCCGTTCTTGTTTGCATCATCATGATTCGCAATTTTTCGCAGGGGTTCGGAGTCCAATGTATCATCTGATACCCCCAGTTTTTCAAAGACTGTCTCAATGCTTTTATGCTCCCGGTGGGTAGCATCACCATTAACAGTTTGGGAATTTTCATGTGACTTTCCAGCTGCTTCGTTTGCTGCATCTTGCTGTGCAGTGTTCGTTTCTGGCTGAGACATTAAGAACTGAGAATCTAGCGAGCCATCAGATTTCGACAAACGATTTAGCACTTCTAACTGTTCACGAGGTATTCTCTCTGAACGATATACCTTAGCTGGAGAATGCACAGGCTCAGGGTAGTTAAGATCAATTAGATTTGACTCAGAGTCGTTACGAACATTGCCATTTGAAGTTGGGAGCTGATCTTCCTTACCAGATAGAGGAACCAGCCCAGCAAAAACATCATCACGGTAAGTATCAGGCTTTGGAGAAGCGCTTTGCCGTGCATCACTTCTAGGGGGAAGTAAATGTGCCTCCTGGCTAGGAGTAATTGTTGCAGCAGACACCTCCCGAACTTGATTCTGATTCGTCACCTCAGCATCATTTATATGAGGAGGATCCTGGTGACCGTTTGCCAAATTTTTACGGTTTTCAGGCTCAACATGCTCATGAACTTTCATATCAGGTGGTAATACCTTCTGCTCCTCAGCAAGGGCTTGCGTGCTTTGTGGTGTAGGACTAGGGTACGGATACCCTTCAGCCCATCCACCTTGCTGATTGACATGCCCTTGGAACGGTATTGAACTGGTAGTTTCCGCGAGACCGGAGTAGTTAGGATTTTGAGCATACAGAGGAAAGTGCTCTCCTTCTCCATGTTGAACCACGTGCCCGTAATACTGCGGGTAAAATCCATAAGAGCTGGCAGACCCCGGTGTGATGGATTGTGGATACTGGAAAGAAGAACTCCGGGGAATTGACTGGGAATAATGAAGATCCGAACTTGCTGGAACAGATTGCTGCAACTGATATGTAGCATTGGGTGGAATAGACTGAGAATACTGAAGCGATGATCCTGGTGGAATAGACTCGGACTGTTGACCAGATGATTGCTGGAACCCATTTGCCATCAACTGCTGTGCGCTAACTCCAACAACATCTCCAGCAATGCTTTTAATCCCCTCAGTGTTCCATACATCAAGCTCAGCTAAGTTGTTTGCTGAAGATTTATCCAGCCCATGAAGGGTAGTAGAGTTCCTTCCTGATCCAATTCCCACGCCATTTACCGCTACAACATACTGGAACTCAGAGTCACCATCATTTTTATTAACCCCCAAAAGAGCATCATCCAGATCGCTGATGGAGAACAGAAACATCCTAAGCTTCTGATAGCCACCACGGTTTCCCATCTCGTTATACTCTTCAAACATATTCTGGAGATCTTCTTCACATGTTACAGAGACCAACGCATCAAGATCTTCACCAGGAAGCTGATACTTCACAACATGAGTTTGGTAATAAACCTCAAGTACTTTCTGCCTAAGCGCCAGCCAAGATATGTCCTTCCTTACAGAAATAATGTGTGTCTCGCCTCCAACATATCTAAGCTGTGAATCACCTGGGCGTGGAAGTATTTTCCCACCAAAACTGCAAAAGATCTTAACTTTCGCTATTACACTACCTGAGGCTGAAGAAGATGAGTATCCTAGTAAATTTCCTAGACTACTATCTTTACTAAACGAAGCTTGCGGTGCTGACTGGACATGACCAAGTCTATTTCCAAACTCGTGAATCGAAGGGTTGGTTCTGTCATAACCCCTCAAGCCATTTTCCATAGTGCTCATCCTGGAGACATCTGAAGCACAGTCACTTGTATTGGTGTCCCCAGCTGCATTGGGGTTGGAAGACCTCTGAGGATTCACCCGATCACGCATAAACTCAAGAGAAAACTCCTCCCCTGTTTGTATGGAGAAGTTACGCACCTGCTTAACATCTGAAGCATTTTGATTGGGAGCTCTAATATTAGCACTCGTGCTCCCCGTTTGTAGAACAGTCTCGTTGTTTCCGTATCCAGGTACCATAGAGTGCTGAAAAGGCTGCTGGTGTCTAGGTGTACCCATCACAACAACACAATCCTCCTAACTGCTCTAATTGAAACACGTGTAGAGCTAATCTGATATACTGAAATACTATAGAACCACCAGTAAACTACCAAGACAGAGAAGATTGATTAAGTGCTCCTTCAAGATGATTAAGCTGCAATAAAGGAAACGATGATAACAGTTTTAGTCACACGGCAAAGATCGAAAGCTAATCGAATCAGAAAAAAAAATCGAAAACAAGATTCTTCATGCATGCTTTTGATTTCGAACTAATCCAACAATGAATCACCAAAACCAAATTGATCAAACGCCATCAACATCACTAACAATCCAAAACACTAAAGCAGCCGATACAACGATTCCGCGAGATCACAACGCTACGAAATAGCTTGAAATTGAGAATTAAAATAGAAAATCTAATGATTCAGTAGATTGTCAACGACTCGAAGCAGAAGGAACATTACGAAAATCTTCCTGGGTAGTAAGCGCGATAAAGGAGTCAGCGAGGAGTTTACGCGACGATATCGTCTCTTAGCTCCTGTTTGATCAGTGCACTGGCGAGGAGGGAGAGAATTAGAATAAAACAAAAACCCTAAGTTTTTTTCCCTCACTTTCTCTCGTGTTTTTTTTCCCGGCTATATAATTATGGGATATACATTTGACGAAAATAGAATACCTTGCAGATGATTTTCTGTGTTTTTTACAAATGAGATTGTATCGAGAAGATGGTGAGATTGGTCTTTGATGGGGGTATATATGGGCTCATTTTATAAATTCTCAACAAAATAAGCCCATTGGGCCCATGCATATAAAGTCAGCCGAGTGTAACAGTGTGTGGTTGACGTCACGATGAAGATTCGAGTTCAAGTCAATGGCGACTGATTGATTTCCTGAATAGCGCGAAAACTTCATTGATTGATCGGATCGAATCGAATCGGCTCTTTGCTTCCATGGAGATTAGCTTTCTCCACCTGACTATATTCGTCTTCCTCGCATTTCTCTCGGTACCACTACGTCGCTTCCGCGAATTTCTGAAGAAACCGGAGACACCTCAGCTTCGTACTCACGTGCCTTCTTCAGTTTCTTCGGCCGCGGCGGATGAATCGAGGGGTCCGTCTCTGTGGAAGTACGACGTCTTCCTCAGTTTCAGAGGAACAGACTCTCGGAGAAGTTTCGTCAGCCATCTCTACGAGGCTCTCACCAAGGAAGGAATCAAAGCCTTCCACGACGACAGAGAGCTCACGAGAGGCGGTTTCATCTGGAAAGAACTCGTGAAAGCGATCGAAGAGTCACGATTCGCCGTCGTTGTGCTCACCGAGGGATACGCTACCTCTCGCTGGTGTTTGGAAGAGCTTTCGCTTATCGTCGACCTCGCTTCGAAGAAACGGCTCGAGTTGATCCCTGTTTTTCTTGACATCGATCCGTCAGAGTTGAAGAGGAGAAACGGCTGGTTCGAGATGTTGAAGACAGAGCATCAAACGTCATCGTTTTGAAGACTGGTAATGAGGATAGAGAGAAGATGGGCCACGGACAACATAAGCCCAAGCAACAGACATGTCTCCACGGCCCAGAGTTCAAAACACGCGCGTCACAACGGCTCTGCGAAAATAATGAAGACAAGAAGCAGAAAAGCAAAGTACAAGGACAGACCATGACGATAGCAAAGACTGAAGAGCATAATGGATTGAAGCTGTCAAATCGTTTTGCAGCCCTTGATCTGTAGAAGCTTTCTGATCTTGCCATCTGTCTTTATGACCTAGGGTTTTAGCTTCTTGTATAAATAAGTAACTCTTGTAACGATCTTATCAAAAAGAGATGAATGAAGTTCAGTAAAGCTCAAGCTTCCTTCTTTTCATTTCAAAACCAAATCTGAAATCTTTACATGGTATCAGAGCTCCATGGAAGATAGATCTATGGAACCTTATACCCCTCCTGCTCTTAAACTCACCAACGCTGTTACCGTCAAGCTCACGGAGAAGAATTACATTCTTTGGAAGCGGCAGTTTGAAGCTTTTCTCAACGGTCAGAGGTTACTTGGTTTTGTCACCGGATCTACACCTCAACCAGCTGCAACAATACCAGCACCCACGATAAATGGTACAACCACGCCAGCTCCGAACCCTGACTATGCGCTTTGGTTTCAAACTGACCAAGCCATACAGTCTTGGCTTCTGGGCTCTTTTTCCGAGGATGTTCAAAGTTCCGTGATTCACTGCACCAACTCATATGAGATCTGGATGACGCTGGCCAGTCACTTCAACCGTCCAACATCAGCTAGACTCTTTGAGCTTCAGAGGAAACTTCAAACAACTGCCAAGCAAGATAAATCGATGGATGACTATCTTCGTGACATCAAAACTATCTGTGACCAACTCACGTCGATAGGGCAACCTGTAGACGAAAGGATGAAGATCTTTGCAGCACTGTTAGGCCTTGGAAAGGAGTATGAGCCTATCAAAACGAGTATCGAAGGTTCTATGGATACACAGTATCACCCTTCCTTTGAAGATGTCGTGCCACGTCTGGTTGCGTTTGAAGATAGACTTAAGAGCTACACTACAGACACGGCAGTATCACCACATCTCGCCTTCAACACGGTTCGAGGAAGACCCTTCTTCACCAGAAACAGAGGTCGAAACAGAGGAGGACGCAGCTTCTTCTCTACAAGAGGAAGAGGCTTTCCACAGCATCTCTCATCTTCATCCTCCTCAAGGAGCTCTGTGTCAGCTGATTCAGAAGCTCGTCCAGTTTGTCAAATTTGCGGAAAGTCAGGTCATGAGGCCATGAGGTGCTGGCACAGGTTTGATAACAGTTATCAGCTTGATGAGATGCACAACGCGCTCGCGGCTATGAGAGTTTCTGATATGATTGACTCCCGTGGAGGAGAGTGGTTTCCTGATACAGGAGCGTCAGCACACATCACCAACACTCCTCATCATCTTCAAAATGCTCAGCCTTACATGGGTTCAGACTCAGTGATGGTTGGAAATGGTGAGTACCTTCCAATCACTCATACCGGAGCTGCAAGCATTGCTTCCTCGTCAGGTAACCTTATACTGAATGATGTTTTAGTTTGCCCTCAAATAGCTAAACCATTACTTTCAGTATCTAAGTTTACAACGGATTATCCTTGCGGTTTTGATTTTGATGCTGATAATGTCTGCATATATGATAAGGCCACCAAGAAGGTTCTGTTACAGGGAAGAAACACTAAGGGCCTGTATTCAATAAAGGAACCAGCCTTTCATGCCTTCTTCAGTACAAGACAGGTTGCTGCTAGTGATGAGGTCTGGCATCAAAGGTTGGGGCATCCTAATCCGCATATCCTTCAGCGTCTAGCGTCTATCAAGTCTGTTTTCATCAATAAAAGATCCAAGTCTCTCTGTGTGTCTTGTCAAATGGCTAAGAGTTCAAGGCTGCCGTTCTCAGCGTCTCAGTTTGTAGCTACACGGCCGCTTGAGAGGATACACTGCGACGTCTGGGGTCCATCACCTGTAGTGTCAGTCCAAGAATTTAAATACTATGTTGTTCTTATTGATAACTATTCTCGGTATTGTTGGATGTACCCTATGAAGAAGAAGTCTGATTTTCATTCAATATTCATAGCATTTCAATCGCTTGTGCAAAATCAGTTTCACACCACCATTGGAACTTTTCAATGTGATGGTGGTGGGGAATTCATAAGCAACCAGTTCCTTCTCCACTTACAAAAGAATGGAATTCAACAACTCCTCTCTTGCCCACACACCCCTCAACAGAATGGTTTGGCAGAGCGTAGACACAGACACATAGTTGAGCTTGGTCTTTCCCTTCTGTTCCAGAGTAGAGCGCCTCAAAAGTATTGGGTTGAAGCGTTTATGACTGCGAACTTCCTCAGCAATTTGCTCCCTCATTCTGCGAACACCAACACTGCAAGTCCATATGAGAAGCTACATAACAAAAGTCCGTCATATGATGCTTTGAGGATCTTTGGCTGTGCCTGCTTCCCGATGTTGCGACCTTACACTCAAAATAAACTAGATCCTCGGTCACTGCAGTGTGTATTCCTTGGCTACAGTGAGAAATATAAAGGATACCGATGCTTGCTCCCAGCTACAGGAAGAGTATACATCAGCAGGCATGTTATCTTTGATGAATCAAAGTTTCCCTTTGCTGATGTGTATGGTCATTTACATCCACCGGCTCTGACGCCACTGATGGAGGCCTGGCTACAGAGCAACAGGAGTGCTGTCTCTCAGTCTCAGTCAACGCAAGGAAGACAAGAGACGATGCAACCTAGGTTGTGTGTCATCAAACCTCAACACTTTGTCGCACCAAACAGTTCAAGTACCGGAAGTTGTTCTGTGATCAGTTCTAGTGAAACCATGAGCACGTCTCTACCTATCACAGATGGAACTTCTCAGAGACTGATAGATCGTGAGAGTAATTCACCACAAGTAGAGCACAACGAGACTGCATTGCCAAGAGCAAATATGCCCGTCAACAATCATCAGATGACAACAAGGCTCAAAGCAGGGATCACAAAACCGAATCCAAGATATGCACTGCTTACACAAAAGGTATTGTGTCCGAGACCAAGGACAGTGGCTGAAGCATTGAAGCATCCGGGCTGGAACAACTCAATGAAAGAAGAGATAGGGAACTGTGAGTTGACAAAGACTTGGTCTCTGGTTCCATATACACCAGACATGCATGTCATTGGAAATGGTTGGGTTTTCAGAGAAAAACTAAACGCAGATGGGACAGTGAAGTCGCTGAGATCAAGACTGGTTGCTCAAGGTTGCAGTCAAGAAGAAGGGATTGACTATCTAGAGACCTACAGTCCAGTGGTTAGAACTGCAACCGTCAGGATTGTTCTTCATATTGCTACGGTTCTTCAGTGGGATATTAAGCAAATGGATGTAGCCAATGCGTTCCTTCATGGTGATCTTCATGAGACAGTCTACATGAGTCAGCCTAAGGGGTTTGTTGATGAGAGTAAGCCGGATCATGTGTGTCTGCTACACAAGTCTCTCTACGGTTTGAAACAGTCTCCACGGGCATGGTTTGATAAATTTAGCACCTATCTGATTGAGTTTGGTTTTGTGTGCAGCATCAAAGATCCTTCTTTATTCATCTACCGAAGAGGAAAAGATATTATCATGCTCTTATTATATGTAGATGACATGTTAATTACAGGGAACAGCTCAACGGTTCTAGCTAAGTTGCTTGATGAGCTAAACAAGCAATTCCGCATGAAGGATCTTGGGAGGATGCACTACTTTCTTGGCATTCAAGCAACCTTTCACTCCTCAGGAATGTTCCTCTCACAAGAACGGTACGCAAAAGACCTTCTTGCTACTGCTGGAATGTCGGAGTGTACCACTGTGGCTACACCTTTGCCACTGCAGTTGAGCAAAGTCCCACACCAAGACAAGAAGTTTGAAGATCCAACTTATTTCAGAAGTCTAGCCGGGAAGTTGCAGTATTTGACTCTGACAAGGCCGGATCTTCAGTATTCTGTAAACTACGTTTGCCAAAAGATGCATGAGCCAACAGTCTCTGACTTTATGCTGTTGAAGAGGATCCTCCGTTATGTTCAAGGCACGTTAGATTATGGCGTCAACATCTTCAAAGACACCGACTTCACTTTGCGTGCGTATAGTGACAGCGACTGGGCTGGATGCCACAACACCAGACGATCAACGGGAGGATTCTGCACTTATCTTGGTTTGAACATTATCTCTTGGTCCTCAAAGAAGCAGCCAACGGTTTCCAGAAGCTCGACAGAGGCTGAGTACCGGTCCCTATCAGAAACGGCTTCAGAGCTTAGCTGGATGTGCTCTATTCTACGTGAGATAGGAGTTCCGATACAGACCACACCAGAGCTGTACTGTGACAACTTATCAGCGGTTTATCTCACAGCCAATCCAGCATATCACAAACGTTCTAAGCATTTTGAGTTGGACTATCATTACGTGCGTGAGAGGGTTGCTCTTGGAGCCCTTTTAGTGAAGCACATCCCAGCTCATCTTCAGCTTGCTGACATCTTTACTAAGCCTTTGACGTTTAAAGCTTTTGATTCACTGAGATACAAACTTGGTGTAGACTCATCTCCTACCCCAAGTTTGAGAGGGGCTGTTGAAGACAGAGCATCAAACGTCATCGTTTTGAAGACTGGTAATGAGGATAGAGAGAAGATGGGCCACGGACAACATAAGCCCAAGCAACAGACATGTCTCCACGGCCCAGAGTTCAAAACACGCGCGTCACAACGGCTCTGCGAAAATAATGAAGACAAGAAGCAGAAAAGCAAAGTACAAGGACAGACCATGACGATAGCAAAGACTGAAGAGCATAATGGATTGAAGCTGTCAAATCGTTTTGCAGCCCTTGATCTGTAGAAGCTTTCTGATCTTGCCATCTGTCTTTATGACCTAGGGTTTTAGCTTCTTGTATAAATAAGTAACTCTTGTAACGATCTTATCAAAAAGAGATGAATGAAGTTCAGTAAAGCTCAAGCTTCCTTCTTTTCATTTCAAAACCAAATCTGAAATCTTTACACGAGAAAGCTCTAGCGAAACATGAGCTGAGGTATGATCTGGAGACGGTGGGGAGGTGGAGAAAGGCGTTGGCTGAAGTTGGAAATATTTCGGGATGGGATTCCAAGACCAGGTTCATTCTTCTTCACCAATATCAATTTTCTCAGGGCATTTAGACTCCTATTGGTAACCGGAATCGCGGAAAAAATAGTTAAACCGCAGAAAAAATTTAAAAATCACAGAACTATGGAATGGATGTTAAATTTAAAATTTCTTATAAAATTCACTTTGTTATAAGAAAAAATAAAATGTGAAAATAATTAAAATTTATTAAAAATACTTTAGTTTTTATTATAAATATTTAGCTTATATTTCAATACGTCTTAATAATATATTGACATTTTTTAATACTACAAAACAATTTATAGTATAACTTTATTTACAACATTACTCTTGTTCACTGCAAAAATTATTGATATTTATTTAAAATTTTAAAATGTTATTAGCATAATTTAATAATATGAAAGTGTTAATTTTGTAAAATTTTCCATTAACAATCTACTAAAACTCATTTTCCCCTTAATGAAAATTCTCTTTATATTTTTATCATTGAAAATATGTGTTTTTTTTTCCATTCCGCAACTTTTCTTGATTGGGTTTGAAACTTGTACAACAAGTCGTTGGTAAAAAACTTGCGGTAAAATATGTGGCAGGAGCGAGGAAGCAGTGCTTGTACAAGAAGTCGTTCGAGATCTTTCTAACAGATTGTTCTCACAGCCATCCAGCGACGCAGAGGGACTGGTTGGGATAATGCCCCACTTGAGAAGCGTGGAATCTCTCTTATCCATGGACTCCGGAGATGTTCGAATGGTTGGAATCTGGGGCATGGGAGGCATAGGTAAATCCACCATTGCAAAGTTTGTTTGCAAACGCCTCTCAAGTAAGTTCGACGGCGTTTGCTTCCTAGAGAATGCGAAAACGGAATTTGAACAGTATGGTTCATCGCATATGCGACAGAAAGTCTTGAGGGAGATCCTCCGCAGAAAAGATCTGAACTCATGGGACGGTGATTCTGGCGTCATGAGGCAACGGCTCCGTGGGAAAAGTATACTTCTTGTTATCGACAATGTTGACAGCGTAGAACAGCTTCAAGAATTGGTCGGAAGCCTTGAGTGGTTTGGACCGGGGAGCAGGATCGTTATAACTACGCGGGACAAGCGTGTGCTGGAGCAGCATGATGTGGAATACATATATGAAGTCAAGCCTCTGAAGACTACCCAAGCACTTATGCTCTTCAGTAAGCATGCCTTCAAGCAACCTCGACCACCTAAAGATTCTGCAGAGCTCTCTATTGATATCGTCAAGCAACTCGATGGCCTTCCTTTAGCTATTCGAGTTGCTGGTGCAGCTCTGTATCGCCGGGACATTGCAGATTGGGAATACTACCTGGACCTGCTGAGAACTAATGTCAATAGTTCTGTCTCGAAGGCGTTGAGGGAAAGTTTTGAGGCATTAAACAATCAAGAAAAGTTAATATTTCTTTACGTTGCCTGTTGTTTCAATGGAAAGCATATGCATGGCGTCAGCAGGGTGTTAGACCTGTTCATTGTTTCTGGGCACATGCCATTCCGCTCCACGCTGTGTATCAGAACTCTTAAAGAGAAATGTCTAATTAGCATTTCAACCACACAGAGGCTATGGGTTCATGATGTACTCCAAGATATGGCTAGGAGTATCATTTGCGAAGGAAAAGAAGAAAACCCATGGAAACGTAAGATTCTGTGGAACTTTATGGACATCAACAACGTGTTATGTGAAAACATGGTAAGCCATTAACTTCTTTTAATTTTAAGCTTCATCAAGTCATGCACGTTGTAGTATCTCACTATCATTAGAATCTATGTTTAGAGTGAAGTGGTTGGTTCTTTGGTCATATTATTTAAAGCATGTGCCGTAGTATCATGGTCTCATCTCTTACACTCAATTAACAGGGATCTGAAGCAGTTGAAGTTGAGAGTTTACTTCTTGACATGCCCAAAGGAAAGGAGCTCTGCATAAGCCCTGCAATCTTTGAGAGGATGTACAATCTAAAGCTGCTAAAATTTTACAACAATTCCACTGGTGGAGAGAGTAGTAAGATATGCATGCCTGGCGGCCTTGTCTATCTCCCTATGCTGAGATATCTTCACTGGCAGGCGTATAGTCTGAAATCTTTGCCTTCTCGATTCTGCACTACATATCTAGTTGAACTCAACCTCCCTAACAGTTCGGTTGAAACACTTTGGAATGGAACTCAGGTACTAATTTATGTTTATGCTCTATATTATGATTTATGAGCTAGTTTGTAGTCTGCTAGTTCTTTTGTGGCTTGAACTGTTGTCTCTTTATATGCCCAGGACCTTGGAAATTTAAGGCGAATGAATTTGAGAGGATGCAGACGACTACTTGAAGTTCCTAACCTGTCAAAGGCGACAAGTCTTGAGAAATTAAATTTGGACAACTGTGAAAGCCTAGTTGATCTCACTGATTCTGTTAGACATCTAAACAACCTCGGGGTACTGGAGCTTAGCGGCTGCAAGAAACTCAAGAACCTCCCAAATAACATCAACTTGAGGCTTCTTAGAACTCTACATCTCGAAGGATGCTCAAGTCTAGAAGATTTCCCATTCCTTTCAGAAAATGTTAGAAAGATAACACTTGACGAGACAGCAATCGAGGAAATTCCAGCGTCAATTGAGCGTCTATCAGAGCTCAAAACTCTGCACTTATCAGGTTGCAAGAAACTGAAGAATCTTCCACGTACCATTAGAAACATAGATTCCCTCACAACTCTCTGGCTCTCCAACTGTCCCAACATCACACTATTTCCAGAGGTTGGAGATAACATAGAATCACTAGCGTTGAAGGGAACGGCAATAGAGGAAGTGCCTGCAACGATAGGTGATAAATCAAGACTCTGTTACCTCAACATGTCCGGGTGCCAAAGGCTTAAGAACCTGCCTCCCACATTGAAGAACTTGACAAACCTGAAATTCCTCTTACTCCGGGGTTGCACCAATATCACAGAGCGTCCTGAGACCGCGTGTCGACTAAAAGCGTTAGATCTGAATGGGACATCCATAATGGAGGAGACTTCCGGGTCGGTTCAGTCCGACGACGAACCACTTGATATGCCTAGATTGGCTCAATACATCCTTCAGTCTGTCAAGGAGCGCATCAGACACCAGAGGTCCATGAGGCTATGAAGGTCCATGAAATTGAGTTCCCAAATATTGCAGGAGAGATGAAAAAATTTGATTTATATGGCTATCTCTCTGAAGAGGAAGCGCTTGAGTTGCTCATCGTGATATGGACTTGAGTTTCTCACTAGGTATGTCTGGAAGTACAAGAAAAAAACGGAACTCCGGATAGTTAATGATGACTGCTCAGGGAATTGGAGTAGCGGTCCATGTGAGTTACTTTGCAATAAAGCATTAATTGGGATGAAAAGTAAACGAAGGAAGACGATCCAGCAGATGTAGTTATGGACAAGCTAGAGATATAGAGCTTATGTATTTTGGAGTGCGTAGGTGTTGGAAACAATACTGAACCTTGAGGGTAGTTTGTCATTAATGAAAGACAGAATTATAGAAGGAAAAAGTAACAGATTTCAGAAACATTAACGTGGTTGCTGTGATAAGTCCAACAGCTTAACGAAGAGAGTAAAATTGAAAACATGAGATTGATCAAATCAAATCAAATTTGATTTGGTCTACTTTGGGAACTTGAGAAGATTAGCATCGTTTCCCAGATAGTGAAACGGGAACCTTTCATTACCATTATTATTGCCCAGATGGTCATGAGTAACAGCCTGGTCGCTGTTACTTGAGTCACCAAAACATTTGGCTTGATGGTTCTGCACTTGCTGCTGCTGATTCATGTTGGTCGTGAGAAGCTTGTCCAGAAACGACCAGTCTCCGCCATAGTTGTTGTTGTTAGAAGTCAGCCTCAGTAGATTCTGTGAGCATTCAATGTCTGTTGTGTTGATTGACAACACAAACGGTTGGGCTGCTGCTGCTGCTGCTGCGGCCGAGTCAGGGCTAAAGAGCTGAGGGAGATGCATTGACCCGTGGCTTAAAGTGTTTGAAAACTCATGTAACGGCATGTGGATCTGTCTTCCCATGTTATGATGATGATGATCCAGAGATAGTGGGATCAGAGAAGAATGATTGTTCGAATTGGATTCAGTTTGATGCTGATGATGATGGTGATCATGATCATTGTTGGTGCTTATGTATTGGTGATGGTGATGATCTTGGTCTTGTTCTTGGTGAAATCCTCTAAAATGGTTCTTCTTCTTGAACACTCTGCATACAACCCACCCATCTTCCTGCAAGTCACACATACATAGTTAGTCCACATTATGCAAGATATGATCTCTATATTTATAAAATGCAATATGATCTCTAAATATTATTTTTCATCGAACAAGAGAGTTTGTTTGATATATATATATTGATTAAGTACCTGGATCTCGTTTTCGTTATCGTCTAGGCGATATTCATGCATGATCCATTCAGTTTTTTGGCCATGAGGAGCACGACCAGTGTAGAAGACAAGAGTCTTACGAAGTCCTATCTTTTTAGAGCTGTTGAGGTGTATGGATTTGTCTCTACCAGTAGCTTTCCAGAACCCGGCTGCAGTGGCTCGGTTCGTTCGGGTTCCAGTTGGATATTTTTTGTCCTTGTGGCTAAAGAAATACCATTCGTTTTGAGGACCCGACCCGATTCTGCATTTTTCTACGTAAATACAAAAAAAAAATTTTATTTGTAAAATGTAATAAAAGACCCGAAAATAATTCAGTAGTTTTATAAAAATATATATGTGGCTTACGACGAAGGGTTTGTTATATGTCTGCAATGTGAAAAACCATTGGCTTATTTCGAGGGTACAATACATCATTAATATTACATCAATATTCCTAGTCATGTACTACAAGACATTACACTTTGTCTTCTGTTATAGATCTAAACGACATGAGTGAATAGACAACTTTGTCTCTTTCTTGATGTATGTATATAGACCCACACGTATAAGGCTTTGTGGATCCATAAAAACTGGAAAATAATTTATCAGGATGAGAACTGATTAAACTTATAAGACATTTTTAAGTAGATATACATGTTTCCATGGAGACGCAGACAAAACCCTAGACAATGTTACGCAATCTATGTATTTTTCCTTTGACGTCTAACTTGTAGTTTTGTGAAGAGACAACAAAATAATTCCCAGTGTTTGATATATATTCTCTCTATAGAGATAATTAGAAATCTACGATGTTAATTGCGATAGTTTATTATATAGAATACTGATCAATAAATAATAATCCTTCATTAAGTGTGTGGATTAGTTGGTGATACTTGTAGTTATTAAGGACTAGAAGAGTTAATTATAAGTGGGTTGTAAGTTTTACCTTTAAGATCCCAAGGTTCAAGCTTGTTGAGATCAACTTCTCTAATGACATCTAAATCAATTGGTTCATAAGAAACCTTCTTCTTGAGGTAATAATAGAGAAGCTCCTCCTCGGTTGGATGAAACCGAAAACCTGGAGGCACCGAGAGCTGTCCTCCTCCGGCCACTGTGGACGACGAGCCTATCTCCATTATGCGTACTCTTCTTTAAAAAAAAATTAAAGATGCTTCCCTTTTCTCCTTTGCCTAATCAATTATATATAATCAATAACACATATTACATCAAAGTAAGCAGAAGTTAATGACCAATAATGGGTTTTCACCAATCACTGTGTAAAGAATCCAAGAAATAATCAAGGCATGATTTTTTTAGATCTAAAAACCCTAGTTCATCATGCATGCACATGTTCATAAAGAACAAAAGGCTTTTTCCACTAGCAGAAGCTGGATCTTTCTTACATTGATATGCATGAAAAGAACTTGAATATCCCCAAAGAAACATGAAGTTGTTCAAAACCGAGCATGCTCTATTCTTAAACAAGAGAGGTTTGATAAAATACTTAGTCATGTTCTTGAGTAATCAAAGAGAAAAAATGAAAATAGAGAATGCTTGAAATACACATATATATACAAGAGTGGTGTGAGTGAGTGCGTGTGTATATATATGTATATGCAAATGATGATGATGACAACAAAGAAAGATATATGATGGAAGAGGATAGAAAACGAACCTTGGAGGTCGGAAAGTATTGCTTCTGTTAGAGGCAAGAGGGAGAAGACAATGAAAGAGAGAAGGCAAAGGAGCAAGCAAAATGAACTTCTACAAAACTGAAGATATCTTAGCTTAAAGGGCACGATGTTTAGGGTTTCTGTCTCTCTCTTTCTTCTTCTTTGAGATAGAAAGAGATGAGGGAGAGACTCGGCTTTCTATGGATTAGTGCCACCATTATTTTCTTTTCAATTTAATATACCAAAGCTGGTCACAGAAATATATGAGAAATACTTTATTGTATCCGCAATTCCTATTGTAACTTTTCTTGTTGATTTAAAACTATCTTTATGCACAACTAAAAATAGATATTCTCTAGAATATGCAATTTCTTATAAATCTTTTTTTTGTTCACTGCAATTTCTTGTAAATCTTATGAGCAAATTATCTTACAAACTCATCATATTGAACTGTTTATGTGTTATTATATGTAAATAAATCAGTTTTCTCTTCTTACTTTTTAGTTAAATTTAACATTTTCTAATATACAATATATATGATGTTATACCAATAGTCATATTTTTCTTTAATAGTATGTTTCATGTTCAATTTTTTTTATAAAATATATACCTAGTATTGTATCTACTCCTACAAATATTATATTATTCAATTTGCAAATTTTACTAATCGGATTTATAAGTATACATATATAAGTGTATAAAGAACGTGTGTATGTGTAATATACAACGTAGCACCCTTTTGTGTGTGGCGTGAATATGGTTATAAGGATTAACTTTAATCACCAAGGTTTACAGCTGTTCTTTATTAAGTCTGACTAATTTGCTTTGAAAACAAGTAGGAATGGATTAATAAATACCGAATACTATAAACTACATGGTAAGTATTATAGTATAATAGAAGATCTGGTTATGTATCCCAAGGAAAAAACAAAACAAGAATTGAAGCTTCTATACCCTCGAATTGCAGTCAAATGTTGGGAAGAAAAATGATGTATCGTACCTTGAACTATGCTCCCATTAGCCTTTTTTATTGCATCAATTTCAGTGCACTTCATTGAAATTTTAGTACTATAGTAGTATAAAATTTCGCTTAACCAAGTCCTAATGCTATTGTTTATACAATAATACAACTGACATAGACGTTAGCTCAAATTTGTTTTCTCATTACCAAATTAATTAGTTAGAGTGAAAGCCTTTACTATATGATTGAAAATATAATAAGGTGCACTCCCACTCATGTTTTAGTTATTTCTTAGCATTTTTGTTACACAAGTTTCTTATATTGGAATACAAACACATTTTCTATTGTATTTTTATATATTCACCCAAGCTTATAATGTTATACAAATAGATGCGATCAATATTTTATTTGTCAGATCCCACATTTTTACCGAAGAATATCAAAGAACATGGTGTACATATATAATAAAAATGGTATGACCCGTATGGGAGAGCTTGTAAATCATCATGGATATGGTTTCCAGATATATATATAGTTATTTTGAATTTATGAAATCATCCATGTTTCTAAAAAGAAGTCAACATAGAAGCAAACAATAATGTGGACTTTGGGTCTTTGACAAAAAGAATAAGAAGAGAAGATAACAGAGGAAACCGCACGTAGGAAAGGAGTGGCACGTGCGGTAGAAGAAGCAAACTCCTGAAAGGCCGTGGAGAGAAGCACGTGCTGGTCCAACACCAAATCCACATTTCAAGGTCCCCTCGTTTGACCTAACCATCTCGTGTCGAGATACGCGCCAAAATTGATCCTTTTCTTCTTCTTTTTCTTATTGTGAAAAATACAAAATAATAGTAATGGTACCTGCTGTAATTTCCTAAATTCCAAGGTAACATACACGAAACTCGTAAAAACATTGGATTCTCACGGTAATTCATCTCTTCCTAACAGTTTATGAAACTTACAGTTTTTTTTGGTTGCCCAAATATGAATTTATAATTATCTCATTGAGATGTGCCGTTGCCTTCACGAAGACGTCATGCATTAAACTCTTATTAATGAAGGGTTTAATCATATAGATAGATGCCAACATGTTCTGAAACTTATATTGATATTTTATAATCCCCATTATGGCATTATGGCTAAGTGTTACGTAGTTATTAAAAATTGATACGCTCCTATTAACTTCGTAAGCTTAGTATCAATATATATTTATGTATGTGTGTGTGTTGTGTACTTGTTCACAGCTTCGGTTCAGGTGGATTACTGGATCAGCTCGTCATATATTGTAGTTTATATCAAGGAGGGAATTAATAATGTTTCCAGTAATCATATATATACTCTACAACAACTTAGAAAATTTATATAGTAGCAAAATAGTATAAAAACCTCATGTAAAATTAAACGAAAATGTAGAGTAGTTGCAACATAAGTGACGTCATACATTTGCTGTTAATTATTGGTGGTAGGCTTGATAATTTGACTCTTGACGATGAGCAGATGCCAAGTTGGCGGCAACCAAACTAAGCAACACGGAGCCGTTTGTCTGAGTGGACATTAAATGGGCTTTCATATAAAGCCCATCTCCGAATAAGCCTCCACCAGCGTTTCTCTTTAGTTCTCTTATTGGGCTCGTGTTATTATCCACTTTACACTTTACAACCCCTAATTTACTTTTGGATTTGTTCTCTTAACCCTTTACTTTGTTAAATCATCATTGAACCCCAACTTTTGACAATGATTTGTTTTCATTACAGCTTGCAAGAAATAATTAAAAGTCTCATCTCTCCGTTGCGTGATAATTTTTCTTCTCGACGACGGATCGTGGTGATTCATCGCCTTCAAATTCACCAATTAAAAGGGTTTTGATCGCAGTGCCAAGAGGGTAAGCTTCTCGATTCTTTCTTTCACCATTTAATTTAGGTCAATTCCGTCGGCTCCGTTGATTTGGGGGGATATTAAAATCTTCCCGATCATCCCTTTTTTATGAGTTTCTGGAGAATGGGTATCGCAGATTATGTGTCTAAACGTCTGATTCCTTGCTCAATTTTCTTTTACGCAACAATAAAAAAGTTTGTCTTTTTAATCCTCAAAAAAAATTTGGTGAAAAAGCTCTTTCTTATTACACGGTTTCATGTCATGTAAGAGATTTACTTGTCTCGTTTCGTTAGAAACTAGATTTGCAGCTTGTTTTTTTTTTACCTCTCTTTAATTGCCTCTTTGCGTATATACTTATTTGAGCTTAATTGTCATTGTTTTTTATTGTTTTGCAAGGTCAATGGCGTCTTCTGATGCATGGATGAGAGAGTACAACGAGGCTTTAAAACTCTCTGAGGATATTAACGGCATGATGTCCGAAAGGAACTCTTCTGGTGTAACGGGGCCTGATGCTCAGCGTCGTGCCTCAGCTATACGGAGAAAGATCACCATTTTGGGGACTCGATTAGACAGTCTTCAATCCCTTCTTGTTAAAGTTCCTGGGAAGCAACACGTGTAAGCTTCTTTTTTTTTCAATTTAGACAACATTTTGGTTTCATTGTTGGGTCTGAACCAATGTGTGATACGCAGGTCAGAGAAGGAGATGAATCGTCGCAAGGATATGGTTGGGAGCTTGAGATCAAAGGCGAATAAGGTGGCGTCTGCTTTGAACATGTCGAACTTTGCGAATAGAGACAGCTTGCTTGGGCCAGAGACAAAGCCTGATGATGCGATGAATAGAGTGTCTGGTATGGATAACCAAGGCATTGTTGGATTCCAACGACAAGTTATGAGAGGTGAGCTGCCTTTTGTTAATGTCACATTTATCCTATAGGACCGTAGTGATGGTATTGACTTATGTATGATTGCTTTCCATGAGAGTAGAACAAGACGAAGGGCTGGAGAAGTTGGAGGAAACAGTCATGAGTACCAAACACATTGCTCTTGCTGTCAATGAGGAGCTCACTCTTCAGACAAGGCTTATCGTATGTATCTGATGTATTTCCTAATGTATTCTCTTTGTTCTAATAAAAATCTGGCTTTCCTCTGCATGCAGGAAGACTTAGACTACCATGTGGATGTTACTGACTCCCGCTTACGGGTAAATATATATTCAGTGATCTCCACTAAGATGTTCCATTGATTAAAAGAGACTTGAAGTTGGTCTGTGGCATTAGATCACAAGTCCATTGTCGGAATTTTAAGACCACACACTGGTCTATTAGGTCCAAGAGCTTGTCTGTATTCGCAATCTTAAAAAACAGCAACGCCCTTTATAGTTTAATGCGGTAACTTTTTGAATTAGATTGGTTCACATCTCCCTTTGGATTTTGATGTGGTGTTTTTGCTTGAATGATGATCGACAGCGAGTGCAGAAGAGCCTAGCGGTGATGAACAAGAATATGAAAGGAGGATGCTCGTGCATGTCAATGCTATTGTCAGTGCTTGGAATCGTTGGTCTTGCTCTCGTCATTTGGCTGCTGGTTAAGTACCTGTAATCCCCCCCCCCCCCCCCCCCCCCCCACCCACCCACCAACGCCAATATGATTAATGAATTTGATATAAGCTATGAAAGTGTGTGCCTCTCCTCTATGCGAGAGTGGTTGTTATTATATTGTATGCTTCCTCTTTTTATGCTTTGTTTTTCTCTCATTCATGTGAGACAAAAAGAAGAATATCGCTGCGTGCAAAAAAAAAAAAAAAATCCTTATAATCTGTACTTCATCGTGTAATATGTTCACGAATTATATTATCATTTAACTGTCATTAATCTCTATCTATATAACTTTCAGTTAAAAAACCATATTCACTTGCCCACGCGCCTAGGCTAAGTTTGGGCCGCCAAGTGGGCTACAAGTAGCGCTAGTTTCGTATGATTAAAGGTCCACATAAAAGCCCAATAGCATATAAATAAATAAGCAGCATTTTATTAAGATGAAACCCATAACTATTTGTCTATTCACGTATCATTTTACTAAGATGAAACCCATAACTATTTGTAGAAATTCAAATTTCAATTTAGTATTATTGATTTTGACACAAAGGATAAAAAGAAGAGAAGATATTTAATAATAATAGAAGAGAAGGTGACAGGCCAACGGTCACTCTTAAAGGAAGGTTTTAATCTGTTTCTCGAAAAGCCCCAAGGAAGGAAGAAATGGTGGAATCGGAGTATGAGCAGATACGATTGAAAAGGGTGGAAGAGAACAAGAAGAGGATGATTGAGCTTAATCTCAACAAGCTCTCTCAATCTCTTCGCCTCTCCTCTCCTTCCCCCAAGCCTTCTCCTGTATATCCTCTATCCTTTTTTTATTTTCTCATTTCATTTGTGTTCTGGATTCATTTTGTAAATTACAGGCCAAGGCAAGGACGCCGCGTACTCCGGTGGACTCGTCGGAGGTCAGGAGATCGAGCCGCGCTAAGAATCCTCCTCCCAGCTACAAAGAGGTCTTTTCTTCTCTTTGATTCAGCTGAGTTATGGAATCAGATAGTTTTTATATCACGCTTCTATGAATGAACCACCGAGATAATAATTTAATATATAATTAGATAGTGATTGGAGTCTGTTTTGAGAATAATCAGATCTTGTTGTTAGATTTTGGATATTAGTATTGAAAATCTTTAATTTAATAACATTAGATTATCATCTTCTGTTAATCACACTTCTTTGATCCCTTATTTTGCAGTTTGGGCTAGAACCTTTGGATAGGCCAAGAAGGTTTGACCTGTCTACGCTCTCTCTACATCAAATCCTCATTTCATTGTGATTTTATCAATAAGTTGTTGTGTTGTGCTTTGCAGGAGCTATCAAAGGAGAGATTTGCTGAACCGGGTTTATGCCTCAGACGATGCTAGAGTCTATGCAATCGAGAGAGCAGAGGCTCTTCAGTCAAGCTTAGAGCCTGAGTTTCCGAGCTTTATCAAACCGATGCTCCAGTCACATGTTACCGGAGGGTTTTGGCTGGTATGTGTGAACCTATAGAAACTAGAATGCTATAACATGTCTGAACCATCAACCTTAGTACCAATATTACATATGTTTTGTGTTTTTTTTCGCAAACAGGGCTTGCCGCGTCAATTTTGCCATACACATCTGCCGAAGTACGATGAAATGATCACTTTAGTTGATGAAAACGAGGATGAATCTGTGACCAAATACCTTGCTGATAAGAATGGTCTTAGCGGAGGCTGGAGAGGTTTCGCTATTGATCATCAGCTTGTCGATGGAGATGCTGTTGTCTTTCACCTTATCAACCCAACTACCTTCAAGGTACAAAGAAAATTCACTTGTATATCTTTGATTTGTTAGAAATTTTATTAGGGAGTTAAAAGGCATGATGCATATAAGTAGTGCCTGTTGAAACTTATTGCTTGTTCAGGTGTATATCATTAGGGTAAATGATGAATCAAGCAACGGTTTGGGTGGGAGTAATGGCAAAGAGCTTGTTATTAAATCAAACAAGAATCAAGAAGAGAAGAAGGTTTCAGAAGTTCATCCCTTGTCAAACAGTGGTAAAAGAAAGCGAAGAGGTAATAATATTGTCACAAATCTCTCCCTTGTCAATCTCTTATTAGCTATAGTTTCTGATGTTTAAAGTTGTCGATTGATGGGTGCAGGCAGGATGTAGAGTTTGAAGAAAGCTTGGACTAGGGACTTCAATGGAAGGATGCAGTAGTTTAAATAACCTAATTAAAAACTTCTCTGTTTTGGTTTCTCGGATGAGGTGTGTAGTTTATGTGATGAGATATATTGTTATGCTAATATTTTGGTAGCTACGTTGATTTTATATGAAAATCGAACATATGTAGCCCTACTCTTGAGCACTTGCATTAAAGTGTGTTCTTTCTTATTGTCGTAATTGGTTGCACACCTTATACGTCATTTTACTACACATGCTCCGGATGTTGACAAGTATAATCAGAGCCATTGCCATTAAGTTTCTTCCTTTTTAGTGTGAATGTAATTAGCCAAAACAATATGCACTAAAGGTTCAGAGCAAGAACAGAGTCCAGTAACCTGACTACTACTATTACTCTCGGACAACGACGATCAAATTTGTTTTTTTTATGTACACGAACAACTGCATCACTATGTCTCCTTGTCAATGCCAACAACTATAGCTTTCTCGTCTCAGAAAGTTAGCCCCCGGTTATTAAAGTTCCCTCTTCTAGTAAAAGGAATCCGTTCTTCTGCACATAATAGACAACCAAACCGTTTAAAATTCCATGGTTGTAGAGAAACAATAAAGCATATAATAGTGTGGACGAGAGATTATCATTAATATGTTGTTACCATGGTGTTGGTCATCGTTAATATCATCATCTTCATCATAATCTCCGTTATTACTTGTGAAGAACGGTGTTAAGTAGTTCCTGTCTAGTTCTGAAAATGACTTTGCGCTGCGTGAAACAAAACAAAACGAACGTTTTTTTATTGTTTTATTGTTTCTAGTGTTTTGATACGAACTTGAAAGCGGGACTTGATCTCCTGAGTGTAGATTAATCAGTAATTTACCTCTTATGGAACTCTCGTAGTTTTGTCCTGAATCCACTTTCTGATGGTGAACCTTCATCATCAAACCTAGTCATATACCGATTGTTCACCACTTCAAACCCCTGACAAAGCATAAAAGATAGGGTAGGGTGTTAACCATGGCATTGAGAGACCAGGATTAACTTTACGCTGAGGAGAAAAATAGGAGGTCTTTAACTTTACTTACATCACCAAGGGATGTATCACGGCTATCGCCTACAACCTCTAGGGCTTCAAGCATTGTACCTGTGGATCCTCCAATCAGTAACACCTGTAATCCGTTTCAGTAGCATCAATGATCACATAAAAAAAGCAATATATTTTGGCTCAGCTATCAGCAACAGAAACCTATAAAGAAGGATGGCTTACCGTTACAACAACAATGGCTGTAGTTGCCGTGAAAATAGTTTGACCATGCCCGTCTGGGAGTTCGTGAACAGATTGTAGAGCAAGAGCAAAAGCCATAGCCCCTCGAAGTCCTATGCAATCCACATATCTTGTTTACTTTTTTTTTAATGAGGTATTGAAAACAGTATCTACCATTCGTAAACAGAGAGCAGTAGTATCTTACCACTGTACCATAGTGCTTTTTGATGCGTCATAGGTATTTTCCTATGTGCAGGTCGTGCTAAGTTGACCAAATATCCACAACCAAACACATTAGCTGCCCTGAGTAAGACGCATGCGAAAAGGAGTAAACACTATCAGACACTAAAAACAACACAGAACATGATGTGAAAAGATCATTAAGTGAAACAAAAAGGGTACCTCGCAATTACGATGAACAGCTGAGGTTCGTCACGAAAAATAAAAAGAAAGTTAAGGAGCAACAGCAACTTATACAAATAGAATATTGAACCAAACGGTAAAAGGATACAATCGAGAAAAAGATGAATCCCACGTGTGACCAACTGTGCTTTTCCATTGCAATATCAAAACCCATGTAGATGAACCTGCAGATATGATCATTTGGAAACATAACGTCAGGCCATTGACAGAAATCAACCATCAAAATGCTTGAGAGTGTACAAATCAAATGCATACACAAATGTCTCTGCCAGGGAAGATATCAGATGAAAAAATGCAGACACAAATCGCTGAGAATTTGTAGACAAGTTTGAGTAGGTATAATGCTTCATGACCTGAAAGACACAGGCAGTTCCCACTATAATATTTTCCTTTTGGCTGAGGAATCATATCACACAAACTCATATAAATAGAATGACAACTTACAATCCCAGTAAATAGAATCGATACGATGCCAGATAGACTGAGACCTTCAGCAAGCATGTATCTACACAATAAAAACAAAGTTAATAAACCTAAAGAAAACATATACACCTAATTATATAGGAGAAAAGATGCAGCATTACTTACGAGAAATATGGAAAAAGCACAAAGAGGCAGCACTCCAAGTTCTGAAGACTGAAAGGAGCAAGAAAATCAGAATAAAATATTTCCGTGCTGACCATTAGAAAAATTTCAGACATAGAACTATGGTCACTCACTTGTCAACATCCAACCCTGCATACTTGAAGAGGTGCTTTGCATTAAGGCTAACAACTCGTTTATGCGTATGAAGTGAAGTAAAAATGTGTCATAAGAAATTAAAACCAAAAAAGGATATGAGAGCAGAAGTAAATCCAACTCCAACCCCTGCAGAAGCAGCACACATTAGTCTCTTTTATAACCCACAAAGCAAAGATAAAGGAATATATAATGACACTGGAAAATGTTGAGATGCTTGAGAGGTAAAATTTAGTTTGATATTTATATGTTACTTTTCTTAGGTTGCTAAAACTTGCTGATATCTTTAAGAGATTTAGCAGCCTTCTCAAAATCAAGCGCTACCATGCCATTTCAAGTCGAAAGAGCCAAACCATATATGAAAAATATAGACAGGAAAAAAGAGGAAGCAGATAACAAAAGCAAACCTGCAGACATTGACCCGACAAAGGTTTCAAGAAACCTGACTATCACCATAAAGAAATTCTGACCAGTTGAGTGACTTCTTACCAAGGACATTGTCCTGCACCCCAGTTCAAAGCGTTGTTAAAAATCTTACCATTTGATTATCGTCTTTCACAGCATATTTTAAATTAGCTAACATACCTGTACAGAGATATGGCCATCTGCCAAAAGCAACAAAAGAAAAAAAGAATAAATCTGATGAGTAATGTGATATTTTTCATCCTAATATAAGGAATCAGAAATCACTACTCAAAAACCACTAACAGCATCATTTAAAACCGATTCTCCAAACACCAGGGCATACAAATTAACATCCGATCCAAGTTCCTGCCAAAGAATACAGTAGTAAGAAGTGATAGATATCTACTGTTTCAGAATCTCATAGCAAAGCGGCAAAAGAAAGTACCTGGAATATAGACAAGACAGTGACAGGATCAGTGGCTGAGATAAGAGAGCCAAACATGAGACACTCGACGAATGGAAGCCTGTACATGAGAAACATCACGCCGCCAAGGTACCTTTCAATAGAAAAAGAGTATTAAATGACGGAAATGGGACCTTTTAAGTCAACAAACAGAAGCTATTCAGAGGACAGAGATACATACACTAGCACGCCAGTAACAATGGAAGCCACAAAAGTTCCAAGTACAGAGAAAGTGACAATGGCTCCAAAGTTTGAAAAGAAAGGTTTCTGCATAAGACCCACTAACAAAGTAAGCATCATCAAGAATTCAAAACTTAAAAAAGCAATAAAGACATGAGAGCTCTCTGCACTTACGGGTTGTAGGCTGAATCCTGATTGGGTGCAAACAAGTACGTCAAGGAAACAACATAGAGACTATGTATACAAAAAGAAAAAAAACAGTAGCAGATGCAAACTCGATCAAAGGATATAATATGATGGGCGGAAGCAGAAACAGAAAGAAGAATTCATCGTGGAAATTGAACCATGTCCTGAATAAAATTAAAAAATTAATTAGCATTGAAGAATACTTACACATATACTAAATTAATCAAAAGAAGAGCTTGAACGAACCTTATGCTAGTCTCCGTGTTGGAGACGTTCGCTAAACCACCAACGATCAACCCTAATTTTCAAACAAATTCTACAAGGAATCAATCAAAACCTTTCGAGGAGGAGGACGATCGCAAATGCAAATGAGTAAGGAGACACAAACCGATGAGAAGCGAAGCACTAGCTTCGGGTAGATAATAGAACTTATGACGGCGAAGGACGTGGCCGAGTACGAAAGAGAGGACGAGCATCATGATCTGGAGCAAAATCCCGACTCCGGCGGCTTGCTGCTGCTTCTCTTGCCCCTGCGGGTCGTGAATCGCCGGCGAAATCTGCAGCTCCGACGACGACATTACGCCTCGAAGAAATTGAAAAATCTAGGGTTTCTAATCAATGAGACTTGCTCTTGTTTGCTCTTCTTCTTCTTCTTCTTCCTCGTCTGTGTTTAACTCGTTCTTCCTTTGTGTAGACGCGTCTTTCTTTTTATAGGAATCCGCGTCCCTACTTAACTTCTCAGGTGGGTTTCTGTTTTGGGCTTTTATGGGCCTACTTGTTTCTAACCCCAATAAAATTATTTGGGCCCAACTGCTCTATAATAATGATATTATTTAGAGAAAAGACTAGAATAGCACCAAACCAAGTTTTTGTTCCCAAAGTAGTACTCAAGGCTAAAAGTCACAAAAATAGGTTTCATTAAAGAGGTAATATACACTTATACCCCTTGGTTTAATTAATCCAAACCTTAGGGTTTAGAGTTGAGGGGTGGGGTTTTGGAATTAGGGTTTAAAATTTTATAAAAATAAATTCTAAAATAAAAAATAAAAATTTTAAAAACAGTTTCAAAAATTATTTTTAAATTATAAAAAGTAAATTTGAAAAAAAAATAAAAAAAAAATTTGAAAAAAAAATTATAAAATTTCGAATCTGAAAACATATAATCTGAAACTATAAAAAAAAATTTCATTTTTTCATTTTATTTATTTTTATTTTATTTATTTTTATTTATTTTTGTTTGCTTATTTAATTTTAAACCAAGGGTATTATGGATATTTTACCCGTTAATGAATGTCATTTATGTGACTTTCTCCTTCTAGTGCTATTTTTGAGACATAAACTTTAAAAGGTGCTATTATTGACAATTGCCCTATTATTTAATCTCAAATTACAAGATCTTTTAGATTTAGATTTCAGTTTTATTAAAAACTGAATAAATAATTATATTTTAAAATTAGTTGGTCTTTAGTTCATTTTTTTCAAAATTTGATTTCTAATTAATTTTTTCAACAGTTTATTTTTTAATATATATTTTCACTATTATATTTTAAACAAAAACAACTTTCATAATGTTTTTACTTAAAATATCTTATATTTTGAAACATAAAGAATTCTAAAAGCAAAAAATTACTTTGTTCATGTATTATTACCACAAAACTTCTGAAGACACAAACAAGAAAATGATTTACTAAAGTCATTACAGCAATTGCCATTATCATATTGTTTTAAAATCTTTTTTTTATCTAACCACACATGTGTTATCCTACTAAAACACATTTACCACAGAAAAAAAAAAACAAAAAAGGACTATTAATCTAAACCTTTGCTGTATTGTAGTGAAATTATACATGTAAGAAGATGAGCAAACTCACATGTCTGAAAGATTAAACTGGAAGGAAAAAAACACTACATGAAGAAAAGAACAAGAAAGAAAAAAAAAAACAAAACATTGATATGACACAAAAGAACATGGTGATGTGTGGTGTCTGTGTCAGTTTCAACTTATAGAAGCAAACAAGTAGAAAAAAACAACAAAGAAAGGTCATCACAACCATTTTCTCCAACTACTTGATCTAAGCTCACCAGACAAGAACCTTGGAATGCTCAATAAACTATTAACCCTCGTCAACCCTTCCAAAGCAGACCACTCTTCATCATCCTGTGCAACTGATATACATTCAGCAAGTGTCATTGTCGTCATCATCTTCGACTCAGTCCGACAACTCTTAGGGATACTTTCCTCTTTAACCGGAACAATCTCGCCCTCCTCCTCTTCCACCTTGTTACTGATACTGACACTCTCTATGGACTCTTCTTCTTTGTGTGAATCCTTTACTACATTGGACACTGATGAATCTTGTAGAAAGAGGCAGACTACAGTACAGTCATCGTTCTTGGAAGTTGGATACTTGATTCTCCATGATCTAACCGCTGTGTCCACCAGAGCTCGAGCTGCTGTGCTTCGACTAGGAGCTGAAGCAATAATGTCCACAGCTTCTTTGTTTGACAACACATCCCATACACCGTCGCTAGCAAGAATAATGAACTGATCTCTCTCTGTAAGGCGGCGGTAGTTAATGTCCGGGACTGAGATAAGACCGTAGTCTTTAAGACAGAAGTCGCCAAAAGCTCGAGCCATTGCTAAACCAGGTGAGTCGCTGTTTGGTAGCCACACACGAGCTACTTCAGGCTCATCTTGCAACGCAAAGACTCTGCCTTTACACTTCTGGATTCTTGCTGATTCACCTGAGAGAGTTCAAAGAAAGAGAACGTTACCAAAACTGTCTTCTCATTCTTCAGAGTTTTTTAAGAATCTAACGTACTTGGGAGATCAGGTTTTAAGTCTATGGTTAGTTGCACAGCGACCAAAGCGTTGTCTAGGTCTCTTGTGGCAAGAACAGCTCTCGAGTCACCAATGTTTCCGACCACCAAGTCCTCACCCTAATTAAGAAACCATTAATTAACAATCAAAAGCGATGAGATTAGAGGCAAAGCTAAGAAAGTACCAACCTGCTTGATCAAAGTGACTGAAGTCGTTCCGCTGCAGAAGCAATCAATAGTAGGATGCATTTTCAGGTCTTTATCTATCTGCTGACAGGACTTGAGCAACGCGTGTTTAAGAGGCAGATACATCTCTGGAAGTGCATCGATGTTCTCATTTGGATTCAACTCACACCACTGCTCATCCATAGTAGTAACACACTCGCTTCTCTGTGCTTCTTCTTCATCCTCCTCTGTACCCTTCTCATTCACTAAGCCGTTTTGGTCTGACTCTGAGGTCAGTTTCAATTGGGTGGAGAGCGTGGAGGGCAATGTATCTCGGACTTTCTTGGCGACCATATGACCAAATGGTCCGTGTCCATCGAATACACCACAGAACACTGTACCGTCTCTCGAACAAAAGTTCTGCAATTTTGAAGTAATTTTCATAAGTTATATAATGTCTATTTATCTAAATACAACACCAAAAAAAAATAAGAAGATATAGAAGCTAGTGGTCCCTGTACAACTATGTGGAAACAAGTCAAAGACTCAAGACAGCACAAGAACACAAATGGCAGAGCAAAGCCAACTCATTTTCAAAGCTCTAAGCTCTGTGATGGTCCCAAAAATGGATAGAGACATGCATCATTCCAAGTTTATCTCACTTACTAAGCAACTACCAACAAAGAATAATGCAACCATGTTCTGTATATCCATTTTTTTTTAGCGTTACTCATACGTTGAACAATGAAATGGGTTGAAAAAAACTGAGTGAAAAGATCAAAACTTTGGAGAGATTATCTAAGGAAACAAACCTCAAAAACGAGCATAGCGTCTTGATTGGTTCCTTTCTTCCCCTGCTGTGTGTAAAGACATGCAATTTCACTCGAACCATTCGAGATCAACCGACCTGAAACCTCTTGAACCCCTTCGACTTCGCCGCCGCCCTTTAAATCTCTAGGCCGCCGCCACCGTCCGGAGCTATCATCCGCTAACTCCGCGGTGGAGCTGGTTTCTCCCGGTTCCTTCCCGGTAGTCCTATCTACTGAATAACACAGACCCATTTTGAAAAATCTGAAGACAAAAAGCTCAAAGCTTTTTTAAAACTAAGTTCAAATTTTTTTCTTGAAATCAACGATTGAAACTACGAATTTTCCGGGAGGTTATGTCGGCAATGATTTGTGGTATTAGTCTCCTCGGCGAATAAAGAAGCCAAACGAGAAAAAAAACGAAAACCAGTAAAGAGCTCAAAAACCGAGACTTGGAGAGAGTCTACTAAACACTTTAGCTTTAGCTTTTTTTGTTGGACCTGATTTTTCAAAACTTTCTCGGGAAAACAGCTATTTTTCTCGAGTAAAATGGAAAAGAGAGGTAACAACAGATCATCAAACTCTAATTAATTGGAACAGAGCGACGCCAATACCAGCAGACCCACAGAGACCCCAACGTTTACTTACTCCACTTCCTAAGTAGAGAGAAATAAAAGAAAGAATTAAAATTTTCGTGGAGTAAAGAAAAGAGTAAGTAATGATTCAAAGAACAACTGAGAAAGAGAGATGAAGAGGATGATCATTGATCAGACAAAGGTCATAGTTTGGTTCCGCACGTGAGATCTTTTTTTTTTCTTCTCCTTTCATTTTAGATTTTTCGATTTTTCTGAATTAATAATTGTGGGGAAATTTGGTTCTTGGCTGCATCGTACCCTCCATCACCAGAACTTCACCCACTTACGCGTTGCCACGTCAGATTCTCGGGTGTCTTCTGTCTGCCTGTTAATGTGTCGGATTTGATGGCTAGTTAATGATAAATTGACTGTTTACGCTCTCTGCTAATTAATTAATTAGTAAAGCGTTAACTATTTAATCCGTCACAATGCCCCTTTCTGCCTTTATTAAACCTAAATTCTAAAGCCAGCCAATTTAGAAAACTTTACTTTTTGTCCACAAAATTATTAATTTTAAAGCTTTTGAGAAAACATAAGAAAACTTGTGTTAATTTAGGAAATTTTTACTTGTGTTAGTTACTGCATCAATTTTAAAGCTTTAGAGAAAACACGAGACAAAAAATAAAGCTCAGTTAACTGGATTTTCAATCCTGTATGAAATAGAATCAGTTTTTTTATATAACTTTTCTTCATAAATGTATATGCTCTATGCCTCTATCTCTTATAAGAACATTAAAGAAATGCAATTATGACTGAAAATAGAATTCACGGATTGTGTGTTGTTGGCCTATGCAAACACCGACGGTCGACAAGTCTTAGTTGTCCCATTGAGCTGGTGAGAGAGAGAGAGATGCATTCATTTACACTCATCCAATACATACTTTTACATTCGTTTATTATTAATCTCTTTAAATCTAATTCATCATATATTACGAAGATGCTTCTCCATTACTCTTTTCGTATCAAGTATTACACAAATCATTATGTAACCATGGTTATAAAATAGCTACCATGGTACATATACTACATATTCCTTACCTAAAATAGCACAAAGAGATAGTTGGGAGTGAAGTACGTATGAATCAAATTACAAAACAAACTGAAAAGCAAATCTTGCCTTCGTTAGATGTATTATATCTTATTGAAATACTTATTGCTGAGGATGATACACACTTCTTATACTTAGCCACACATCTTCTTTCTCAGGTTTCTTAGGAAATCAAACCTGTGAGAAGTTTGAACAGGGAAGTATGAACTTTAATGGTTATAAAATCATATAGTTGAGCTGAAAACATTATGGACATGATGCTACTTACTTGGGCATGTTCGGTTTTGTACTTCTGAAGCTCTTCTTCTGCACAAATGAGCCTTATGGACACACACAAACAGAAAAAAAAAATATATTTAGGAATCTAAACTACAACCTGAGAAATAAGTATTTCAAAAAAGAGGAGATTGTCAAAGTTACTTACCTCCATTGCAGGTCGGTTATGTCGTGGAGCAACTCTTTCTCTCTTTCGTGTGCTGCTTCAAGCTGGGATTCAAAAGAAGAACAATCCTTTTGATATCCAATTTTGTGGGAGGAATATGATTCAGTAATTTTTACTTTTTTTTTATGACGGTTACATACCATTGATTTCTCAGTAGGAGCTCCACTAGGTTGGTGTAAGCCTCCTGGTTCACCTGAACGTACGTCTACATCGGCGAAATCAAAGAAATCAAATCCAGTGGCAGTAAAATGTAAAAATCTGAAGGATGAATGGAGACAGAAACTAACCTGTCAGTTCTCTGTAGGAGAGTACTTTCATCATATGCAGAATGTTCTCCTGTTTTTTTGGAGGATGTGAACTATGAAATAATTTTTTTCATCTTTAAAAGATATAAAGAAAGCAAAAGGCATACTCTTTCCAATATATTGGTTTGCAGAACTGGATACACCAGCGGGTAAACGTATGAGCTGGTTAGATTTGGTAAAGCGACATCAGATCCTGAAACAGAGGGAGGTAGAGAAGCAGCAGAATGTTGGCTGAGCACCTACATAACCACAAAAATGTTTTTTTTTACTCTTGAATGATGATAGACATTGATTATTTGTGTATGCAGCTGATAAGGCTGACCTCAATACTATTACCAACCTGCATGCTGTGACTCTTTTGCAAGATTGGAGATGGAACTACCTGATAAAGAGAAAGCGAATATGAATATGAATACAAATAAAAAAACGTGAGAGAACAAACAAATAAACCGTTTTCCCCTCTTAAAACCATGAAAATGGTGATTACCTTGTCGATGTCGAGATTTTCAGAAGTTACTTTAAAACGTCCTCTTTGCTGCACAACTGGCGGCTTTGATTTGTCGTCAGATTCATCTAGGCTCGCTGACATAGATACACCATTTAATTAATTAGAAAGAGCATTGATCCACATGGATGTTTAAATTTGATTCGAATATATACTTACCTGCTGCTTTGGGTGGTTTAACAGCCATCTCCGTTGGTGCTTCATCTCCTCCCACTGTAGGATGTGCCCCATTTTGAAGATGATCTTGGGTTTTATCACTGGGAGTTGACATATTAGCATAAAATTGAATCCCACATACAGAGTACATGTATAGTCAGTGAATATGAACGTTGAAGTCAGTTTTTTTTAGTCTAGAATCAAAGAAAATAGAACCTCAGGTTTTGAAAGACTGAGGCAGGTAACGGTTAAACAATAAGACTTAAAATATGAGCCAAACAAAGGTCTTACAAAAGCAGTTCATGTTAAAGGACTAACCTCTCTCCCTTATTGACACAATTGCCTGCTGGAATCTCTGTTGGCTGATTGGTAGCGACAGATGTGGAATCCATTGATTTCCCATTGCTTGCATGCGTACTTGCAACAGTTGTATTATTTAAAGATAGATCCTCATGATGGGGAGATGAATATACGTAGTTATCATAACTGGGGCTGGCAAGACTTTCATCATCAGATTTATCCCTGGTCAACCAAAATATTGTTTGTTCAGTTTTTTTTTTTTTTTGTCACTAAAATACTTCATTAATGAAAAAGGGGCCCGGCCCAAAAACAAACAAAGTTAGCCCATTAAGGGAGACAATACAGAGTTGCGAAGAGTTGCTTTTGCTAGAGAATCTGAAAGGGAATTTTTTGATCGTGCAATATGAGAAAAGGATAGAGAGGTGAATCCAGATGAGATTGATCGTATATCATTGTTTGTTCAGTTTATACACCTTTACTCAGTTTTAGATAAGTAGACAACAAAATGAAAATTCCAAATAGAGAACAACAGAGCTAAAATTAGGAGATAAACCTTGCGATACTTAGAGTTCGGTGAATCAGGGGTTGGAGATGCTTATTTGCCAGTTGACCAATATCCTCCTGCAGAGATTAAGTAATAAATAACCCTTAAACATCAACAAAATAACAAACTTGGATAGAAAAAGGAAACATTTGGAGAATATCTAGAGATATGTACTCTAGAAAACTGAGAAATATTTCTACAAGACACCCACCTGAGTCTCCGGTTGCATATCATGTGTATCTAGAGCCTGCAACGAAGTTGTACTTTCAGATAAACTGCTCTCCGAGAAGCCACAATCTATGTCCTGGATCTGGTGGAAATAAGAACATCATAATATGAACTTATACCAATGAAGCACGGCTACTTTTTATGGGCTAGAGGAGAGCAAACTTATACCAAGGAAGCTTGGGCTTTCATGTCATCGAGATTGAAATTCCACCCGCTGATACCTCTCTTATATTCATTCTGCATGTTACTATGACAATAGGTTAAAGGCCAAATACTCCGAAAAAGATTTAAACATTGATGGAGAAAGCCAAAACTGGAAAACACAAACCTGGGACAGTTCCTCCTTCTCTCCATCTGCCATTTTCTCTTGTGCAAGCATATCTTCTTCCTTTTTCTGAGCATATACCCATCAGTTATTTCATAAGATGATGATTGATAATATTGAACAACTAAGGGGTGTCTACTTAGTTCTACATATTCAACCTTTATTGCCTGAACACGATTAACAAGATCTGGTAACCCATCCAGAAGTTTTCGAGCAATGTAATCACTTGACCTTGCTTGCTTGAAAAAGGAATGCTTTAACAATTTTTTCGCAGATGGGCGTTTAGAAGGGTCTTTGACTAGACAGCTGGCAATCATCTGCTTGAAAGACTGAAAAAGAGGCAAAATTGAGATGATAATAAGCAAAAAAAAATAAAAAATCTGACCAGGATGTAAAGTATTGACTGAAACCAAAGAGTATACCCTTGAAAACTTCCTGTCTCTTTCGTAATCCAGCCCTGGTGGTGCGTTTTGCAAGGTCATAAGCAGGACCTGAAACCATACTTATTTTAGAATTGAGCCAAATATTTTGGAGCTGGATTCCGTATATGAAAAGGCTATGAACCTTCATTGGTGGATACTTAGAGAAAGGAGCGTGTCCATGTGCAAGCTCTAGCCCAGTTATACCAAACGACCAAATATCAGCCCTGAAGATAGATGTACCAAATAAGAAATACTATATACTCCTCTAGTAAACACAAATGATATATAAACTTCGAACAGGAGGCTAAACATACTTGAAGTCATAGCCATGTAACTGCTCCATGACTTCAGGTGCCATCCTGTGAAAAAACAACATAAGTACTAACTTCAAACTATTGAGGCGGAGAGTAGTTATCACCAGCGTTCACTAACCAGCAAGGCGTTCCAACAAACGTGTTCCTCGTCCGTTGCCTATCACCTGAATCAAAGAGACAAGCAGATACACCAAAGTCACCCAGCTTGATTGCACCACGAGCACCAAGCAGAATATTCCCCGCCTGAAACAAACGATAGTCAAATATGAAGCCAATCCATTTGAGAATGAACAAGAGGACACGTCGTGAATAACTGACTTTGACATCACGATGAATGTGACCATGCTGATGGAGATAGTCTAATCCCTTCAAGGCCTCACGGAGCATAGTGGCGATAATAACTTCCTCAAAGCCATCAGGATAAGCAGCTTTAAGAATGTGAAGGCAAGAGCCACCAGACATGTAAGGCATGACAACCCACAGATTGTGGTCACTAACGAAAGAGCAATGCGATTTCAACACATTGGGATGATCAACGAGCATCATCGTCTGCGCTTCACAAGATATATTGTTCTGCCAACAAATGAAATAATTAGCTTTAGCCAAAACCACAAAGAATACTCAATCGAAGAGAATCAAATCAATCACCAGGTCGCAGTTATCTCGTTCGAAATCGAGAATCTTAATAGCAACGACTTCGTCGAAAGGGATGCACAAGGCGCGATGCACTAGAGCACTGCAGCCTTGGCCGATGACCTCGTAGATGGTGTAGTGCTCTGGCCCTATCGGATACTTCTTCTTCTCCATTGTGTGATCTCTTGCGTCAAAACGATTCTGGAATCACAGATTCACAAAGAGATTGTACGGTCAAAACTCAAACGCAGCTGGCGAAAGTAGCTTAAGAGTAAATTAATCTACCGAATAGATGTATTTAGGGAAACAAATGAGATTCGAAAACGTAATCTCGAAGGAGAATTAAATCGTTACCGGGAAAATCACGGCATTGATTAGTGAGGAGTGAGAGAAAAGGAAAGATATAGATCTCGTGCTGATGATGATGATGAACCTCTTTTTTTTTCTTCGTTGGATTTTCTATCGAAAATTTTCTCGAGAAAAAATATTGAAGCGAGAGAAAGAGAGAGAGTGAGAATCGGATCGCCACTCGAAATGGGAGAGAAAGCTTTTTGTAGGGTTTGGTGGTGAATATTGGAATCCCGCCACTTTAGGTTCTCTTTCTCCCTTCTTCCTTCAAATTTCCTTTTTTGTAAATTCAATATTAAAAAAACAATATTATCCAGCTAAAAAATGACTAACCGTCTAATGTTTCATTTTAATAGCCGGTTAAATCACTGATTTTCTCCTGAACCAAATGAAACCGAGACGGTACTTCTGGATATTTTTCTTTTTGAGCCATCAATTTGTCTAAACCAAACGAAACCGGTTTTTGCCTATGCTACTAGAACTAGACTAGAGAGTAGTAGTATCTTAATGGTTTCAACTTTTAATCTCGGAAAATCCGTGAAATTGTGATAAAATATCTATTGCACTTTTGTGTTTATACCTTCAAGAATTACGTGATCATACTTTGCATCTCTGCTCACATAAATTACCATTTCAACTACCATATGTCAAGTTGGACGTATCTAAAACAATTTTTTTCCTTGTCAATATGTAAATTTACAATGCCATTAACGTAATAAACCGTATATACTGTATCTTTATTCTTTAGCAAGGCCCATAAGTCCATGAATGAATTGATACTCACAACATATAGATAGCGGGGACCATATAAAGAGAAACTCGAAATTTATGATTAGCAACAAAATCGACGAGGATCATAAACTCATAAGCGCGCGAGCAAATATACAGCCCATTAATAGCCCAATAAGACTTCACCACAAGGACCCACCCACTTTACTAATGACATTAATTAGCCTAACTCTAAACAAATCTTACAAGTAGGATTTATCGATTTCTTTGTCGGGATTTAGCAATCAATTTCAGAATGCATTGACATTTTTGAATCACCAGTATACAATATCTATAGACATTATAAATGTAAGTATTGAATAGTGTCATGTAATGTCGGTCGAAAACGTAAAAGCCAGCTAGAATATAACAACCACCCCCACATGTTGAGAGCATTAATACAAGTCCACAAGTGAGTGGAATATAACTCGATTCCATCATAACACAACCTAACACGCTGTCTCCTTTTTCTAATAAATTTCCTTAATTGTCGGTATTTGTAACGGACTATGTTCTTTTGAGCTCTTGACATACCGCGTTTACCGGCCAATCGTCTCTTACTCTAGAGGCCTAACTCGACGAAGGCGAGATCTACAGTTTTGACAACGCCACGGTGACGAAGATAAAGCTTCTGCTATTTGGGAAGCTAAAGGAGGAGTTTTTTTTCTCTTTCCATTGTCGAGGGAGGGAGCTGTAATCAGCTCTTCTTCATCTCCAGATCTCGAATCGGTTTGTAATTTTGATCTGTTTTCGTGATTTATTTACAAAACTTTGAGCTTTCTTCAGATTCAATCATCTATATCGTTTAGTATTGGAGATTTTCGTTATAGATTGATGGACTTAAGATTGGGTAATGAAAATGATTTTGAGTTTTAGCAATGGTAAGAAGAAGCTGTGTTAATGGTTTATGAACTAAGGTTTCACACTTTTAATGGTTGAAATTTTTTTTATTGGTTTTCCATTTGAACTCAAACACATTTGTCATTTCAGGTTGGTGCTTAAGCTAGAAGGATCAGTTTTTTATTGAAGCGATGGTTGTTGATGGGATTGTGTCATCACCACTACGTAGGCCACACGTGCTAAAGAAGCAATGGGAGGACTTGGGTAGCTTCTCTACTGTTTTCCGGAGGCATCGCTTCCTTTTAACCGCTATGATCCTTTTGGCCTTCCTCTGCACCATCTACATCTACTTTGCCGTCACTTTAGGCGCTAGGCACTTGTCGTGTTCGGATATGACCGGGAAAGAGAAGGCAATCTGTCAAATGGGACACGTCCATGCCAGTTTCTCTAAAGGGAGGAAACTGAAATTCTTTTGAAGAGTGTCAGCCAAAGCTGATACGCATTATTATAATGCAAATGTGTCTGTAACAACAATAGCCTAAAGAAATGGCTTGTGTGTTGATCATAAATGTAAACTTTTTGTATTGTATTATTTGATTGTGTCGGAAGATGATTCCACAAAAACATTGTATAAATGAATCTTTGTAATGGAATGTAATGCTGAAAAGATTATCACACAATTAAAACAACATTTTGGTAGATCTTTGCAGTCTTTGTCAGATTCCATCAATCACCATGTTTGGTGAGGAGCCAGTGGTTCAACGTCTAACTTGGGAGATTGATCAAAGAGAGATGCTGGAGCAGTCATCTCCACGCTCCAAGAATCATCTATGTTGATTTCCATTTCCCTTTCTTCTTCTTCCTCTTGAAATGTTACCTCAAGATCTTCAGGTGAAGAAAAGATCCTCTCAAGCTCAATGGAAACCTCTCTCATGTTTGGCCGCTTCTTCCCTTTTAGGCTTAAGCACCTTCTCGCAAGTTTCGCCGCAGCCAACACTTGTTCCTGCTTGCACTCTTCTTTGATCCGAGAATCGACAATATCAAGAACCTTATTCTGTTTCATGGCCTCGTTGAAATGAGCTGCAAGCCCTCTGTTTTCTTCAGACCGCATAACAGAAAACGGCTTTTCTCCGGTTATAAGCTCAACCAAGACAACCCCGAAACTATAAACATCACTTTTATCCGTAAACTGGCTAGTCTGAAAGTACTCTGGATCCAAGTATCCGAAAGTACCTGCAACTAGAGTTGTCAAGTGTGTCTGATCTATGTTTATAGATCTCGAAGTACCAAAATCCGACACTTTGGCTCGATACTTCTCATCCAAAAGTATGTTTGTGGTCTTGATATCTCTGTGATAGACCGGAGTAGATGCAGCCGAGTGCAAGTATGCAAGTGCTCCTGCAATCTCCCCAGCGATCCGCAAACGCACTTCCCAAGTCATTATGTAATCATCAGAATCATCGTGCAGACGCTTGAATAAGTCTCCGTTTGGAATATGCTCATAAACCAAGATGGGAACTTCCGTCTCCAGACAACATCCCATGAGTTTCACGACATTCCTATGGTTAATCTGCGAGAGAACACTGACTTCATTGATGAACTCCTCGACTTTGTCTTCGTCCAAAACTTTGGATCTTTTCACAGCGACGATTCGTCCATCTACCAGCATTCCTTTGTAGACTGTACCTTGACCTCCCTGCCCAAGAACCCTGTTCTTGTTAAAGCTATCTGTCGCCTTCTCAAGCTCTTTCGCGGTGAATATTTTTGATGTCTCCACATTGCCTCCTTCTTGTGTAGTTAACTGTTGCTTCAACAACAAACCTCCATTATGTTTAAATAACTTCCTCTTCCGGATAATCTTTCTTCTCTTCTTGACGAACTTGATCAATCCCCATATCCCAAGAACCAAGAACAACAGCACCAAACCTAGAACAAGACCTGCACAATGACCCACAAAAAAAAAACATAAAGATCACTCTTTGATCTGAACACAAAAACTCAATTGACTCACCTTGTAACACAGGCTTGAACTTCCCTGTTTCCTTTGGCTCACACCTAAACGATCCAGGGACATTCACACAAGTCTGTTCTCCACAGCTGTTTCGTCCTTTTCTTTCCTCACATTCATCAATGTCTTAAACAACAATTACAAACAAAAAAAGAGAGAATCAAATCAACAGATGCGTTACTAAGTCACCACCACTGAAGCCAATGAGATGAAGATCTTACCAACACATCCACCTGGAAGATAAGGATTGCCTCTGTAACCAATATTATTGCAGTAACAGTTACTGTAACCAAACCCAGAGAAGTAACCGTACTCGCAAACACAGCTCGGTGCGCTCGTGTAGATCCCAGTTTCCGTCAAGTTCACACATCCCACTGGATCACTTAACCGAGAATCAAAGAACCATCCAAGCTCTACCACACTAAACCCATCACTATAAATCTCCTCCGCCTCCGTCACATTCGCCGGAGAGTAAGTCTCGTTCGTCAAGAACGCAACTTTACAGTCGTCCCCTCCACCGGAGCTTTCTAGGCCAACGCCGATCACTTGCGGTTTAACCGCCGTGATGACCGCCTGACAGCATCTGTAACCGCCGCAGATCTTGTCTGAACGACTCTTGTTCTTGTTGTTGTTCCCGTCGCAGCTCGATTCGCATCCTATGATCTGAGATTCGATGTTGGTAACCAACGCTCTGGCGTCGCAGCCTACGGAGACGAGACGGTTCGACTCCGTGATGAAAAAGGGGCTTCCTTTGCCGGTGAGGTTCAAAGCAGGAGGCTTTACGGCGGGTTGTTGAGAACAGCCGGAGGAAGTCACCGGAGATTTGATGTGGACGACGCCGTATGAAGTGTCGATGCTGTTTCGGAGAGTGATGGTTACTAGTTCTCTGTTGATCTTAGAAAGGAACGGAGCTAGGAGGTTACCGGAGGTGGTGGTGGTGTTACAGACAACCTTGTACCAGTCGTTGAGGTAACAGTGTTTCTGTCCGATGCCGAACGGGAAAGGAATAGAGATTCCTCCGCAGATTCTATTACAAGAAGTTGAAGAAGAGTTGATGTTTTGAGCTGTTGTTATCAAAGCAGGGCCATTGAAGATGAACAGAGTAAGGAGAGAGAGTGGAATACACAAGAAAAGTCTCTCTCTCTTCATTTTCGTTTTTGGTTTTCAGTTTTCTTTTTTTTCCGTAATGAATTTTGTATGAGAGCTAACAATCATTGAGCCGCTTCGCTGGATGAGAGTTTCATGGAAGCAAGCAAGCTATGCATAATATCTCACACAGGGAACAAATTGTCAAACGGTTACGGTGATGGGTTTAATCTTTATATTTTCTCTACTGATTAATGAATGTGGAAATAAAGTCAACTATGCCCAAAAAAGGAAATAAAGTCAACTACCAAAATACCAAACCAAAACACTGCGTATAAACCATCGCAAAGTTGATTATTTGCCTCGAAAGTTGAGAAACGAGATCCTTTATTACACAACTTGGGGACCTTAATAAAAAGTACATTCAGACTCACTCACACACAAGCATCAAAATAGAACATAAAAGGAAAGTAATGAGACTACGGTGGTGGTAGACGGCGTCTACCGAGTTTGATGAGGAAACAAAGGTTCAGTATCTGACAACGACGATGTAGCGACACTGTTTTGAGAAGCTGGAGCGGTGACAGCCACGTGAGTCCAAGAACTTTCCCCTATGTTAACTTCCACAACTCTTTTGTTTTTGTCTTCTTTGTCTTCGTCAACGTACTCATGCGACTGCATGTCTTCAGACGACCCACGGATTTTCTCTAATTCCATGGACACTTCTCTCATGCTTGGTCGTTTTTTCCTTTTCATGTTCAAACACGTCCTCGCAATATCCGCCGCTGCAGTGACTTGGTTCAGGTTGCAACCATCTCTGATTCGTGCATCGATAATGTCAAAGAGTTTGTCCTCTTTCATTGCAAGAGTGAAATAACTTGACAACGTCCTGTTTTCTTGAGACCGCAAGAAAGAAAACGGCTTTTCTCCGGTGATAAGCTCCACGAGGACCACGCCGAAGCTATAAACATCACTTTTGTCTGTGAACTGGCTAGACTGGAAGTACTCAGGATCCATATAGCCCGCCGTACCCGAAACCACTGTTGTTAAGTGGGTATGATCCACCGTTATCGATCTTGAAGTTCCAAAATCAGACACTTTGGCTCGATACTTCTCATCCAACATTATATTTGTAGACTTGACGTCTCGGTGATAGATTGGAAACGATGCAGACGAGTGCAAGTATGAGAGAGCTCCTGCAACATCTATAGCAATGCGGAGACGCAATTCCCAAGTAGCCATCATATTATCACCGAACTCATCATGAAGATGTTCGAAAAGGTTACCATTAGGAATAAACTCGTATACGAGAACTGGGACATGTGTCTCAAGGCAACATCCCAAGATTTTCACGATGTTCCTGTGGTTGATCTGCGAAAGGATGACAACTTCATTGATGAACTCTTCCAACTTGTCCTCGTCCACCACTTTAGATTTTTTCACTGCTACAATCCTACCATCGACAAGCATTCCTTTGTACACGGTACCTTGACCACCTTGTCCAAGTATTCTGTTAAGGCTAAAGTTCTCTGTTGCCTTTTCCAGCTCCTTTGAAGTAAACACTCTTGTCCTTTCGATGTTGCCTTGCGTTGAAGTTAGTTGTTGTTGCAATAATAAACCTCCATTACGTCTGAAAAACTTCTTCTTTTGGTTTAACCTTCTTTGCTTTCTAATAAATCTGTATGCCAAGTATATTCCAGCAACAAAGATCAATGACCCAAAACTCGAACCAACCCCTGCAAACACACACAAAAGAAAGAAAAGAAACATTGTATATATCGTTTTGGATATATAATAAAATAAATGTGGATCAAAATTTTACATGATTACCTATTGCAATTACTGGCCGTCGTTGATTTTCGTAAACACAATTATAGCCTCCCTGCAAATTGACACAAATTGAGTTTGTACAACGCACGGGATTTCCATTTTCGTCTTTTCCTTCTAGGCATTCATTAATATCTGGTTTAAAATATAATGAAACTGAAATCAAATGATGATCCCATAGCCTTTTTGTTTAGACAGCTTCACATAGGGGTGGGCATTTTACCCGAAATCCGAAGTGGCACCCGAACCCGATCCGAAAAACCCGAACCGAAATCCGAACCGAAGTAGCAAAATATCCGAACGGGTATTGAATTAGGAGAGATTGGATATCCGAACCCGAATGGGTAATATCCGAACCCGAATGGATATCCGAAAATAACCGAACATATGATAATTAACCTTATATTTATAGTTTACATCTTTCATTTTATATAAAATATTTATATTGATACTACACATACTTTAAATTCATATGATATACATACAATTACGTAGAAGATGATTTGTTATTCGCTTAAAATGCATGTCAAACTTTTTATTTCAGCAATTAACAAAAAATTACATCCAAAATTTAAAAACAATAACCAAATTAATGTCTTTTTAGTTTGAAAATGTTATGTCCAAATCTATTAACCATGCAATCTATTAAAAATAAAAAAATAGTTAAGTGAAAAGTTATATATTTAAATACAAGAAATTTTAGAAATGAAAATTTTCATTTTTTTTCTTCAAAATCTAAATATCCGAACCCGATCCGAAATAACCGAAACCGAACTTAAAATACCCGAACCCGACCCGAAGTACAGAAATACCCGAACGGGTTCTACACCTCTATACCGAAATACCCGAAAATCCAAAATACCCGATCCGAACCCGAACGGGTACCCGAACGCCCACCTCTAGCTTCACATATGTTTGCTTTCATCATAGAAGATTAGAATAGAAACATGAAGTTGTAACACAATCACTAACCTTTGCATCCGCCAACAACATATGGGTCGCCTCTGTAACCCTCAGTGCATTCACATATTCCATAGGTTGAAAAGCTAGAATAATTGTCGAATGTACAATTTATTCCATAAGTGATTGCAAATGGGTTTTGTCTTGCTTGTCTGTACTCTTTCTTAGTATGGCATCCCAGAGAGTCGAAAAAAGAAGGATTCGACGTACTGATGAGCCATACCAGCAAAACCGTAGCATGTCCTTTAGAATGAATCCTTTGAGCATCAGAACCATTTGACAAAAGGTAGTCCTCGTCTGTTAAGAAGGCAACTTTGCACCCTCCTGACGTTGTCGTGGTGCTATCTATTCTGACACCAACAATCTGTTGACGTCCACCAGGGATGTTTGCCGCACAGCATCCAATACCGCTGCACCTTTTTTCGTCCGCAGTGCTCCTTTTTCTACAATCCTCGGCGTCGGAGCTATAAGTTGTAATACACTCGTCTAGTGCAAGAAAATCTTGAGTAGGTGTACGGCTTTTTTTGCCGCTTCTAGAATTGCATCCCGCCACGACTGGTTCGACATTTGTTAACGATGCTGTGATGCCACAACCAGCCGCTATCAGTGTATTGCTTTGGTCAAAGTAAAAAGGGGTACCAGTCAAATTCAAAAGTGATTCAAGCTCTTCTTCTCCATCGCTTGAACATCCCTTTGAAGCTATTGAATGTTTTATACTAATTGAATATGGAGTAATCTTCACAACTTCCTTGTCTTTTTTTTTTTTTTTTGAAACTGAAAGAGAGGTATTAATGTGATCACATTTAATTTCGTACCATGAATTGAGATAGCAGCCCTCCCCGATTCCAAATGGGTGCGGGATGTCGATTTCTCCACACCGACTAGGACAAGTTGATCTGGAAACGGGGAGATCTGCAAGATTCAGCAAAAGTAGCAGAGGTAAGAGAATCCAAAGAAAAGAAGTTCTCATGTTTATGCTGCCTGTTCCTTTTTTTTCCTGAGTGTTTACTTGGTAAGACGCATAGACGGGTTTTCTAAGGTATATGCGAGGAGAAAGTTTGCGTTTACTTGGAAACAGCTTGGTCTTCCTTATCTCTTTCTCAATCATGATTATTGCTGGACCCCGTTTTGGGTTTCTATTTTTTTTTATCTGATTAAAAAAAAATTAAAATCGTACCAACTGTGGAACACCACGGTGGAGCCTGCAAACAGTGCACAAAATCCAAGTTCTCAACTCATGCCTTCTGTTACCGATTTTTAAAAAATTAGTGGAGTCCATTACACTTTTTCACCTAAGAAACCTTTTTATATCCTGCAATAATGCTGGCCTAAGGTGTAGATAATTCCAGACATCAACACACTTTTTTTTAATCAACACAAATGTAAAAGTCTCCGGAAAGAATCCAAAAGCATTTCTTCAAAAAAAAAAAAAAAAAAGAAATCCAAAAGTTTGAACACTACGTCTACAGCTTCCTTTAATTTGCATGTATTTGTTATCTTCTTAAGTAGGGATAACGACAATTCCTAATTTTTTTTTATTGTTCTTGTGGTGTTGTTTATTAGCAATAATGAACTTAGAAAAGTCGCAGATTGATCCAAAAAAAAAAAAAGTCGAAGCTTGTCTTAGCCGCCAGTATGCCTTTGATATCTGCGTGTAGCTGCGACTCTTCCGCAGAAAGCCGAGTGGTTGAACAAATATGAACGCTACTTAGATCACTCAAAATGTGATGAATGTGCATGTGTTGCGCTTGTATATATGGCTGCATGCTCGACTCTTTCAAATGAATTACAACATTTAAATTATATAATCCTTTCTGCAAAATTAATTGTTTTAAAGTGACGTACTAACAATTTATTTTTATACTAACAAATTTCCACAAGAAGAATTTTAAATAAAGTTTAAAACAATTCATCATATATAGTATATATTGTTTGTTTGATAAATATATTACTAAATAATCAAAATACAATAACCAAAATAATATTTTCATATTTTTTTGTATAACATTTATTATCATTTTTGGAAAATAATAGTAAATTATAAAAACATATATATATTTACAGTGGTACTTTTTGTTCATCAATGATTTTAAAATATGATACTATTATTAAATAATACTATTAATTTTATTTATATTTCAATTTAATTTATTTAGTTTTATTTTGCCCCCAATAAAACTAGAGAAAACTAAGTCCTTTGCTGGATCATATCATACTAATAAAGTACAGTCTTATAATGTAATGATTTGCATCATGACTTTATAATGTAATGTAATGATTTGATTTGCATCATGACTTTATAATGTAATGATTTGCATCATGTTAACATTATTAAATAATGTAATGATTTGCATCATGACTTTATAAACTCATATTGAAACTAATAAAGTTTTTTTTTTTTTTTGAAACACTATTGAAACTAATAAAGTAAAGTCTTATAAATAAATAAAACTAAGTCTTTCGCTTATTCTGCAAGTAAGCAAAGTACGTCACTCCTTTCATTTTTTGTATTTGACGGAGAGACTTCGTCTTGTATAAATAATTTAGGTAATGTGTTTATTTCATTACGGACAGTCACGAAGGAGATAGAGAGAGATAGAAGCTATGGTGGAAGAGCACTTCGACGTTCTGACCAATTCCGGAGAGAAGACCGGTGTGTCCAAACCCAGGCAAGTCTGCTTTTCCCTTTCTTTTTAGATAAAAAAAATACATAAATATATTTGTACTAGAAGTGATTTGGACCATTGCTAACGTTTACGTCTTTCCTTGGTAACAGTCTACGTCTTCTTTATGTTTTTTGTTTGGTTTGATGCTTCGTTGACCTGTTATCTAAAATCAAATTGTCTTTTTTGTCACACCGTGTCCTTCTTCATTATAGGTCAAAGGTTCACCAAGATGGAGATTACCATCGTGCAGTTAATGTCTGGATCTTTGTGGAGAGCACTCAAGAACTGGTTCTCCAACGCCGCTCTGATGATAAAGATTCTTGGCCTGGTCGATGGGACATCTCAAGTGCTGGTCATATCTCAGCTGGTGATCCATCCCTTATATCGGCACAGTAAGATAAATCTGATTCTTCATTGCCTTTATTTGAGGCCATTTTACTAAAGTTGTTGCCTAATTTTTTGTGTAGGCGAGAGCTGGAGGAAGAGCTAGGCATAAAACTCCCAAAGGATGCATTTGAAAAGTTATTCGTCTTTCTTCAAGAATGGTTTGTTTTTAAATTCAACTTTCTTATCTTATATGATGCTATGTTCTCTCTCTCTCTCTCTCTCTCTTTATATCTTTTGTCTCAGGTAGATATTCTTATGCTGTTTTTTTTTTGTGTGTGCTTTTACAGTGTCCTAAACGATGGAAAATTCATAAACAATGAGTTCAATGATGTGTATCTTGTTACAATTCTGCATCCAATCCCATTAGAAGCCTTCACTCTTCAAGTGAGATTTTTTTTCCTTTACAAGGTTTTAAGTTTTAGTGCTAATTAGGATTTTCAAGCTGCCTCACCATTTCGTTTTTTTTTCTTATATAAATTAGAAAGAGGAAGTCTCTGCTGTAAAATACATACATTATGAAGAATACAGAAACCTTCTGTCCAAGAAAGATCCTGCATATGTGCCTTATGATCTAAATGGATATGGAAAACTATTTCACATAATCAGACAGAGGTACACATAAACTCTTATTAGTCTTTCCTGAGTAATTTATTTTTTCGTTTCTGGTCATCTCTAATATATTCCATGATGTGTATTAACACCATCAAATGAGAAATTTGTGTGACATATCCATTTCTAAGCTAAAGGTTTAATATAGAAAGTTCTTATCTCACAAAATATTGTTTCTTCTTGCTGTAGGTGTCAAGTGAACACTGAGGCTCGTAGTTTATCTTTGCAGAAGCAACTTCAGAGATATTCTCCTGTCACCCTCGAAGCAAATGTATAAACTTGTCACATATATTACTATGATTTTTCTTGTTTCAAGTGTACCACAAAACTCATCTTTTCTTGACTATGCAGCTGACTGAACTCTCTGAGGCAGATCAGAAAGCGCTGGGTCTAATCTTGAAGGCTGCAAAAGTTATTGACGATATTTTCTATGAGCAGGTTTTGTTGATTTGTAGTTTGAACTTTCTGTTCTGTTTGTGAACATGAGATCTCATGGCTGAACTTAAAACTAAACTAGATAAGTTGTCTGTTATCCTAAACAGCTCTGGCACAGCAATCCAGCTCTAAGAGATTGGCTGAAGGAGCATGCAAATGCATCAGAACTGGACACATTAAAATGGAAATACTTCCTGATCAACAAAAGTCCATGGTGAGTCTCATTGAAATGGCTTTGTTACAACAAGGTGTCTGTTATTACAAGTTGCAAAAGATGTTGTTGTCATGAACATAATTCATTTAACATATTGTAATTGATGTGTTTACCTCATGACAATTAGGAGAGATCAGTACAAGAGATTGATGTTTAGTTTCACATAAAATTGTAGGTCGTCTTTGGATGAAAATGAACCATACTTGAGTACGGCTGATTCAGCTGCAAAGTTTCTTCCTGAAGCAACGAAACCTATTGATGGCTGGAAGGGTATTGAATATAGAGCAGCCTTTCCTTTGACTAAACCACCTGGTGGCAATTTCTATCCTCCGGATATGGATAAAATGGTACACACTATCACAATGTTTGATTTTTGTTTTCCATTTTTTTGTAACACATGGTAAGAAATGTGTTTTGAAAATCTTATAGGAGTTCACCTCATGGCTCAGTAGTCTCACGGAAGAGCAAAAGCGTGCTGCAACAGGATTTTTCAGTGTTATAAAAAGACGAAGTGAAGCTAACTTAGATGCTTCTCTATCTGACCATCTCTCTGACTCTAACTCCGATCTGTATAGTAGTCCCTATTCAGAGATATACCAACCTTTTCTCACAAAAGCTTCTGAACTTTTGCACAAAGCTGGAGACTTGGTCACTTCACAAAGGTAAAATGACATACAGTTTCTTGTCTTTACCATAATAAAAGATATTTTCCCATTCGGTTGGCTTTGTGTATTGAAGTAGTTTATAATGTTTTTCCATTAGTTTGAAGAAGCTGCTGCACAGTAAAGCTGAAGCCTTCCTTTCAAATGACTACTATGAGTCAGACATTGCATGGATGGACTTGGTACCTCTTCTTTGCCCATTCATGTTCATAGATAAAGTAGTGTTTAATAAGTCCGAAGAGGATTGTTCTCTAGCTATTTTATTATCAAGTCTGCAATTTGTTGGAGATTGATATTCACACCTCTATCAACTTCTGTAGGATTCAAAGTTGGATATTACCATTGGTCCATATGAGACATACGAAGATGAAATGTTTGGTTACAAGGTAAGAATCTCCATAAAAATTTCCCTTTGCAGTGATCTATGCCCTTGTACATTAATTTTCTTGACAATCAACTTCTTTAACCATCTGTATTTTATTCTTTGCATGATATCTCTCTCTAATATTATTTATTTTCATCACAGGCTTCATTTGAGGCCTTCATCGGCATCCGAGATGATAAAGCCACAGCTGATCTGAAACTCTTTGGTGACAATCTAAAGGTACATTCCTCTTTTTTCAGCTTCGATCAAATAATGCTCCATTTGCTTACATTTTCCATTTTCTCTGAGTTCAATGTTTCATTTTCACTTTCTGATAGCTATTGGAAGACAATCTCCCGCTTGACAGTGTATACAAGTCAAAAGATGTGTCTGCTGCTCCTATTCGGGTCATCCAGTTAATTTACAATTCCGGAGTAAGTATCCGAACATGATCCAAGAGAGGAGAGAAAAAGTAGCCTTGTCTTGTCTTTTATTTGACTTGTTCCTTGATTGTGACAGGATGTGAACGGTCCTCAGACTGTTGCCTTCAATTTACCCAATGATGAGAAAATCGTCAAAGAAAGAGGAACATCAATGGTTATGCTCAAAAACGTTCAAGAAGCAAAGTAATGTTCCCTTTTCTTCCTCCATGTTTTCATCTACAAACGCATTACTCTTTATTAAGCCTTTTTTGTTTTTCCAGGTTTGAACATATTCTAAAGCCTATAGCTGAAATCATCATCAGCAAGGAACAACGAGGATTTGTTGATTTCGATTCTTTCTTTACTCACACCATTTGCCATGAGTGTTGTCATGGTATTGGTCCGCATAGCATAACACTCCCTGATGGTCGAACCTCTTCAGTGAGAAAGGTTTTACTTCTTTTCTTAAAGAATCTTATGTACTAACCACAAAACAACTTGTACTTTAACAATTTCTGTGTCCCTTGTCTTTTCATTTGATTCAAATTAAAGGAACTACAAGATGTTTATTCTGCTGTGGAAGAAGCAAAGGCAGATATAGTTGGTCTTTGGGCACTAAAGTTTCTCATCACCAAGGTCTCTAATCATCTTTTACTAGTTAACGTAACTTGTCACTAAAGTTAAATTGTCTTTATCTTAGAGTCAAACTCTCTAGTATTCGTTGTCTACTCAACTGAATCACTGTTTCATGTTCTGTTTGTGTATGTGAAATCGATAGGGTCTGCTTTCCAAGAGTATGGAGGAGAGTATGTATGTATCTTTCCTAGCTGGATGCTTTCGATCCATCCGGTTTGGTCTCACAGAAGCTCATGGGTAATGCAATGGTATAAATAAATAATCTCTGCCTTGTACACTCCATCATAACTATCTCCTCTGGCTTCAGGAAAGGGCAAGCGTTGCAGTTCAACTGGTTATATGAGAAAGGAGCCTTTGTTTTCCACAAGGATTCTACATTCTCAGTTGATTTCACTAAGGTAACACCCATCTAAGTTCTTGTTGTCTTCCATGAGAACTCTCTGATTCTTTATATTCAAAATCTTAAGTTCTTCCGCATTTATAGATAGAAGATGCAGTTGAGAGTTTGAGCCGTGAGATACTCACAATCCAAGGAAGAGGTGACAAAAACGCAGCCACATTGCTTCTAAATAAGTACTGCACCATCACAGGGCCATTGAAAACCGCTCTGGAGAAGCTTGAGAGCGTTAAGGTAAAACAGTCTCTTAACAAGATAATAGTATTAATACATACAATCTGAGATTTGCTAATTCCACATGATGATTCACATATAAATAATCTGTGTGTTTTAGGTACCAGTGGATATATCTCCGACATTTCCATTAGCAAAAACGTTGTTGAACTAAGATCTTGTCTCATGCAATGTTTCAGTTTCAGTTTGTGTCTGTATTTGAAAGAATTATCTGACTGGTGTTGTGTTTTTATAATAAAGTTGGGTAACTTTACCGCCAAGAAATTATTTTTTGATGCATAATAACATAGTAACATACTATCAAGACCAATAATCAAACTCGTTACATAAACCAGGACTTATGAAAGAATTAAAACCACCGAAGATAACGTCTTCCTCCGTCGCCAACTTGCCGGAATCCTGACACTCGAAATACGTCTGGATGTCGTCGGGAAAGCTCCGGCGAGATTGAATAGCTTCTGGCGGCGTAGACGGTTCGGTGATAACCTCTGTTTTCGTAAAATTGTTATCATCCGACGAAGTTTGATCGTTTGGTGATTCTGGACTTGCGGCGGCGTTGGGTTTCTTTGTTGCCGGTAAGTCTAGATAACGGCTGACGTCGAAGTTGGTAACGGCGTTAAGTCCACGGTACTCTATTGCCGCTATGTCGTATGCTCTGGCGGCTTCTTCTTGCGTAGCTGCACGTGACCAGGGTTTAAAATGAACAAATCAAAACATTTGCGTATAGAGCGTAATTTGACATAACTTCTATCCCACTGATATAAATCACTTTTTATTAGTATTAAACTTTCCCGATATGCTAAGTATCTATCATGCATTTGCCTAATATAGTAATATATGCATGTTCTGTGACTGACTGCGATCCATAAGAGACTAAACATTTTCTTTTTATTTATTTATTTATTCGACCTCTACAACATTGAATAAAATAATTCAGAAATAATTGACATATTTTACTAGATTTTTTAAAAAATGTTACTAGATTTTTATTTATAAATATTATTGTTGAGGTTTTGATATATAACAACCCAAACAAAAAATGGACCTGCTCCAAGTGAATAAATTTGCCAATAAAGTTAGATGAGCAACTTGAAAAGTTAAAAAACAAAATAATAAATAGCTTGAGTAAGTAGATAGATGGGTTTGGTGATCTAGTTCCCAACCAACAAGATTTGATCTCTCTTAAAGGTTCATAGACAGTGAACCCGTATATCAAGCAAGTGCCCTCCCCCAACATACGTGTTTTTATACCTTAGATTTTCTTTGGATCAGATCTTTATCTTTCTATGAGATCTACCATGTGCTTGACTTAAATTTTTCTTGGAACTATTGACAAGAAAAAATGTCTCGGAGTTGTTTGTTTGACCACATGCATATGCATATCGTGACCTTCGTTCTTTCTATATCAGTTTTAATTCTATCAAATCTAGTTTCTCTGTATATATATATATATGAAAAATTATGTCATGGTCTAAGTACTTGTGTAGTAGTAGCCCACCTAAAGGATAACCAATACTAATCCCAAATTTTAGGACTTGAATCTGCTAAGATGAGTATTATAACTAAACCATGAATTTACAATTTTCATAAAATATTACTAGAAAAAGGAACATATAGTAAAGGATAAATGGGATTACATACCGTATGTTCCAAGGTATAAATATTTATTACCAAACACCCTTCCGATCCGAGCTTCCCATCTCCCATTATGGTGATGCCTGCAAGATTCATGCTTCAACAACTTTTGTATATACTATAATAATCTTTTGAAACTTATTTAACCGGCCATTATTCTTTTAATATTGGAGTAGTTAATCTAATATGACTATTTGATTATTTTATATTGAGCTTCTATTTACCTTGCAACGCCTCTGTATTTTGAAACACCACGAGAAAACCCACTACTTTTCCTACACCCAAATGATGATAGCAATTTAGTTATAAACCTATGTTTAATCAGTTTGACACAGTTGAGTGATTTTTACCTTCTCAAAGATCCTATGTACTCTTCCTTGGAGTGGGATTCCATTTCTTTGACGTCTTCTTCATAAGTAGACAACTAAAAATTTCACCAAAACATTCCAACTAATTTAAAATAACTAATGATAACATTTCAATGAATAAATAATTTAACATTAAGCCCTTTCTCAAAAAAAAAATAATAATAATTTAGTATTGCATTACAAGTACATGCATGTTTCTTCTTTTTTTCTGAACAACATACATGCATGTTTCTTGAGTTCTAAAAACTAGCAGGCGAGACATAAGTGACTTTTATTTTTAACTCCTAATTAGAATTTTGTTTTAAGAAAGTTAAAATGGGATTAGGAGAAAAATTACAGGGAAGTTCAAGAGTGTGTCTCTTCCCCAATACTTCAATGCCGCTAAGTCATAGGCACGTGCTGCTGCTTCTTCTTCGTCATATGCTCCTATCCATAAAACCATATTTCTTAATACGAGTATACAATAAGGTTCTTCTAAATAATTTTTCTATAATATATAAGGACAAATACGGATAGCGTTGGACCCAGAAAGAACAGCTAATAATTCATTCTTTAATTGATAACTACATCACACATGTATATGGAGACTTTTTTCATCACGTTGTCGACGAGTAATTAAAAAGAAAAAGTGATGGAAAAAAGAAGAAAAAATCTCACCTAGATAAACTGTACTTGATGAGTCAGCATTCATCATCCATTGCACATCACCATCATCAAAATACCCCAAAATTAGAAAAAGAAACAAAAAACAAAAATAAAATAAAATCAAGAATTGTGAATGAAGGACGAAGTCTGTTTCCGACATCATAGGAATCAAATCTAAGACCGTGAAACTAACTCTCCGTTAAGACATACGTATAATGATGTGTATGTGTGTAAGTATCGATACAAACCTTGACGTCCTTTCTTGGTCTGCGTCTCGTTCCAGCTGTTCTTATCCCACAAATGCGCTTCGTATCTCCCTGTCCATCTATGCCTACTCAATAGGAAATTTTGAAAATTATCAAATAAAGAAAATTACCAACAACAAAAGGGAAGATGTAGAACAACGTCGTCGTTTGAGGTTTATAGAACCTTGTCACGCCTCTGTGGGAGGAGCTGCGTTGCGGAGGAGCGTTTTGAGGCGGCGACTTCCGTTTGCGTTTGCATTTAAAGACCACGGGCGAGGCAGACGCAGTGGCTGTTTTATCGATAGTTTGGTCCTCAATGATCTTCTTGTTCCGTTGAGAGAGTTTTGCCATTACCGGTGAAAGAGAGGAATGAAAGAGCAGAGACAATTGTGTTAATGAGAAAGAAAGATAGTTGGAATGGTTGAGTATTTATATAAAGATTTCGTTTCTTTTTTAAAAATCAGCAATAATGCATAATTGATTTATATATGCTACCATTTTTATCATATTTTCTTAACTAAACTGATTATTAAACACCATAAAGAAATTCTCAAAATATAAATGAAATATTTCTTTAAGTTGATTATGACTTGCAAAAAAATATAACGCTTTGTCTTGTCATTATAATTAAGGTTTAACACGTGGAAGGATGTACTTAGCTAAAGGAAAGATTGGAGATTAGTAGGCAAGCAAAATTGGTTGCCTCAATATTTATCTCTTCCTGGTTGATCTACTTCTTGGTCGGCCCATGAGAGATGTGATGCCAATGAGCAAGAAACTTTGTTATATTTTTCATAAAATTTTAGAATATTTATTCAATTAAATATTTTTATATATTTACTTGTCATTCTTTAACACAAATATAGTCATGTATATTCTTGTCATTAGTAAAAATAAATGTAACACTTTTGAGAATAACATCTCATGCAAAAACACACACAAATATATTATAGAATTTTATCATGGGACAAAACTATTGTACTTAGAATATGAATGATTTTTTTTTTGAATATAGAACATGAATGATCGTATATAATAAATTTCATAACTCCCAAACTATTATCTGTTTTCTTAATATTTAGTATGGACAAAAGTCACATTTTGTTAAATTTAATGTGACTACTACCTGCCCCCAAATCTTGTTGCATGTGGAAGGAATTGTCAACCGTTATGGTAAAGTTTTGTCAATTAGAGAGTACAATTTTACCAACTATTCAGCCTCTGAATTAATTTGGTAGTGACAGGTAAAAAACTATCTGTGTGATTGAATATTTTGTTCATTCATATCTGAAAATAAATATTTTATCTCGCATAGTTTGGATTTGCCTAAATAAACTTTACCGATTATATTTTAGGGAATTTGCACTACATAACCTAAAAAAGTATTTTAATTAGGTATATGGAAATCCACTGTACATTTTTTTGTAAATCCCAAATACATCCCTATAAAATGGAAGGCAGCTAAATAATAAAGGCCAATAATAAATAATCTTTAGGTTTTTCCATAAAATATCCTTAGACATCTAAATCATCTCCTTCTTCCTGAATATCAAGAGCCTGCAATTTCAATAATTAGATGTCGACAGATTCCATCCTTGTGGTAAGACTTCCTCATCACTGTCGTGATACCATAAGTCTCATGCACCTCTGCCTCCACTGCCATCATCGTTGTGTTTCCGTTTACCTCCCTCCGTCTTCACCGTTGCGGTTGTCGTGTTCCCATAAAACGAACATGAAATCCAAATTCTGACTGGTTTTACTTGTCAGGTTCTCATCTATAAAGTTTATAGCTTTTTTGTTGGAAGATTGAAACTTTTCCTTGGATCCTTGTGTTTTATGCTGAATTTTAGTGATGATACTTGTTTCTTTTGGTTGAAATCTGATAATAGTATTATTATACATGGTAAATTTCGTACCATGATACCGGATTCAACACACATATATTAGGCCCGTAGTAAAAAAAATTGAGTTATTTCCCTTTACAAAATATCAACACAATCTATCCGTTGATTTGGTTTCTAACATTTCTTTTACCTCAAAAATTATGTAAATTTGATTTACAGAGAGAATAGCTCTTCGGCTCAAACGTACGGGATAGAAAAGTCACTACAGCCTCAACAAATAACCATATTCGCAAATACTTTTGAAATCTGCATGATTATCTAATTACTGTCTACTTTTTGTATATTCACCTAAATGAGCCTATATTTTATTTACCATTAGAGCATGGCTCATTGCATTTGCGCTATGAACTTGGCTGACCAAACTTCAAAGTCATACGTAACAGTCAACTAACGGAAGGATACTCAACGCCGTCAACGGACGGTTCTCACTTCTCAGGGAGGGAAGACAAAGTACGATTCCGATCGTTGAACTCCCAAAGCTTCTATATAACAACACTGGTCCATCTACTCAGATCGCCAGCTCGTATCAATGGCGAACCGATCAGAGGAAACAGAGCACGACGCCGTTTCGAGGCGAAGTAACCAAGGAGGAATGATCTTAGATCTAATGTTGAAAAGACCTATACGGTGGCTAAGAATGCTCGTCGAAGAGCTTCACTGGAGCTTCTTCTTCGGCGTGATCGTCGTCTACGGCGTAAGCCAAGGGCTGGGCAAAGGTCTCAGCAAAGTCAGCACGCAGTACTACTTCAAAGACGAGCAGATGATACAGCCTTCTGAAGCTCAGGTCTACGTTGGTTTGATTCAGGTTCCTTGGATCATTAAACCGGTTTGGGGTCTGTTGACCGATGTTGTACCGGTTCTTGGTTACAGGAGACGACCTTATTTCATATTCGCTGGTAAGATGTCACTGACTAAGCTCAAAAGTTAGTTTCTTTGGTTACTAATAAAGGAAAGGTTACATCTTTGTTTGAAAGGTGTTCTTAGCTTAAAGGTTGTTTCTTTGGTTACTAATAAAGGAAAGTGTCATCTTTTTTTTACTTGGTAGGTGTTCTTAGTATGGTGTCTATGATGGTGTTATCTCTGCACAAGAATCTGCAGCTTGGACTGGCGTTGTCCTGTCTTGTGGCGGGAAGTGCTGGAGTTGCTATAGCTGATGTGACTATTGATGCTTGTGTAACACAGCTTAGTATAAGCCATCCTACGCTTGCTGCAGATATGCAGAGTCTGTGTGGTATGAGTTCGTCTATTGGATCCTTGGTTGGTTTCTCCCTTAGTGGCGTTTTGGTTCACTTGTTTGGGTCCAAGGTAGGCTCTTGAAAGCTCTCTTTTAAGAATCTCAATTTTTTTAAGTGTTGTTCACCCATTTCGTTCTGTTCCTTGGCAGGGTGTGTATGGTTTACTCGGTATGACTGCAGGATTGATTGTTGTGGTTGGGTTGATTTTGAAAGAATCTCCTTCTCGTAGTCCAGGTGGCAAGCATGTACGTTTTTTTTGCTATCCTTATAGACCAAAGGTGTGGTTGCTTCATGTTTGTTTACTTAAATAGACTAACTTTGTGTTCAGGTGAATGAGAAGTTTATAGATGCCGGAAGTGCAATATGGAAAACCTTTCAGTATGGGGAGGTGTGGCGCCCATGCTTGTTCATGTTGTTGTCAGCTGCAGTGAGCTTGCACATTCATGAAGGCATGTTCTATTGGTACACTGATTCAAAGGATGGGCCTTCCTTCTCTAAGGTGCTTTGACTTTGTTCATGGAGCTCTCATCTCTTAGTTAATGTCTGTGCCTTAATGTTGTTATTTTGTTTTCCTTAGGAAGCAGTTGGATCCATTATGTCTTTCGGTGCAATCGGCTCACTCGTGGGGATACTTCTTTATCAGAACTTTCTGAAGAACTTCCCTTTCAGGAATGTAGTTTTCTGGGCACTTTCCCTATCTGTCCTGTCAGGGTTTCTGGACTTGATCCTGGTGCTGCGGATAAATCTGAAGCTAGGTGTTCCTGATTACTTCTTCATTGTGGTAGATGAGTTTGTTTCTCACATGATCAGTAGAATCAAGTGGCTACCCTTACTTGTCCTTAGCTCCAAGCTCTGCCCTGCTGGTATGGAAGGCACATTCTTTGCTCTGCTCATGTCTATTGAACATGTAGGACACCTGTTGTCCTCATGGGGTGGAGGAGTATTGCTACACGCCTTGAAAGTGACACGTACTCAGTTTGATAATCTCTGGTTGGTTATTGTGATCAGGAGTTTATTGAGGGTAGTTCCAATTGGTTTGGTCTTTTTGATACCAAACGTTGATCCCAGCTCAACTATTCTTCCGGCTGATATGTTAATGCACAGAAGAAGTGAAGATGTGGTAGAAACTGACAAGATAGAGATGACTGCTCTCTTAAGTAATGAAGCTTGATCCAGATTCAAAGACAAACCTACCAAGTGGATTCTCTTAGATGTATTTGTTTGTTCATTGTATGTTCATCTGTTTTAGATAATTTTTCTTATAAGAGCATTGTTTCTTACAGTTGCTATACCAATACAGACACACATATATATATGACTGACTAGTTGAAGAATTCAAACTGGCTTTGCCAAAAGAGATGATTGGCTTTCATGATATGAAGGGAGCACACAGTCATCAGATACTGCAGTTTTCTCCTGCAATGCCAAGCTTCTCTTGTTTGGTATCATATATTACTCTCTGGTTTTTCTGCTGGTAGTTTCCGATGATACCGACTTCATTTTCATATGACAGACTTGCAAAGGCCAAGCAGACTAGAGATGCGTCAGGATTGACATAGTAGAACACACCAGTGACATCCACTTCAAGCACAGCGTCACCTTGGAAGATCATTTTGATAGTGGGAATGCTTACATCTTCATAGCTTGTGAGGTTAAAGCAAGTGTCTAAGATTGAATAGCCAGGAGCTGAAGAAAACCCAGTAAACTGTTTCAGAAACTCTGTCTTCACAGCTTTGTAAATAGAAGGTGGTAGTCTAGTGATAACCGTTCCTGAATCAATTATAATCCCTCTACCAAAGCTTGGAGATTCAAGCTCCACACCACCAATGGTGGCACCGGTGAGGTTCAGAATGTAAAAGGAACGAAGCTGAGGGTTTTGTACTAAAGGAGTGTAGGAGACTGAAGTTGAGTTCTTGTAGTCACCGAAAGACAATGAGCCAGAAGCTCCATCTTCTAGAGAAGGTAAGCAGTATGAGAAAACTCCGTTGAAAGTTTTCATGGTTTGATAGACTAAAGAAACTGAGCTTCTTCCTAAACCCATTAGACCAGAAGCTCCTCCAAACAGACCTTTGTTGCTTCTGCCACAACCAAAGACAAAGTTTTCCACTTTCGTGTCGCCTAACTGGATACTCTCGCTTCCCAAGTCTCCTCGAGTGTATGATCCATCCCCATAGCTGACTACATAGTCACAAGTTGTCTTTTCAACACCATTGCTGCCTCCACAACGGTCCAGGTTACTGGTAGCTGCTACAAGGTCTTGACAAGTGGATGAGTTGCAGAGAACTGTCTTGTAGGAAGATGAGACTGATGGGTCATACAAAGGACCTTGTTGGTTGTAACATGACTTGCAAGGCTGGCATTGGACCCAAGTCAAGTCACTCCCAGTGTCAACTATCAAAGTCATGTTTTTACCTCCTAGTTCAACTGTGATGATGTAGTTCAGTGTCTCAAGTTTCACCCCTGAGGTTAGTGGAAGCTGAGTTTCTGAAATGGAGTCTGTTGTGGTTGAGCTCATGGATTTGATTCTGAGTTGAAGTGATTGGACTCGAAGGTTGTCAAGAGTTAAGGCTCTTCTCAGTTTCTTACCCCAATCTATAGTCTTTCCTGAGCAAAGACCCCTATGTTTCATCCCCAGTGTAGTGGATGATGATTCTCTTCCTTTTGCTAAGTTCTCAATACAAAACCATCAGTTTCTTCTATAAATACTAACGTAAAGAGAGTAAAGAGAGTAAAGAGTCAACAAGAGGATATAGAAACAGAGTTTCAGGAGGCAACAGAAGCAAAAGAAACAAACAGTTATGTTAGATGAGTTGGAGGAAAGAATCTCAAGATTCCATAAATACTTTGTAAAAGCTTTAGAAAAACAGCTATAGCATATAGTATTAGTTACAAAAGGGAGCTACAAAAGTAATGACTTTAGTTAAATGTTTTAAACAAAGTTTTAGGCTTTTGCTAAGCTAAACCCATAAATCACGCCATTAATAATATTAAACTTAAAGCAAAGAAACAGTGTATATCTATATATCTTTCTCTATGGTTGGTGAACGTTCGAGACGGAAACAAAAAAAAAACTCACCAAGATTGTGAGAGAGACATGAACTGGAAGGTTCGTTTGATTTGGTGAGAGACCAAATGTTGTTGTGTACACTGAGAATCTTTTTCTCTTGGACGCCATGAACAACTACAGCAGACAACGTAAGAAGATAAAGAAGAAGAAGAAGGAAAGGAGAAAGTGAGAGATTCAATGGCAGAAAAGTTGCTTTCTTCGACATTTCGTAAAGGAGGATTCTCTCTTTGCAGAGAGAAAATAAGAGGAGAGAGAGAGGAGCAGGAACAGAGAGATTCTTGGGAAGTTTGGAGGTAGTGAAGAGAACAAAAGAGGGAGGGCTGGCGAGAAGTGGCAAAGGACCAAAAATAAAAAGAGAGTTAGGACCCCACTTTGTGCATGAGAAAATTATTGGGGATTCACGTGAATTACTGCTATTTTATTACCTAACTATCACCAATTTTTTTTTACAGTGTATGGGTGGTGGTGCTACTTTTGTTAGCTCCTACAATGTTGGCCGCTAGCTAGTGCAAGCTGAGGATTTTCATATTCTCAATGTTTTGACCTTAATGTTAATAATAACTTATCCACCAACCATCCATATTCTTATATACAGAATGTGAGGCTATGACACCCTCAGTCGATCCAAGATTATTATGTGTGTTTCGACCAGCTTTTATTTACTCCCTATAGTAAATCAATTCTTTAAATTGTTTACCTAAATAATCTTATTTTATACTCCATTTCAAAAAAATACAAAAACCTTAGTTAAAGGTGTTAAGTGTAGGTCTACTGATTCCCAGGTCGTCACACCCTTTGTTCGCGCTAGTAAGTCGGTCATGGTAGAACATTGTTTTTTTTTGTAAACTTGGTAAAACATTGTTTTCATAATGAAAACTATACTATAAACACTAATTAAGGTCATTGCCAACTGATATGACAATGAATGCATGCGTTGTTTTCATCGTAACATACGCTTCTGATTGGTACTAAACAAATTTAAAAAAACAGAAGAAAAGACCACTCAACCTCACTGCGAAAGGGAATCTAATTGTAGTGATAGTAACTATTGACGGAGCCTGGAGGCTGAATAGCTATGTAATGACAATAATATGAAGAAAGCGTGTGTGTATTCATTCATTAGGAGAACTATATATACAAGGGAAACTTAGTAGATAACTACGAACAACTCCTAATCATTATCCTAATATTAACATGTCATTATCTCTATACCCCCCCTCAAGTTGGAGGAGAAATGTCTTGAATCCCCAGCTTGAACAACAAGTACTGAAATGTAGAGGGAAGTAACGCCTTGGTTAGAAGATCAGCTGGTTGCTCTGTAGTCTTAATATGTTCAGTGGTGATGAGCTTCTCCTGTACAGCATCTCTTACTTGATGACAGTCACCTTCAATGTGTTTTGTACGCTCATGGAAGACAGGATTTGCTGCAATGTAGATGGCTGATTTACTATCACAAAAGAGCTTCATAGGCTGACGATGTGTGACACCAAACGCATGAAGCAACTGCTTGATCCATTTGAGTTCGCGCAGAGCATATGCCATGGAGCGATACTCTGCCTCAGCAGAAGAGACGGAGACTATGTTTTGTTTCTTAGTCTTCCAGGAGATAGGAGAGTTTCCAAGTAATATGACGTAAGCACTTAGAGAGCGCCGAGTTAGCGGACATGCTTGCCAATCAGAGTCGCAAAACGCGTTAACTTGAAGAGAAGAATCGGCGCGTAGGAGGATTCCTTGAGACGGAGTGCCTTTGAGGTAGCGAACCACACGCAGAGCAGCATCAAAATGGCCTTGTCGAGGAGCTTTCATAAACTGAGTAAGAATGTGTGACAACCCATCCTCTCACTAGGAACCTAGGTTCACAGCGCTGCAGCGCACCGACCCCAACCCCTCAATTATGAGTTCTCTCTGACTCCATAATTAGGTTGTTGGTGAGACTCGAACCCAGGTCCTCACCCTTTAACAACACTCCTCCAGGATGAGTTGTCACCAATTGATCTGTACTGCGTAGCTTAATTCTGGACGAGTAAAAGTGAGATAAATAATCCGCCCAACCAGTCTTCGATACGCTTCAGGTGACGGTAGTGGAGGGCCATCCACGAGAGCCAGTTTATGGTTCGGTTCAATAGGGACAGATGAAGGCTTTGAACCAAGCAATCCCATTTCTGTGATGATGTCGAGAGCATATTTGCGTTGTGACAGAAAGATTCCTTCTTTGCTGCGAGCCACCTCAACGCCCAAGAAATATTTCAGTTTACCAAGATCCTTCATGTGAAAGCATTTTCCAAGGTAATTTTTGAATTTCTGAAGAGTAGAAAGGTCGTTACTGGCGATGATAAAGTCGTCGACGTAAACAAGAATGTGAAGATGAGTAGAACCACGAATGTAAGCAAAGTGAGAGTAGTCGGCTCGACTTTGAACAAAGCCGTAAGACTTGAGAGCAGTAGTGAGTTTCGAGAACCAGCAACGAGGAGCTTGCTTGAGACCGTATATTGATTTTCTGAGTCGAGCCACTTTAGTCGGATCAGGATCTTCAAAGCCTTGTGGAAGTTTCATATAGACCTCCTCTTCCAAGTCTCCATGTAGAAATGCATTATGTACGTCCATCTGGTGTACCTCCCATTGTTTAATAGCAGCAATCTGAAGTAGAAGACGAACAGAAGTAGGCTTAGTAACAGGAGCAAACGTGTCTTTGTAGTCGATGCCCTGTTTTTGACGATTGCCACAAGCAACCAGGCGAGACTTGCGACGCCCCAGCTTGCCATTTGCTAGGTATTTGTTTTTGTATATCCATTGACTGTAGATGACCTTCTTGCCTGGTGGTAATGTAGTGACGTCCCAAGTTCCATTGAGAACGTGAGCGTCGTGTTCATCAGTCATAGAGTCTCTCCATATATTTTGAGTGACTGCCTCTTTATAGGACTTTGGTTCATCTTCTGTGATTAAAGCTGCTAAAAAAGCTTTGTGGTTTGGAGAGTAAGAGGCGTCAGACAAATATCGAGAGATAGGATACATAGTGTTACCTGAGACCGTAGTAGAAGGACTATGACTTGAGCCAGAAGAGTTAGAGAGGAGTGTATTATTCGCGTGAGCAGAGTGTGTGACGTAATTCTTGAGCAGCACGGAAGGTTCTCGAACGCGATGGCCACGACCTAGCAGTTCAGGTAGACCTGGAGATGTCGGTTCAGGAGGTTCTTTGTTTAGTAGTTGGGTTGGTGGAGGTGGAAGTGATGTGGTTGGAGTAGTAGAGGGTAGAGTCGCAGGAGTAGTAGAGGGTAGAGTCGCAGGAGTAGTAACTGTAGGAGTAGAAGGTGATGTTGTTGGTTCAATGACTGCAGAGGGTAGAGGAGTAGTAGTATGAGTTTCCAGAGGCGGAATTGTCTCTGGTTGTGTAATGGTAGTAGTGTCATTGTTTGTAGGCGGAGAAGGCAACACGGTCGGGATTAAAGGAAGAGAGCTAACTGATACGTAATCATCGTGAGCAAAGTCAGGTTGATAGATGTGATCCGTATCGTGTGGTAGACCAGGAAACGTGTCTTCGCAAAAGATAACATCACGACTTGTAAAGAATTCATTGGCTTCAATATCGTAGAGATTCCAGGCTTTCTTGCCGTATGGATACCCTACAAACAGGCACTTGCGGCTGCGGTCCCCAAACTTGTCTTTGTCGCGATGGCGTCGGTGCGCGTAACACAAACAACCAAACACTCGCAGAGAACCAAACGAGGGAGGAGAACCATGTAGTACCTCGTAAGGTGTCTTGCCATTTAGTACTGGAGTTGGGGTTCTATTAATCAAGTGTGCAGCTGTTAGAACGCTTTCGCCCCAAAACGTAGTAGGAAGGTTTGCTTGAAACAGACAAGCTCTAGCGACATTTAAGAGATGGCGATGTTTGCGCTCCACGCGACCATTCTGTTGAGGAGTGTCAACGCATGATGTCTGATGTAAAATACCCTGTTGCCGAAAGTATTGTTTGAGAGTCATGAACTCAGATCCATTGTCTGTGCGGAAAGTCTGCACTGGAAGTCTAAATTGTCTCACGGTCATGGAGCAGAAGTTCTTGAGTAATGTTGCAACTTCAGATTTTTCTAGCATCAGATGAATCCAAACGGCTCTAGAGTAGTCGTCAACTATTGTTAGAAAGTAAACTGCTCCACAAGACGAAGGTGTCCGATAAGGACCCCAAACATCACAATGAACTAAAGCAAAGGGTGCAGACGCTTTATTAAAACTCTCATAAAAAACTTCACGTGTTTGTTTAGCACGAAAACATACATCACACGAGTGTGTGTGTTGAAAATCAAACTGAAAATCGTCTAAGGAAGATAACACTTTAGCAGAAGGATGTCCAAGTCGTCGGTGCCACAAAACTGAAGAAGCTGGTGTCCTAGTCTGTCCAGTCTTGTTTGCCCGTGCCACTGTCACCCCCGAGAAATAATACACACCCTCTCGCACTTCACCGGCTCCAATCAGAGTCCTCGTAAAACGGTCCTGCAAGAAACAAAGTGTATCAGTGAAAATCGCGATGCAACCGGTTTGTTTAAGAAGCTTAGAGACTGAGATAAGTGTGCAGTTGAAGTCAGGAACGTAGAGAACGTCGGTAAGAAAATAATCGGAGCTTAAGTATAGTGTTCCAGTTTTGATTGCACGAGAGGCTTGTCCGTTTGGGAACGTGACAGCGGATGGAATGATATCATGAATGTCTTGTAGTAAGGACAGATCACCAGTCATGTGATGTGAAGCCCCTGTATCAATGATAACATCATGTAGAGTAGTTTTACCAGTCATTTTATCTGTAGATAGTTGAGACTGTTGGTTTTGTAGAAGATTGATGAGTGCTGTGATTTGGTCCGAAGGTAGCATGTTTGTAGTTGTTGTGGTACGAGAGGCATTGGCTCGGCCACGTCCGCGACCACGACTGCCTCCACGACCACGTTGAGCAGATGTAGAAGATTGTCCCGAGCGTTGTTGTTGTTCATTGAACCAGTCGGGATAACCGTGAAGGAGAAAGCATTCTGAAGCTTCATGTCCTTTGCGGTTGCAGTGAGTGCAAAAGCGATTTGGATCACGGCTCCGGAATGAGTTAGCAGCAGCAACAGTCGGAGAAGTAGTGTGAACAGGGGACTCTGTTTTAGCAGAGAATCCCACGAGATCTTGTTTTAACTCAGTAGTGCGCACGGTCTGGAGAAGCTGTTCAGCCCGTATCACCCTAGAGTAAACAAGATTCAAGTCAGGTAGTGGTTCCTCATCGATGATCTGTGATCGAATGGAAGAGAAACGAGACTCGTCAAGTCCATAGGAACTTGTGAACTTTAGCATCTTCCTTTTCTTTCTCGATAATTAAAGAAGCATCACAAGTACACGACAGAGTTGGTTGAAAACTTTGTAGTTCCTCCCAAAGCTTAGATAAGCGGCCATAGTAGTCGAGAACGGTCTGTCCGTTTTGCTTACAGTTAGTAATCTCATCCTGTATAAGATGCTTGCGGACTCCGTTTTTGATAGAAAATCTGCGTTTGAGAGACTCCCAAAGTTGAATCGCATCTGGCGTGTGACTCACGGTAGAACGAACTAGCGGATCGATGGAGGTGCGCATCCATCCAACTATCATAGAATTAACAGCGGTCCAGCGAGCCAAGTCGGGATTTGTAGATGGTTTCTGAACTGTTCCATCAATAAACCCAATCTTCTGTTTCGCTTGTAGAGAATTCCAGAATTCAGTTGCCCATTCTGAATAATTATCTCCTTTAAGAATCACCGGCGTAATCAAAGCGCCTGGATTGTCGGAGGGATGTAGAGAGTAAGGCGTTACTTGATTTGTAGAGGTAGTAGAAGGAGACGTAGTCTCAGAAGTAGAGCTTGTAGAATCCATGATCGATTAACTGTCAATCACGGCAAAGAATATGCGGAAGTGTGTTTAGGTTTCAAGAGATCGTTAGTGCTCTGATACCATGTAATGACAATAATATGAAGAAAGCGTGTGTGTATTCATTCATTAGGAGAAGTATATATACAAGGGAAACTTAGTAGATAACTACGAACAACTCCTAATCATTATCCTAATATTAACATGTCATTATCTCTATAAGCTATGAGTATGTCTTGGACTCTGCAAACTTCTATATTATAATTAAGCCACTTGATTGCTAATGTTTACTAATCTCTTTACTAGATAAAAACAAAATGATTAATCTGAATTGAAAGGAGACATGCCTTGTGATCGCGTACGGTTTTATTCTAAGTAGAGCACGTTGGTACATGATTCGCGTTTGCTCTGTGTTTGCCCACTCAAGTGTAATTCCAGAATACTGAATAGTAGTACTTAGTAAAAAAGTCCTAATAAAGGTCATCGATTAGTCCTAATTAAAATTCCAAAGAAACTATTAACATACCACAAAAGAAAGTTAAATTAATCTAAGGTTGGATCCAGCTTAACATCGATCAGGCAGCGACTTTCATTAAGACATCTGATTAATCCAACCAAATCATTTGCTTTATTTTAACAAAACTTGAATTAACTAACGATTCGTGGTCCGTTCGTTTCTCTCCATCTAACGGTTAATATGAGTGAGCGTATATTACATTAACATACACCTCGTCTCACTGAATCATACCATTAATGTTTTTCGGTTTCATGTTTTACCCCTTTTAACGGCGAATCTACGTGTGCGCGAAAGCTGAAACCTTTCACGGGGAAATCAATCTATAGAGACAACGAGACGGGATTACGAATGATAGATCCGCAATCAGACAAGAACCCTCCACTCTTCCTTGTCTGATTCCCAAACTGCGAAACCCTTTTTTATGAAAAAAGATTAGATTTTTTAGGTAAGGTGAAAATAATGGAATCGGAGCTAAAGAATATGAATTCGAATCCACCGACGAGCAAGGAGGAGCGCCCATTGCTCAAATCGGAATCCGATGTCTCCGCCGCCATTGAAGAGCTCGACAAAAAGTTCGCGCCTTACGCGAGGACGGACTTGTACGGCACGATGGGGTTGGGTCCTTTTCCGGCGGCGGAGAAAGTCAAGCTCGCGGTGGCGATGGTGACGCTTGTGCCCGTTCGGTTTGTTCTGGCGATGACGATCTTGCTTCTGTATTACTTGATATGCAGGGTGTTTACTCTGTTCTCGTCTCCGCATCGTGAAGAAGAGGAAGAAGAGGAAGTTGTTCAGGAAGATTATGCTCACATGGGAGGGTGGAGACGGAGTGTGATCGTGCGGTGTGGGAGGTTTCTCTCGAGGGTTTTGCTTTTCGTGTTTGGGTTTTATTGGATTCCTGAGAGACGTCCGGATCCTGAAACCATTTGTTCTGAGGTATAAGCTGAGTTTCATTAACTTATAGTGTGTGAGGAGCTTGTAGGTGTTGATAGGGAACCTTAAAGTGTCAGACTTTTTTGTCGGCAGGGGACATTTGAGGTATAGGTTGTTGTACAATTCATTAGGATGGTCCTTATTTGAGGTATAAGCCAAGTTTCATCACGTGTGTGTGAAAGAACTTGTAGCCTTGTAGGTGTGGATAGGGAACCTTAAAAGTGTCGGACTTTGTTGTAAGAAGATTCATTTATTTGGTGGGATTCTAGAGTGTACTGACAATGTTGGCTCAAAGGAGGAGTTTTTGTTGTTGTACAATTTATATAGTATCTGGGGACCTCTTTTTTGCTGTAATTGGTTCAAGGTTTTGTTTTTTTTTCCTACAGGAAGGGGAAACCGATAAGGAGGAACCTGAAAGACCTGGGGTCATTGTGTCTAATCACGTTTCGTACCTGGACATTTTGTATCATATGTCTGCTTCTTTCCCTAGTTTTGTTGCCAAGGTTAGTTGTTAGAATCATGCTATATATAGTACTACTTCTGTTAAAATACTTTCTGAAGCTCACATTTTTTTATTTATCTTTTTTTCTGGCAATGACAATTGCATTTGTTTTTGGTTATGAAGAGATCAGTGGGCAAACTTCCTCTTGTTGGCCTCATCAGGTTAGTTGTGTTGTGAATGATGTTATAGAAGTTTTTAAAAACAATCTTTGTAGCTCATCACATTACCAAAATGTCGTTCTTTCTATTATTACTTTGTATCGATCATCTCAAACTTGTTCTTTCTTTTGCAGCAAGTGCCTTGGTTGCGTCTATGTCCAGCGAGAAGCAAAATCACCTGATTTCAAGGGTGTATCTGGTATGTGATTTTTGCTTCTTAACTGATGTATGCTTTAGTTTCTTATGAGCCGATATTTAGAAAACTCATGAGCTATTTTCTTGCTTAATATCTAATGCTGCTGGAAATAGTCTTCATACCATGTATTTAACCGCTGTTTAATTATATTTACAGGCACAGTAAATGAGAGAGTTAGAGAAGCTCATAGGAATAAATCTGCTCCAACTATTATGCTTTTTCCAGGTTCAATTTTTACTCCATTATACTGTTATATTATCCAAGCCATCATTTTTCCTTAAAAAAAACTTTGATTTGGTCTCACTGCAGAAGGAACAACCACCAACGGAGACTACTTACTTACATTCAAGACAGGTGCATTTTTGGCCGGAACTCCTGTTCTTCCTGTTATTTTAAAATACCCGTACGAGCGTTTCAGTGCAGCATGGGATACAATATCCGGAGTGAGTATTTCCTTTTTCAACAAACTCGCTTTTGTCTCGGAAGTTTTGGCCTTGAAAGTAAAATCACCGTTTCTTGTTCATCCAGGCACGTCACGTTCTCTTCCTTCTCTGTCAATTTGTAAACCACTTGGAGGTGATACGGTTACCTGTATACTACCCTTCACAAGAAGAGAAAGATAATCCCAAACTATATGCTAGCAATGTCCGGAAACTAATGGCCAGTGAGGTATTTGCTTCTTAACCACAGTAAAACTAGAGCCATGTGGCTGGTCTGTTCTTGTTTCCTCACTCTTGGCTCTGCACTTCTCGTGTTGCTTTGCAGGGTAACATGATACTGTCGGATTTGGGACTTGGCGATAAAAGGATATATCACGCGACACTCAATGGTAATCTTAGTCAACTCCGTGTTTTCCATCAGAAAGAAGAATAACAGTGTCTGTATTATTACCAAGAATAAAACCATGACCCTGACTGAATAAGGGATCTGTGATCATAATAAAAACAAAAGTTTGGTTACACAAATTGAGCTTTCTTTCGGTGTCTTTTTGAACTATGTGTAGTGAGTTTTGAATAAATCAGAAAAAAAGAAGCTGTGGCTGGGATGGACATATGTAAATCTGAAGCAAATCTCTTTCGTGTTGGTGCAGGTTTGTTTTGCGAAAGCTAATATGATGGACTCTCGAAAATTCGTGGTCCGTAGATTTCATTTATTCATAGGACACAAGGATTACACTTTAACACCACACCAGTTATATATAACACAAAACATTTCTGTCTACATTTGTTATTCTTTTTTGCCTCTGTCAACTGCTGATGCAAGTTTAGACAAACACATACACACACGCCAGGTTCAAATCTTGTAGAGAAGACTTAAGAGTACATATAATGTTGTTGATTCTTTATTTGTTCTAACAGGAGGAAACAACATAGTAGAGCTTAACCAGATAAATAGATTGGTAGTAAAGCTTCTTCCTTCCTTACGTCTTATGGACAAATGAATAAACAAACAGAGCAGAGCTATTACCGGTAGATGGGGACGTGCATATGATAACTGAAAACATACTAGTTATGGTTCTTCTGCTACTTCTTCTTCGTCTTCTTGGTGTATCATGTTGACAAGCATATCAACTTGCTCTTTCAACATTGTGTTCTCTCTTTCAATCTCTGTTCTCTTGCTTCTCTCTTGTAGCAGCTGGAGTTGCAGATGCTCTAAGCAGCGCGAGTCTTCTTCTAGCTGCTCGTTTAACCCATCTATCTCTCGATCCTGTCCCACAATCCTCTTTTAACCAGAACAAAATAGTCCAACAAAGAACAAAAAAACATTCCTTTTTACCTTTCGGTTCATTTCTTGGACAGCGATTCTTCGCATGCTCTCAACCACATCAACATTCACCAGCTTCCTCTTCTTACCGATCAACCAGCCTTTAGGATAGTTTGCAGACTCGAAATCTGGCGGTGGCAAGAGGGAATCAGCATCTGTTGTTGGTCGCTTTCCGTTCAAGTTTGTGATGGGTTCGAGTGGCTCAAACAGAGCTTTTCTTTTCTCAGACAGAACAGGAGGCGTTGTGGTGGTCATTGGTTCCCCAGATTTATCGGTTTCCATTGTTGTTGTTGTTGTTGACTCATCCTTCTCTGGTGTGGCTTCCATAGCAGCCTCCAGTGCCTTGTCTGAGTTCACAGATGCTGCAATCTAAGTCGTTAATGCTAAAACGAAAGCTAAAGACAAAGAGAAAAGCCTTTGATGAAACAGTTAACAGATAGAGAGAGCTAAGTATTCAAGCATGACTTTAACAGCCCAAATCGTTCAGACGATAAAATGAAAAGGCAAAAAAAATCTGAGAAAACAAAGAAACAAAGGAGACAGAGAGAGAAGAAGTACTTGATCTTTTCCTTGACTTCCACGCGATCTTGGTGGTAGAGACAGGGAAAAAACCGCCGACAAAACCATCACCAACTGTCTTCTTCTTTTTCATATTGTCTCCCTCGAATCCAGCGCCTTTCTCCATTGTAATCTGAAAAAAGTTTCCTAGAAATGAAAAAAGACGCAAGATTTGGAGAAAGAGAAGAAGAAGAAGAAGAAGAAGAAGAAGAAGAAGATAGCGTACAAGAGAGAGGAGAGAGAGAAGGAGAGCTGTTGGATTTCAGTTGAACGGTAATGATTTGGCGTTTCGATTACGACTACGAAAGGCTTTTGCTTTGATCTTCAGACTCCGTGTGTCATGTTTTTTTTTTTTAGATAAGAAGCGGACAATAGTTGTCTGATCGTTTCTTCTGTGGGACCCTTCTTTCCCTCATCTCAGATTATTTTTCATGCATCCTTTGATTAAACCGTAATTAACCAAATTAAACCGTGATTTTACATTCCACTTTGAATAAGATCAAATAGAGGTACTTCCATGTCGTCATCTTTCACAGTTAATAACACTCGATTTGTAGGAATTTCCCGTGATTTTATTTTTCTTGTACTGATCAATACACTATTCTTATTTTCTATTTAAATATTTTAAACTTTACTTGGTGCATTTTACGTTACGATTGGGATTTTTACGTTATTAAGATGGACAATTGTCAATAATAGCATCTTTTGAGTTTTTGTCTTAAAAATAGTACTAAAAGGAGAAAGTCACAAAAATGACATTCATTAAAAGATAAAATATCTTTGGCTTAAAATTAAATAAACAAACAAAAAAAAATAAAAAAAAATAAAAAAATAAAAAAATAAGAATTTTTTTTATAATTTCAGATTCGAAATTTTTTATAATTTTTTTTTTGAATTTTTTTTTGAATTTTTTTATTTTTTTTTTCAAATTTTATTTTTATAATTCAAAAATACTTTTTGGAACTGTTTTTAAATTTTTATTTTTAATTTTTTAATATTTATTTTTTATTTTATAAAATTTTAAACCCTAATTCCAAAACCTACCCTTTAACTGTAAACCATAAGGTTTGGATTAATTAAAAGGGTATAAATATATATTTAATTTTTTAATAAAATATATTTTTGTGACTTTAAACCTTGAATGCCAGTTTTGAAACAAAAATTTGGTTTGGTGCTATCCTTCACTTTTTTTCTATTAAGATTTTTAAATTGATTTATTGGGTAACAAGCACACGTCTAATCCACAAAGTCTTCTCCCGGCATAGTTCTAGCTTTAATTCAATTTAATTAAAACATAAGCACAGTGCCGTGCGAAGGGTTTTAGGGGCCTAAGGCAAGTTTTAAAAAAAAAATTATATACAACTATAAAAAAAAAAAATTTCTAATACGATATATCACCTTCGCGAAATACTTAAGTTTAACACTTATAAGAATAAGTTTATTACGTAAATATGCTATGTTATGTTCTATAAGAAAAAAAGTATATGGATTTAGAAATTGAGTTGTTTGATTCTTGTGGAAAGTTTTGTTTAGAAATAAATTTAAGCAACTAAACTAGAAATTATTTTAAATTTTGGGGCCCTAAAAACATAATATTATTCGGGGGCCTAAGGCGAATGCCTTTTCTAATACACTGTAGGCACGCCTCTGCAGAAGCATACATAGGACATTATTACTCTCTACTGTCTAGTTTTCACAATGGTGAAGGTAATATTTTAATCAATGAGACACGTTCAAAACTTTCGTCCTTTGATTATGATTTGGTAAAACTGAAATTTGGAAGTTGCAGAGGAGCATATGCCACGAACGAAGGCATCTTTCTTGAAGTTAGTGACTTTCTTGAAATGTGTGTCTTATTGTAATTTTACAAATACAGTATTTTGGAATTATATTCTTAATTGAGATAAAATGTAATCATGGGCTCACATATCTTTTATATAAACATCATCTAAAATTGGGCCTTAGCCCATTCTTCGTATCGACCCGACCGCCGAAAAAAGATACATATATACACACACGTCGTGCCGTTTCGAGAAGAAAGGAGCGAAAAGCTTGGCGGGTAAGGAGCGGCGTAACTCCGAACAAAAACCAAATCGAAGAGATTTTATTTGCCAGTTTCTCACTTTTGCTCGGCGATTCAGATCTTGGCGGCGACCTCGCAGTAGGGTTCTTGCTCCGAGGTTAGGGTTTTTCTGTTACAATCGAGGGGAAAGGTTCGTACTTTATCTGCAATTCGCTGTTGAATCCATGGGTAGGCACGATAGTTCATCAGAGGAAGAGGAGAGAGTGAGAAGGAGTGATAGGAGAAGAAGAGACAGAAGCCCAGATGTTAGGCGCTCGAGGATGGAGACCGAAGAGGTTGGTCGTCGTGTTAGGGTTTCTGATGACGACGATGACCATAAGAGCTCGCGAAGAGATCTCGAGATTGGTCGTGTCGCAGATGGGGATGACCTTAAGTCGAAGCCAGATGTGAAAGAAAGAGAGAGAAGCCGTGGAGATAAGGTGAGAGCAGTTAGCTCTTCTGATGAGGAATCAGCTCGGCTGTCTAGAAAGAATCGTAGAGAAGTAGACTCTGATTCTGATGATGGTCGTGAGAGGAGGGTGAGTAAAGGAAGAAGTAAGGGTAGAGTTAGAGCTGACACTTCTTCTGATGAAGAAGAGGAGAAGCATCTTTCAAAGGTTGCTGAAGATGGACAAAAGAGTCGTAGGGGTTTGGACGATGAAGGTGGTGATTTGAAGGATGATTATGAAAGCAGAGGAAGGAGGAGAAGCCCCAAAGGCAGGGAGAAGCATGATAGGGAGAGGGGTCATAGGGGTAGTAGGGTCATAGCTGATAAGCCTTCTGATGATGAAGATGATGATAGGCAAAATAGCAGGAGAGGTGGGCGAGAAAGCGAGAGGATGCGTAGAGATCATCATGCATCTGATGACGATGAGGAAGGTGAGATTAGGAGCGGGAGAAGAGGGAAAGAGAGGACTGATAGAGGTAATGAAAGTCTCTTGAAGAGGGATCGGAGAGAGAGAGACTGGTCTGATGGGCATCGTAGGGATAGGTATCGGAGGGACGATGGAGGTAGAGATGATAAGGAGAGGCGACACAATGATAGATATGACGATAGTCAAAGAGACAAGTTGAGAAAGGAAGACAGCAGGAAAAGGGAAGAGAAGAGTGAAGTTGCAAAGCCCAAGTTGCCAGAACTCAATCCATCTGATAGCAATGCTATTGCTTTGGGAAAAACTGGCGGGGTTTATATTCCTCCGTTCAAGCTGGCACGCATGATGAAGGAGGTGGAAGACAAGAGCAGTGTAGAGTATCAACGTCTTACATGGGACGCTCTCCGTAAAAGTATTAACGGGCTGGTGAACAAGGTTAATGCAAGCAACATCAAGAACATAATCCCTGAACTGTTTGCTGAAAACCTCATCAGGGGAAGGGGACTTTTTTGCCGTTCGTGTATGAAGTCTCAAATGGCGTCCCCTGGATTCACGGATGTCTTTGCAGCTTTGGTCGCTGTAATTAACGCCAAATTTCCTGAAGTTGCTGAACTTCTACTGAAGAGGGTCGTGTTGCAGCTAAAGAGAGCGTATAAACGTAATGACAAGGTTTGTCTTTTTTTTTTTTTGCTTTCCAAGTCTGTAAGTCTTGTCAAGCATTTTGATTTATATGTCATATTTATGCATTTGTGTGTTTTATTTTTGTTTTGCCAGCCTCAGTTGCTCGCTGCCGTGAAATTCATAGCACATCTAGTAAACCAGCAAGTCGCCGAGGAGCTCATTGCACTTGAATTAGTCAGTGTACTTCTGGAAGTCCCAACTGATGACAGTGTCGAGGTGGCTGTTGGATTTGTGACAGAGTGTGGTGCGATGCTTCAGGACGTTACCCCAAAAGGATTGCACGGTAAAGTTCCTTTCAACCTCTCTTTCTGTTTGTTATAGTGAGAAAGAGTAGACTGTTTGTATTTCCACCTAATCCACCAACTTATCTAACACGTCAGTAATTATTGACATATAGTCAGTCCACTTCATCTCTTGGTGGATGATAACTTTGAAATCTGGCTGTGTATCTAAGCGATTAACTTCACCCATATTTTCATTGCATATATATGTTTTCTATTTCCTCTGCTCTTCCCTTTTATTCACGTTTCTAAGCTCTTCCAATTGTGAATACAGGGATCTTTGAGCGGTTCCGTGGTATTCTCCACGAGGGAGATATCGATAAGAGAGTTCAGTATTTGATTGAAGGGCTCTTTGCTATTAGGAAAGCGAAGTTTCAGGTAAATATATTTTAGACAGAACTTTATTGAATTATATTCTTACATTCTTGGTTGTTGTAGAGATGATGTTTTCACTGATAGCATAATTCTCATAAATTGTGTGAATGATTTACTTTCAGGGACACCCGGCAGTTCGTCCGGAGCTAGATCTTGTGGAAGAAAAATATTCGCATGATCTATCTATTGATGACGAAGTAAATCCTGAAACCTCTCTGGGTAAGTCTACCTCATGGTTCGAGAGAAATAGGTTACCTTTTTATATTTGTGGAACATCTCTTAACTTAGATTCTCTCTTATTTTCTGTTTGCAGATGTTTTCAAACCTGATCCTGACTTCGTTGAGAACGAAAAGAAATACGAGGCGCTGAAGAAGGAGTTACTTGGTGAGGATGAGTCTGAGGATGAAGATGGCTCTGATGCTAGTTCAGATGATAATGATGAGGAGGAAGATGAGTCTGATGAAGAAGATGAAGAACAAATGAGGATAAGAGATGAGACAGAGACCAATCTTGTTAACCTTAGGAGGACAATATACTTGACCATAATGTCCAGCGTTGATTTTGAGGAAGCAGGTCACAAGTTACTAAAAATTAAACTTGAACCAGGTCAAGAGGTAACTCATTCCGAACTCTGATTATCTCTACATTCCACTGCTTTCATATGTTTGCTTTACTGTTTGATGAATAAACTAGTCCGCTTACAACATTCTTATCCAATTCAATGTTGCAGATGGAACTATGCATAATGCTCCTTGAGTGTTGCTCTCAGGAGAGAACATATCTGCGCTACTACGGTTTGCTGGGTCAGCGTTTCTGTATGATCAACAAAATTCATCAAGAGAATTTTGAGAAATGTTTTGTTCAGCAGTACTCCATGATCCACAGACTTGAGACGAACAAGCTGCGTAATGTGGCTAAGTTTTTCGCCCATTTACTGGGCACAGATGCACTCCCCTGGCACGTGCTTGCCTACATTCGGCTTACTGAGGAGGACACAACTTCATCGTCCCGTATCTTCATTAAGATCCTTTTCCAGGTAACTTGAATCAACAAAACATTCTGTGAAATTCATTTGACCATTTCAGAGCTGTTTATCTCATTGGTTCGATTGGATTTGGGTCATGTTATTGCTTAATTCATTTGTATAATATGATTGCGTAGTGAGCTATCTAAAACTGTGGATATGTTACTGCAGAATTAGGAATCTGCTAGGCAAATTTGTTTGTGAGACTGTTGTGTTGATTTGGTTACTACTTTGCATTGGTTGCAGGAATTGTCAGAACACTTGGGGATTAAGCTGCTTAATGAGAGGCTTCAGGATCCAACAATGCAGGAATCACTTGAATCAATCTTCCCTAAAGATAACCCAAAGAACACGAGGTTTGCGATCAACTTCTTTACCTCAATTGGTCTTGGAGGCATCACAGAGAATCTCAGAGAGTACCTGAAGAACATGCCACGCCTCATCATGCAACAACAGAAGCAAGTTGCGGAATCAGAATCAGAATCATCGTCTGGCTCCGACAGTTCTAGTTCCGAGTCTGAATCTGAGTCGTCTTCTTCTAGTTCGGATGAAAGCGACAGAGAGAAGAAGAGGAAGCGAAGAAGATCTTAAAGAGGCTGTTTTGTTTGTCATTTGTACCAAAATTCTTCAGATTTTTCAAATCTTGTTTTGGCTACTCAACTTGAATTTAGATGAGAACTCAAATTGAGCAGCCATTTGGGTCTGTTCTTGCATACGCTGGTGATGAACAAGAGGCTAGACTAGCCAGACAAATAAGGTTGTAAACTGAAATGTTTTTGTATTGTTTTTTTGTTATTACTGCTTTTAAGTTTAAGAGTCCCTATTATAAAATTTTGAATCTTGATTCAACAACATATGAAAGTAAAGAAAACAGAGTTGAACTTAATCACAACTTGAAACACCACCAACTTATTAAACATTTCCCTTGTCTCACATTTTTTTGTTAAACCAGATCTCTAACTCCAAGCACAATAGTTAAATGGTTTTCTTTATTTGGGAAAAGCAAAATAAAACTTGTAAACAAATAAACAAAAAAAAGTAGGAATGGATAATTGTTTTATAAAAAAAAACAGTAAAAAGAAACTTACTAAACAAAATAACAAAAAAGTAGGAATGGATAAATGTTTTTTAATCTAATAGATTTTGTAAAAATAGTAAAAAAAACCCTTGGAAATAGGCTAATGGATAAGGATAAGGACAGTAATAGATGACGAGAAAACTAGTCACCGCTTCTCTCTCGGCTCTATATATTTGTTCCCTGCCTCTACCTCTCTCCCTATCCAGTCCACAAATCCATTTTTTTAAAAAATTTCACTTTAATCCCTAAAAAAAAAAAGAATTCATATTTGCTTTTCTAGAACTCAAATTATTCTCAAGAAACATGACTATTGCTTTAACCATCGGAGGAAACGGGTTCTCGGGTCTGCCCGGATCTTCGTTCTCCTCAGCTTCTTCATCGCTTCGTTTTAAGAACAGCAGACGAAAGAACACGAAGATGCTGAACAGGAAAGGAGTTATCTGTTCTTCGTCTTCTGTAATGGATCCATACAAGACCCTCAGGATCCGACCAGATTCGTCTGAATACGAGGTGAAGCAAGCTTTCAGACAACTCGCCAAAAAGGTTTGACCTTTTTATACCTTAGTTCACTCGTTTAGATCTGTTAAAAGATTCGATTTTTCATCGATTTGGTTATCTGGGTTTCTCAAAGTTGTCATCTTTCTGATCTGTTGTTTCAGTATCATCCTGATGTTTGTAGAGGAAGCAACTGTGGAGTGCAGTTTCAGACAATCAACGAAGCTTACGATGTAAGTGTCTTGTCTTTACGCAAACATTCGGTTAAAAAAGCCAAGTCATTGTTGTATTGATCTTTGTTTTGTCTTTTTGAAGATTGTGTTGAAGCAAATAAAGAATCAGATGGAGGGAGCAGAGGAGTTTCAGCCATTCGATGTCTATGACGAGGGTTTCAACGGGATGAATGATCCAGATTGTGACACGTGGGAGGAATGGATGGGGTGGGAAGGTGCAGGAACCAGAGACTACTCCTCTCACGTGAATCCTTACGCTTGAAGACGACGACGACTTCACAATGATTCGAATGCACATAAATAACAACAGAGAGACTTATAAAATCAATGTAAATAGTTGAAAATTGTCTCTTGAATGGCTCTTAAATGTAAATAAAGTCATTTCTCCGTTATGTAATCCTCAAACATTCAATGTTAAGCTGAAAAGCTTTCGTGAATTTGGATCTAATGATAATTAATTTGGATTAGAAGTTTGTTTTGACCTTTTGAAACCGTCAGGGGTCAAGTTCTACGACCAAGTGTTGTAGACAACATGATCATTCTTTTCAACTTAGTAATTAAAAAACTAAACATCTGAAAAGAACTTTATTAAGAGGTTGTAAATGCAGAATTTTTAATCCATGGAGAAATGCACCGCTGCAGTACCTGAAGAGACACATTCACAAAGATGAGCATCTCGTCATTTTTTTAATGTTGCAAACTCAAATCATGGACTAGTTTGTAGAATAGGTGGATATTTGGGTGCGTACCATTTAAACAGTGTGTGATAATGGATACAAATGCGATCGGATAAGCTTTTTGCACCTTGTGCAATGCATCAATCCTCCATATGGCTTCAATCTCCTTATTTTTCTCTACTATCTACCAAAGTTTAGATCAAATTGATTCTCCTTAAGCGTATGGAATGCTATATAACAAGTAACAAGAGAATGATGTACCATGACCATCCATACATCAGGCTCGGCCTCATGGAAAACATCAGAGTGTCTCTCTGCTTCTTTTACCTCACAAGCTGCTTCCGGGGAGAAAAGAGTCTGCATTTATTATTCAAATAAACGAAAAAGCATTCAGGCAAATCTAAGTAATCAACTCAAAATCTGAGTACTGAAACATAATGTGTTCCTCAAGATTCAATATGAACAATGAAGTTATCTGATTAGAAGGAAAATATCTAGCGGCTGACCTCGTGAATGTGATACATAACCCAACAGCTTAATGAAAAATGATCAATGATCACCATAACTCTAGAAAGAAAAAAAGAAAAAAAAAACTATTTTGAGTGTTAAGATCATCGCAAGATAGGAAATTTGCCGAAAGATTATCATTTTAGTACCAAAATCACATAACCCATTTAAACTGATATGAAAGAAAAAACGTGAAATTGATATCATCTGGAGGCAGTGATCAAACTCCAATTATCGCAATAGTTCAATGTCCACAACAAGAATCACAAACAGAGAATAAGAGAGGAAATGAAGCAGGTAAACGGGTCGATCGATAAAGTTACCGGGTCAGGATCCAATGGTTCGGGTCGTAGTCGTTGAGGGGATCATACGTCGTCCCTTGTCTTCTTCCTCACTTACTCTCTCTCTCTTTAATTAAATAGAGACGACATTAGTTATCTACCGAACTTTTCGAGCGGTTAATATTCGGTTTAATGGTAGTTACGTATTAAACCGGTAAATTTGAGGTAAACCAGTTAAGAATCGGTTTACATTACGGTTATTAATCTCCACAAGCTTTGCGTTTGCTTCTTCGCATTCACTCAAGGCTAAGGATCCAACGGAGGCAACCCTCGATTCTATTCTCCCGTCGCGTCAACTTTACACGTAAGTGATGTGGATTCTCATGTACAATTTGAGAACCTTTTCTGGTGATCTTTTCTCTGTTTTATGATCATTGGGTGCCAATCACTCGATGACACTTGTACGTTTGTTTGTATGATCGAAAAGGTTTCAACTTTGAATCGTCATTCTTAGTTTTCGAATTTTGATCAAGTTTCATCCTTTGCATGCACTTACTCGCTTTTGTAGTATCTCTAGATTGATCGCCAAACAATGTCTGATCTCAAAGATCGTTTGCTTCCTCCACCCCTCAGAGGAGATTCCTTTTCTCGCCCTTCTTCCTCAGGGAGACAGCCTCTCCTCGGACTCGATGTCTCAGGTCTCAAGAAGCGTGGACAAGGTCTCAAGTCCTGGATCCGCGTTGACGCTTTTGCCAATACTCAAGTCATCGAGGTGGATAAGTTCTCAATGATGCGTAGATGCGACTTGCCTGCACGTGACTTGCGCCTGCTTGATCCTTTGTTTGTGTATCCCTCCACTATCTTAGGGCGAGAGAGGGCTATTGTTGTTAACTTGGAGCAGATCCGTTGTATTATTACTGCGGATGAGGTTTTGCTATTGAATTCTTTAGATGACTATGTCCTTGGCTATGTGGTTGAGCTCCAGCAGAGACTGAAGGCAAGTTCTGTAGGCGACACGTCCCCTGATTACTTGCCTTTCGAGTTCAGGGCCCTTGAGGTTGCTCTCGAAGCTGCTTGTACCTTCCTTGATGCTCAGGCGTCAGAGTTGGAGATTGAGGCGTATCCTTTGTTGGATGAGCTTACCTCAAAGATCAGTACAGTGAACTTGGAGCGTGTGAGGAGACTGAAGAGCAGGCTCGTGGCGTTGACGAGAAGAGTTCAGAAGGTGAGGGATGAGATCGAACAGTTGATGGATGATGATGGGGACATGGCTGAGATGTATCTAACGGAGAAGAAGAAGAGGGTGGAAGGTTCTTTGTATGGTGATCAGTCTTTAGCTAATGATGGTGTCTCTTTCTCTGCGCCGGTGTCTCCTGTTTCCTCTCCTCCTAGCTCCCGGAGACTTGAGAAAAGCTTGAGCTTTGCGAGGAGCAGGCATGACAGTGCAAAAAGCTCAGAAAGCGAAAATGAGAATATAGAAGAGCTGGAGATGTTGCTGGAAGCTTACTTTGTTGTCATTGATAGCACTCTCAACAAGCTAACCTCGGTAACATCAAAACACCATTCCTTTGTGTTATAAACAGGTTTAATCCTCTGTTTTTCTTTTTTACAACTCAGTTAAAGGAGTACATTGATGATACTGAAGACTTCATCAACATTCAATTGGTATTACCTTTTAAAATCTTGATCATATACATTTTGTATCTTTATTTTTTTGCTTAGAATCTATGGTGTTTGCTTGCAGGATAACGTGAGGAATCAGCTGATTCAGTTTGAGCTGCTGCTAACTACTGCGACATTTGTGGTGGCCATCTTTGGGGTTGTGGCAGGGATCTTTGGGATGAATTTTGAGATAGATTTGTTTGAACAGCCTGGCGCTTTCAAATGGGTTTTGACCATTACTGGAGTCTGTGGGGTTCTTGTATTTTTGGGATTCCTCTGGTTCTACAAAAGTAGAAGGCTCATGCCTCTGTGAGGACATAAGTGGTGGCCAGACAAGTAGGAGATTGCTATTATTAGTACTGTCTATGTTTGCTTTTATTAATCATCTGTGACCTTCACAAGATGAAAACAGTGTTCTAGATGAAATATTATGAGCAGTGCTTTATCCTTGTCACTATTTTGTGTTTTGAGGAAACTTTTACATATTCGATACAGAAAACTTCAGTGCAGTGAAATGAAACGTATCTGAACTCTAAGACAACACTGAGATATGTTCATCCAGGACACACATATCTAACTAGAGTTTACAAAAAGGTCTACAAGTGGGGAAGATGAGGAAAAAAGGATTGGAGAGAACTACTTGTCAGAGGATGAAGATGATGAGAGACGGGCTTTACGAGCTTTATCAGCCTTTTCCATGTAATCTTGGTGAGACCGATGCTTTGATCCTAAAACAAACGAGAAATTTAACAAGAGTCAAGTCTAAACATTAGCTCAGTGAAGGAAGAAACCAAAAGTCACATACATAAATCAAATATGATAACAAAAACTCTTATCATTCCTCAGTAATCATCAAACTCCATTTGTTCAAGTCAATCTATCAATCAAAATTCCATTTGGCAGTAATTTAGGAATCCTAAGCTTATGCTATTACGTCATTGAATTACAAATCTAGCAGCTTACACAAAGAAGTTGAATTGGGTTGTAAAAGAAGGGACCTTGATTCATGAGATACCAAGGGATGCCAAAGATGATGGTGATGATCCCGATCCCAGCCAAAACATGCTTCTTTTCTCCACTGTAGACATAGTGCTCCATCTTTGCCCTGAATCCTCCTCCTCCTCCCATGTTTGAAGCTCCGTTGCTCTTGGTCTCATTTCCCATCTCGGTCGGTCCGACAACGTCGCCGTCTCAGGTTTCTCTTCTAAGGTTTTACGACCATCTTGAATGGGCTTTTTTTATTTAGTTAGGCCCATTACCATAACTTTTATTTACAACAAAGTTAAATGGTTTCCCACCATCATTGTCCTAATCAATACTATTAAAAGGGAAAGGAGTTTTAATAAATCTACTTAAAAAAATTGTTTGGACCCTTTACTTTTTTATTTTTTTGGACTTCTCCTTTATATTATAACAATACTTGACAAGATATTTTACCCTATATATAAGCGATTTTTACTCTAACTATCAAACTGGATACATTATTATTTATTCTAAACCATTTAAATAAATTGCTAAACCACTCTACCCAAACAAAATAAATTACATGAGCCAAAACCAAAACACAACCTATTATAACATAACCTTATCGAAATATTCATTTCCCCCACTTTTAAAAACATCAAAATATTCATTTCACCCACAAGGAGCATAGTACCATCGACTACAAAATTAATTTCTAACACAGATAAACTCAAATTAATAAGACCAAATTTTTTAACATAATTAAATTGAGACCCACATTAAATTTAAAATAGGAAAAATCCCAAATACTTAAGAACATAACTAACAAAAATATATGTGAATAAAACATTCTTTTTAAAACCTAACTTTTAATAATGGAACATATGTCTCTCTGATACTTTTATAAAATAGGAAATTGTAGTTTAGATTTATATTAGGGCAATTGTCAATAATAGCACTTTTTGAAGTTTATGTCTCAAAAATAGCATTAGAAGGAGAAAGTCACAAAAATGACATTCATTAAAGGGTAAAATATATCTAATACCTTTGGTTTAAAATTACACAAATAAACAAAAATAAATAAAAATAAATAAAATTAAAATTAAAATATTAAAAAAAAAAGAAATTTTTTTATAGTTTCAGATTATATGTTTTCAGATTCGAAATTTTTATAATTTTTTTTTGAAAATTTTTTTTATTTTTTTTCAAATTTTCTTTTTATAATTTAAAAATACTTTTTGAAACTGTTTTTAAAATTTTTATTTTTTATTTTAGTATTTATTTTTTATAAAATTTTAAACCCCAATTCTAAAACCCCACCCTTAACTCTAAACCCTAAGGTTTGGATTAATTAACCCAAGGGGTATAAGTGTATATTTACCTCTTTAATGAAACCTATTTTTGTGACTTTGAGCCTTGAGTGCTACTTTGGGAACAAAAACTTGGTTTGGTGCTATTTTAGTCTTTTTCTCTTTATATTATAGATATTTATTTAAAAAAAATTTAAAAAATATTCTAATACTTGGTTTTATAATTGGTAGTTTGATTGTTAACATACAATTAAATGTAACATAAATCGTTACTAATAACACTATATTTACACCAGTTTTAAATTGCTATATTATTTTTACACACAAATAAATCTTTAAACAAATTTCGAACAAACTTCAAAAACGCAAACACATGATAAAATTTCATACAAATTAATTGTGCTTATGCAAATGACCTATATATTAGTGATATAATCTTCAAAATTATATGATTCAAACCCTAAATTTCATAATTATGAAAAGCAAAACAAAATTAAACCCGCGCTTTCAAGCGCGGGTCAAAATCTAGTACATGATTATAATATTCTTTTGATATAGAGGATTTCTATGTACAATCCTCATGCCAGTATGTAGAATGTCAGATTTTTTTTCTCTTATACTTACAACCTCAGGACATAGTCTTAACTGTAGAATGTCACATGAAGGTGTTTTTCTTTATCATTTCTATGTACAATCCTCATGCCAGTATTCATTAATTAGATATCACGAGGATCAACAAAAATCACGTTAGAAGAAGAAGATTTTGAGCTACTCCAATCGGAAAGTTCAGGTTCATCGGATAGTTTCTTGAGGCACCAAAGATCTTGAGCCCACGAAAGCCGTTTCCAATGAGGAACAGCCGAAGCTACCGGGTCCAAAGGACTAATCTCCGTCGCAACAGCTCCACATCCTCCGTCGTGTCTCCCAATGTTATGAACAAAATAGCATAAACTTTTCATGAGCCGTGGACCGTCTCTGCCTTCCATGTGCATACCGTACATGAAATAAACCCAAAACTTGTCGAACACGTTAGGGAACGAGGGTAGTTTCATCCACGGCATGCAAGAATCAAGTAATCTCGAACCGGAGCAGCACGCGTGAGTTAACCGGGAAACGCCTTTCATTTGCAGCCTGAATACATCTTTGGTGCTCCATACACTTAATATCGCATAATCCGTTGGGAAATCGCGGTCTAAGCGGTTAGATTTGTGACCGTGTTCTTCTTTTGGGAACGCTATAAACGTTCCTAAGCTGTTGCGGCTGGTTAATATTGCGTCGATGTCACGAGGGAAGAACTCTGAGTCTTTGAAAACCCGGGTGTAGATTGATTCAGCGGTTTTGGTGGTTAACCGGAGGATTGTGATATCTGAACAAATTGGTTTGGAATGGGCGTGAACCGGTTGAACCAGCATTGTCGGTGTACGGAACTTGATGTAGGAACATTTCTTGGTGAACAAGTTAATGGAAGACTCGTTGGTACAATCAGTGGCCATGTACGAGTAAGTTGCGCCTTGTTGTTTAAACCATTCTTCAAGTGTTTGCACCAGTTTTGTTCCTATGCCTAAGTTCCTGCTCGAGAAATCATATTCATTTCTGTATATATTAGTGCGTGGTGTATCATATATGCTTTATCAGTTAAATAAAGTGATATAATTTATATGGAGATTAATTAAATGAGAGGAAGAATCAACTAGGGTGGATACAAGTGTCACCAAAGGGGCAACTTCTTTCTTTTGGATACATAACTTAATTTGGAATCTATCATCAGCTTTACGTTTAATCTTTATTTATTATGTGGAATTGAATTCGAAATTCAAGAAAGCAAAACATATATTCTCACTCACACATTACACATACATAGCATGTAAATAAAAAATTTAAAATTGATTTTAGGCTAAGTGGATTTATATACAAGATTCTTGTATGACTTGGGAGTTTTTGTTTCGAAGTTAATAATTATATAAAATACTTAAATAAGTGCTTTGTGTAGAGGCGTGTATCCATAAAACCGTTACGTATATGTTCATTTTTTACAGAAAAATAAAAGAAAACAACGATTTCAAGAAAACAAAATAGTAACGAAAAGAACTTGTGAACAAATGTGTCTTTGTCAGTTTTATGATCATTAGATAACGGTAGTTGCATGATTACTGTTGAAATACATGAGAGAATAAAAACAGAATTAAAAAGATTTTTCTTTTAACAAAATAGTTGATTTTAGTGTCATCTTCTTTTTTTGTCAAACTTTTTTTTTTTTGTCAAACAGTGTCATCTTCTAAAATTCACATTAGTCATTAATAACTAAAAGCAGAAAAGAAAAAGAAAGTACCGATGGGAAGGTGAAACTCTAAGACCAAGAACATAAGCGAGTTTGACATAGATTGAGTTTCCTCTAGTCACGGTTTTAACGCATCCTCTCACAACTCCCACCATCTTTCTTCCTTCTCCATACTCTGCAACCTACACACCAATAATTTTGATATAAGAAAATTTGCAGTTATAGACTCGTACCTAATGTCAACCCGTAACCCACCTAGACATGTTCATATAGTACTTGTGTTGTGTAATATTTTTTGATATGTTGAAGAGGTCAAAATATGATTTACCAGCATAGTATGGCATGGAAAGTGACGGACGCGACGAACCGGATCTCCTAATAAATCAGAGACCATCACCGGTTTGCCATGCGGTCCGGTCTCATCACATTCACGTTCCATCTCCTCCACGTCACGCTTGTCGGTTTCTTCATCGTATTCTCTCACCACCACCACCGCAGCCGCAGCTACCTCCGCCGCTATTTTACTCGACATTTATGCGTTTTCCCGTGTTGAGACGAAGAACAGTAAAGTGGTGATGTCTTTTTATTTTTTTGGATATATATATATGTGTTTATTTACTTTTGTTGGAGAGGGATTTTCTTGATTTATTGGTGGTTATAAGTTGGAGTTATGTCGTGATGTCATGTATATATAGAGAGATAGAGACTATAAAGGTTATTGGAACCTTTTTATTATTTAAAAACGTTGTTAAACAAATTAAATTATGCATGCAACGATAGTCATGCCATTTTTTTCTTTTAAGAATTATCACATTAATTAATGTTTTTTTTGTAACTCACATTAATTAATGCTTTACGTAAAATAGTCTGTTCATGCAGTTTCTGGTTTGTCAAATCCATTTTTAATTAGTTATCATGTCATCGGAAATAAGACAAAATCTGATGATCGATCGACAGACAAATTAAAAAAAAAATTATAACAGCTAATCAAATAATTTCGATATTAATGAGCCGATTTTATATTGTTAAAAATATAATTAAACGCGACAGGCGACATGATAGATGTAAAATTCTGGTATCTGATTAAAGTATTAATCAGATGTGAATGCTCAAATGATTAAGATAGGCGACTAAAGTCGTACCATTAATATATGAAGCTTAGAGGGAAAAATTAATGAAGTAAAGTTAACTAAGGCATATATGTAAGTAGTGCAGATGGCGGCGGTTCTTTACGCTAAACAAGTGTCATTATTCAGTGATATTATAGTATACAGATATAGCATAAGAGTTACTAGACTTGATTAAGACCACGTATGTAATTATTGGTATATTTTTACTAGATCTTATTTCTGAAAATAATTTACTATTATTAATTGGTATCATATATAGATGGTAAGACTGATAAGATGATAGTATATATATAGAGTTAAGTATTGAGATGACATAACACATGAAAAACTACTTTATCTGATTGATAAAATGTCAAATTTTTAGAAATGGACAAATGTCAGGTTCAAATAATTGAGAACATGAATGTGCTTAGTATTGGTGAATGCCTATAATAATGGATATGAAATCAGAACATCATTTGACAACGACAAAACGAGAAATAGAGAAAACATCGTATAAACCAAGGAGACAAATAGAAAATGACAACAACAATTAGACATATATTAATATTATTTTTAACAAAAACATATTGCATCTATATCTGATTTCTTTTTCGGGAAATTTGTTGTTCTCTTGGATTTTTTGTCGTACGTTGGCTCTCTCTCATTGGCTAGTGATCTCTTTTAGATTGTGTTTGTCTCTCTTTTGATGTAAATATCAACGAACGACGTGGTGTGAAATATGTGATAGAACACTTCACACCTAATCCAACATCCAAACGATAACTACCAGTCTACCATAAACTTTTATGTTACACATATTTAGATAACTAGCGCATTTAGATATCAACTGTTAGGTGAAGCTGAAACACCTTTAGGGATATGATCCGGGAAGATTGAACAAACCTTGGGTTACATAATTCCATTTGGGGTCATCAGAGATCCACAGTATGTTGGGAGTTCTGTGACAGTCGTCCCACAGATCTAGAATGCCCTGCATAGCTGTGAACCTAGGTCCGCGGGAAGAATTGTCACATAATATCATGTTTCTCTTGGGTTCCATTCCAATACAAATAACTATAAAAAATGCTTTTATATCACTTAGTTATCATGTCTCACTCAAATAACTAATCTTCATCTGGTGTCTTGGTTACGTTTTCATGATGCTAGTCGAGTCAAAGGAAGATCCAAATGCTCGTGCTAAATCCGTCTCCTGATTTCTTGTCTCATACCCTACCAGTCAATTATAGAGCTCAACTCCCATGAAAAAAATCAGGTCACTTTAGTACCACATATCTTCTTGTTTGATACTTTTGATTCTCAGCTTGTGTTATTTTTTGGTACCCAAGTTGACTAGAGTTTATATACATAATTCAAAATAGTAACTATTCTCTATTGAATCATGGGCTTCTTCCAATTCCAATCCATTTGATACTGGGCTTCGTTGACGATGTTGAGCTAATTCTGATTAAGAAACTGGGCTATCATGACATAACTTTTGTTTACCTTTATTAGGAGTATACTTGCCAGTTTTTCCATTTTTGAGGTAACAATTATACATTTGTATTTTTTTAGTTTGTGGTCCAACTGAATTGTTAAACTTTTATTCAAAGATTTGGTTTATTTATAGTCTTAGGAAAATGTATCATCCATTTAGCTATCTAATAAAATATAAGATGTTCAAAAAAAAAAAACAATTAAACGATAATTAACGTTAGTAATAAACCAAAACTATAGGGGAAATACCGTGATAAATAAAACAAGAAGATTAAATATGTAATAAAGAAAACCTCAACTGCCTCCCGGCGATTAGATAGATTCCTTATGCGAGAATTCTTTTGGACCGTATACAATAAGAATTTTGTCAGTGGACTAACTAAAACTTTTGTCTTAGCATAAACTAATACACTACAAGACAAAAACATTCCTTCTGATCTACGAAGTACTGTATGTACTTAGTAGTCAATAAATTACTTTGATTAAGGTGTATAGATCTCAAACCGGGTTAAAATGAAAGAGACCCGCTCAATCCGGGTCGGGTCCAACTCCTAACAAGAAAAGGAGCGGAGGAACCAAACCATGACGTGTAGAACAATGACTGGCTAACTTCTCTTCCTTGCTACTCTTCCTTCAAAATCGATTCTTGACGTTCTGGATCGGAAAAGTCATCTCCTCCGAAGTCAAAAAAGCGTTATTTTCTCGTCTCTGTTGCAAAGATTTTCTCTTTTTCACTTTCTCTTATAAGTAAAACCTTAACTCACTCCCGTGATCTTCTCCAGTGAGTGAGCAACTTGATTATTTCGCTACAACATTTTCTTAAAACAATGTGTTGTAAATGCAGCTAGGGTTTCTCGGAATCGGTGCTTACAATTACAATCTCTTGGAATTGGGTTTTGAGGGCTTTTGGGAAATCGCAATTCTTCTTAGTCGTGATCGAAAAGTCGGAGACTTTAGGACAATGTCGGCCTCCGACCGAGAGTTCCGGTCAGTTCTCGTTCCCGCCGGTAACAAGCTGCAGCAGACACCGTTGTCAAAGCCGGTGAAGAAGACCGATAAATCGAAAGACCTAACCTTTACGGCGTCTCCGGCGAAGAAGAGTTCGTCTCCTCTGAGCCCTTCGATCCTGAGGAGGAACGGTGTCTCCATGAACGCATCGTATTCCTCGGAGGCGTCGTCTTCGTGCGAGTCGTCGCCGTTGAGTATGGCGTCTGCTTCGAGCGGGAAGAGGGGTTTGCGGCGTAACGGGTCGAACTCTTCGAGTTCACTGAGAGATGAGAAGGAGACAGGTGATTGCTTCTCTGATGGTCGTAGAAGATGCGCTTGGATCACTCCCAAATCTGGTATTAATCCTTTTTTTCTATCTTTCTTATAATAGCAATTATATTAGTTAGTGTCCTCCTTATGATTCTGAGCTTGACTAGTTTAGAACATTTGTTATTGAGTTTGGAAGTTAGTGTCTGAATCTAGATCTCTCTCTATTGAACAACGACCACATAAATAGGATTAGTTTCTTTTGTCATTTCTCTACACTCATGGGCTTATAGGCCTTTATAACTTTTATCTCGCCTTGAATCCTTTCCTCTGCTATGACTTGACCGATGATGCTGTTTGTTACATGTTAATAGACCAATGTTACATTGCTTTCCACGATGAAGAGTGGGGAGTCCCTGTCCATGATGACAAGTACGTGATCATCTCTCTCTCTCTCTTTTGCTTTTGCCTGAGAGAATGCTCTTTGTGGATTGATTATATTAAACGCTCTTTTCGGTTTGCAGGAAACTTTTCGAGTTGTTAAGTCTATCTGGTGCTCTTGCGGAACTATCCTGGAAAGACATTCTTTCCAAAAGACAAACATTCAGGTAAACTAGAACCAAAGCCTTTGTGATAACATTGATCTTCTTATGAGCTCGAATCTCAAAGTGCTGTCGCTTTGTTCGAACAGGGAAGTATTCATGGACTTTGATCCAATTGCTATATCTGAACTAACAAACAAAAAGAGAACATCCCCTGAGATTGCTGCCACCTCATTACTATCAGAGCAAAAACTACGCTCAATCCTCGAGAATGCAAACCAAGTTCGCAAGGTACTTTAATGTTTATTATAAACCTGATCATAGCTTTTGTGTATTTGTATATGAACTTTTTATTGACTGTTATCCAGATAATAGTTGAGTTTGGATCATTTGACAAGTACATTTGGAACTTCGTTAACCAGAAGCCTACTCAGAGCCAGTTCCGGTACTCTCGCCAAGTCCCTGTGAAGACTTCCAAAGCCGAGCTGATAAGCAAAGACCTTGTCCGCAGAGGCTTCCGCAGTGTTAGTCCTACGGTTATCTACTCCTTCATGCAAACAGCTGGTCTCACTAACGACCATCTCACTAGCTGCTTCAGACACCAAGAATGCATATCCAAGGACGAGACCAGTTCTTAAAAGAAACTCAAGAATGTCCTAGAGAGAAAGGATAGTTAACACTCTGATATGCTTAGTTTGTTATTGTGTGTTGTGTTTGTATTTGTACAGATGTTTTTTTTGTCAAAACTAGAAGAAGTTGCTAAGCTGAATTTATTGGAGATTGCATTGAAACGATTACATGTTAAGCAATGGATATATAATCTACTTTCTCTCATATGCCAAACTCAAATCTAAAAACACTAATAGAATTTGAAACTAAGCTATTTCTCGGTTTGATTCTTTTGGTATAGTCTCCCGGTAACAGCTGCTGCTAATGCTGCTGTGAAGTTAGGATCTCTTGTCAAGGAAGAAGCCATTTGCTCCACCAAAAGCTTCTGTACTTCTGGAAATTCGATTCTTGATGGGCTCCTCACTTTCTTGGATTCAGTCAAATCAACAGGCTTAGCCAAGCTACACCTTCCATTGGCTGCAGCAGCTGGTGCAACCGGACCACCAAGAGAAACGTAACGGTTTAAGCCATTGTTTGAATCCATCTGCGATGGCATTGGATGGTTATGTTCACCCTCGTAAGTAGCTACCAACACGGACTGATCCTCCACACTTCTCTGAACCTGAAAGACATAACCAACAATTAATTTTAAGATGCAGGCTTGATTTATGCAACGGTGTTATCTTCTTCATTATTGTCTTAATAGTAGTAAGTATACCTTCTTTTTGACAGCACAGCTAGGAGCACAAGCACATTTGAAGTAAGCTCTTGGAGAGGGATTGTCTCTAGTAACTTTTTGTCCATATTTCCTCCATTGATACCCATCTTTCACAACCTATAAGCAACACAAACTTCTAAAATTAGTAAACCATATAAACAAAAAGTTTCTATAAATATATATATATATATATATACCATAGTTACTAGTTTTCATTAAAAAGCTTACAAGGGTGGTGTCAGAAGCTTCGGTCTTGTAATAAACCCTTGAGACTTTCTCCTTTACAACAGTCTCTTCTCTCTGCTTCTTACACAGATACTGATCATCTTGATCCGTAGAGCTGCTCTCCGATACTCCACCAATAACCGCTGAACTAACTGCTTCATCTCTCGCTGGAGATTTGCGTTTCTTGGGAGGACTGGTTTGCTCTCTCTCGGCCGTGTTGTTGCTCTTGTTAACATATTCCATCAGCTGTTTCCTTACGACGTTGTAGTTGTCACACATCAAAGTTAGCATCTCCGAGAGCTTCTTGTTCTCAGCGTTCACTCTTTTTAATTCGTCCACCAATGCATTTGTCTGTATATTAATCATTTATATATATCGCATGAAGTTAGTAACAAGATATGCATAAATTAAAAAAAAAAAAAAGATATGCATAAATATATCATAACTTTATACAACCTATAATCTGCTGTCACTATTAAATTTGAAGAACTCAACACATGAATTAGTAGCAAGCCTTTATTTTGTTAAAATACAAGCAGTTTTTATGAACTTTATAAATAAATATAGCAAGTATATCTAAATAATTTGTATGAATACATACATATATATATATATATATTAACATATGAAAATCTGTATATATTTGTGATCGTAGATGAAAAATATATATACATGTGTTCATATATAGTGATGAAATACTAATTAAAAAGTTCCATAGAGATATGTGTTAATGAATTTTTCTAGAAGATGTAAAGGATCAAGAATAGGAGAGAAGCATACCGTGGAATCTTCTTCAACTCGCATACGAGTAATACCGATAGTGAGATCTAAAGAAGTATCGACCAAAGACGATGAGTACTGGTCCATGGATGTATAAATATGAAGAATCTTCTTGGATCTTGATTCTTGAGAGTATGTACGTATATGCGCGTGGGAGTTCTGTAAGCTGAGAGATTCGTAGTAAGAGTCGATCTTATTGGGTTCTTGATCTGGGATGGTGGAAGAAGGAATGATTTTTGATTCTATATATAAAGGGAGGAAACAAGGTGGAAGGAGAGAGCAACATGTGCTCTTTTCATTTTCATGCAATAAACTATATGGTCTTATCATATTCCACCTCTTACTTTTAGTCGTTAAGACTCTCAACTCGTCTTCTCTCGGGTCCACCCACACTCGCACACGTATTTGGTCCATTAATCCATATTACCACCGGACCATTTCTGTACTATTGTAGTAGGGTATGTTCTTGATTTTATTTTTTAATACTGTTGGTTGACTTTCTTTTTTATCAATGCCGACATTTGGCATAGTGGGACAACATATTTATGTCGAGTCCCATATTTTTTAAAGGTAGTAGATATAGATTATTTATTTGTTTTCCAAAAAAAAAAAAGATAGATTATTTGGTTCTTATTTTTTCATAACAATGTTGTAACCGATTCTACTCTCCCTAAAACCATAGTAGGAGAACTCAAACTGTAGTGATCTCTTAACCCGGATGATAAATATTTAAACAATTAAACCACCATATATTAGTTCGTTACCTATTCTTTTGTAAGAGTTTTTTTCTGTGAACAATAAATACGTTAAAATATTGAATACTTTATATATAGAACTCAAACTTACTCTATATTCTTTTGGAAAACAGGGATTGACTTCTTTTATTGGTTAGTTGGTTTACCATACAACAAATATACGCTATTTTAAATCCAGAGTTTGTGGTCATTTCGATTGTTTATAAACTGAACATACAAATGATGATGCTTAATCATTTGGGCATCAACCAAAATAGAAATAAAGAAATCATTACCTGGCCTAGTCGTTAAGCAAGCATACATATACTAACATAGTAACATGAGACCTAAACATCAGACAATAATTATAATGCCGTTTTATATACCTATATACATAAAATATGATTATGAACGGCATGTGCGATAATATAAATATATAGTATAAGTTTATAATAATGAAATGTAGTAAAGGGCGTGTTTAATTAGAAAGTTTTATATTCTGTTTTCAGAAATGATTACTTGTGGTTGACAAAAAAATATAATCGGTACAATGTGGTATAGGTAATATAGTATATAGAGTGTGCGGAACGTGGTTTATATGTTTTTAACGCGAGTCATTAGTAATTTAATTATTTATGTAAACCTGTTTCTTGTTAAGTTGTTCGGTCAAAGTCAAGCCGACACGGCTTTTCAAAAACAATTGGACAAGTGACGATACTAATAGATGACGCACTTTATCAAATCTTAGTTTCCTTCTTCCTACTTTTCATTTTTAAGAACCAATTAGATTAGTTGATAAAAAAAAAGAACCCAATTAGATTTACTACTACTATAAATTAATTACACTCAAGAGACTTTAACAATTATATATGCTGTTTAGTCAAGCCTACTCGGCGTTTCAAAAACTACTGGGACGATTGACAATTTTGGATGACTTGATCTCTTTTTCATTTTCTTTTTTCATTTGTTTTACCATTCAAGAATCTAAAAGAAATCATATGTTTAACCGAATAATTTATGCTAAGATTAGAGATCAGATCACCAAAAGACATAATTTGACCTCATGCATATCCACTATCCGAAAAGATACTTGACTGAGCTAGAGATGGAATAACCATATGCCGATCATTTTGGACTTTATCATGCATTATACTATATATATACTTCACTCCTTTCACATCCCATTCCACGTACAAATGTTATTTAGATAGATGATATTAAATATCCTATTAATTATTACAATCATATAAAAAATCTTACGCATCGTAGAAAAGCTTATTTTGAAAATTCAAGCCATTTTTAATCAGTTGATGAAATCTTGTTGTATAACCTATAAATCCTATAAAATATACTCGAATTACAATTTACAAACTTACAATCATAACAGATCACGTTTTACTGGTTATATTCGTAGCAGTTACTGTAATCAAACTGTTCAAAAGATGGATCCCCATTGACGAATGTCGTAAAGGAAAAGTATGGCTGCTAATAGTTTCTTTATTAAGAAAAAATCGAACTAGGTTGGTTCTTATTCTTACAGCACTCGACGAACAATTTAGTCATAAATCAGATAATTGTTTAGTTTGCAAAAAAGAAAAAAAACCTCATATAGCATGAAATTATTTATAATCAAGGACTACATTCATTTTGAATGATTTATAAGCTAGTTAGATGCCAATACGCCATGCACACGTTCACTATATTTATGTTTTGGTCAAACACTATACATGCATGAATATTTGAGAATGGATTATAGAGTGTCCGTGTAAAAAAAAGGATTATAGGGTGTCCAAGAATAAGATCTGACCGACCAAAAATTAAACGAATTTGTAGTGGAAAAATAATAAAATATAGGTCGGTGATGGGATATATTGGACGTCACTGATGATGATGAAGTTAGGAAAATGAAAATACAAGTGGACAAAAAATCAACCAAAAAGCAAAACTATTCTCGTCCAGAAGACAGAACAGAAGCAGCCAAGTAACGAAAGCACAATTCCTTTCCTTTCCAGTATTTTGAAGACTTTGACCGTTGACTTCGAAACACCTTACACACGAGTGGTTTGGTTTAGATCCATTCCTTCCTTGTCTGTCTTCTTCATCCTTTTATTCAAACAAATAGCCATCCAGTTTTTTTATTAAGATTCAGAAAACAAAAGGCATAGACCCATACGTTTTATTAATTTTGGAAAATGTCATATTCTGTTGACAAGAAATTTAGATGAATACATTGCAGATAATCTAGTTACAAAGTGTTGCATGTCAATATGTCATCTCCTTATGTATAAACATATGTCTACGTTTTTGTTAGTCAAAAATCTTAAGTAGACATGGATACCAAAACATAGAAATCTAGATTAATTTGTTTCAATTTCTTCAAAAGTATCGCCCCGATACTATAGCTATATTTCTGAAACCAAAGAAGTAATGGAATTGAAAGTTTGTTTTACATTTTAAGAGGTTAAAGCTATAATGGCTTTCTTTTCCTTTGTGATATTATTCTGTATCTTGGACCTCTTGGTTAGTTAAGCAGTAGGTCCTCCAGAGATGCATTGAACTTAGCAAAAGGAACAAAATGCCGTACAATTCAAAGGTTCATGAACTAATAAAGGTCTAAAACATGTGTTGGCTATTAAATATATTAATATGATATTCTTAATTCCTCTTGCCTTTTTGGAAATGGTCTTTTGGTTTTTGTCTCTAGTGCCCACGTTCACTTAATAACACGACCAAGTATGAAAAAACAAAGACTAATCCCAAATGCTAGAGTCTACTCTTCTTCTTCTTTTTTTTTTTTGAGAAAGAAAAAAAAGAGAGTAGTTTTGCTAGAGTCTACTCTTACACATATGGTTTTACTTCTTTTTGCGTCATTTTTTTCCTAATTAGGCAGTTTTTTGGGAAATTGCCACAAATAACATATTTATAGTACCACTTTTTATATTTACAATAACCACTTTTACCTTCATTTTTAATGAAGAGTAAAAGACAATTATATCCTTAGGGTTAATTAATCTAGACTTAAGGTTTAGAGTTGAGGGGTGGGATAAGGTTTTTGGAATGTGAAATTTGTGATTCTAATAAATATATAAATAAATACTTAAAATATATATAAAAAAATTTAAAAAATAGTTTCAAACATAATTTTCGTTTTTCAAAAAGAAATTTGAAAAAAAAAAATTTATAAAAAGGTTCGAATTTGAAAAAGTATAATTCGAAAACATAAAAAAATTGTACTTTATTTTTTATTTTTTATTTAAATAATAATTTATTATATATATAAATAACAAGGGCATAAGAGTCTTTTGCCATTTAATGAAGAAGATATTTTAAAAATGTTTTCTTAGTGGTGGTAAAAATGAAAAGTGATACCATGAAAATGGTAAACATATAATTTCCTTCAGTTTTTTCATATATTGATAGATGAAAAAGCTGCATAATACATAACCCTTTATATAGTTTTAATATATTTTATTGATTTAACCCTAATCATAGAATTTTCCTATTGAAAAACAAAGGTTCTATATATAGAAACTTCTTCGCGTATTTACTGCTACTTTAAACAACATGGAACTGACTGTGACATGAATTCAATGAATGATTCTTCAAATAGTATCCATTACCGTAAAAGTGAAGCCATCAGAGCAACAGTGTGTTTCCGTGAATTACACGTTTTTCTTTGACATCTATTTTGTATATCAATATTTAGTTCGATGGTTCGAATTGGCTTCACGTCTCTTTTGTTTTCTTGAAATATAAATTATACTTTTCTTTATGGTAGATGGCCGACCAAAAATGACTTATCTATGAAATAATATTAATACGGTTTCTATTGATTCAAATATTCTCCTGACGAGTTCGTGTCAGAGTCTTATTGGCAATTCAGTGCACGAATATGTCTCTAAATAAGATAAACCAATGAAATGTTAACCGTATTTGCATATCAGATTATCATTTCCCCTGCCAATTATGTAGTAATTAGATTATAAACTTTGAATAATCTATGATAGCATGTTTGAGTTATTCATGTTACATTATTCAAATAATTTTCTTCTTTCAGTTCTGTAACAAATACTCCCTATGTATTTGAAATATTAATATTTTAAAATTTTCATACATATTAATAAAAAATAAATACATATTTTTATCTATTGACTTTTAGTTTTGTTTTTAAATTTTGTTTTCTTCCCAATAAAATTATGCCACAATTTTAGAATTACATTTATATTTTAGTTTTAAAGTAAAATGTAACAACTAAAGTCTAAAACATCAATTTTCAAATACAATTTTTTTTTTTTAAAAAAAAAATTTGTATAAACTTGATGTCCAAATTTTTTAATTTTTTTTATTGATGATGCCAATAACAATAGAAAAGAGACATGATTGTTGATTACAGAACAAGATAAAGCCAATCAATTGCAATATTACATTGTTTTATTCTTGTTTTTGGTATGAACCTTTTTAAAGAGGATTCCAAGAAACAAATTGTGCTTCTCTCAATGATAATATCACCAATTCACTGAAAAAGTAACAGAGCAAACAATGTATAGACAATTCATTAATTATACAACTTGTAGCAATCTTCTCATCAGATTAGAAGTCAGTTGCTTCATAACCATATTCTCCAACTTGGAAACCTATGTTTAGAACTTTCATAGTCACAATGTAAAACTCTTGTGTCACATTAACAAAAAAGTGTCAAAACAACAAAATGAAATGGATGCTTAGCATCAGGTGACTAATAGAACTATCAATGGATACCAAACTTTCACAAGACAAACACGCAATCAAACAAACTGTATATAGACACATTTTTTTTTTTTTGAATTGAATGTTAAATTTAATCAAAAAAAAATAGACTGTTTTTTACATCAATTGTAACTTATTTTCACCATATTATAAAATAAAAGATCTGTTTCCCTAACTTCTTTACTCCTCCTCAATTATGTCTGGTATCAAACCAGTAAACCATCGGTTCTGCTAACTCCTTATTATCTTTCCTCTGTAAAATGGTGATGTCCTGTTCCTCATATTTTTGTCAATCGGTTTTATCAAAAGAGACACAGAATTATCACAAGACAAACACGCAATCAATAACATTGGCTTCCTATACTGACCCCCCGCGACCTGCAACTAATTGTTTCTCTCGTGATCCTATATTTGTCAAGGAGCTTATCACCAGTGATGGTAACCATAGACACTGGAATGGTGAAGCCTTAGCTAATTTCTTAAATGCTGAGGACAGAGCCATAGTAAACCAAATCTTCTTGGCAAAGGAAGTTGAACCTGATAAGATTGTTTGGTCAGTTTCTCGTAATGGCTTAAAGCTAGGCAGGATTTGGCTACAGAGATTAATGGACAGCGGTTTATTCAAGCATCAAAAAAAAACGGACACCGGTATGGTCAAGACCTCCCGACGGCTTTGTTAAATGTAATGTCGATGCTTCTTTTGATCCAAATACGAAAAGAGTGAAATGTGGATGGATTGTACGTGACGCTAATGGAGTAGCACGATATTGAGGTTCGGCTTGGTTAGGAGAAGCATGCGCACTGTTTTGGACATCTTCAAGTAGAATCAACAGAGTATCGTCTTCGTAATGTTAGTCGTGATATTCTTATGGCTGCTTTGACTTTCAAGAAACGGAAGTGTGTTTATACACCTCGTCAGGCAAATATTCCAGCTCACCGATTGGCACAGAAAGTACCTCCTACATCATATTTTTATTCATCGTGTTTAAAAATCCTCCGTACTGGCTATCTTGTAGTTTCACAAAGACTATATATATACTGTCAAGTTAATAAATTCTCTCCAATAGTTATATTTTGTCGAAAAAAAACAAGATTCGTAATATTAAAAATTAATTAAAAAAAATTGTTATTTAGTTAAGGGTTAGTTAGAGTTCAACCGTAAAAGAAGGGAGCGTTGAGTTACGTAGGTTTTAGTTAGGGAAAAGTGTGTTGGGAAAGGAGAAAAGTGTGTTTGGCGTGTGCTATAGTGTTCTTGTAAGTGTAAAACTACCATATTACGTAAATCTTTCTTAATGAATCCACGATTTTGTTTGTGATTAAAAAGAATAAATCCACCATAAAATCTCCTTAAAGCTCGCCTCAGGTTTACCTCTATATATACGTAGTTTGCGCACTTTCTTTTATCAATACTCAAAATCATTCACAAAGAAATTACTTAGTAAGAGAGATGGCTATGGCGGATGCTTCTGGACCTCAATTGATTTCTACCACCGGCGATGCTGATTCTGATCAAATTATTGTCCCTGAGGTTTGTTGTTTAATTTTCATTTATCTAATCCCAAGATTTGGCTCAAAAACCCTAGAATATCATATATACTATATTTTTTTCTGAAAAACCCTAGAATATCATGATGCCGACAATCACCAAGTCTATAGATTTGGCTCAAACCCCCCCTTAAACATATGTTTTGTTTTGTTTTTAATCTTAAGAAAACTCATTCGCTTGATTCGTAATATTACTAATTCCATAAAATTAAATGAAGAAATCGCTGTCATAGTCAATAACATGCATATATAATCTCATACTCTAATGTTGCCTCACATAAGCAACATGCTATCTCATGGGAGCCGACTGGCATCGTTTATTTCTGTCTCACATTATTTCATTTGCCTTTTTGTAGTAGCTGTTTATTGGGTTCTGTGAACCTATGTCTCTGAGTTTTCGGAGAACAATGTTACTTTCAGTGTTATAATTAGAAAAAAAAATATAAGCAAAATGACAGATGACGTTTGTTTGATCTATAATCACCAAGTTTATAGATTTGGCTCAAACCCCTCGTAAACATATGTTTTTATTTTGTTTTTTTTTAATCTTAACAAAACTCACATGTATTCGCTTAATTTATTACTAATTAACTGAACTAGTCAAAATCCAATAAATGTCCATAAAATGAAGAAATCGCTGTCATAGTCAATAGAACAGACTTGAAAACATGCAGATAATCTTGATTTTGTACTTCTTAGATATAAGCAAATGACAGAATACGTTTGTTTGATCAATAATTTTGTTTGATGTCTTTACATATATATGCAGAATAAGAGCTGGAAGAATTTCTTTGCCTACTTAGGACCTGGTTTTCTTGTTTCAATTGCATATATTGATCCTGGAAACTGTAAGATCATAAACCAGATTCACTTTCCTATATCATCTCCATTAACTATCAGTTGCTTAATGCTTTTTTTTTTTAATTATTCTTCATGTGTTTTGCAGTTGAGACTGATCTACAAGCAGGAGCACAATACAAGTATGAGGTGCATAAACTCTTCCCCTACTCACCTTATTTTTTCGATAAAAATAAATATTGATTTCTTTGTAATAAACAGTTACTTTGGATCATATTGGTGGCGTCTTGTGCGGGTTTGGTGATTCAATCTCTGGCTGCCAATCTTGGTGTTGTCACAGGTTATGTTACTCTTTGGTTATAAGTTTTTATACATCAACTTTGCTGAATTTATTTTGGTTATATCATCACAGGAAAACATTTAGCTGAGCATTGTAGAGCTGAATACTCCAAAGTTCCGAACTTTTTGTTATGGGTTGTTGCTGAAATTGCAATAGTCGCTTGTGACATTCCAGAAGGTACCAAATTTCTATACTCTTACTTTGTTTCTATAATTTCTCTGTTAGTGCTAATCATTCTTGGTTTACTTTTTTATATAGTAATCGGAACAGCTTTTGCACTGAACATGCTCTTTAGCATACCCATATGGATTGGTGTTCTTCTTACAGGCTTAAGTACACTGATGCTTCTCGCACTTCAACAATACGGGGTATTCTTTTCTTTGATCTTTTTCCATGTCACGGTGCTATGTATAGTCAAGCCTTATGATGTTTGTCATTCACAGGTAAGAAAGCTGGAGTTCTTGGTTGCATTTCTCGTGTTCACAATAGCTATATGCTTCGTCATTGAGCTACACTACTCAAAGCCAGACGCAGGAGAAGTCCTACATGGTCTCTTTGTTCCACAACTCAAAGGAAATGGTGCAACTGGTCTTGCAATCTCTTTGCTTGGAGCTATGGTTATGCCGTAAGCTCACAGTTTCTTCACCAATATTCATAAGAGATTTTTTTTTTCCTTAATAAAAATCTTATGCGATCATTTCTTTTTCCACAGGCACAATCTCTTCTTGCACTCTGCGTTGGTTCTCTCGAGGAAAATCCCACGTTCATCTACTGGCATCAAAGAGGCTTGTAGGTTTTACTTGATAGAAAGCGGACTGGCTCTAATGGTGGCCTTTCTTATAAACGTCTCTGTGATATCAGTAAGTGGTGCTGTTTGTAATGCCTCGGATTTAACCCCCGAAGACCGAGCTAAATGTGAGGATTTGGACTTAAACAAGGCTTCGTTTCTTCTACGGGTAACTTGCTTACTACGGCTTTTGTTTCTTTCTATAATGTTTCAGAACATTAAAGCTTGTTTGTTTTCAAACAGAACGTTGTGGGTAAATGGAGTTCAAAGCTATTTGCCATCGCACTTCTTGCTTCCGGACAGAGCTCAACTATTACCGGAACATATGCTGGACAATACATCATGCAAGGGTTTCTTGATCTAAGACTTGTTCCATGGCTCAGGAACTTCTTAACAAGATGCTTAGCTATTATCCCGAGTCTAATCGTTGCTCTCATTGGTGGTTCAGCTGGAGCTGGAAAGTTAATCATCATTGCCTCGGTAACACAATCTTTCCCATCTCTAGCTAGTCACATCTATATATTTATATGACTTTACCATAAACAAATCAATTCATTGGTTGAATAAACTGTGAACAGATGATCTTATCCTTTGAGCTGCCCTTTGCGTTAGTTCCTCTTCTCAAGTTCACTAGCTGCAAAATCAAGATGGGTTCACACGTAAACCATATGGCGGTATGCATAACTCATTTTCACTGAACCAAGGAAAAATGTTATCAATTAACTTCATATGTTTCCTTTTTATCTAACAGATTTCAGCTTTGACATGGGTCATTGGTGGTTTAATCATGGGGATAAATATATACTATATAGTAAGCAGTTTCACTAAATTGCTTATACATAGCCACATGAAGCATGTCCTTGTCGTCTTTTGTGGAATTCTTGGGTTCACAGGCATTGCCATCTACTTAGCCTCCATAGCTTATCTTGTCTTTCGAAAAAACGGAGAAGCTGGTCCTCTTCTTGCTTCGACTAATTCACAAACTGTGGAGACACTTCCAAGACAAGACATTGTCGACATGCAGTTTGGTAAAGCGTCTACATCCAATGCTGATTGAATCTTATACAATCATATCAGTACTAGGACTCAAATGAATACCTTTCGATAGTGGTTCTTAGATTTTATAAGAATTCTTTTTTTTTTTCTAGTAAGTTTTATGTAAGGAACAACGTTACAATCATGACATCGGATAATAAAATCATTGTTTCCACTATCATATCATACATTATACATACGAGTGACATTCTAAATTACGAAAAGAAGAGGGCATTCAGCTATATATAATTGTATATATGCTTCAAGATTAAACAAATATAACTTAGTAAAATCAAACGTATTTTATGTGGGTATGATCAGAGATGATGGTCGTATCGTGTTCTAGGATTCGATTGTGACGTTGTCTTGGTTGGAATATTGAGGAAGAGGAAGATGACCTTTCTCTTGCAAGCTCTTGACAGAATCGTAGAGAGATTGCTTGATGGGTGTAAACTCCAACCCTAAGTCTTTTATCTTCTGAGTAGTGAACTTGTATGGCTTTGCCCTTGGATTCTTATCGTCCGAACACCTACAAATATTATAATAAGCACACTATATGTTAATAACATAGCCTGGAAATGGCTTCTTGTATATGTAACGTATCAACTATTGAACTAGCCAAAAGAGACACAAGTCATGAAACTAGTGACCAAACTATGGAGTAGGTGAAGAAAGAACATACTGTTAACACTCTAGTTCTTTTGTCAAATGAATTTGGACCAGTAACAAGACTACACCATTTTTAGTATAAATCCAAAGAAAAACAAACATAAACACGTGTACATATAGGATTTTGTAAGATCTCAGCGTAAGCAGTAGGTGAAACATGATGTGGACCTTGTGATGTGAAGTTAGTACATACCAATTTTGATATATGGGACAAATAGTAACACATTTCAATACCAACTACCACTCATGTCCCTTTTATCCTAACTAATTTATTGATTTGTTGAAAAAAAGAGGATAATCTTGATTAGATTGTTTCGAGTATCAAAAATCAAACTCAAATAGTTTGTAAAATCCAAGGTTGTATTTTACTAGACCCACAAGATCGTGTTGACTTTAATATAATTTTGACCAAAGAGTTAAAAAGGTCAAACGTGGACTTACTTGGTGGGAAGTGGATACTCCGGGAAGAATTTAGCAAGAATCTCGACAACCTCGCCGCGGTGAAGCGCGGTCTCGGCGAGGATGTAACGGCCTGAGGCAGAGGATGATTCGTAGACCATAACATGGCCTAGTGCCACATCACGGACGTCCACGTAGACCTGAGTAAGGTTAGCATAGGTCTTGGCTGAGCCGGTGAGATACTTGAGAATATGGACTAGGCTAGCGTTGACCGCTGACTGGAGCGGTGGTCCAAGAACTAGAACCGGGTTTAGCACCACCAAGTCCACACCTTTAGCCTTCGCCGTCTCCCATGCTGATTGTTCCGCCACCATCTTCCCATAGCAATACCAATTCTACAAGGCACCGATAAAATAGGTCAGAATTTGAGAAATTAAGTTTTAAGGCTTGACATGTGACCTTATTACAGCCACATGGTTACATGTATTTCGGTCGGTGGGTTTGAATAAAACTCCATGCAAAAAATATATAGACCAAGATATAAATATATATAATAAATATACCTTTGTGTTTTTGCAGAAATCAAGATCACTCCAACAATCTTCGTTGACTATGGTTTGAGGGTCACGGTTAGGGTTCATGTAAACAGCACCGATAGATGACGTGAACACCACACGCTTCACCTTGGCTTTAGCCGCCGCGTCGATCACGAACTTGGCTCCGTTCACCGCCGGTTCCAACATTGTCTCCTATATATTTACCTTAATAAATAAGATTAAACCTAATAAAACAGAGTAATATTATGGATTTAGGAAAATTAAATATAGTTACTAACGGGGTCATCGGTCATCGGAGAAGCGGTGTGGAAAACGCCATCGCAGCCATCTATTGCGGCACAAAGAGCTTCGTAGTCGAGAAGATCAGCACTGTGAAGAGTGAGTCTTTCTTTGGCTCCATCGAGCTCTCTGAGGTGGTTGTTCTTGGGATCAGCTGGGTTCCGCACGGTTCCTCTAACGGTGTAGCCTCTCTCCAAGAGTAACTTAACGATCCAAGAAGCAATGTAGCCACCGGCTCCAGTGACGCAAACAAGTTTCCCGTCGGCAGGCATTTTTTTCTGTTGGGTAAGAAGGTTTAAGAGAGAGAGAGAGAAATGTTATAAGTTATGATGTGTCGTTTGGAGGAAGCGTTCTGGTTTGTATTTATAGAGACATCAAAAGAAGTCACCGTTTCATAAGTTACAACTTGGCTTTATTTCACCTAACCAAGGTAAAGAGTTGGTGAATGAAGAAGGAACTATCGGGAATCATATTTGATTTGATTTATTTTAAGGACACTAGAGAATAAGTGGAATAGTTTCAAAGTTGTAGGTGATAAGTGTAAATGCATTCCCATAAAAGGTCAAACAAAATCGTCAACCAAAGGTGTTGTGAATCTGTCTTTTACTTGCCAAGTGGAAAGCCTTATTTGGTTGGCTTTTAAATTTCAGGAAATTGCCAAATATATTTGAAAACAACAAAAGAAAATTTGTCAAAATATATTTTAAAACAACAGAAGAAAATTGCCAATTACTCCAACTATTAAGTTTTTTTTTTCTTTGGCAATGGCAGCATTCCCTTAAGTTAATAATCCATGTATATGGAGTTCTAGAAGTCTGAAGACCTTGATAATAATAAGTTAGTATATTGTACGTACGTTCTTTAAAATCTATATACAAATCTAGGAGTTATGCCTTGTCTTTTGTAGTTTGTTTCTTCTTGGTGTATTATCCATTATCTTGGCTTAAACTTATAAATCTTATATACCCTAATTAAAAAAAAAACAAGGGGTGGTGAGAGGTTGAGAATATTGACATTGACAATATTGTACATGAATTAATGTAACTTAAAAGCCAGGGGGGCCCAACCTGTTTACTAATACGAAAGTTCCCCTGAGCATAAGTCCGTATTTTTCAACTAATTAACCAATTAATTTGATGTACTACGTGAAAAACATTTACTATATATATCTTTTGTTATAAATAAAAGTAACATCATTCTTGACCATTAGATTGATATTGCTTTTTTGATAGCAACTATTTTAAAGAAAAGAAGACTGACAAAAGTAAGACTTTGCAAGCCATCTTTGACAAAGTTAATATTTGGACAAGATGAGTGTCTTATTCAAACCGTGTCCTGTCCCGAGATGGTTGAATGTAATTGAACACACAGAAAATTTCCGAGCGGTTTCTCAATCATTTCGGAATTGAATCTCTCACGTGGAAAAATAACCTTATAACCGAGTGACAAACGTGGCTCTTTATCTAGTAAACAACGATTATGCTTTCCTAAAATACAAATGTCACAAACTTTCAGAGACACAACACAGACCAGGTGACGTCATATCTCTCTAACAGGTTCAGTAAAAATCTAGTAACAAAGATAAATAAAGGAAATAGAGAGTCTAAAGCAAATGGTTTTTGTTCACGACGCATAAACTCCAATTCAAGACCCTCTCTCTTCATCAGAGTCTTTCTCGATCTCGGAGAGGCTTGAGCTTTTTGGCACTTTATCATCAGCCTCAGCCTCTTCTCTCTCTTCTGCTTCGTCCTCCATATCATCTGTTTCTCTCCACTTTGGCTCCTCTTCCGACTCTGAGCCGTCTCTCTCACTCTCAACCTCTGGAGTTTCAAACTGTTCCTCTTCTTCCTTAGCTTCTGTCTCAGTCCATTTCAGGTTCTCTTCATCTTCTTGCATCTCACTGTTATAATACTCATCTTCGCTTTCCTCGTCCACATCTCGGCTCACTTCCTGCTCTGCTTCTCTTCTGCCAGTTTCAACAGCACTTAACTCTTTCAACGATTTGACATTCTTCCCTTCCCTTGCTGCCTTTTTGCCAGAATCCTTCTTTGATGATGATGATTCCACGTTTTTGCTTTTCTTGACTTTCTGCCTCTGCATTCTGCAACAATCATAACATAAGAGGACTTGTACTTTTACAAACAGGATCACAATAAATGAGAAGCTGATAGACACATGATCCGTGTTTACTCACATGTCAAATAAAGGAATGGACTCTGGCAGATCAATCTCCATATCCTCCTCCTGCTAATCGATTTTGGGGGAAAATCATTAAAGCACTTGCGATTTACGCATTCACGCGAGAAACAAAGAAAGAAAGAAACACAGATACCTCACTGGCAGAAGAGAGATCCTCAAGTAGCTCCCAGCGTTCTTTATAAAGATAAAGCTCTTCTGATTCTCCATCAGTATATAATACCTGCAATCAAATGTGAATAAATCCATAATTCTGACAGAGGAGCAACAGAGTTGAGTAGCAGATAATCAGAGATTGTATCTCACTCACCTGATGCATCTTCGTACGACCAGAATAAGCCTGTATGACGCCTTCATAAAAACTGCACAGTGAAACACAAATCAACGATTTAAGCTACTACACTTTGGAAACAAGAACCTTTCAACTTTCATATGCACTTACGTCTTGTCCAGCGGCCACCATATATTCACTCTCTTCCCGACCAAATCCGCTCCAGACCCCTGAAAAGAGGAGTTACTAACAGATATGTGACAATAATATAAAGGCTAAGGCGACAAAGCTTATTATACCACTTCTTTTTTTGCTGTCCGGCTCCTCACTTGTTGGCTCCTTGAAGTCTCTTCAGATTCTTCTGCCAATGCTCTAGCTCCAACTTGAGAAACCTTCTTCTTCTGCAATATTTGATCGAAACATGAAATTTCAACACAAAAGTTTTATGATATATCATTAATTAAATAAGAGAACTATATGATCATCTACCTTGTCCTTTGATGATTGTGGAACAGGAGTATCCGAAGAAGCACCTTCCAAGTTGTTTTTCTTAGCAGCTGTGCGAGCTGACGATCTTTTTCCGCTGGAGCTCACAACTGGCTTCTTCTTCCCGCCCTTCTGGGACTTTGTCTTCTTCCTTGATTCTCCAATCTTTGTGTCATCTTCTGGTATTTCATGATTTGATTCTTCCTCAAGAGTCTCTTCTTCGTCCCGGAAGCATGATGCCAACTTCTTCAATTTGGGTGAAGAAGGAGAATCTAAATCATGATCAGTGTCCTCCATCTTAACCCTGCTTCGTTTAACTGAACCCGTCAGCGCCCTACTAGTAGTGGCCGGGGAAGATTCTTTAGCCGGAGGCGTTTTCTTTGCAGCCACCTTTTCAAGTGATGATTCTCCTCCTCCTCCTGATGCTTTTCTCTGAAGCTTCTTGTTTGATGAACATGTCTTTAAAGAATCTCTTTTCCCTGAAAGCCAAGGAATGTCGTAACCTTCCTCAGGATTCATCAATGAATTGGGTTTCCTTCCTCTCTTCCCTGAGACTCCTACATCTGTTTCTGCATCTCTACACTCAGACCACACTTGCTTTCCCTTTCTTGATTTTTCATCTATCGCAGGTCTCTTGGAACCACTTTTAGAACGAGTCTCCTTGCGTGAATGCCCCAAAACCAGTTTGTCCTACATCAAGCGAATTAGTTAAAAAATGCTGAAACTCTACAACGAACGATAGAGCTCAGGGTAACAAGAATACCTCATTCTCTTTGGTGTCAACAACATTGTGGACCTTGGGAGTTTCAAAAACAGTCTGGCATATGGTCGTAACTACTGGTGAATATGAATCCAAGGTGGTCCCTGAAGACTTCAAAGCTTCCATGATGCATGGTTTAAGCTTACGGGCACATCTACTGAGAACCTTCTCAACAAGACTCCAAGCCATTGGTGAAACATTCTAAAACATGAAGTGAAGACAAATCAAATCCAAAGTTTGTTGACGGCTAAGAGAATTAACTTGTAAGTAGGAAGAAAGCTCACCTGATTATCCTTTTTGACACTAGCTAACAGAATATCGAGAAAGTCCCTTGACACTTCTTCGGTTTCATCTAATACTGTAATCATTATCATCTCCATTGAAGAAAAAACCACTCGTGGATGATCAGATCTAACAGAACACACAAACCAGTTAAGTATATGATCTAAAGAGTTTCTAGAAACTTAGGTTTTGTATTATCTGATCTACCTTATGAGTCTCAGGAACATGCGAAACATTTGTAGAATGAGGTCATCGCACTCTAGGTCCAGCATGACCAAGCAAGATTTGACCTTTGAGACATTATCAAGAACAGACTCGGCTTTCTGATAGCTGCGAGAGGATGCATCAGCTAGCTTCTCAAAAGCTTCTATCGTCAACCTGAAGACGTCCTGTGACACCAAACAAGCAGACTTCAAAAGACCATTACAGAGAAGTAATTTAATTTGTTTCTGTTTACCTTCATCTGATCATCAGTGTAAGGAGCTTCTGGGGCAGTGATCCTGACGATTTCGGTTAAGCAGGAGACAACAGAAACCCTAACATCAGAATCAGGGTGGCTCAAGAGGTCACTTGAAACCAAAGCCTTCTTGGTGGGAATTAGGGCGTTTTGCATTGACAAGGGTTGATCTTGCTCCACTTTTCTCAGCAGTGACTCAGTTTCCTACACACACGCACATGAAGGAATTGAAAATTAGAGATCCAATTCGCTGCTTCCACCAAATTAACAAGTTCGATAATCCAATAAAGGAGCAAACTTTCACCAAACAATCCACTAAAAACATCAATTCGAGATTTCCTTAGCGGCAAGAAAGAGAAACCCTAATCGCATTTCGAAGAATCTAACCTAACAAAAGACACGATTTTGATGGAACAATCAAAAGAGGAAGACGTACATCGAGAAGATTGAGAAGCTCGTCGGTTGAAGAATGAGGGGTGAGCAGTCTGTTTCCAGCATCAATGAGTGCTTCACCAAGATGGTTCAATCCAACAATAGAAGCCATATTTGTTCTTCTTCTTCCCCCAGAAATTCAAAACCCTAGAAAATCAAACAGAACATCAAACTGTGTCTTCAACCCGAAAACACTGTTATCGACCAAACGCTTAGGATCCTCATATAAGGGTCGTCGAGACAATGAAAGGGGGGAGAGAGAGTTCGGGGGGGGGGGGGTAAAGGTTGTGACTTGTGAGGTTAAGCGGTGTGTGCTAAACAACTTATATACCACACCACTAACTCTAATTACAAAACTATAAAGGCAAAGAGATTCATTTTCTTAAAAAAAAAAAATCAATGAACATTTAGATTGTGTTGAATCACAGAATTTGTTACTATAATTGCTGAAAACGGATAAAATAATCTATTTTTTTTAATGAGGGAGGGCTTTAATACTTGATTTACCAAAAAGTAATTTTCGCTTTTTTTTTCTATGACATTTTACTAACAGACATGTTCCCGCCTTCTTTTCCTTTGATAAGATAAAGTTGATTACTAGTTTTGATAGGTTTTTGGAATTAGTTAGTATTATAAGACGAGCTTAACAAGCCATCCGCAAGACTTACACCAGCCTTATTCACTAAAGATATTATTGGCATTTGGAACAGTAAGCAAATTGATGTTATCATCAGCACATAGAGCTTTATAACAAGCTTTGACATAGCTGAGCCACACGCTTCTCAATAAGTTTTAGCAATTTCATCAAAACAGACCTCTATGGTCGGTCACACCACCGTGAGCACGTGACTTACTAAGAGTCAGCTCAGATCCATGTCCTCTGGAATAGCAGCTGCCTCAGCGACAGGAGGAATAACAGGATCAGCCTCATCGCTTCAAACACGAAGTTATAGGACTCGTAAGAAACAACTGAGCGAACTTTTCTTATAGCCCAAAGGCACACTGAAATAAAACTTTTATTTAGTGAGTGGTATAATTTGTAAGAGGTCGTAAAGGAACATTTTGCCTTATAAAGCCCAAATCGTGGTCACTAATTACAATATCGGGCCTCAGTAATATCAACTAATGGGTTATGCCGACAAAAGCAATCGCTTATTCAGACAACCAAAACGTTTCCAATTCAGTTTCTTCACGGTCTTGTAAGAAAAGAAAAAACTGGGTTCGAATCATTTTGTTTCAGACACAGATTTCATGTCTATATAATCCCTCTTCACTTATGATCCTAATTTTCAAAGTTCTACGAATCTGTGATCATGCAGTTGCACACCAGTATATTCAACACAACCTCATGTAACAAAAAAAAAAAGATGAAAAGAGAGAATTTTTAAGGACTTTTTATTTGAATTTTTTTATTATTATGATATTAGAGAGCAACCTGACCATTTTCAACACCTAATCCATACAAAACACCAGCATATTTCTGCAAGGGACCAACGAAGAAATTCTCCTTAAGCTTTCTGAAAGTACAAGACGTGAGCAAACTATCCGACCCCGCCTGGTGACATATCCCAACTCTCTCCACCTCCAGCAGCTCCGCCAGCTTGTTCAGCCCCCCGTGCAGGCTGTTGCAGAACTTCATCAGGTGCTTTATATCGTACACCGTCGGGAAATAAACATTGATCAGCTCGAAGAAGCTCGTCTGCGAATCGGGCAGGTTCTGGCACGTGAGGAGCTTCAGCAAGTATCCGAAATCGTACCCGCTGTGGAACGTGACCCAGTGCACGTTCCCGTTCAGCACGATCCCGGAAGACATCAGGAGCTCAGCGAAACGCCTGGACTCGATCCCTTCTCGAGTGTTCTTGGCGAAGTCGATCCCTGACTGCTTGAGGAGGTCGATGGAGTCGACGGCGAAGATGTCGGAGTCGAGATCGAACTCGCGGAAGTTGAACTGCCAGATGCAGTATTTGTTGTCGGTGCCGCAGGTGGGGAGGTTGCCCTGCTCGTTGGAGAAGGTGAGGCCGAGCTGGATGATGTTGAGGATGTTGACGTTGAGCTTTAGGGTCTCGTAGTGGTAATCGGCGTTGGATTTGAAGGTTCCGACGGGGCGGACGACGATTCCGGGGAACTCGGTGTCCATGGCGACGTAAGGGAAGTCGTCGACGACTTCGCGGATCAGATCCATTTCCTCCTGGAGGTTATCGCTCCAGACTTCGCGGATTTGGATCGAATCGTCTTTTAGAAACAGAGACATGGAGAAGACGGTGGGTGGGGGAATCTAGAGAGAAGAACCTAGAACGGATCTAGAGGAAGACCCGATCCGGTTTCATCAAATCTGCGATTAATCCAACACAATCAAACATTTCAATTTCTAAATCGAAAAATCGAAGGAGGTCGTGTGGGTGGAATCGAACCTGGTAGATGGAAGAGTAGGCGGCGATTCGATTGGTGGTGGGCTAGGGTTTCAGAGGATGTGGGTGGTGGTGGTGGTTTATCGAAAGGCGTAATTGGTAGGAGAAGAAGTGATATTTATTATTATTATTAAATCAAACTTTTCTTTTTATTTATTCTTTTACCTTTTTTTTTTGTTTTTCTGCTATTCTGAATCCGATTTTCTTTTTGTTTCTCCAAAAGTTTTGTTGTTTCTGTTTTCTTAATTAGGATCGCTGCTTATTTCAAGTCGCATTTTTATCTTTCTGCATTAATTTTTTTTTTTACTAAACTGTAAATATCATTAAAAATGAAACTTTTGTCTTTTACATACATCTTTCTTGGCAAACATTAGATAAAAAACAAAAAAGATAGTAAATTTTTGGCTATTGAATATGACCGGATCATCTGATCCAAAGTGCCATGATGTTGGTGAATTTGCGCCTCTTGCGCCTTGCAGTTATTGTGTTTCTCACATCTTTGTCTATTAATCTGAAAGTTTCATATTTTGGCTATTCATCTTTCTGCATTATTTACTAAAACAATATTACCGAAATTCATATTTATAGGAGATGAATATAATTAACCGCTAGGATTTTGTATACACACATAAACGTCTAAAAACTTGGGCTAAATTGTCAATAACATAATTAAACGGTTAAACCTTAAAATGTTAAAAGACTAATGACCACATTTATCTTCTTACTTGAGCATCTGCTTCCTGTAGCACAAGAACACGACCAATTGATTTCATTTATATTCTTTACAAGTCCACTGATGCAATGCAAACAAGACCAAGGAGCAAACAAGCTGACAATTCTCAGTTAATAAGAGACCACAATTTATGTCATCAACCAACAGATAGTGATTCATTTGCCAAGTTATGGATTAAGCCAACATGTGTCTTACAATGCTTGCAAACTCGAGAATTAAAATAGTGAAGTTTGCTTAGAGAAGTTTTAAATAATTATCGAAAATAATAACTATTGCGAAGAATTATACTTAACAACCTCAAGAAAAAAAGGTCTAAACATGAAAGATTGCTGTTAAGACTTCCTATTAACACGCATGCAGTAAGGTTAATCAGCCTAAACCAATCTCAATTGGAAACTGACGCAAGAGACTCATATTATTGGTATATCCCATAGTTTTTTTTTCATATATTTAGTTCCCTTTTTCACTGGTTTTCATAACGAGGAACTGGATCTGCTCTCGAAGTGGAACAAGTAGCTCTGTTAATGTTCTCCCTCCCAGCGTCATAATCCCAAGGCTTCAAGTGCACTCCTGTTCTTGTACTTTCTTGTGACTCAGTCCATGCTATCTTAATAGCTTTGTAAAGCTCATCACCATATTTCTCTTTGAGGTCCAGCAGATCCTGCGCCTCCACTTGTACCCAGTCGTCTTCTTCTTCTCCCTCTTCCGGACCTTCTATGTAAAGCTCCCAAACTCCATTACTGGTTTTGCTTCTCCACTCATTGCACAGAGTTTCGGCATCAAGTATTGCTCTATCCTTCCTCATTGTTTCCTTCTCACGACCATCAGATGGGTTATTGAGGCACGCTGCTTCAAACATCTTTGGGTTTAGGTAGCCCGGGACTCTTACTATGTCAACCAACGGGCCCTTCTCTGGAGTATTTAGTTCTGGCAGAGCCTATAAGTTTTTAAAAAGGAAAAATGAAACATGATGCCGCCATGAGTTATGTTAAAAGATGTATGTATATATACGTACCTGCAATATTGTTAACTTTGCACGTATGATCTCTTGATTCCTCTGAAAAAGATCATCCTCAAGACGACTAATCTTGCGTTCGTAATGCATTCTTTTCCTTTCGTAATCATTGATCTTCATCTGCAACTCATGAACAGCATCCATCTTGTTCTTGTTTTTTTTTTTTTACTTCTGAAAAAGGCAAGCCAACAGTATAAAAACTAAGATTATAAACGAATGGAGAATCAGAAACTAGAGGTTTCCTGAAGAATTTCTACGCCGGAAACTGAGAGAATTAGTCATTGGTGCTCGTAACATCAATGGCCATACACACACCCCAAGCAAAATCAAGATCGTAAATGCAAGATACACTGTTGTCCATAGAGCAATCTTAGAGCTTTAACACAGCAGCTTACGAGTTTAAGCACATAACAACTAAGGCTTGAGAACTTTCAGGGGAAACCAAACATAATCGAGACGTAAGGAAAGTTTACGATGGAAACCAAAAAAGAAGAAACCCTAAGACTTGTGTGACACGGGAATGGGAGAACTACAGAATAATGGAGTCGAGAATGAGGAAATGAAACAAAGAAGAATCAAAAACTTACGTGACACGGGAAAGAGAGAATCTTGGTGTGCAGAGAGCGAACCGTGAAAGATAGATTCCCTCTTTAGAAATCTACAAGAAAAAAAGAAACCTCTAAGTTGCTTGGGAACCAAGTCTTTGAGAGAGGCAGCAGGGGAGGAAAAACAGAGAGTAAAGCATTTACCTTAAACCTCTTCTTGCTATTTGATCTGGCTAATAGTGTATAATGCTCTCATGAACGTAAACTATTTATAGGTCAAGCCACTCAACTTACTTAAATAGCCAAGTTCTAAGTTAGAAATATATATAAATTACAAACAAGTTTTCAGTTATTTGAAGTGAAAATGAGTTATCAATTATTTAACCTTTTGATATATATAAAATGCATTAACGTATCAATCCTATTAAAGAAACATAAAAACAAAGAAGAAATAGTGAGAAAAGCTTAAAATGGGTTTTGGTAAAATGCAAAGTCTCTCTATATTCTAAGAACTAGGAACAGTTGGATCAACTCTCACTTCACTTTTGATCTTCTCCATCTCAGTACTCAGTACTTCCTTCACTCTGCTCTTTAGCTGCAAGCCATGTAGAGCACTCAAAACACACGCACACTTTTGCTTCTTCATTTATTTAGTCAAATATTTCTGGTAGGGTTATTTACATACCTCACTGAGACCTTGTTCTGTTTTCACTGAGACATGAATTGATCCATCAGGTCCTGTTTCCCTGTACCTAATGATTTCTGCTTCATCATTACTTATATCTTCTTTGGCGTAAATCACCGGAGAGCCGCCTCCCAGCAGATCGCATTTGGACACAACATCAATCCACAGGTAATCCTCAAACCTTTCTTTTATTTCTTTATAAATTCGAAACTGCAATGCCCTCAAAACAAATATATAACAACATAATCAGACCCAACTATTTTGGCTCACACACATGTTTTGTCTTCTTCAGATCATTTCAAAGAAAATAACCATATGCACATTAATAATGCACTGAAGCCATAAAAAATGATTACCTGATCAGAAGGAGAAGTCCCACATTCACCAGTTAAATCATGAACATATAGAACCGCGGTTGGAAGATGAGTGAGTACAGCAAGAGTTAGCTTCTCTAGATTATTCCTATCCTCTGTATCAACCCCAATAAAAAGACAATCAAAACTTGATTAAATATCATAAAATCATGTAGCCAAAAGAGAAGTTGTACTAACTAGACATTACCATCACATCTCCTGAGAAGCCCAGGGGTGTCTGTCACCTGCAATGCTTAGATAATTAACAATCCAAATCATGAGTAATGTGATTTGACGAAGCAAAGCAAGTTACCTGAAATCGTTGGTAGTTCAAAATGACGTGACCCATGAGGATTCCTCTGGTGGTGAAAGGATAATTGCAAATCTGACATGCCAAAAAAAATCATATAAGGAACAGACAGTGCAAGTTATTATACCAATATATGTATATATATGAAGATTGGGATAATAAGGCAAACCTCAGGCTTCCCTGTTGAAAGAATGCGCACTAAAGATGACTTGCCAACGTTTGGTGCTCCAACAAGGCAAAGAGTTGGCATTTCCAAATCAACAACTGGCATAGCCCTCAAAACCTGCAAAATAATTAGCTCTCTTCATACAACTCTAACGAATAATTCAAAGAGATCAAACCACTGGAGGGGAAAAACAAAGGGTTCATTCATGGTAAACAAACCTTTGCTATGCTTAACAATTCATCAACAGCTATTCCTTGTTGCTGGAAAACCAGTTCAAGCTTCTCCACACCTTCGCTCAACCGGTCCTCTGCTTCTCGCTTTGACAATGCCTGCAAACAAAAGATCTCATTTAACTATTCCTAAAGTGATATATTATAGAATAAGATGGAACAATGGGTATTGTTAATAAGCTTGTAACGCCTTTAGTGTTGAAGTACCAATCACAACTTATGTGAGATAAACTAACATGAAAAATACAATTATCTATTTTTTGAAATACAGAACTGAGAAGTCTGACCTTAGCACAGAGGGAAGCATGTTCCTTTCCAACAGATTGTACCTTCTTCCTCAGAGCATCAACTTTTCCTAACACCTAAGAACAACTAAAATTATAAACCAATGCGCTTGAATCAGTTGCAGGGTAATGCGTCTTAGAGGGCATGCATAATAGAGATACCTCCTCGTAGTTTCCATCACCAAGAGTCAACTCAATAAGAGACCGCTCATATGGATGCAAGAGTCTCCTCCGTGGAAAACTTTCCATATATCCTTTTAAAGGTAGAGCCAGTTCCTTAAACAAGAGAGCAATTTCTGATTTGGTAAGACAACAATCATTTATATGGAACAAAGGGAAGGATGCAAATGAAGTTACTTTCATGAGTGCATCAAGCTGTTTAGCACCTCTATTCCTTTCTCGCTTTGCAATATTAGCAATGCCTGCCAAAATGGATACATGCTCAGCTCAAAGGGTCTGAACGAATGAATGTGTGAAGAAAGGAATCAAGGTACAACCTTTAGTAGGTTGGACTCTTTTGGACTTCCTGAGAGCAGAAGAATACAAATCAATAGATGGCATCACCATGGGGAGTTTTTGAAAAGCTCCCAAACTTTCCTGCATTGGTGGCCCTTCTTTTTCCTACACAAAAACCAACGTTCTGTTGGTTGGTTAAGTTGCATTCAAAGAAGATAAGAAAAGGGCTCCAAAGGAGGGAACTTTACCGGGGAGGCAGGGGTTTCAATCTGCTTCTGAGTGATGTAGGAAGTGGGCAAGTAGCTTGAAGTGACGACTGGAGAAACAGCTGTCTGAAGATTCCGACATTGACGCAAGGTTGGAGACCAGAAAGTGGGAGACTTTGGAGTGGAGGAGGCTGAACAAGATTGAGAGAATAGAGAAGAGAGGTAAGCGGAACGAAACTAGGGGATGAAACAAATCAAGCATTTGTTACCTGTAGAGAAAATGAAAGCTGGTAGATAAAGCTGCGGTGGTGATGCTAAGAGACGCCATTGATTCGGAAACAACAAGCTCGACGCCAATTTCATCGTCCTATTGCTGATGATTCAGTGAACAAAATATCTTTGTAGGATTCACGAAATCGAGATTGTCCATGTACGTCTCATTGTGCTGAGCATCACTTCGATTCAAGCTTAGCTGCTTGTTTTCATATCCTGGAAAGCTTCAGTTGAGTCTAGAACTTGACCCGGCCCACTAAACCTAAACGATGCATTGGGCTTACGAAATATGTGAATTAATGGGCCTTCTATTAATACACTAGATTAGGCCTTACTTAATGACTACCGTTCTTAATTGTTTCGGTTTCTTGAGTAATTAATTAACTCTAGGCTGTGCAATAATATATAAAAAAAAAACGTTAATTATTTTTTGAAAAATAATAATCAGGAAAAGAACGATACGTAGGTTTTTTGATATGTTCTTGAAAAGATCAGATCTTGATTAACAAAAAAATTGTGGAATTGCAAATACATTAACACAATTTTTTATACTCTCAAACAAAGGTTTTGATTTATTTATTTTATTGTTCAGAACGTAGGTTTTGAATTTTCTGCATTGTTTTAGTGGCATAAGAGCAAAAGCATCACTGAACCCTTTTTGGGGTTCATCTTTTCAATTTTTTATTATTAAACTAGGGTCGGTCCGCCTTACGGGCGGGATATACTTTACTTGTTATATAAATGATTATTTGTTATATAATTTTGTGGGGACACTCTTTAAGTTTGTATGGGTTATAGTTTGTCTTTTAAATGTTGTTTGGGTTAATATGACATTTTTTTAGTTTAAAAATTAAACAAACTTTAAGTTTTGGACCTTTAGTGTGAGGCCCATAAGTTAAAAGGCTTATCTAACTATTCGAGACACGTCCAACGAATCGGACGCAGAAGAAGTTTAGGAGTTACTCTCTAACAGATGGCTAGATTTCCCCTTCTCTGTTTTCTCTTTGCGGCGGCGCTAACGTCATCCCTGACATCTGCCGGCGACGAAAATTATGTATATTCGCCTTGTTCAGATTCCACCGCGCGGTCTGCAATGGATTCATTTTTGGAATTGCCTTCACGGCTAAAGATTTTTTCTTTGGCACCAATCGTTCTGTTCAGTATTCTCCATGCGATCATTGCCGCCTCTCGCTCCATGCGATCGTCGCCGCCTCTCGCTCAATGGAAACTCTGAGCTCGTTGTGTTCAGACCCAAAGTCGATGAGATCACCCTTCTCACCATCAATACCGCTTCTAGTTCCTCTAGTTATTGTCCGGTTTGTTCTCGTCTCTCTTATCTATAATGGTGAATTTAGGGTTTTGATTGCAGATTTTGATCTATTGTTGATTGGATCGGAGTTTATATGCCCAGATTAGTTTAGTTTAGTTTTGCTACAAGAAAAAATGATTTTCTTAGCATAAGAAAAAATGTTTTTCTTGCTATGACATGTCACTGTTAGCGTTATTTAAACCGCTATGTCTACCCAAACTATAATAGGTCTCTACTATTAATCATAGCAGTTTTATAAATGCTATTATCGCTAAACAATATAATAGCTTTTTTATACTTTGCTATTGAGTAACATTATAATTTAAAAAATTAATCCAGAATTTGATTTATAATTAAAAATAAATAATAATTTATTATAATTTTATGATAATTAAAATAAAGAAATTTTTTATTTATAAATTAAAATGGAATTACAATTAAAATTCAGTTTACAAAACTAAACCAGAATTAACAAAAAAAATTAAACCATCACATCTATCCAAATAGGTTTACACTAAACCAAATCTTAGAAAAAAAAAACCTAAACCTAAAAAAGAGACAGCCTCCACGAGCCTTCCTCTTCCAGCCGCAATGAGATTTGCCTCCAGCTGCCTTGAGCCTTTCCTCCTCCAGCCGGCTCTACCATCTCACTCTCGTGAACTGCCGTAAACCACTGCCTCCTTCTTCCTCCGGCTCTACCTTCGCACTATCTTTCTCTGTATTCTCTCGATCTCCTTCTCCATCGATGACTTTTGGGGCGAGTTCGAGAGTGGTGGTGACAGAGCGAGCTTGAGACCATTGACGACGGAGCGAGCTCGATACATTGACGATGGAGCGAGCTCGATACAGTGACGACGGAGCGAGCTCGATACAGTGACGACGGAGCGAGTTCGAGACTGTGACGACGGAGCGAGCTCGAGATGGTGACGACGGGGCGAGACGGTGCGAGCTTGAGACCAGTGACCATGGGGGCGAGCTCGAGACGATGACGACGGCGACGATGTCAGCGAAAGAGACACAAAGAAAGTGGTGGTGATGAGCGTGACGGCTTTTCGAGATCTAAAACCCACATTGAAGCCCATGATTTTACAGACTAAATGAAACGCAGAGTATCAGTGGCCGAGACACGTGTCAACACCATAGAAGTCGACTTTCTAACCTGGATGCTGAGGTGGCGCAACAGGAGAGAGGCAAACAATTTTATATATATATAGATTTTTTTCTTTTTGATTTTTATTTTTAAAAAAAAACTAGAACAATCGCGGATCGCCATGACACGTGAGATCCGCACTACAGTGATGATTTTTAGGAAAAAGGGATTCAGCCGAGAAAGTTTTAAGAGAGAGAGGTTCATGTGATTGAATTATTTTATTATTTTTTTTTTTTGATTTCTGTGTGAACTTCCACCGTAAACCCTTAATGGGATGCTCTAAGTGACAACAGCGTTTCCCAAAATGAGTAATGCATGGAAGATTTTATTTGGGACGAAAATAATGATTACTAATTTTTCCAATCCAATAATCGAACACAATAATGAGATCACATTTTCTCTTTGACACCACTATGTCACGCTTGCTTTAATTGTGTGGCTTAAATATAACAGTCTCGCGACGAGTTTCATGTTATACTATAACGTTTCTTTTCTTTTGTCCGACTTAAAAAACTTATATAAGTTTCTCTTTCTAAGTTTTAGGCAAGTATGGCAGAATATACCACAATATTTTGTGATTTCATACAACATACAGTGGTTAATGTACATCCATACAGATAAATATTATCAGAAAGAGTTGAGTTCCACATCATAAACGCTGATTAAAAGATTTAAGTATCATGTCAATTATGCTAATCAAACAAATTGAGAAACAGAAAGGAGAAGACAAAATAAGCCTCAACGACTACAGTGAAGTGAGCCAGCTATTTTATTTTCTTAAAGAAACAGAAAATTAAGAAAAAATATGGAATAAAGTTGACCAGTTCATGGTAGCCACGATTAGTGAGGGACAAAATTATTTAGACGGAACTTTTTGACAATTTTTCTCGACCCTACAACATTTCTATCTAGACTCTTCTTCCTCCTCTCCTTTACACTTTGAAACATCCCCTTCAATATCATATCAATTGTCTCCCATTCAGTTTATGTGCATTCTTTCATACGCAAGCAAGCAATCAAAATAATTAGTCCTAATTCATTTTCACTAACACTTTAATTAACACACGCACTATATATGCTAGTGTCGAAGATATAGTAGGATTTTGCATATCAAAGTAATATAAATAATCAGAGAATTACTGCAAAATAGAGAGTAACGAAACTGAATTAGGGAATACGGTTAGAAGGTAGAACTAAAAAAGTTCATCTTTAATACAAACATCGTATTATATATATCTGTAGAATCTCTGCGATGTGACGTTGGGATTTAGAACAAACAGTCGCTTCACCATCTTTGAACGGTTCTGAATTGTTCATCCACTCCCAACAATCCAACGCGACCACATTCATTGACACACAGGGTTTTCATATATATATATATTATATCTGATTATTCAGTGTTACCACATATATTGGATGAGCCAATGTGATTTAGCTTTAAGGGAATGGACGAAATTTAAATGGTTATCTTAGTCCTATGAGGTATAGATTCTTCGGATGTATAGACCTATAGTTGTACCTATAGTTTATAAAACTTTACAAATAGTAGGTAATGTACGGTTAGGGATAAAAAACATACTTAGACAAGTTATATATGCGAATAAGGGACTACAAACTTATTATTTGGAGAAGGCTTTCACTCTCACATTGTTCGGTATGGCCCGAGATGGCCTCACAATCATCAGAGTAGGCGGCACAGTTATATATCAAGTCTTTTCACTGAGCCGAATCTTCTTGATCTCCTTCTTCACACTCTTTGTGTGAAGTTTTTCTCACACTCTATGGAGTTTTTTAGTTTTTCGCTTGTAAGATATTGCCTTCTTCTGTCATCTTTATTATCATAGAATTTATTTTCGATTAGCAATAAACAAATGTTAAAAGAAACAAACGTATTCCTTGGAGGAAAAACTTTTTTTGTTGCATGCATCAAATATTTATCCAAAAAGATTAAAAAAGAAGAAAAAAGAGTCGATTATGACAATGAAAGGTCAGGAACCATCGCTTTTAAATCATTCTCTTTGCTAAACAACTTACAGCCACACACAAACACCCAAGTATTCGATTCTCATGGTGAATAACAATGTTAAGCAAATAATGCATGTTCAGAGAGAAAGCGATCTACAATGATTCATTCATGCTTAAAGCTTCTTTAACACATTACGATACATGTATCATGTACGTAGAGTCGTAGAGATATAAAAAACATGGTATACACGACCCATTCTCATAAAGATAGCAACATTTCATGTTATGCTGAGAGTCTTTCTTAAGACACATGGATTAAAATTGAGTACCAACCCACTCACTCACTCCAAACCAAAAAAAAAAAATCATCTCTTTTGGATCCCTTCACTCATAAGTCAACTCTCATATATTATATTTTCTCCTATAAATAGCCTGCGCATCCTCTTCATCCCTATACCACACACAACAATAAAAAAGAAAAAAAAAAATATATCCTCAAACATCCTATCTCTCCATCTCTCTCTCTCTCCAATATGGATCACGAGGAAATACCATCAATGCCCTCAACACCGGCGACAACACCGGGAACTCCAGGAGCACCGCTCTTTGGAGGTTTTGAAGGAAAGAGGAATGGACATAATGGTAAATACACACCAAAGTCAATTCTAAAAAGCTGCAAATGCTTCAATGTTGACAATGAATGGGCACTTGAAGATGGAAGACTCCCTCCAGTCTCTTGCGCTCTCCCTCCTCCTAACGTCTCCCTCTACCGTAAGGTACATGTTCATACAAACTAAACTTGTTACCCTTCCATATATAAGCACATCAACTAAAGATGCATTCATTTTACTAATATATGCATATGTTTACAGTTGGGAGCAGAGTTTGTTGGGACATTGATACTGATCTTCGCCGGAGCAGCCACGGCGATTGTCAATCAGAAGACAGATGGAGCGGTCACGCTTATAGGCTGTGCTGCCTCGGCTGGTCTTGCCGTTATGATCGTTATATTATCGACCGGTCACATCTCCGGGGCACATCTCAACCCCGCTATCACCATTGCATTTGCTGCTCTTAAACACTTCCCTTGGAAACATGTCAGTTACTTTTTCTTTATTTCTTTTACTACATTTTTGGATGTTACTGACAAAACGTCAGTTACTTCAATTTAATTTCTTTTATAAAATTTTGGATGTTACTGATAAACACGTGAACATGCACATGCACACGCAACACATATGGGTTAATTAAGATATACTATAAAATTTGATAATTCAAAGCGATTTGTTATTTTTAGTTATTTGGAATGTTATTTGTTAGTGACTAAAGTAATTAAATGTGTAAAAAAAAAGGTGCCGGTGTATATCGGAGCGCAGGTGATGGCGTCGTTGTGTGCGGCGTTTGCACTGAAAGCAGTGTTTGAACCAACGATGAGCGGTGGCGTAACGGTGCCAACGGTGGGTCTCAGCCAAGCTTTCGCTTTGGAGTTCATAATCAGCTTCAACCTTATGTTTGTTGTCACTGCCGTGGCCACCGACACTAGAGCTGTAAATATACACTAAACACTAAAACCTTAAAAGAACAAAACAGTTGAAACACGTCTGAAAATCAAAATATAAAATGACAGGTGGGAGAGTTGGCGGGAATAGCGGTAGGAGCAACGGTCATGCTTAACATACTCATAGCTGGGTAAAATCACTCAGTAGACGGATCTAAGTCACATTTGTCTTCTTGTTTCTTACATAGATATATGATTATGTTTTGTTGATCATGATAAACAGACCAGCCACTTCTGCGTCAATGAATCCAGTAAGAACACTAGGTCCAGCCATTGCAGCAAACAATTACAGAGCCATTTGGGTTTACCTTACTTCCCCAATTCTTGGAGCGTTGATCGGAGCAGGAACATACACGATCGTGAAGCTGCCAGAGGAAGACGAAGCACCCAAAGAGAAGAGGAGTTTCAGGAGATGATCCATGATAAATATTCAAATCCCATTCGCCATGTGTTCTTTGTTTGCATCACTATGTGTATAATATAATCTCTGACGCCAGAGAATATATCATTATTATATAAGCTCTATCTGAATCCAAAAATACTGCGAATGCTTTTTCGTTATAAATCAAAATTGCAATATCGTTTTTGTCAAGTGCTTGGTTTTTAGTCTCATACATATAACAAAGTAGCTTGCAGTTCATTTTGTTGATGAGATCATTGATCTTGCCTTCGCGGTTTCCAGTATCTCCTCCGTCGTTGAAAACTTGTTTCTTACCATGCAAGACACCAGCCTTGGGCTTGTTGAGCTTCAAGGGTCCCAAGAATCTCATAACTTCTATGCAAAAGATATTGTGTTCTCCTAGTGCATACGGTGAAAACACAAGCCATAAAAATTAAGAACACCATGGAGTAAGCTCTCTTGTACATCTAATAGGAAACAAGAGGAACAGGATTGCCTTCTATTATTGTGTATTCCTTTTTGAATATGAGGTCCTTAACGTTCTTTTCAATTCAAGAATGGCAAAACATTGGTAAGACTCAGAGCTCATAACAGAGCCAACAATGTCAAAACATTAGTTAGACTCAAAGCTCATAACAGCTTTAATCAAGCAATAGCATGGAAAATATAATGTTCCACTATTGAAAGATGATTTTCTTTTACACTTTGAGAAGCTTTTGAAACAAACAGTCAGTTGCTTTGGCAAAGACGCCAGTAAAAGTGCTTATTAGTTGCAGGCTGTTAAGAACCCTTCTTGGTTTTTGGGTGCATATTCCTCTTGCTGAAAGGAAAGAGGGAGGGATCATGAGGACGCTTGCAGAGATAGAACAAGAGTAAAAAAGACCAAGTGAAGTGGAAAAGGAAAACCATTGGAGGATATCAATCGCCCTTGTATGCGTGATGAGGACCTCAAGTCGTCATCAGAAAAGGAGAAAGGAACCAGGAGTAAATCAGTGAAGAACATGAAGATGAGGAAAACTAAAGAAGCCAACCAGGACATAGGTGCATCCAAAGAAGGATATCTTTGCAACCATGAGGAATTTGACCGTGAAACAATTTGCTATAGATTCTCAACTCAACCAGAGCATGCGGCGAATTGGTTTCATACCAAAAGGAGTAATGCTTTAGGAGATACACCATTTACAAGTCAGTCGACTTACACTGCATCCGAACTGGTTCTATTTAAGGAAAGTAATTCTTTGCTTAAGGAATGTGCAACTCAAACTCACGTGTGGAAACCAGGAGATCATTCATTACATCTAAGACCACTTGGAGAGTTCATACCATGCACTAAACCTCACTGGATCAGCCAGATTCTTCACCATCTCAACTTGCCATTTTTGGAGCCAATTTCTTTTAAATCCCAACGGCTAGTTTTCTACACTCTTGGCTGTGATTTGGCGATTTGTTTCATCAACCAGAAGCTCCCCAAGACTCCTAGGATCTTCCCAAAGTTGTCCAGATACAAGCAGCTCCACACATTTCCCATTTTGGCTCAGATTCTCTCATTAAGGCCTAACGGCTAAATTTCTTAATTTCAGCATGTTTTCTCATTTTACTTAGCTTTCTAAATCATTGTAATTGTCTTAGTGGTTGGCGATTGAGACTGCTTGTGGAATCAGGCTGTTCTTTTTCGTGGTTGATTGTGGAATCAGTCAACACCCTGTTCTGTTCGAGGTCATCATCATCACTCCCATCCAGCCGGTTCTATAGTCGATTAGATCGATTAGAAGAACCACCCCTCTTGTTGGATCAATCATCACTTTGATCCAAGGTGCTTGTAATCCTTTGACAGCTTAGGACTACATCAATGCGTATGATGAAAACGAGGTTTGAATTAATCGGTGGAGGAGATGACTTTGGCCTCTTAACCCTTAGCTTCATCCGGGTAAGATCTAGTTCCTAAAGGCAAAGTATGATATAACTTGTAAAACCGATACAAGTTATATCATACTTTGCCTTTGAATGAGAGTAGCCCATTTGCCTTTGAATGATTTGTGCAAAACCATATATGGACTTATGGTTATGGTCTCATTTGCCTTTGAATGAGAGTAGCCCATTGTTTCGTGATATAAGAGCAGGAAGGGATGATGGGCTTATATAAATGTTAAAAAGGTCAATCATATGAAGAAGAAAACCAATGTATACAGCCAAGTTGTTTATGATTGATTAATCGAAACGATTAGAGGACTGTTTTGATTACTAAGTATGCGCAGTTTTAGACAAGCTATGCTTCTATTAAACATGGATGTTGTTTCTTTCTTTTTTCCTTTTTCATTTTTCTTGGGGAATAATAAAGAATGAGAGGGTGGTCCATATATCTTTGGGGTGTGGAGGTTGGACCGACAAGGTAATCTAGGAGGAGATATACTGTCTAAATTGATTAGACAAAGCAAACATAAAAACAAAATACATCACCTCACAAGTCACTATGATGAAACAAAAGATGTACTTTTGTAACTAAAGCTGGATGGTTTCTATTTTCCAGCAGATGGATGTTTTTTATTTTAAAAAGAAATCAGTAAATATATGCTGGGGAATCATATGTTGGTGATAAGATTACATTTTGATGCACTGTAAATTGAACCTGTGTGACCAGTTCGTAACTTGATTGTCTTACTATGTCTAAAGATCGCAGTTACTTGTTGTTTCTACTAACAATGAACTCGTAATATTATTTACTGCAGAACAAAGCTGTAAGATTTCAAATGTATATTATATTATTATCAACCGAGTTTGTCTTTAACGTTAGTATAAATCTACGTAATAAAACAATCAATATTTTAATTTTTTTTTTTTTTTGAAACACACTTATATTAATTAAAAGAGCAAAGTTAGTTGGGAGGATTAATAATTTTAATTTATTAATTAGTAAATTACTACAGTTAAAAACAATCATTTATCTCAAGAGATACATATTTTTTTTTATACTAAAAAGTTTAGGTGTTCCATATCATAATCATAATTTGCTTCACCTAGAATGAGTGGTTTCATGGTAAAAAGACAAAAAAAAACAAACAAACAATTTATACGTTATCAACATCTTCGCACTGAAGCATACGATGTGAAGCAGTGGTGGTGATAAAGAACTTGAAATTTCGAAAGACAAAAAGGTCTTGAAAGGTTCGATAGGATAGTTTACTGGAAGAAAGCAGTTCAGAAGTCATTTCATCCAGTAGCTAAGATCAAAGGGCATTTACAAATAGAGAGCTAAGAGAAGCTCGATTAAAGACAATCTATAACATCTATGAATCGAATCTCATATCATTTGTTCTTTTTGTTAGATTAACCTTGGTGGATGGTTTTGTAAGTTAACGAGAACGAATCCATTATATATTATTTGAGAAGCATTGCAACATCTTTTTGTAGCCATATGTCATCATTAGAATGATTTTTAAAATCCTTAGAAAAATAGGTTAGTCCATCTAAATATATAATAATTTTTTTATTAAACCACAATAAATACATTATTAATGTGCTTCACTATTTCTTTAAATAAGATTACGGAATTGCCTAATGTGGCTAAAGTATATATGACAATTAATAATTTTGAATAATAAAGATTTGATAAAAATAAGTGTGTATTATAATTATATTTGTTTAATTTTAAGCTATTAATATAATTTAAACAATCATAATAACCATATAGTAAAAATTAAAAAAAAATTATTTTTATATTATATTTTGAATTTTTAAAAACGAATATAAATTACTAAAACTGTTAAAAGTTTCACATTCAAATTTTGTGATCTATCATTTAAAACTTTTGTTATGACATGATACAAATATTTAAAAAATAATATAAGTTGAAAGTCTCATTTAATAAGTATCAAAAATAAAAGATATATAAATATATGTATCATTTTAAATTAAACTATATGCCATATAAAAATACATAAATATCTTAATTTTGAAATTTACTTTGAACATTTTTTTGATAAAAATTTTGAAAAAATATTGAGAACTTAATTTTTTAAAATATTATAAATTATTTAAACCATTTATCCCACAGTGAAAATTTTGTTATCACTAATTTAGATTTTTTGCTATAACAGATACAAATGATAAAAAAATAAATATGAGCAAAAAGCATCATCTAATAAATATTAATATTAAAATATACCATATATATGTTACTATCATTTCAATTTAATTATATATCATATCAAATATAAAAAATATTTTTTCGATTTATAAAATTTATTTATATGTTCGCACCAATTTAATTATATAAGTAGTAGATAATGACTTTTTAATTATTCAATAAATATTTATTATTTCATAATATATTATAAACATATAATATATAAAATAATTTATATATATAATGTTTATTCTGCGTAAGGCGCGGATCTTAACCTAGTGTATGATATAATATAAACAATGATTAATGACATTTTTATGTGATTTTTTTTTGTTTTTATGTGTGTGTTTTTTCGGTTTTGGACATTCGACCGAAAACGGGAGAATGAATGGGTTAAAAATTTTGAGACGAAAGTGATTGTCGGGGAGATCTGATTGGCTTCATAATCCTTGTCCAAAGTGCTAACTTACCTAACACTTAAACAAATAAAGACAGCTTCTTCATTTGGGTTTTTGAATCAAACGTCTCACCTAAACCCTAGATGAATGGAACTACCTACGTACATACTGTATAGTGTTATTTATATGTTTATCATTCTAAAAAAGAAACGTTTTATAACGAAAAGAAAAACATAAGAAAATTAGAAAAAGAAAAGAGAGAAACAATATGGCAACTGGCAACAAAGACAAACTCATTTGATTAAGATAGAGCTACTTATGGTATTTATTACAATAGGTATAACATGAAATTATGAACACTCATTATTCATGTTCCCAAATATATCAATAATTCAAATTATTACAACATTAACTTTTTCTAGTGTCTACTACTATACGGTTACATGTGCGGCTCTGTAGCTCTAGGTCAGATTGCACACATCAAAAGTGTCCTCTTTTCTTTAAACATCATTCACTTTTTTGAAAAGGTCACATGTCCCTCCAGTTCCATAAATAGAACTCACACTTGACTTCCCACGACCACATCACTTAGCATAACATCTATATCAAACCTTTATTTTCCTTCTCTTTATATATTATCTATAGGCTATATACACAAAGTATACATGGATCCTTCCATCAAAGGAGATCAGGAAATGTTAAAAATCAAGAAACGATGTTATCAAGATCTTGAGTTAGGTTTGACCCTTTTTCCACGTGGTACAACTTCATCAGAACTCAATCTCATCGATTCTTTCAAAACCAGCTCATCATCGACTTCTCATCATCATCCTAACCGTCAAGAACATGTGGAAGATCCAAGAACGTTCTCGTGCAATTATTGTCAAAGAAAGTTCTATAGCTCACAAGCACTAGGCGGCCACCAAAACGCTCATAAACGCGAACGTACCTTAGCTAAACGCGGACACTACTACAAGATGAGTCTCTCCTCCTCCTACTCCTCCTCATCCTCATCCTCTCCTTCTTCAGCGTTTGCGTTTGGCCACGGTTCAGTCAGCAGATTCGCGAGCATGGCATCGTTACCGTTACATGGCTCGCCGAGTAACAGATCAACGCTAGAGATTCATGCTCATTCAACGATCCATAATCCTTGTCTAGGAAGACAAACAGCGAGTTTAAGCCATGTTTTCAAACAGAGCGTTCACCAGAAACCGGCTATCGGAAAGGTGATGCCGGAGAAATTTCACATTGAAGTCGCCAACAGTAACATTGAATATTTCAAGAGCAAGCAAGAAGATCATAATCAGTTTAAGAAGATTGACTTGACCCTTAAGCTATGATCTATTGATTGTCATCTTGTTTTAGTCTTTATTATAACTTTTACGGTTTTTTATTATCTTTTGATTATTACTTTGTTTGATATAATGATTGACTGCAGGATGTGGTAGAGTTTCATCAATTAAGCTGTGCCTTTTTTACTTGATATATTGCTGTATAGTTCAATATTTGAGGTCTATTTTGAGCCTATGTAGTACAATACTCAAAACTTGAATTAAATTGTATTACGGAGAAAGTGATAGCCATTCCACATATATTATTAGACTGGTGTAACTGTCATAGTAAGAAAATATGTATAATCATATTCATAGTGAAGAATATGTCATCTTTTAAGTTCAAGTGAGAGTAACCCTACATAATAAATGTGTGTATCTAAAATGAGAATTACAAAAAAAAATTGTGGAGTATGTCACCGAAAGAAACAAAAACATGTCCTACGTTATACGCATTATTGCCCACTAAATTGTCACCAATTTATTAGGCGTGAACTGACTTTAGTCAATCAACTGATAGTCTGATAGAATGCAATATGAAATCCCCTATATGTATAATGTATACAATAAACTATAGCATAGTTGATTATTTTATATGGTATCAAAAGACAATATATCAGCAAAACAAGATTTTACGTTTTTGTAAAAAAATATAGAGTGGATGCACTGTGATTATCGAAGACTGGTCCTACATGTAGTTAAAAGAAACAGACATTAATCCACAAGTGAAGAGTTGTTCGTCAGAGGTTGTTGTTTTCAACGCCATGTGACTATTAAAGTTAAATTTATATTGTCCTTTTTAATCTAATCTAGTCACATCGCTATTATTATTTCACAATTCTATCACCATTTTAACCAATAATCTAATCTATTACAAAACTCTCAAGAAAATTATCTGCACTAATGCCTATACTAATTTAACACTTGTTACTTGATATTTTATTTTGTAATATGTGACCATGTGGGCGAGAGGGATCTATTATGAAAATTGATAATTATCTTGGATTTACTGAATTATAACCCAAAGATTCTGTGAAGTCTGCTTTGGGTGGGGTATGTATCAAGTTGATGTTTACATTAAAGTGATAATAATCATATAATAATGCTAATCATTGCGATTAACAATCAATATTTCCCACAAATCATGATACTAACGATGCGGAAATCATGTGGTTATGCACCATAATTACCTTACTAATCCCTCAGATTATCCTAATCCGTCACATCGATTAAGATTTGTATGTAGATACCACAATCATATTTCATAGTGGAAAAAGATCCAAAGTTCTCTAGAAAATGACAGTTCTCATAATCAAAAGCTTATCAGATACCAAATCAAATTGAAAAGAGAATAGTAATTGCATCATATTATATCTCCTAATATTTTGTATAAACCAAACCGAATCAACATACATCTAACTATAGTATATTGCATTCAGCTGGCTTGTCCCTTTAACTTCTGGTGTTTTACAGTGAATCCACACTAGGGAATAATAATTTTCTAAAAAAACACATCCATGGAGTTGCTCCTCTGTTAAGGAACACTAAGAATTGGTTTGGAAGTCACCAAAGTCAAACACAAGTGTTAGCTAGCAAGTTCCCTAAGGGGGAAAATTAAATTTACCCGAGAAGTCATCATTCTACAAACTTAACTTTAAAGCACTTTCAATGCAAACAAGTAACACCACGATTCCATTTCCACAAACATGCATTTCTGAAACAGTCTTGTAGTATATGTTATTGTCCATGTTCGTAATTATGCATCAAGGAGTAGTTTTTACACAACCTGTAGGCTAAAAACCTAGGCAACAAATAAGAAAAAAAAGTTGCAACTGAATGTATTATTGGGAGCAAATCCAAATCAAAGAGAGTCATGTACTAACATACACATTGCATTTATGAGGAACCAAACAGTAGAAATCCAAAGAGACTAATGTCTAATTCTTCTCGACATAAGATTTAACGCTTTCCATCCATCTAACGTACTCGAATTTACTTTTGTTCTTCATATAACGATGCAAGAAAACAGCAAGCTCGTCGCTTATACCTCTTTCCTCTAAAAACTGATAAAGAGCGTCTTGAAGCTCATCATCCAGTTCCCTATAATAACCAAAGACAAACACACAATCACTTCATCTGTTGCACATAGTAGTCCTATATCTCATTTTTTTTTACTATGTTAAAGAAAAGAATCAAATCAGCGTACTCAAACTCTGGTCCACCGTAGGAAGACGGCGAACTGTTGGTGCCTTTACGAATACAGAGCTTGGATATCTCAATGTTATCTGGCCAAGCAGAACACACGATCTCCAAGGACTCACCAGAAATGCCCTTAGAGATGTTGACAACGAAAGTGATGTGAAGAATAAACTCAGGTTCAGTTCTGGTGGACTTTGAAGTCGGAACTGATCTATCAAACATGGTCGCCTCCACTTTAATGTCTTCTTTCTCCCCATACTTCCTCTTCAAGCTAATCCACTGCTCTCCATGCCGTTCTTCCACAGTGAATGGACCATAACTGCTGGGAGACTGCCAAACATATACAACCAAAGTGATCAATCCCCAAACTAGAGAAGGCTAAAGTAAAGTATCTACCTTTCTGCCATTGAAATGGAATAATTAAAGTATCAAGCTTTATTGGCATTACCTGAAGAGGAGGCGAGTGATTGAGTTCGTAATCGATCTCATTACGGATGAGTCGGCAGATGTTTCCTTGGAAAGCTGATTTCTGCATTTCTGAGACGTAACTCCCCGAGCTTAGACATCTCCCTCCGATCAAAAAGTTTCGATTTTGAACCGTGGGTAAACCGATTTTAGGGTTCCGGTACGCAATCGAAGGGGACGAATCGGAGAAGACGGATGTTCTCAGACATCTGAGGTATCGAGCCATTGACAGAGAGATGAGAGGAGAAAATGACGACGATTCGTAGGGTTTAACAGTTTTTAAGAGATTTAATCGTACGGCTAATATCGCGCGTTATAGTTTGGGAGAAAGTAATCTACACCGTCGATTGAGATTAATAACAGTCAAAGCAGAGGTTCCATCGTACGGCCAATATCGTGTGTTCTAGTTCAGAGAAAGTAATCTGAACCGTGAAATAATGATATTTTCGTAAAATTAAGAAAATAGTTTTTTTTTTGGCGGTAAAGTGCGAATCTCCCGCCCATCTCCGAGCAATAAGGGATCTTCTTGTTTGATTGCTTATCTTCTAGGGCTTACAGTTACTTTCTCTCTCTCTGACTCACAGTGATTCAATGGCGACGGAGTACGAGCGGAAGAGATTGGAGAACATCAGGCGGAACGATGAGATGTTGGCGGCGCTCAACGTCCGTGCCAACGCATCTATTCTCACCGCCGCAACCAAACGCCCTCGAGACGATTCTACTAAATCGTATAAGAAGAAGGAGAAGCAGAGCAAGCCTGAAACGCCGATTGTTATGCGGAAGTCGTTACGGACCAGAGGCTTGGATCCAGATTCTGTCGGTTTACCCAATTGGTTCTCGGATTATCCCAAACGTATTCCTACTCCTCCTCACCAGTACTCGTCGGCTCCTATGCAGAAATCATCGGCTCGCTTATTGGCTCCTCTGCCCTTTGATAAGGCTTATGATGGAGAGGGCTCTTGTAAGAAGTTCGTTGAGATTATGTTGGGTACTACTGCGAGTAAGTCTATGGTTAAGGATGATTGTGATGATTCTGTTGGAGATAGTAGCAGCACTAGGAGGAGGTCTTCTCGCCTGTCTAATGCAGTTGTTCAAAAGGAAGAGCCTGTTTCATCTAGTGGTTTTGTGAAGAAGGAAGCTTTTGCCAAAAAGTCTTGTCGAGGAAAATTGGTTACTAAGGATGAGAATGGTGATTCTCCTATGAGTTCTGGTAATGATTGTTTGAAGAAGGAAGTTATTAAGCCTGAGAAGATTGATTTTGAGAAGATTGAGTTTGATAGGGAACCGTTGAGTTTAGAGCCGCATAACGTAGCACGTGTTGTTCCTGGGAGGATTTTGGTTGTAAAGTTCATGCCTTGCCAGAATGTTAAGCTGGTTGCTGCTGGGGATAAACTTGGCAATGTTGGTTTTTGGAATATGGATTGTGGGGTTGAGGATGATGATGATGATGGGATCTATCTGTTCCGTCCTCACACTGCCCCAGTTTCATCTCTTGTGTTTCAGCAAAACTCTCTCTCAAAGGTACCTTTTTTTTTTAATTGTCTTGAAACTTTGGTTGGAGAAAGTTATTTCTTTTATTATTCCTAAGCTCGTTTTCGTTGGGGCAGGTTATTAGCAGCAGCTATGATGGTCTCATACGGTTGATGGATGTCGAGAAGTCGGTTTTTGATCTGGTTTATTCGAGCGATGATGCTATATTTTCTCTCTCTCAGAGACCTAATGATGAGCAAAGCTTGTACTTCAGTGCGGGATATGGAATGTTGTATGTATGGGACCTCCGAGCAGGAAAGTCTGTTCTCAATTGGGATGATTTACATGAACACAGGATAAACTCTATAGATTTCAGCCCGCAAAATCCCCATGTCATGGCTACAAGCTCCACAGATGGTACTGCTTGCCTTTGGGACTTGAGAAGCATGGGAGCTACAACACCGAAAACATTAAAGACTGTGAATCATTCCAGGGCTGTGCACTCTGCTTATTTCTCTCCTTCTGGTCTTTCACTTGCTACTACAAGGTATGTTGTTGTGTTTCTTCTCAGTCTGTTTAATACTGTTAGTTTATGGATCTACGAACATTGAGTTTGACTGATCTCCTTGGTTTTTAGAACTCACACAAGATATTGTTTGTTTTTTTTTGAAACATTAAGATATATGCTCCACACTTGTTGACGTTCATTATCTCTCTACGTTTTGGTATATATAAGTTGCACATACTTGTTAAAAAAACAACTGTCTAGAAGCATTTGATGCCTTGTGGTTTCGATATGTTACTACTAATCTAATTTCTTAAAGTTTACCAACTTAGACAAGGGGAATTTGTGTATGGTGAAACTGTTTTGCTATGTAGTTCTCTTGTATATACTTCTTTTCAGCATTTGTAAAATGCTAGTTGCAGATTCATGTTCCACTGGTGTTTGTTTGGTAACATGTTGCTCTTGTTTTCTTTGTAGCGTTGACAACTATATTGGTATACTAAGTGGCGCCAATTTCGAGGATATATCCATGATATCTCACGACAATGCCACCAACAGGTGGATCTCTACTTTCAGGTATTGCTCCACATCATAATAAGCTCTCAGTTCCAATACACATTTCATCTTCAGTATACACTCAAATCTCCACATTTATGAGAAAATGAAAAGTAGGGATATGCTCTCATCATCTGTTTATGATTTGCAGGGGAGTGTGGGGATGGGATGATTCATACATCTTTGTTGGCAATCGTCCTTCAAAAGGAATTGATGTGATCTCAACGAAACTAAAGAGAACAGTGAAGGAACTGCAAGACCCTCTTATGAAAGCTATTCCTTGCAGAATCCATTGCCATCCTCTTAACGTTGGGGTGGTTGCAGGATCCACAGCTGGAGGACAGGTCTATGTTTGGACACCAAAATAACCATTTTTCAGCAGGAAGTGTTGTGGTTTTTGTTCTGTCGACACCCAAATCTTGTTTGTTTGGCTCTAAACTAAAATAACTTAAAGTAAATTAACTCCTTGCGTTTACGTAATCATTCTGAAGCGAATACGCAAAATAAGAGAATTGCATTGACTAATGCTTTAGTTCCAAAAGCAAACAAAACAACCCACATAAGAGTATAATCATTCTTCATCTACCACCTAAGTTTCCTTTCTAATAATCTCACTGAGGCCTGGGAGAATCCACATTTGTTTGATTCTCAACAGGCTTATGTACATTGCCCTTTTGTTCCACATTGTTTGGTTTTGATTCTTCTTTTGGTGGGGGTTTGGTAGATTGTTCTCCTTGTGTTTTGGTTGGAGCATTCCCCGAAGGTTTCTTCGCTTCCAAAACAATCTCTTTGATTGTCTCTTCGATTTTGCCAAGTCTCTGTTTCATCTCCATTAGCTCATCCTGAGACTTGGTTGCTGCTTCTTCTTCTAAGGCCTTCTTTTCAGCTTCTTCCTTCTCTTTCTTTTCATCTTCTTTCCTCTTCTTCTCCCCAAGTTCCTGAAGATATAAGCAACATTGGCCAGAAATAATGAACATGGAGGACAAAAACATTAAAACATAGAGATATCTCTCTGGGGATATCAGTTTGGTAATGAGCAAGAATGAAAACTGACAGCGTCCATAATCTTCATTTTACGGCGAGCATATTGAGCAACCAGATACACAGCTGTTACAAGGAAAACAAAGCACCATTGAGATCCTTATACAGCAACACTGACCATATAACATTTGGGAGAGAAACAAAGTGAGATAGATACCTAGAGACGGCAAGCAGACGATAATGAATTGCACAATATGCCAGTCAAGCCTAGCGCACAAGTAACACCCATATGAGGAGGGCATACTAACCAGCACAAGAACTCAACTAACTTTCAACACATAGTTTCAGAACATCAACTAGAAAACTATGTTCACTTTGTTTCAACCTAAAGAAGCTAACTTTACACATTTCTAAATGTCAGAAGAGCTTTTAAAGGCAGAGAAAGAAAGTACCCAAATTTATTCTTCTTGGGTGGTTCAGTGAACAAGATCTTCGCAGCTGTCACGAAATCGAGCTTATCCAGCTTCTTGTACGTCTCTTCGTAGCGAGAAACAACAACATTCGATTCAGCCTCGCTGTGCTGAGCAACAACACTAGATTCCGGTTTCTTCCCACCGTTCTCTCCTTTGGTGCACAGACGCCGGATCCTATAGTGTCTCAACCGGGTCGCCAATCCGACCCACGATCCTCTGCCGCGAATCATCCTGATTTCTCCCGGCGACTACAGCTCCACTACCACGACTCTGCAACTCGCGCAATTCTCTAAACAAGTCCGAGGCTAGTGGGTTTCCGGTTTACTCGAATAGAACCGGGTCTCAAGTCACGGGTTGATCACCAACCGGTCCGAGACATTTTAGAATATATAAACCGGTTAGATCTTAATGAAGCTGTGATCTGGGAACTAATCAAAACCAAGGCTTAATGACACAGAGTATCTTTGTCAATAATTTTTTCCAATCGTCTCTTTCACTTTGCCTTCTTTTTTCCAGCTTTGGTGACTGTTTGTTAGCTATGATGTGGACCTCTTTTTCTTAATTAATATTCTAACTATTAGCTTTAATTATTATATTATGATGCCTTAGGGGAAATGTATTATTTTGGATTTAACCAAGGCATATTAGTGGCATGCCTCAACACATTTCATTTTTTCAAGATGCAGAAAGTTGAACTTTTCATACATCTCTTTAGTTTAGAGTATTTAAAACATCTTACACATTATTATATAACTTTATATTTTACATAATATGGTTTGCTTCAGAAAATAGCAAATGCTTTTAAAAGAAAAATAATTGCCTAAAGAATATAAGGCTGATAGAGTATTAGTGTTTTTGGTGGCATTACCTTAAATAAATACACATGGATTCATGATAATTATCACATTTTCACACAAATGGTTTATTTGTGTACTATCACACACTTTTGCACCATAATTAGCCGCACTACTCAATTTAAAATGATTACTCAATTTCAAGTCAATTTGAAAGGAAAAAAAGGGTGGTCTCTAGACAAAAGTTGAGCCCAAGATAACGAATATTAAGCTTTATATTGGACCCCATAATAGACTGTAAATTATTAAAGCATCATACCGCCAAAAATTAATTTAGGCAAACTATTAAATAAAACGATTCTTGTAACTGAGCATAAAAATCAAAACGTGCCAAGTGAAAATAAAGTAAATATTAAGAGAGAAAACAAAACGTATTTATTTATGGAAGTAATATGATTAGGCATTGTTTATTCTTTGAACAAAAAAAAGGCATTGTTTATTCAATAATCTCAAGACTAAATGCTTCTTCTCCTTCTTCAACTTCTAAATCGAAAAGTGTTAAACATAATTAGCATAGGAAATCTCAAAAGACGAGTCCTTGGCATTTTGTGTAATTACGTTAAAGTGGAAAGGGTAAATAAATTGTCATCGACTCTGACAGTTCATATATAGAACCCAAGTCTTCTTCCACCTCAAGAACTCCCGTCCGGCTGCTCTCTCTCTCTCTCTCTCTCTCTCTCTCTCTCTCTGCCGCCGGAGATACTCTCTCTCCTCTCTCTCTCTTTCTCCGGCAGTCAAAGAAGTTCGAGAAATGGCGTTGAATCTTTAGTGGTGAGCGTTAAAACCTTGAAAAGAAAGAAAGAGAGGGAAGAAGTGAAAAATGCTGTGCCGGAAAAACTCAAGTGTGGTGGATAGAGGAAACGTTCCGGTTTATCTCAATGTCTACGATCTAACTCCCATCAATGGCTACGCTTACTGGTTTGGTCTTGGCGTTTACCATTCTGGCGTTGAAGGTTAGTCTATTTTTGGTTCTTGAGTTTTTAGAATCTTTTTAAACTTCATCTTTAGATCTAAATAATGCTCTTACTAGTACATAGAATATCATTTTAGATCGAAGTTTCTTGGGATTTGAAGTTAATTCGTCGTTTAAATTCATAAGTGTTGGCTTTCAATTTTCAAGAACTTGACTTTCGAATTATCTAAAAATATTATTTGTTTTGGGTAGTTCATGGTATAGAGTATGCATATGGAGCTCACGAATATCCAAGTACGGGCATTTTCGAAGGGGAACCGAAGCAATGCGAAGGGTTTACGTTTAGGAAGTCGATTTTGATTGGTAAAACGGATCTTGGGCCATTGGAAGTGAGAGCTACGATGGAGGAGCTTTCGGAGATTTACAAAGGAAGCTCTTACAACCTCATCACCAAGAACTGCAACCACTTCTGCGACGAGATTTGTATTAAGTTAACCGGGAATCCAATTCCTAGTTGGGTCAACCGTCTTGCAAGAATCGGTAAACTCTCTGGTAACACTCCCTTCAAATCTTTACGGTTTAGTTTCTTTCTTACTGAAGACGTCAGTAGTGAAGTCTTAGCCTTTGGTTACAATGCAGACTAAAATGTGAACTAAGTTTTAGCTTCCATCTTTTATGCTTAAGATTCAAGTTGAGCTTCTGGGTTTATTGATATATACGTTTCCTGATTGATAAGAACAGTTTGGAAGCTAAAGCATGACTTGGGTTTGGCTCAAAGTTTCCATTTTTAGGGAAAAGGACTCTGTTTTCTGTGCTCTGAAGTTGAATTGCTCTGTTTTAAAATGGTAGGATTCATGTGCAACTGTGTGCTTCCTGCGACCATAAACGCGACCAAGCTCGGGAATAACAGAATCAACCAAGACAAATCATGTGAAGCAGAGACTGAGAAGAAGAAACTGACGGGTGGATCAAGCAGAGAGAGCTCTACGACGATTGATACTCCTTCGTCATCATCTTCGTCTCCTTCAGTTCAAGTTCGTGGTCGAAGCAGGAAAAGGCGTCCTCGTGCTATGCATCCTTCATCGCCAGTGATTCTTGGATCTTCAACCGTTTGATTTGCTTTCTTTGTTAAACAAAATCTTCTCTGTTTTTTTCTTTCACCTAATTGCGATTGTGCTTTGTAATCTTGTTAATATGCAAAGAACCCTTATTTTTCTGTAATCTTATTTACACTTTCAGTTTTTGGATACAATTTTTACACAATTATATATCAAATTCAAGTCTCAGTAATCAGAGACATGGAATGATAAAGTGAAGAAGCATCAATCTATGGACTTGTTTTTTTTTTTTTTTTTGAATTAAAGGAGAATATATTCCATACACTTTTTTAGATTGATTAATATTTTATTACTTTCGGCAGTATCTATTTAAGAAATGAGTGAAAAGCAAATATGCCGGATTTTAGAACATGAGCCAACGCCAAACTTGAGAATAAGAGCAGAAAGTTTGAAGACATAACTCATATATTAATGTCTGAAGGAGGCATTATTTGTTCACAAGGGTAACAATAATCATATTTTGAAGGGTAACAGCTTATTAGCTGAGACTCAGACCTGACAGAAGCAATTCGCATATTTCTTCTGCCATCAAACAAATAATAGAGCTTGTGTAAGTTTAGTTGTGTCCTTGTTAACCAGAATCAACAAAATTGCTTTAAAAGCCCCTTTTTTTTGTCATAACCTTAGAATGTGTCTGAGATGTTTAAAAGCCAACTGCCTTAGTTTAGAATATATATTGTTGCTTATAAAGCCTTGTGTAGTTCCTTGGGGCAGGCCACAGAGACTTTTCCTGATCTAGTAGGAGTTGAGAACTTCTGAAGATAGACAACATTAACAACTCTAGGAATCTCTTCCAGTCAACTGGATTAACAAACAAGCAAATCTACATGATCTCATGTGTATTTATATAAGTGGAAGAGCTTCTGCAGACTTTTATATAAGTGGAAGAGCTTCTGCAGACTCTTCTTCTGATGAACCTTCGGTAGATATCTGAAAGAACCACTCGTTTAGTTGACAACTTTCTGAAGTTAGACTGAAATAGCCAAACATAACTGCTTCGCCATGTGGAGACTCGAGTCTTAAAGGCACAGTCATGGTTGTTATGTGAAGAGGTTTCATCTCTGAAAGTTCTCTATTGCTTCAAGATATTCATTAGGGGGCTGGAAAAGAATGAGAAAGTTCTTCTGGCTCAGCCACCACCATGTCACCATTCTACATGATTCTCCGAAAATGGGGCCAATATATTCTGCCTCATCATCTCTCAAATTCTTGTCTCACAGAAGAGACTCGGCTCGAGTAAATCCAACTTGGGCTTGTAGCCGAAATTTATCAAAACATAATAACAATAATAATATACTAAAAAGGACGTAGCCCATGCAAAAAGACCATATAGTTGTTGAGATAAAAAAAATCACAAATCAGAGGCAAGGAAAGGAGAGTCTAAACCCTATTTTACGATCATGCAGGCGAATCTCAGATATGTGCTCGCTCAGGTAAGTCAGGGAGGGAGAGATGTTGGGTCTCGCCGTGATTTCATTTCATACCTTGGAAACAACAGCAGTAAGTATCTCTCTTATTCCCAAGCGTCTATCCTCCTCGGATAATGTGTTTGTGATTCTTCTTCCAATTGCCCAGAGACGAAGGGAGGCAGAACAAGACCTGTCACCAGGCTGATTAAGGAAAAGCTTCGTTTGTTTGGCAGATCTTGGACCTATGGATATTGTGCTGTCATGAGTTGGGGTGAGAGATTATCATTGTTTTGCATTTTATTGAGAGATTTATCCTTATTACAAAAATCGTGATTGCTTTGTGTTTTTATACATCAGCAATTATCCAGATGTTTGAACACCGTCGAAGGATAGAGATAGATTTGGCTGAAAGAAGTGGCTCGGTAATGCTTTTCTTTTTCTTTTAAAAACTCTTGAGATAAAGATTTGGAATTGGAACATGAGATAAAATAATAATTTAACCAACTGAATTCGTGGAGTGTTTTGATTGATTAGGGTTTATCGTAACGAGAAGAAGAACAAAACGAGGTTTAACCAACTGAGATGTCAATCTAATTTCTCTTCAAAATCAGTAAATTGGATTTGAGAATGAAAATTGAATCAGAAAGAGCTAAACCATAACGTCAAGGACCAATTCCAAATATAACAAAACCAAAACGCTATAGATAAAGGAATTACATCAACACTACAAATCATGTACCGAATTAGTACAATCAAGATGATCTATGAACGCATATGATCAACATAATCAAACATTATGTAAAATGATATATATGAGACCAATAACTCAAATTCATTATTTCTATAGGATCCATTGAATAAAGAACTTGCAAGTTGCAACCTCAAATCGGATCACTTGAGATCCCCATGAACAAAGACAATTGCAAGCACGATCAGATAAACTTTCATGGGCCCGGTTTGGGTTATGATCGGCTTCCTACCCGACCGGGCTTCAAATCGAATAAGTAAAATATTAGGCCATAAAATAAGCCCAATAATAGGCCCATTATGCTTTTTTTTTAAAGTCGAGCGTCCGATAAACGCATCGGCGGACGTCAGTGAGACGCAGGAGGAGACCTTTATAAATAAGAAACCTTGTCGCATTCTTTTTCTCAGACTCACACTTCGATTTCCCTCCTCCTCTTCTACATTACCGGAAAACACTATCTCGGACGGACCTCGGCTCGTGATAATGGCTACCTTTGGTGCGGCGGCGAACGCGAACACGAACCCTAATAAATCCTATGAGGTATTATTTTATAGGGTTTTACGGCTGAGATTCGAAAGGGTTTTTAGTCACTTTTCTAGAAAGCCAAATTGGATTCTCAGAAAGTCTTTAATCTTTGCGAGAAGAATCAAATCTTTGTTAGTGTCTTGTTTTGTACTCAAAGGAATCGTTTGTTTGCTTCCTTGTGGATGTCTACGTTTAGCTTATCTGTCAAGTTCAAATTTTCACACAAAAGGTTTCCCTGCAGGTTACTCCATCACCCGCAGATTCTATCTCCAGCTTAAGTTTTAGTCCAAGAGCTGATATTCTTGTCGCCACTTCTTGGGACAATCAGGTTTTTACTCTTCATTCTCTTTTTCCCCTAATACGGTGGCTTCTTATTTAACTTGTTTGTCTCAGATTCGTCTCTCAGTTTGTAATGTTTGAGTTTGCTTCGTCTGTGTTATTACAGGTGAGATGTTGGGAAATATCTCGTAGTGGAACCTCTCTAGCTACTGCTCCTAAAGCATCTATATCTCATGATCACCCGGTAATATGCTGTGGCTTTCTAACTTTCTTTCTTCCTTTTTTTTTTTTTGCTTAGAATCTGATGATTTTCTTGTGATGAAGGTCTTATGTTCTGCTTGGAAAGACGATGGAACCACTGTCTTTAGTGGAGGATGTGATAAGCAAGCCAAAATGTGGCCCTTGTTGTCTGGTGGTCAACCTGTAACTGTTGCCATGCACGATGCTCCTATTGTGGACATGGCCTGGATCCCCGGAATGAATCTCCTCGTTACTGGAAGCTGGGATAAGACATTGAAGTAAGAATGGGCTGTTCATTATATGCTTGACTGATAAAACTAATCTATGTGCCTAAAGTTTAGTTAACAATGTGTATTGGTTTTCCTTCCAGATATTGGGATACAAGGCAGCAAACTCCTGTGCATACACAACAGCTTCCAGATAAATGCTATTCATTGTCTGTGAAACATCCGCTCTTGGTTGTCGGAACTGCAGATAGGAACCTGATTGTCTTCAACTTGCAAAATCCTCAGGTACGATTTTTCCTTCTTATCTATTTTTATGACTTGTGCAAGAGCTCTGAGTGGTAAGAATGCTGAGTTACTATTTCTCTTGTGTAATGAACTTTTTTATTAAATTGATAAACTGCAGACCGAGTTCAAGAGAATCGTGTCACCACTAAAGTACCAGACGAGATGTGTTACTGCCTTCCCTGATCAGCAAGGCTTTTTGGTATGACTTCTTTATATATCTTTTCATTTTTTTTTGTTTTATTCAATGGTACAGGAATCTAGGTTGTTTGCTGATGCTAACATTTCTTTGCTCTCACGTGCTTTTATTTCTACAAATCTTGTCCTTTTCAAGCTTGAGAAGTGTTTGTTGGTTATTCTAGTGACAAATAAAGTATAATACTGTTGGAAGTTGTTTTAGCAGTCACATCTTATCTTGATCCGATGCTCTCTGTATCTGTAGGTTGGATCAATTGAGGGGCGGGTTGGTGTCCATCATCTGGATGATTCTCAGCAGAACAAGAACTTCACATTCAAATGCCACAGAGATGGGAATGAGATCTATTCTGTCAACGCTCTGAACTTCCACCCGGTAAGCTCTCATTTTATGGGTATATGTAGTCTTAAGCAGCATCAAACTAGTAGATGGAACAGTTGGTGATTTGTTTGAGTTGTGTAATGTTAAGGTACATGGCACTTTTGCCACTGCTGGCTCAGATGGGGCTTTCAATTTCTGGGACAAGGATAGTAAGCAAAGACTCAAGGTAAATTATCATGTTGCGTTTCATTAAATGGTTACCTTAATATCTAACAATTGTGTTCTCCCTCGAATGTCAGGCCATGTCGAGGTGCAGTCAGCCAATTCCTTGCAGTTCGTTTAATCACGATGGATCTATATACGCATATGCGGTAAGGCTACATCTTCTTATAATTTTTCTGTGGGTATTATACAAAGATGGAGTAAAAGGATGTTTGTTGTTATTGTAGTCGTGCTATGACTGGAACAAAGGTGCAGAGAATCACAACCCGGCAACGGCGAAAAGCAGCATTTTCTTGCACATGCCACAGGTGCGTAGTGACTCACTCATAGTAGTGTTGACTAGTCATGTGTCTGAAACAATATTGTTAGTAGTGTATATTTATTAATCGATGATGGCATTTGTGTTTGCAGGAAAGCGAGGTTAAGGCGAAGCCAAGAGTAGCAAGCGGCAGAAAATGAGATTTGCTAATTGATTGTAGTGTGTTTCTTCTACTTCCCTTGAGTGGATGGTTCTTTTAGCTTTCGTTTTGGACTGTCTCTTTCTTTCCCCCTCAAGTAAATCAAAATCCTCCGGCTGTCTTAGATGTTTCCGGTTTGGAATTATTTTTGTCTAAGTACTCTCTAATACAATGAAATTTTTTTCTACAATGCCTTTTTATATAATCCTTTTATTATAGCCATTTTGCTTCGAAATTACAAAGACATTTGTTGAGTTCCTAAAATGGAAAGTAGAATCATGGGAGTATCTAAAAATGATAAAATAATAGTTAATGCTTGTTCAAATCACTCAGTGAACAAAGAGAGACAGAGACAAGGACAGGTGGGAGTTGATGAGTGGAAGCAGGAGATGAAAGCGGGGGAGTGAAGCGAAGGACCTGGACTTTCTTTCCCCTATGCTAGCTAATCATGTCCATGTCTCTCTCTCCCTCAACACCTTATATAAACACTGCAACTTCAACACCACTTTCCTTCATTCTTATATAAAATAATTCCCTATAAAAAATACATAAATTTTCTTTGTTTCTGTTTTTCTCCATTTTGTTTCTTCTGTTTCGTTAAATAACAACAGAAAAAGAAAAAACCGAGAGAAAATTATCAGTTTGAAAACACACAAAAACTGCAAGAGAAACTTTGAAAACATCTGTCAAAGAAAGAGATTTAAAAAGAAAAGTTTACACGAGAAAACAACCCACTGTTTCTGAAAAAAGAAAAACAAGATGGCAGCGGGGAAAGATTCAAGCTGGGACGATATCAAGAACGAAGGCATCGATCTCGTCAGTATCCATCCTTCTTCTCCATCTTAGCTTACGTTTTCGATATCTTTTATACCACGCTAACTTTGTGCTGATCAAACAGGAGAAAATACCTATCGAGGAGGTGTTTACTCAGCTCAGATGTACAAGGGAAGGACTGACAAGCAACGAAGGCCACACTCGCCTCGAGATCTTCGGTCCCAACAAGCTCGAAGAGAAAAAGGCAAACACCTTGACAAAAACCTTTTTTTTATCATTTTATATCTGTTTCTTCACTCCCAAGAAAGCCTATTTTCTAACATGTTTCAATCTCACAGGAAAGCAAGATTCTGAAGTTCTTAGGATTCATGTGGAACCCTCTCTCATGGGTCATGGAGTTGGCTGCTATCATGGCTATCGCCTTGGCCAACGGAGGAGTAATATCACCCCTTAACTATCCATATCATCTTTCTCACTTTCAAACACATTTTGAAAACCAGCTTGTGAAATCTGCAGGGAAGGCCACCGGACTGGCAAGATTTCGTGGGTATCACGGTTCTTCTTATCATCAACTCTACCATTAGCTTCATCGAAGAAAACAACGCCGGAAACGCCGCAGCCGCTTTGATGGCCGGTCTAGCTCCCAAAACCAAAGTAAGTTAGCACCAAAACATTGCTAAAATATGTACAAGCAGATGATTAATTAAATGCATATATCACAGCTTCTGAGAGATGGCAAGTGGAGCGAGCAAGAGGCAGCTATATTAGTCCCCGGAGACATCATCAGCATCAAACTAGGTGACATTGTTCCAGCAGATGGTCGTCTCCTCGAAGGTGATCCTCTCAAGATTGACCAATCTGCTCTCACCGGTGAGTCTTTACCAGTAACCAAGAACCCTGGCCAAGAAGTCTACTCTGGCTCCACCTGCAAACAAGGAGAGCTAGAAGCCGTTGTGATCGCCACTGGTGTCCACACTTTCTTCGGCAAAGCAGCTCATTTAGTAGACAGCACTAACCAAGAAGGACATTTCCAGAAAGTGCTGACCGCTATTGGGAACTTCTGCATCTGCTCCATCGCCATAGGTATGATCATTGAGATCGTTGTCATGTATCCTATCCAGCACCGTGCATATAGAGATGGTATCGACAATCTTCTTGTGCTTCTCATCGGAGGGATCCCTATTGCAATGCCAACTGTTCTGTCAGTCACAATGGCTATTGGTTCTCACCGTCTCTCCCAGCAAGGAGCCATCACAAAGAGGATGACAGCTATTGAAGAGATGGCTGGGATGGATGTTCTGTGCAGCGACAAGACTGGGACTCTTACACTCAACAAGCTTACAGTTGACAAGAGCATGGTTGAGGTTTTTGTCAAAGACTTGGACAAGGAGCAGCTTATGGTGAATGCAGCGAGAGCCTCTAGAGTTGAGAACCAGGATGCTATAGATGCTTGCATTGTGGGAATGCTTGGAGATCCAAGTGAAGCGAGACAAGGCATCACTGAAGTCCATTTCTTTCCCTTTAACCCTGTGGACAAGCGTACTGCTATCACTTACATTGATTCTAGTGGAAACTGGCACCGTGTCAGCAAAGGAGCCCCTGAGCAAGTAAGAAAAATGCATTTTCTAGAGAGTTTTTTAAAGTTCATTCACACTGATTTGGTATCTGTAATGTGTAGATCATTGAGCTATGTAACCTGAGGGAGGATACAAAGAAGAGAGCTCATGACATCATTGACAAGTTTGCTGATAGAGGACTCCGTTCTCTTGCTGTTGGCAGACAGGTACAAAAGCTTTTAGTGCCAATCCCAAATGTTTTGAGACAATTATCTCTTTATTAAATATTATTTTGGATTTTATTAGACTGTCTCTGAGAAAGACAAGAACAGCCCTGGAGAGCCATGGCAGTTTCTTGGTCTGTTACCACTCTTTGACCCTCCAAGACACGACAGTGCAGAGACAATCAGGCGAGCTCTTGACCTTGGTGTGAATGTCAAGATGATCACTGGTGACCAGCTCGCCATTGGTAAGGAAACTGGTCGTAGGCTCGGTATGGGAACCAACATGTATCCTTCTTCTGCTCTACTTGGACAGGACAAGGATGAGTCTATATCTAGCATCCCTGTTGATGAACTCATCGAGATGGCTGATGGATTCGCCGGTGTCTTCCCTGGTACAAAACAATCAAACCCCAATGTAACATTCATTTTCTCTTAATGGATCAATCAATGTATTCACCAATGTTTCATATGTCTGATTAGAACACAAGTATGAGATTGTGAAGAGGCTACAAGAGATGAAGCACATCTGTGGCATGACTGGTGACGGTGTGAACGATGCTCCGGCTCTCAAGAGAGCTGACATTGGAATAGCTGTGGCTGACGCGACCGATGCAGCGAGAAGTGCTTCTGACATTGTACTAACCGAGCCAGGTCTCAGCGTCATAGTCAGTGCTGTCTTAACCAGCAGAGCCATCTTCCAGAGAATGAAGAACTACACAATCTATGCAGTCTCCATCACCATCCGTGTGGTCATGGGGTTTATGCTGCTTGCACTCATATGGAAGTTTGACTTCTCACCGTTCATGGTGTTGGTGATCGCTATATTGAATGATGGAACTATCATGACCATATCAAAGGATAGAGTGAAGCCTTCTCCGCTTCCTGATTCATGGAAACTCAAAGAGATATTTGCCACTGGTGTTGTTCTTGGCACTTACCTTGCGGTGATGACTGTTGTTTTCTTTTGGGCTGTAGAGAGCACCGACTTCTTCTCTGTAAGATAACTCTTTAACTTACTTAATAAGGCAAGTAAGTGTGTTTGATCATGAGTTTGTTGCTGGTGCAGGCAAAGTTTGGGGTGAGATCAATCAGTGGCAATCCGCACGAGCTTACATCAGCTATATATCTCCAAGTGAGTATCATTAGCCAGGCTCTTATCTTTGTCACAAGGTCACGTAGCTGGTCGTATGCTGAACGTCCTGGCTTCTGGTTGATCGCTGCCTTTTTCTTAGCTCAGCTGGTGAGTTTAAAAGCTAGCTTTTGGTCTTCTTTCAATACAAAGCCTCAATGTACTACTTACTGACAGTGTTTTTGTTTTTTTCTCTGACATAATAAGATTGCTACTGTCATTGCTGTGTATGCAAACTGGGATTTTGCAAGAATCAGAGGCACTGGGTGGGGATGGGCAGGAGTTATCTGGCTCTACAGTATAGTTACTTACGTTCCATTGGATATACTCAAGTTTATCATCAGATATTCACTAAGTGGTAGAGCCTGGGATAATGTCATTGAGAACAAGGTGAGATTAAGAACACTAAGTCCTTTTGTTGCAGTAGTACTGTTTCTAACTTTGTTTCCTTTTGTGTTTCAGACCGCTTTCACGTCAAAGAAAGATTATGGAAAAGGAGAGAGGGAAGCACAATGGGCACAAGCTCAGCGTACACTTCACGGATTGCAACCTGCTCAGCCCTCAGAGATGTTCAATGATAAGAGTACTTACAGAGAACTTTCAGAGATAGCAGATCAGGCCAAGAGACGGGCTGAAGTCGCAAGGTAATGCTCTCAAGCATCTATCTGATTAGTCCATAACATTCTGTTCCCTCAGAATATGATGGTATTGACACTTTCCTTCTTATCTTGTAATTGTTGCAGGTTAAGAGAGCATCATACATTGAAAGGTCATGTGGAATCAGTAGTGAAGCAGAAGGGACTTGACATAGAGGCAATCCAGCAACACTACACCCTGTGATTGATTTTCAGAAACAAAAGTGTTTCTCAGTTTAGTTTTAGAACCAAAACCCACGAGAGTATTGGAATAATAAACCACCACCTTTCATCAGAAGAAAAATACTGCGAAAAAAGAAAAAGAAGAAAATGGTTAATTTCTTTTTATAGCAGTGGCTGTTGGCTGCTTTATTTGTTTTGAGATATTCTTGTTTTATTTTTGCCTTTACAAAGCTACAAAGCTAATAAGATATATTACAGTTATTCAGATTTCTCGTGGCAATTATCAAAAGAAAAAAAAAAACAGATCATAAGTGGAATTTGCACAAGAACCAACAAACATTCAAAAAGAAAAGATTACAATAAAGGAAATGAAAATGTGTGTTTACAAAATCCGCAGTGATCCGCCGAGATCTAGGGGTAGAAGAGGGATGAGGGAGTGCAAGACATCGGTTATAAGTGGTCTGTAACTCGGCTCTGGCTGCACACACAACACTGCCACCGCTGCTACCTGATAAAGATGCTTCAAATCCATGCTTCCTTTTATTGCCGGATCCAATATGTTTGGTAGATTAGCTCTATCACTCAGCTTAGGTACCCAAGTGACAACTGATTCTGATTCAGTTGTTGATGGTTTCTCAACCCATCTCTTCCCCAGGAGTAGTTCGAGGAGAATCACCCCAAATGAGTAGACATCATTCTTGTCTGCTACTTTCCCTGTAAACACACACAGAAACAAAAACCTTAAACTTAATGTGAGAATCATTGTGCTTGCTATATATATATATATATATATATAAACTTATTACCATCAACAATATATTGGGAAGCTCTGTTTCCTAAAGTTCCATTAAGCTTCAGATTCTTCCTCTGAGTCATCAACACAGCGGCATACCCAAAATCTGATATCTGAACACAAGCAACAGTTCCTTACAAACTCATTAACTCTCTCTCTCTCTCTCTCTATAAGAATTATTATTTTTACTTTATATTCTCTCCTCTTACCTTTGCGTTGAAATGGGAGTCTAGAAGGATGTTAGAGGATTTCAAATCTCTGTGAACTACCGGAGGATGGCAGTGCTCGTGAAGATACTCTAATCCTCTTTATCAAAAATAAGAGAAAAAAACATTGTGAGCATACAAATGTGATTGGAGATTAAAGGAAACTGCTATAAACATTTGAAAGTAATTATGGATGAATGGACTTATATACCGTGCTATATCAACAGCGATTTTCATCCTAAGCTGCCAAGTTAAACCTGAACCTTGACTAGGCCCTTCAAGTTTATGTCCAAAAGAAGTAGAATCAAAAATCAGAAGATGTCAAAATATTGAACAAAATGGTGGAACATCTCCCCTTACCATGCAACTGACTCTCCAAAGATCCATTCTGCATCATCTCATACACAATACATCTCGTTTGGCGATAGACGCTAAACCCCAACATGGATATTATGTTCTGATGCTTGATCTTAGCCAACCAATCTACCTCATTCTGCATTTATAGTTCAACAAAAGACAAAAGAGTTATGATCTATCGAATGAGATGGTTTAATAGGTGTGGAAGGAATCATTAGTGGTTCAAACTGATCAAAACCTCAAACTGTTTTTCAATGTCTGTATCTCCACCACCATCAATTTTCTTCACAGTGACAGATGACTTTTCATCAAGACAGGCTCTGTATAGGCATCCACGACTACCTCGGCTCAACACATTGCTCTCGCTAAACTTGTTTGTTGCAGTTTCCAGGAGTTGATATTCATAGACAGGGATAGTTCCTTTCGTCACAGAATCAATCTTGTGTATTATCGGTTTAGTGGACACACTACTCCTCACAGAATCTTCAGATAATAAGCAAAGAAGCAAAGATAAGCAGCAACAAAACCCAATATAATTACATGTAAAGATAAAATAAGAGGAGTAGGTTATTACCAGGATGATGATTTGGGTTGATCCCGGTGAAGTTGTTCTTCATATATCTGTACCTCCATAGCAAGAGGTAGAGAAGGAATATTACAGTGACACAGAGGAGTGTTGATGAGGCTATGAGAGCAATAAGAATCTTCTTGTTCAAGTCCTGGCGAAGCACCACTTTAACAATGGGAGGCCCTGAGAGAAACAAAAAAAAAAGAGAAACTTTGTGAGATTAAACTCCAATTTGATTCAGGAAACAGTATCTAATTCAACTGAAATCGATTCCTTTTATAAGGCTTTCCTCTGTAAGCATCACTAAAATGAATAACATGGAGGAAGATTAAAAACTGAAACTTTTACCTGGGGACTGAGCTCCCACTGGCGGAGAATAAGCCTGAGAAATAGGGATTTCTTGGGAAGTAATGGAAGAAGCGAGCGAGAAGAAGGAGAAACCGAGAACCCAAATGGGTACTGAAGACCTCAACATTTCTTGTTTCTTTGGTGTGTTTCACAGAGGAAAAGATAACAAATGAAACTAAGGAAGCTTCCTCTTCTTCTTCTACTTTCTTCGTCTGACTTGTTTTATGGAGATTAAAAGGAAATCTTGTGTGGAGATGGAGACAAGAGAGGAGGACACTGTTGGGTTTAGGAAACAGAGAGAAGAAGACAAGAACAAATGTATTGCTGGTTTGGTCAGGCAGTTATGAAAAGAGTGGAACCAGGAACCCGAACGTGGGAATTGTGGAGTGTGGACGGACTGATAGGAGGAATATCAAATATGCTCTTATTTTCATTTCAATCTTTTTCTAGCCTAGGTTTACTAAAGATTTAACATCCCCATGTAAAGGTGATGATACTATGCCGTCTGATAATGTAAATAAATTTTTCTAATGTGTCATCTTTCATACGTAAAGCTACAAAAGAAACTGTTTCAGATCAATTATTCTGTTAAGTAAATTTTTGATAAAGTTATATGATCTAATAGTAGAAGAAGAAATGGAATATAGTACTCCCTCCGTTTTTTAATATAAGTCGTTTTACAGCTATGCACGTAGATTAAGAAAATCATTAATTTCTTATATTTTCTAAACAAAAACATCATTAATTATTTACCTAACCACAATTCAACCAATAGAAAAATAGAAGATATATTACTATTGGTCATACAACATTAATTATTAATAAATTTTATATAGAAAACCGAAAACGACATATAATTTAGAACAAAAAAGTTTCTCTAAAACGACTTATAATAAAAAACGGAGGGAGTAATAGATTTGTTTGCATCGAGAGGCACATTAATCCAAAATGATTCGATTGGGATCAGAAGGCAAGTCCTAGTTGAAGTGTAAATCCAACAAAATATTTTATTTTGTAAATTATTCGAAGAAAACTCCAAAAAGTTCTGACTTACTTGTGAGCATTTTTCATGTGAACTTTCTACGTCAACTTTCATTACCGACACAAGGTAGTGGGACCCAGTCAACCACAAAAATGGACTACCAGCGGGCCTTCAAAGTGCACTATATATTGTATTGGGCCATTAAAAGGCTCAAAGATTTAAAAAAATAAAATCAGTTCGTAATTTCGAAAGGAAACGTGGGACCCAGTGATCATTTTAGCTAAGAGAACTTTGTTTGCTTTATCTTCTCCGATCAGAATCTGGAGAGGGAGTGAGGAAAATGGATCTACCTGAAGAGTGTTGGGAGCTGATCTTTCGATTCATCGACCAAGACGACCATCGATTCCTCGAGTCTCTCTCCCTCGTATCCGCCTCATTCCTCTCCATCACCAACCGCGTTCGCTCCACCTTCACCATCACCGATCGCACTCTCCCCTTTCTCCATCGCCATATCCTTCGCTTCCACAACCTGAAGCGAGTCAGGTTCCACGACTTCCACGGAGATATCAACTCGATCCTCCTGCAGATTTCGCTTTCCTGCTTAGATTTGGAATCGCTCGATATCTCCGGAATGCCCTACTTTCCAGATTTGAAGACGAAGATGAGCAGCAGCATGAAGGAGTTTAGCTGCTCTGGAGTTCGAGAGCTCCGAGAAAACAATATCGTTTCGATCGGAGTGTGTTTCCCGTCTCTACAGAAGCTGGACATAAGCTACCCTGAATCTCTTCCAAGCCCCGTCTTTGATTCCGCGATCATCAGCCTCTCTTCCAATCTCAAGAGCCTCTTGAAGATCGACGTCTCTGGTAACAACCTCATCACGGATAAGTCCTTGGTCTCTCTATCGCAGAACTGTGTCCTTTTAAGAGAAATCATCTTCCGCGACTGTGATTTCGTTTCGTCCCGCTGCATCGAGTTCGTTCTGAGTAACTCTCGTTTCCTGGAGTCTCTTGCGATCAACGGAATCGGATGGAGGCCGAGGGAGTCTTTCTCCAAGGACGCCTTCTTATTGTGCCGTTGTTTGTCTGAGCTTAATCTCTCCGATTCGTTTTTATCTGATGAGTTTCTTCGTTTGATTGCTGACGCTAAGCTTCCTTTAAAGAAGATTGTTCTCTCCAATTGTCAGTGTCTCACTTTTGATGGGGTCTTGTATTTGCTGACCAAGTACCAGACTTTAGTTCACTTGAATCTTGAGGGATCAAGCTTCCTCTCTGATGAGATGATTATGGAGTTGGTGGTGTTCCTTGGGAGGCTAACCTTTGTGAACTTCAGTTTCTGTGCCAAGTTAACCGGTGTGTCATTCTTCAACATCCTTGAAAGATGTGTTTCCCTCCAGTGCATGAGAATGGAAGGCACCAATTTTGGAGTGGAAGACGATTCCAAGGAACTGTGTGTCCTCAAGTCAAGGATCAAGTCTTTGTACATATCTGGAAACCACAACTTGAGAGACGAGTGTCTCCTCAAGATATCACGCCATTGCCCTTTTGTGGAAACTCTTGCAGTGGATCATTGTCCTGCCATCACTGGAGATGGGGTGCTTGAAGTCTTGAGGAACTCTGGCGAGCTAACATCTTTGGATATATCCGGATGCAGTGGTATAAAGTGTGTTGATGCACTAGACTTTGAGCTTCCAAAGCTGGAGACTTTACGAGCATGTGGAACTTGGATCGACGACCAAGCCCTAGGTTTGATCAGCAAAAGATGTCCAAGGTTGTTGCGACTTGATCTGAAAGGATGCTTGAACGTGACATCAAGAGGTGTGAAGGAAGTTGTGCAGAGGTGCACACGTTTAAGAGAGATAAACCTTTCCAACTGTGAAGTTGATGATGGAATTTTCATTTGGATGGTTTGCGCTAATCCATCTCTTAGGAAAATTGTGCCGCCATGTTGTTTTTCTCCAACTAAAGAACTCCACAAATTCTTGCTACGCCATGGGTGTGTGATCTGCCAAGAGATTCCATAGCAAACCCCTCCCAATAGAAGAATCTGCAAAATGGTCTAAATGAACATATATATATCTCACTTCCCATGTTTAAGAAGTTGATTTTTCTTCAAAAGTTCAGCCATTATTCTTATGTTCATCGATGATGGAAGTAAAACATCACAACATTGCAAATCAAAGCCAGAAAAGTCGTAATAACAAAAAGTTAAGAACAGAGTCAAACGTAAAAAATACATATAAAAGCAAGTTTGAAGTGGAAGACAACAATGTTCCCACAATGATATCTAAATTTAACTTTATTATCAAACTTCCCACAATGTTAGAAGACTCTTTGCCTAAACAGCCTGCAACATTAACTGTAGTAGAACAACTTTCCTCTGCCAAAATGATGGACAAGAGAGACCCACATTATCTCTTTTGACTAAATGAAGAGAACAAAAAGAGTGTTTTACTGTGAGGTCACGATTCATTATGTCACACTTGCATCAAGAAGATTAAAACTTGTAATCTGGGTTGTCACGAAGTCCGAGCTTTGACAGTGAAAGGCAATAAGAATCCCAGTCCGTTCGTCTCATATACTTGAGCAGTTTCTTCCGTCTATGCACCATTGCTATCAGTCCCTTCTTCGAATGTTTGTCCTAGATTACGTTACAATACATAGGATATGCGATTACGTTACACTATGAAAACTGCCACTAGTAGCTTCAGAAGAGAATAAAGATGATTAAAAGCTTACCTTTTTATGTAGAACAGAGGACAGATGCTTGATCTTAGTAGTCAGTTGTGCCACTACACAGAAAAAAATAAATAGAGATTACTAAACAATAATGTGACAAAGGAAATGACAACTGATCAACCGATTAGGTTAGCCTTGTGAATGTAAAATCGTCTCTGATAACTTAATGCAAACATTGATCAAAACTCATTTAGGAGGATTCAATATACCTTGAACACGTGCAGAACCACAATCGGATTCCGACATCTTGAACTCTTCCCTGACCTTTGCAAGCTCGATTTTCATCTTCTCCGCTGATGACATGTTATCCGGGTGGAAATACTGCGTTTGATTATAACACATGCATAACATAGTCAATGTCATAACATTCTTTTGAAAAAAAAAAAGCTTACAGATTCAAGAACTAAGAAGAAAAGAAAGACATACAGTTTGAACTAGCTCATCTTTCGGAGGCTCGAGCAAATACTTTGGGGTACCATTTAAAACGCTGAAAAAATCCAAGTTCTGAACTGCAAGCAAATTAACCTTCATATTAAAATCACAATCAATGAGCAACAAAACAACACCAAGAACTAAGCAACGACATCAAGCCACAAGCTTTTTTTGTTGTCCCATAGCAGTTCACAAGTAAGAGATGGACCGGTATAGCATAAAAATCAACACTTTCGCTGCGGCACAGTAGTTCACTAAGTACGAGATAGAGAGGTTATATCATAATCCACATAAGAATTCTCCAATCCTATTATTACTTGAAAGGAACTTAAGTCTAAACATTCTAACAGCTAAAGTCTAAAACACTGCACACAGAGGGGAAGTAAGAGAGAGTTTGTGAACGTACAGGCTTGTGATTTTCTAGCTTGTTGAATCTCAGACCTGAGATCATCGAAGGCAATCCCTTTCCTCGTTCCCTGCGCTGCAGCCTCTTCCACCTCTCTCAGCTTAACAAGCCTCTGGTTGAGCTCCTGCAACGAGAACCAACCTTCTTCTCTCTTTCCCTCTGGTCTGTACTGTCTTAGAATCTCCCCCAGTTCTTTAGTGTCGTAGCTCTTGATAAACTCCGACTTCATCTCCTCTGAATCATCTCCCATCTTCTTCCTTTCCTCTATCTCCTCCCCGAACACTGAAATGGGTAATCCCTCTCCCCCACCGAACACGTTCGAACGGACATTGCCACTGTCTTTTGTCTTCATAATGCTCTGGAGGCTTGATAGGTTTGACCATCTGGTCTCTTGTGGCCTCATCTGCCTCAAGTTTTTCTTTAAGTTTTCAAAGGGCGAACCTTCGACTTTACCAGCCCCCAAATCTCCCGACTTTGAAAGCACGTTCTGCTTGTAAAGATCCTGAAAATCCCTCGCCGGAGGAGCTGCTTCTCGGCGTCGGAACTCGTTGAGATTCCTCCTGACATCCTGAAAATCTCCGCCGGAGGAAAAGGATGGAGCTTTGGCATCGAATCCGGCCAATTGTCTTCTCGCGTCTTGAGATTGATGCTGGGGTTGCTGTTTCAAGCTGCTTTTGATACCACTGAAGTAGGAAGATATTTTGAAATCCGACGGTGGTTGAGAAGGTTGTTGTTCGCCAGATTCGTTCCCGTCTTGAGGAGATGATGCGGAGGAGGAGGAAGAGGAGGAGGTTGAGAATAGATGAATGAGAGATGGGTTAGAATGTAGCCTTTGTTTGCGTCTGGCGAGATGAAACGCCATTGAAACTGATCTTTGACGGCTCTGAAATGCTTTAGGGTTTTAAGTGTGTAGTGTAGTCCGGAGGATGTCGATGATGGAGAGAGAAATGAAAAATGATGAGCTCAGTCCGGTTATCTACAAACCGAAATTGGCCACTCGATTTTAAAACCGGGTTAGGAGGAACGGTTTATTTAACTTTCGGTAAAAGTAAAGGTCAAATCTCTAACCCATCATCATAACTACTGACTTCAGAAAACTAAAATCCTATTCCTACGTTAGAGAGGTCAGAAACTTTGGAAGATTTTTTTATTAGCTAGGTCTGGTTTTTTTACTAGCTATGTCAGGTTTTTTTTGTACATTAAATCATATTACAATATCAACAGGAGTTTAGGCGATAATTTTTTGGACTATCCGATGATTGAGAAAGACTTGTAGTTATATTCTTTCAAATATAACAAACATTTCATTCAGATTTAAATATCGTGAGATTGAAATGGTTTCAGTGAAAAGGATCAGGGATGAATAAGTACGGTAAATGATAAGATAAAAAAATTTCTACTCTACCGTGCTGACAAAAAATGTAATGATAGAATCCAAGTGCTCTCTCTCATATCAGTCATTCGATCCCTACTCCTACTACTACAGTTCAAACACACGAAGAATAAGAACCTTGCTACAAATGGTCTATGCCACGCATGTACTTAAAGCGGGTCCCACACTTATCAAGAAAATGAGAAATAATAAAAATATAGTTCCAAGTATTATATAACAAAAATCCACCCATTAAATTTGCCACAGAGCTGCTTCCTTCCTACTTTTTCGCCACCATCTCTCTCTCCAAAGCTGTTGAAGATTCCGACTATGTTGTCCGCCGATAGCTGGACTCGAGTGGCCATGTCTGACGATTCTCTGGTAGCCGACGCGCTGCTTCAGCTCCGCCACTCCAAACCCCCACCATCTCCTCTCAAGCTGAAATGGAGCGTGCGTCAACGGAGATCGAAAAAAGGAGACCTAACGCGAGCTAGCCCCACCAGCCCTTTAACTTGGAGCGGCGCCACGTCTTTCAGCGGCGGTGGCGGTGGCGGTGGTGGTGGTGGTGCTACCACCGTGGACGGCCTTGAGGAGTCCAGCGTCGCCGTTAAACCCTCTGAGACCTTTAGATCTAAGGTTTGTCCGATCTTTTATTTGGTTTTCTCGATTTAAAAACTCCGTAGAGTCGTATGTACTGTATCGTGCGTCTGTCACGAATATAATATATCCCTCGTGAAGCGGCGTTTTAGTGGTTTTCTTTTCTGCGTTTTTCTCTTCACGTAACTAAAGAGTTTCCTTGTTGTTTGGGCTAGTCTATTACTAATTAATCCCTTGGCTTTACGCCCGACCAGACTTTTTAGTTGTTCACTTGTGGGTATTTTCGTCTTTTAGTATCCATTGGGGCTTACTCTTGATCATCATGTAGGTACACCGACTTTTTGTTGACCCAAATATCCCCACCGTGGACTCAAACTTTAGCTTCTTTCTTTCTTTTCCAAGAAACTAAACCTATCTTTCTCGATAGATTTAGTTGTCTTCTTGGAAACACTTCTCGATTTGAGTTTAAAAACTGATAATATTCGGTGATCTCTGCTTTTTTTGCTCTTTTTTGCAAACAAAGAGTCACGTTTCCTTGCTTTTTGATGAATCCCAGTCATCTCTCTCTCTCTTTCTGCTTTTGTGGAAGGACCAGAAAGCCCTCAAAGCATGGGAGGTGTTTGCGGTAAAAGTCACCGATGCAGACTTCAAGTGCTAAAGAGTATTATAAAAAAATGCACTTCTTGCCATTCTAATGAGTCCGAAACTACCTATTGGCATGAGTGGATTAGGTGCGTGTGTGGTAGGGTTTAGTGGGGAGGGCTGTTATCAGATAGTAACCAAGTATGGACACACTGCCAGCGATCAAAGTTAGTTGTTGTTCTTGTGATTCGTCCGCCAAGTTTATATTGAAGACAGTCCATTTAGTTAAGCATGACGTGTGAACGTGACGACCAAACATACGCGTCTCTCATTAGTCACGCTCCACTCACGTGATACTATTTAAAAAAATAAATAATATCTACTTTTTTGTTCTTTTTTTTTTTTCTTTTTGAGGGTATTATAAGTTGTTGACTAAGACCATCTCCAACCCACCTCTATTTTTATCTCTATATTTTCCTCTAAAATAGAGAAACTCTATTATAGAGGTGGATTTGCTCCAATGTATGCCTCTATAATAGAGTTCCTCTATTTATAGGGGAAAATATAGAGATTTGCTATTTTCATCTCTAAATATAGAGGTAAAAAGTAGGATTCCTCTATATTTTCCTCTAAAATAGAGGAACTCTATTATAGAGGCATACATTGGAGCAAATCCACCTCTATAATAGAGATCTCTATTTTAGAGGAAAATATAGAGACATACATTGGAGATGCTCTAAAAAAGATTCGGTATTCACTATAGAAGTTTAAATGGTAACTAGAGTTGATTCGTTTATTTCCACCTTATGGTGCCTCTAATGTGTGTGGTGCTGAATGGTAGGTGTGTGGTGGTTTCTTTATATACTTATGAACAAAACTTAATTGTTTTATGGTATAATTTTTGGTGTGATAGTTAATTTAATATTGGTTTTTGAGCTGCCTTTATCTGGTGGTGTCGTAAGTCGTAAGCCATAATCTGAATTTTGGGCTTGGTTGTCCAGGTTTTTCAAACGAGTGCAATAACAACAACAACTCTGTTCAAGAGATCAAGGAAGAAAAAGGTAAAAACCGAAAAGCATGTCTCTTTATTTACTGGCACTACTGTACTAATGAATCTTATCCTTCTAATTCCAGATAGATATCATTACATATTGACTGATTTCTCTAATATTGTTGTGTACAGACTTTGGCTGAGCTTAAAGATGAGGAAGTCATGCTCCTGAAGGAAAGTAAAGACCTTAAAAATGTACAAACATCCTTTTGACCTTCTTCTTTATGTCTCTACATTTTAGGTATGTGTGATAATCTTAGAATTGGTTATTCTTTTTTTTTTGTTTCTCGAATCAGGACTTAGCAAGTATGCGTGATTTGGTGGAGCAGCAAAGAGCAAGAAACAATGCTCTTAAGAAGATGAAGGTGAGCATATCTCTATCTCTCTCTAGACAATCACCATTTTTTGTTGTTGTTTCCTTGCTCTCTTAGACATTCACTACTTATAAACATGTAACTGATCAAGTAGATCATTTTCAAATGTATGCAGGCTGAATCACAATCTGCCTTGTCCTGCAAACGCGCCTTGGAACAAGGTTCCTCATTCTTGCTCCCTGACCTAAACATGCCACTAGATACCGAGACGAGCCCTGAAGTGATTTGCTGAACGACGAGCCATAAGCAATATTATTCTTTTGTTTTTCCCATCACACCCAAATAACTATACCACCTTCCACAAACATCTTTTTTTTTAACAGTTACTATATGAAAGATAGATTATTCCTGTATATATCCTCACCCGTTTGGCCATTCCCCGTGGCCGCTATAGAAGATTAGGCCTCAAGGGGAGAGGAGATTCGAGTTTATGTTTCTTGACATATCTTCTTCTTCTCTAGCCGTTAGTATGTTTTTTTTCTTTTTTTTTTTTTGCTCTGCCAAGTGATTCTTATCTTCTCACATGATCTACATAGATATACACTTTTCTTATTATCTTTGTTAAGATATATTGCAAGATCACATGGCCTTTGGTATCAATGTAACTTCTCAAAACATTTTATTACTTTGTAATTTGATTAATGGATTAATTTGATGTTTCTCTCTACAGTCTCCAGGTTTGGAGTGTTAACTTACAACTATCAGTCCTAAATTGTAATTATGAAGAAGTATAGGGTTATTACCACTTGTTGGTTTTAAAGCTAAAGCCCTAGGAGTTAACTATAGTTGTCTTTTAACGACTCTTGACTGTTCCTTCTCCGACCAAAAGCGAACAAAACACACACGAAATGGCGTCTCTTGGCCAAATCACCCTCCCGCGGGCGCCGTCGTTGGAGATGAGCCTCCTACGCCGTCGATTTGATCGACCCATCAGAACCCGAATCGGATTCAATGGCCGGATCGTGAGCGCGCAGGCGCAGGTTTCGGTGAAAGCGAGTGTGAGCCAGAAGGTGATTGAAGAGGAGGCGAGAGTCCTCGTGGGCACGTACGCACGTGCTCCAGTGGTGCTCTCGAGTGGGAAAGGTTGTAAATTGATTGACGCGGAAGGGAAAGAGTATCTGGATTGTGCGTCTGGGATCGCTGTGAACGCTCTGGGCCATGGAGATCCTGATTGGCTCCAAGCCGTCACCGACCAAGCTGCTGTTCTTGCCCACGTCAGCAATGTCTATTACACCATTCCTCAGGTATGAATCTCACTGTGTGAAAATGATGGTTTTAGTGTATTCTATTTGTCATTTCTTTTGGCCAAAGATTGAAACTTTATCTGATTTGATCCTCTCTATGTGATTAAAGCTATGGCCTTTTTTGATTATGGTTACCTTCAAGCTCATGTATTTCTGAATTGTCTGCAGATAGAACTAGCAAAACGCCTTGTGGCCAGTTCATTCGCAGACCGTGTGTTCTTCTGCAACTCTGGAACTGAAGCCAACGAAGCAGCCATCAAGTTTTCTAGAAAGTTCCAGAGGTACACCCATCCTGAAGACAAGGAAGTCGCCACAGGCTTCATCGCATTCACAAACAGTTTCCACGGTAGAACCTTAGGAGCTCTTGCCTTAACGAGCAAAGAACAGTACAGAGCTCCTTTCGAACCCATCATGCCTGGCGTCACATTCTTGGAGTACGGTAACGTTCAAGCCGCCACTGATCTTATCAGCTCGGGTAAAATAGCTGCAGTGTTTGTGGAGCCTATCCAAGGAGAAGGAGGAGTTTACTCTGCTACAAAAGAGTTTCTTCAGTCTCTTCGCTCTGCTTGTGATGCTTCAGGAGCTCTTCTCGTCTTTGATGAGGTTCAGTGTGGTTTGGGGCGAACCGGTAGCCTTTGGGCGTATGAAGCATTCGGTGTAACGCCTGACATAATGACGGTTGCAAAGCCTTTAGCCGGTGGTTTACCAATTGGAGCGGTGCTTGTGACTGAAAAGGTTGCTGAGACCATCAAGTATGGAGATCATGGAAGCACATTCGCAGGGAATCCTCTTGTGTGCAGTGCAGCCATCGCTGTTGTTGATAAAGTATCGAAACCATCTTTCTTGGCCAGTGTCTCGAGCAAAGGGATATACTTTAAGGAACTGTTGGTGAAGAAACTAGGAGGGAACTCGCACGTGAAGGAAGTGAGAGGAGAAGGGCTTATCATAGGAGTGGAGCTTGATGTGCCAGCGAGTCCACTGGTGGATGCTTGCCGTGATTCTGGTCTTCTGATCTTGACGGCAGGGAAAGGGAATGTCGTCAGGATTGTTCCACCGTTGATTATATTGGAAGAGGAGATCGAACGTGCTGTTGAGATCATCTTCCAAAATTTAACTGCCCTTGGTTGAAGGTTTGCTCTAGAAGAGCACAACAACAAACAAAATGTGTATCGACATTGATGTATCTTATTGAGTTTGGTGTGTGTTTTAAAAATCTTATACTTTTCTTGATTAAGCTCAAGTGGTACCTGCTTGTAAAATCTACTATTACACGGCATTAACTCCGCAGAGAAAACTTTTTCAATGTGATCAAATACGTCCCGCTAATAACATAACATCCATCACAGACATTTTAGCTGATGAAACTGATACTCTCTTTAAGTACAAACACTTATTGTTGGGAAAAAAAAAATCTCTTCATGGCTCTTCAAAGTTATACAGAAGCATGAACTTGGGAGTCCACTGACTTCAGAACCTCCTCTCCCATCTCCTTGCAACCCACCAGTTTCTGATACAACACCATTCAAAAAGATAAAAAACAACACTAGAATTCAAAAGGACAAAAAACAAGAAAAGTAAACATTGTAAGAAGAAAGGTTAAAGAAAAGTACAGTTCCATTGGAGTAGATGTCTCCTGTTCTGAAACCTTTGTTCAAAGCACCCAACACAGCGTCTTCAATTCTCTTAGCTGCTTTTTCTTCTCCAAGTCCGTATTTCAGAAGCATTGCAGCGCTGAGGATGGTTGCCAACGGGTTTGCTTTATCCTGCAAAATTCAAAGAAAAGTGCTGCTCTTCATTTTTGGCATATATAGAAGTAGTTTTGATATTGGGGAAGAAAAACTTTGTCTGTTTGAAGAATATAGAGTTAGGACCTGTCCAGCAATATCAGGTGCAGAACCATGTATAGGTTCAAAGAGTCCAGGTCCCTGTTATAAACAGCACGCGTTTTTTTGTTCAGACGTGATAATATATATTGCTGTGCGCTTAAAAATCAGATTATTATATACTATACCGAGTCACTGAGACTAGCAGAGGGAAGCATGCCGATGCTTCCTGTGATCATTGAAGCTTCATCGGATAATATATCACCAAAGATGTTGTTTGTGACAATGGTGTCAAACTGCATTTTAAGAAACCATTGTGAGGATTTATACATTTGCCACATCTAGGCGCTGCTAGATATCTTAGCAAATATAAGTGTACCTGTTTAGGGTCACGAACAAGCTGCATGGCAGCATTGTCGACATACATATGTGACAGTTCAACATCAGGATATTCAGCGGCTAATGCTGCTACTCGTCTTCTCCATAAAATCGAGGCCTGCATAAGAGAAAAAAATTGCATTAACTATTATGTGTTCTCTGTGTCACATAAGAAATAGGAGCAATGAACTTTCAGAAAAATGAAATGATAAACAATACCTCCAGGACATTGGCTTTGTCAACAGAACACAGCTTGCCACGCCGTTTCCGAGCAGTCTCGAAGGCAACACGAGCAATTCTATCAATCTGAGGAACATATTAAGATGCTTTATTACATCTGTTCGTAGTACTTAGCAAAGAGATAAGAAGAGAGTACCTCGTGAGCAGCATAAACCTCCGTATTAAACCCAACTTCCTCACCATTTTCATTAGTCTTAATGCCCCTTGGCACTCCAAAGTAAATACCTGTTCCCATTAGAGATCATCACACATTGTAAAGAAACTATACTACTAGTGAACGAGAAAGACAAGAAATTTAAGATCAGTCTCAATCAATCATGTAAATGAAAATAGACCTCCAGTAAGCTCCCTTACAACCATTAGATCAACACCTTCTGCAACCTCTCTCTTCAAGGTCGAAGCATCCACTAACTGAACGAAGAAGAAAAAAAAGGATAATTTGAGTTTCACAGAGGAAACGAAACTACAAGCTACCAAGAACTCCTGAGATTAAGAAGAAGAAGAAGGAAGGGTTACCTGTGGAAGAACTGTGGCAGGTCTGAGATTAGCAAAGACTTTAAGAGCGGCCCTAAGTTGAAGTAAACCAGTCTCAGGCTTTAGATGTTTTTCATTCTTATCCCATTTGTACCTGAAAATCATACCAACAACATTGTAAAATTCCAATAAAAAAATAAACACATAAACAACAAAAGAGTACAATAGAGAAGTAACCAACCCTCCAATGGCTCCAAGAAGCACAGCATCTGAGTCTTTAGCAGCCGAGACGGTCTCCTCAGGCAAAGGCACTCCAACCAAATCCAAAGCAGCTCCTCCTACAGGCATCTCCCTGAAGCTAAACTCCACTCCTGATTAACACCACAGACGCAATCAAGTGACCAAGTTTATCCAAATAAATCCTAAACCCACGAATCTATATCTAATCCCCATGAAACCCCAATGAGATAAACCTTCCAAGGATCCAGCTTTCTGAAGCACATTTTTAGCAATGGAGATAACCTCCGGACCGATGCCGTCTCCGGGAAGGAGAGTGATGTTGTACCTCTTTTTCCCAGCGGAATTAACAGCGCAGCATCTTACTCTAAAGGGTGCCGGAGATTGTTTGGTTAGAGCTCTGAACGTAGCCGGAAACTTGACCGGTCGGATATTCGTCTGCAGAGCCGCCGCCATTTCAGGTGATTAAAACAAGGATTCGTCTTTTCGGATATTTTGAAACTGGTGGTACACTACAGACACTGAGTGACATGACAGAACACTTAAAAGACTTTAGTTAGGTCTTTGCAATTATCGGTCCTTCATTTTGTACTTTTCATTCATAATCGATCCCACACTTCTTCATATTTGTGATGAAAGCCAAAGAAGTTTGGGTTATCTGTGGGCCTAGAAACAAGCCCAATTAATCGGAACAGCAGAAACTAAAAGTCCAATAGGTAATCGGGTCTGCGGACATACCCAATCGAATACGGGTAATCGGATCCCATCTGGAGAAACTGGTCAAAAAAATAATCTCCCGGACAAACCAACCCTAATTTTGAACGCTGAGAAAATGCTCTTCTCGATATATCTCCGGCGATTCGATCGACTTCGAATCGTTTCGTCACCCTCCGTTCGGCTTCTATCTGCAAAACCCGTTCCCGACGAGAAGCTCCGATGTCAGGCGGACGAGTCCAGCTACGATCAGAAAACAGTCTGCGAAGCCATCACATGCTACAGCAACGACTGGCAAAAGGCGTTGGAGTTTTTCAACTGGGTCGAAAAGGAATCCGGATTCGAACACACCACCGAGACGTTCAACCGTATGATCGATGTGCTCGGTAAGTACTTCGAGTTCGATGCTTCCTGGGCTTTGGTTAACCGTATGAAGGAGAACCCGGTTTCGATTCCCAATCACGTCACTTTCCGTATAATATTCAAGCGTTACGTCACGGCTCATCTCGTTCAGGAGGCGATAGATGCTTACGATAGGTTAGATGATTTCAATTTGAGAGACGAGACGTCTTTTCATAATCTTGTGGATGCGCTTTGCGAGCATAAGCATGTGGTTGAAGCAGAGGAGCTCTGTTTCGGGAAGAGTGTGGTTGGTGTGAGGAATACTACTAAGATTCATAACTTGATTCTTCGCGGGTGGTCTAAGCTGGGATGGTGGGGGAAGTGCAAGGAGTATTGGGAGAAGATGGATCACGAAGGTGTTGTGAAGGATCTGTTTTCGTATTCTATTTACATGGATATTATGTGTAAGAGTGGGAAGCCTTGGAAAGCTGTGAACTTGTACAAGGAGATGAAGAGGAAGAGGATCAAACTCGATGTTGTTGCGTACAACACTGTTATTCGCGCCATTGGAGCATCGGAAGGCGTTGACTTTGGTGTTAGAGTGTTTAAGGAGATGAAGGAGAGAGGCTGTGAGCCTAACGTTGCGACTCATAACACGGTTATTAAGCTTTTATGTGAAGAAGGGAGGGTGAAGGATGCGTATGGGATGCTTGACGAGATGCCTAAGAGAGGTTGTCAGCCGGATTCTATTACTTATATGTGTTTCTTTGCCCGTATGGAGAAACCGAGCGAGATCTTGGGTCTGTTTGGTAGGATGATAAGGAGCGGGGTTAGGCCGAGGATGGATACTTATGTGATGCTTATGAGGAAGTTTGAGAGATGGGGGTTTCTTCAGCCGGTTTTGCATGTGTGGAAGACGATGAAAGAGTCTGGGGATACTCCTGATTCGGCTGCGTATAACGCTATGATTGACGCTTTGATTCAGAAAGGGATGCTGGAGATGGCTAAGGAGTATGAAGATGAAATGGTTGAAAGAGGGCTATCTCCGAGGAGAAGGCCTGAGTTGGTAGAAACGTCACTAGAAGAAACGCTAGTCTGTAGATAATAGAAAAGTCTGTTGAAGAAACTATTGTTTGGTTATTTGTTCAAAACAGACAAACATGTCCAATGAAGGGGATACAAGTCTTTGGTATGAAGAAGCTTCCTGTGGTTGAAGAAATCGCCCAAAGGTAATCACAGTTTGGCTACATTTGCATTTATTTGATTGAGGAATCTGGTTTCATTTGTGATCATTGATTCTGTTGGAAGCTTGAAAAAGGGGTGGATCAAGTGGGTGAGTGAAGAAACCGTGAGAGCATGAGTCTTGAGCAAGTAAACCTCTTGGTCGAGATTTAGTATAATGTAGTATTTATTTTGAAGTGTAGTTGCCTTTGTTGTATTAGAACTAAATAATGATGAGGTGATTTTTTTGGGTAAGGATATGGAAACGATATGATTTTTTTATCTTCATGAAGTCAATCTTAATGCAATTTTCCGTTTCAAAAACAATTGTGTAAAATAAACGATTTACTAATTACTGTATGTTGCATCATTTTCAAAATTTAATTGATTGTGTAATTAGTTTACAGGGGTACATTAATTCATCAGATTCTTTCCTATAGCAAACTAATGGATATCTGGGGAAGGCGAACCGCGTGAGATTATTTCATTTTGAGAGAATATTGTAGATCACAGCCAATGAGACCTTAACGAGTAACAATTAATATAGGAGAAAAAGAATAACAAGGATGGAGAAAATTATGGAAACATAAATTCCTAAATAAGGGAGATCATAAATAATAAGCTATTCGTTTCATCTTCTTTCTCCTCGATTTCCTGGAGACATTTAAAAGATTCTTGATATATAGAGATACATAAACCCTTTTCTAGAGATTGAAACGTAACCAAACAATCCAAACAAAAAGAGAGACAGAGAGAGAGAGAGAGGATAATGCTTTGTAGCCAAACGCCGACGTTTCATGATCGCCGGCGTCTCCTTCTTATAGGCGTTGCGATCCTGGTCTTTTCCTGTTTGGTTTCTTTCTCTCATGGAGTTTCCTCTTCTAGTCATCATCATCCATCCTCAACCTCATTTCAAGGTTCTTCATAATATTCTCTCTTTATTTTATGTTATGATGTTTCTATAACAAACAAAACATCTGATAGAAGTTCTATATATTTAATCCATTTTGAAGGATTCAGGAGGCAAATTCAGGAAGGAGCAAATGGGACATTGGTGCTAGCGGCGGAGAGGACACGGCGGCCTGATCCTCTCAACAATTTCAATATATATACCGATGGTTGGAACGTTACCAATTCTCATTACATCGCCGTGAGTCCCCCACGTTATATTCAGACCAATGCATGTCTTTTTAGGAATTAGGAACAGCCATTAGTTTTGTTCTATGCTCAACTTAGCTGCGTTAAGGCTATGCATTTAGGTTCCGTGTTAAATCATGCAATAAGGGATGGTATCTAGCCAAAAGTACCAAATAAAAAATATGAGGCTGTAGCAAACTGCATGTTAAAATGTTATATGTTGGTATCTAAAGGTGCGTTTAGACCACTAGGCTAGTTTCAGGACAACTCAAAGAGTAATTGGTATAACTAAAACGTGTGTATAATGTTCTCTTTCAGTCTGTTGGATTTTCCGCTGTTCCGTTCATAGTAATAGCAATCGTGTGGTTCGTGTTTCTCGGACTCTTCCTCATCTGCTCATGCCTCTGTTGCTGTTGCTGCGGTTGCGGCCGCCGGCACTACGGCTACTCTCGCGTCTGCTACACTCTTTCTCTCATCTTCCTCCTCCTCTTCACCGTCGCCGCCGTGTAAACTTCCTCTTCCTTCACTTAATATATACATCTTCAAACCATTAATTAATTATTGTTTTAGTTCTTGACTAAAAAAATTCGAAACCATGTTTTTTTTCTTCAGGATTGGGTCTACGATGTTGTACACTGGGCAAAAAGAGTTCTACGGTAGCGTGGAGAATACGTTTATGTACATTGTGAACCAAGCAACTAAAGTTTTGGGTAAGCTAACGAGCTTGTGGGACTCTATTCAATCTGCTAAAGACATTCAGCTCGATGGACACAACCTCTTTCCTCCTCAGTTTAGAGGTAACATTGATCATTTCAACAACATGATCAAGATGTCCAACATCACTTACCCTGACCGTGTCGCTAACCAGACAATCGGTTATCTCACCGGAGTACTAAACCCTGTGTAAGCATTTGTTACATAGATGACTTGGGTCACAAGTTATAAGTAAAACCTCTGTTTGATTATTGTGGACTTTATAATGTTTCTTCAGGAGATTAGTGTTAAATGTGATTGCTGGTGTTATGCTCGCAATCGCATTCCTTGGACTCTGTAAGTACAAAAATTATAACATTCTAACTTTCAATCTGTTTTAATGCATTTGCCTCTATAACATGTTTGTGATTCTTTACAGTGTTTTCCTTCTGTGGACTACGAGTTCTTGTCTACCTGTGAGTCATAGACTTCTTTACAGTCGATATAATATATTCTATCAATAACCAAATTAAATGGTTACAATTAATGTTTAATCCTCAGGTTAGTAATCCTTGGTTGGATTCTCGTCACAGCAACGATCCTGCTAAGCGCAGTCTTCCTCGTCTTCCACAAGTAATGACATTGATCATCATCACTTCATCTAATTCAAGTTTTGATTTTGTTTTATTTGATCAAACTAAAGATGTTGCTTAAAACAGTGTGGTTGCGGACACATGTACGGCTATGGACCAATGGGTGCATGATCCAGCGGCAGAGTCGGCCTTGAGCCAGCTGCTTCCATGTTTAGACGCTAAAACCATTGGAGATACATTGGATATAACCAAGACGATGACTTCTACGGCCGTTGACATGACCAATGCCTACACTGTCAATGTCAGTAACCATGATGAGTTCCCACCTAATGTCCCTTTCTACCATAACCAGTCTGGTCCGCTCGTTCCTCTGCTCTGTAACCCGCTCGATGAACATCGCAATCCACGTCCTTGTGCTCCTAACGAAATCCTCCTTGCTAATGCTTCTCAGGTACACAATATACATCTAATCAACCTTTTCTTTTAAAACATAAATGGTATACATGATGCTTTTTTTAACTCTGAAAAATATTTTATTAGTCGTTTCAAACGTATGCTTATTATGTCATATGTATAGTAGCATTACAAGAGTAAAATAATTTTATTAGACCATAAACTTTACTTAAATATTGTTAAAATGTATTTTTTTGGGGTAAATAGATATACAAAGGCTTTGTGTGCCAAGTAAACGCAGAAGGGATCTGCATAACACAGGGAAGGTTAACTCAAGCTTCATACGATCAGATGATGGGTGCGATCAACGTGGCGTTCACGTTAGACCATTACAGTCCGTTCTTGGCTAGCATTGCTGATTGCTCCTTCGTTCGAGACACTTTTAGAGACATAACCACCAAGAATTGCCCTGGACTCACCATCACCAGCCAGTGGATCTACGCTGGACTCGCATCACTCTCTGGTGCAGTCATGTTCTCGCTCATCTTTTGGATGATTTTCGTTAGAGAAAGACGTCACCGGTCTCACACCAAGAAGTCTATGGTCCAGATGAATACGATTTAATCATCGCAGACAGGACCATTCACTGAATGAGTGAGGATAAATGGTATTTAAGTTTTTTTTTGGTTGTTTTTGGTTGAAAACATTAATGATTTGTTATAAAAAAGAAACAGTTTAGAAACAAATTCGTGTAATCTCTTCTTATATACTCACTCAATATTAATCAGTTGTCCTTTTAGAATCCAGGAACATTCGTGTAATAAATCTACCAAAATACGCTGAACCATCTATGGTCGAGAGATTGGTAGGTTTTGAATAAATCAAGCCATTTAATGACGACACTGAAATGTTGTCGGTAGCCACAGATTAAATGTAATAGTAACTACGAGTAACAAGCAACACCTTACATATGATACGACGAGTCTTAACTAATACGTGTTTGATCTCTAAATGTAACTCAAGGGTCAAGGCCGGTGCAGAGTCGATGTGTTTTTGTCATTGAATTATCAAATTAATATTTTTTTCATCGTAATTTAAACAGGTATGATTTGTGCGTATCCTCTTTGATCTGTCTGTTTTTGACTCTACGCATCGCTTCTGTTAATTAAAGACAAGAGTGTTCAAAAAAAATGCTGTGTAAATCTTCATCCGAGGAAATACTTATCGAAGCATATAATATACATAATTAATTGAGTGTTCCAAAAAAAGTACATAATTAATTAAATATAAAAGTGGTAAGATTAATAAAGTGATTGAGAGCATCTAACCATATAACCCCGTACCGACGCAAAAAAAAAAGACCTAAAACTCTCTCTACGACTCAAGCGCCGCCTCAATCTCTTCTTTCGGATCTGAGGTCTTCTCTGGCCGGCGCTCCTCGCCGTGCTGTGAGAGGACCTCCTCGAGCTCTCCTATCTAGTTCTAGTCCCTGTGTAGTCTCTTTAGCTTTGCTTGTGGTGGTTAGTGATGAAGTTTTTGTTCGACGGCGATGGCGTTTTGGGGGTCGAGCGGTGGTTGGGTGCTGGTGCGTTTCTCGATGAGGTGGGATTCTCTGTCAAAGGCGTGTTCTCTCCGCCAGTGGAGATTAGAGAATCTGTTAGATTCGAGGGGGTTTGAGTCTGGTTCGATGGTGGTGCGTCTCGTTGGTTGGTTGATCTTCTCTCTGGCTCCTCATGTTCTTGTCTCCGGTTGTTTCGATGTCGGCGTGAGGTTTGGAAATAGGTTCTTCCCTCTGTTTGTTCTTTGGGACAAGCTGTAGAGGACTTAGTGGAAGGGTGCGTGATGTCTAGTTGCGGAAGTGGTTTGGCGTCTTACTTGGGCTTGGGAGTACTGCCTCTGTTCATTGGAGTCAACTCCGGTGCTTGTTGATATTTGACGGTCAAAGCTTTTTGCGTGCTCAACTTTGGTTTTGAGAGGAACCGAAGGAGATAAGTGTATCTCAGTGCTAATGCTTCTTTGTTGGTCGATTGCCGCCAATTTGATCATGATAGTCTTGGATTTGGAGTGGTTTTTATTCAGCTACCGGTTGTATGAATAAGACGTGGGAAGCCTTTGTAGGCTTCGCCGTGGGGTGATGGTGCGTATGAGGCGCGTGGAGAACCCTCTCAAGGTCCAATGGATAAACTTAGTTGGGATTGAAGGGTGTTTACAACGACGGTTAAGGATTCTAACCTCTTTAAATTATGTTTATGTGTTGGTGATGTTCGTGTGCTTCCAGCCTATCTCTATGCTCTTCTCAAATTGTGTTAATTGTTGATGAGCTCTCATTAGGTATGATCGTCTTTGAGTGCAAGGTTGAGCACTCCTTTCCTGAAGTTCCTTTCTATCCTGCCTCAGACATCTTTTTTCTTCTTTGTTTAGTTTTAAGAGTTTATGTTATGTTCAACTTATGGCTCTGGGTGGTACATGTTACCTCGCTGGCTCTTGGCTCCGGAAGAGTAGGCAATGGCTCTTCCGGCTTTGTGTAAAATGTTGTTTGATCTAATTTTAATCTATCAGATGACAAAAAAAAAAAAAAAAGTGATTGAGAGATGAGATCGTTAAGAACAAAGCCAAAGTCATGCCACGATCCACGCTGGACTGGACAAATCATATACTCAAATGAACTCACGTGTTGAGCACAAAACCTTCACATGACAACAAATGATTCCGTTATGCTTTATTAATCAGATAAAATCAGACTAAGCAAAATATCCTACGTTTCCCGGAGTATATTCGTATAAATAAGTCTTGGAACAATTAATAAAAATAGGCTGTAAATTGTCGACCCACCTGCAGTTAATTACTAATTTTTTTTTTTTAACAAGATTAGTTTGGAAAGTACTGTAAAAACCTCTCAGGAATAATGACATTTGTATATTTTTTAGACAACATGATAATGCCATTTGTTTTTTTTCTCTTCATCTGAATAATGACATTTGTTAGAAAAATAGAATATATACAAAACATACTTATTTGTTAGTTAAATAATTTAATTGAGTCATTGCTGATGACCGAAGATAAGAATTAGTTAATTTATTTATATATAGAGAGAGAAAGCCTAGAAAGAAGACACACACCAAACTCGACTTTAAAGAGTTGTGTTGGTGCATGTTACTTTTTTTAAAAAGTGCATTAGTGCAAATCTAAGAAGAGACAGTGATCGGTCGGAGATAGATGCCGACTCTAGTGGAGAAAACAGGAAGCCGACCACCGTGGGTGGGGTTAGCAGCCGCCGCGTGGGTCCAGATAGCTGCTGGAACCAGTTCGACGTTCCCGCTGTACTCCGCCGCTCTCAAATCGGTTCTGGGGTTCAACCAGCAACAGATCACGATCCTCGGCGTCGCTTGTGATCTGGGTGAAAACTTGGGGCTGCTTCCAGGTTACGTAAGTAACAAGCTCCCTCCATGGGCGATGCTTCTCATCGGATCCACCTCTTGTTTCCTCGGTTACAGTGTTCTCTGGAGCTCCGTCAACCAAATCATCCATGGCTTGCCTTTCTGGCTGGTAACCAAACAAATCACACCCTTCTCTTTATTTTCTCATTTGAATCATATATGTTATAAGGCCGGTCCTGAGATTTTGGGAGCTATATACGCCAATGTTACATCAACTCAACATTTTTTGTTAGTCAAGTGTACATTTTTTTAGTCAAAGACCTATTAATGCCACTGTTTCTTTTTTTTTTTGATTAACCTGGAGTATCCCGTACCTATGAGCATATTTATTGTTTATTTGATGATTGAACTCACATGATTAGTATCTTTGGTTTGGTAATGTTGTTGACAGCTATTCATTGCTCTGTTTTTCGGCACCAATAGTAGCTCATGGTTCGGCACAGCATCTCTTGTAACCAATATGAGGAACTTTCCTATGAGCCGAGGCCCTGTTGCTGGACTCATCAAAGGCTATATTGGTCTCAGTGGTGCAGCGTTCACTGTGATTTTCAGCGTCTTGCTTCACCACTCAGCTACCAATCTGCTTTTCTTTCTTATGGTTGGCGTTCCCCTTTTGTGCTTATCTCTCATGTATTTCGTCCGCCCCTGTGTTCCTGCTACCGACAATGACCCTTCTGAACCTGTTTATTTCGCTTTTCTCCTCGGCTCAAGTATCCTTCTCGCTGCTTATCTTGTCATGACGACTGTGCTTAACGAAGTGTTTACACTGCCAAGCATCCTCAAATATGTTCTTCTGGCCGGCACGGTCTTATTCCTGATGGCGCCTCTTGCGATCCCCATCAAGATGACGCTATTCCGTTCCAAGAGATCTCTTCCGGACAATCTAGCCAAAGAGGAAGGTGAGAAAGAACCGTTGCTGATACCTTCTACCTCAGCTTCAAACATGGGCACTCTCTTCGAAGGAGAGGGAGATGGAGACGGTGCCTCGGAGATGGAGATACTTTTGGCTGAAGGAGAAGGTGCGGTTAAGAAGAAGAGGAAGCCAAGGAGAGGAGAGGACTTCAAGGTTCGCCAAGTCTTCGCCAAGGCAGACTTCTGGCTCCTTTGGTTTGCTTACTTCCTCGGCATGGGTTCGGGCATCACTGTCTCAAACAACTTGGCTCAGATCGGTTTTGCTTTTGGTATTAAGGGAACAACCATACTCCTCTGCCTCTTTAGCTTCTTCAACTTCTGCGGCCGTCTTGCTTCAGGTGCCATCTCTGAGCACTTTGTCAGGTCAAAGGCCCTTCCAAGAACGCTATGGATGGGAGCCGCGCAGCTGGTTATGATGTTCACATTCATCCTCTTCTCCATGGCCATTAACGGTACTATCTATGTGGCGACAGCTCTTGTAGGGATAGGCATGGGGTTTCAGTACTTGTCAATCTCCACCATCTCTGAGCTCTTTGGTCTTAAGAATTTTGGAATCAACTTCAACTTCATACTCTTGGGCAACCCGACCGGTGCGGCCATTTTCTCGGCACTTATGGCAGGACATATATACGACAGGGAAGCGACTAAGCAAGGGAGTTCTACCTGCATTGGTCCTGATTGCTACAGGGTAACGTTCTTGGTTCTAGCCGGTCTTTGTGGACTTGGAACTCTGCTCTCTGTTATTTTGACTGTGAGAATTAGGCCGGTTTATCAAGCTCTCTATGCTTCTGGCTCTTTCCGGTTGCAGCCGCAGTCAAATGGTCACTGATATTTCCATGGGAATTGCAAGAGAGACTGTTGAGAGTAAGAGATGATGCAGTCATAGATATGCTATGTCTATTTTTCATCGTATAAAGTTCATATTGTATCCTGCGGCATGTTTTTTTGAGGTGTGTGTATCCTAATATTTGTAAAACTTTTGTTATTCAGCTGTGATGGGTGACTCAACCGGCCAGAGAACCGGTTGGAATAACCTTTTTTTGTAATTGGCTTCTTTTACCATTGTAATATTTGCTGTAATCTTGTTTGTATTTGTTTGATGTTTTGTATCATGATTCTTGATCGCCACAATTTTATAAACTAACAAGAGAGGTAATAAAGATCATGTTTTCTGAATCTTTTCCTTACTTGTCAAGAGTCAAGACAGGTTACTAAACAATTCCAAATCAAAAAAAGAATGTCATGCCAAGAACCGGAGGATCAAACAATTTTGAGGAATCAAGAACTGAAAACTTAACACTTGGAAAACAGATCTTGTCATAACAAACATGCAGACTAAACACAAAAAAGGTAGAGAAATGTTGGTTACATGAGCACAAAGCTAAGTCCTCTATTATATCAATGTCTACAAAAAAAAAGCTAATACCCCGAACAAACAAGAAAATTGGGAAACAAGAAAGCCCAAAGTAATAATACACATCAAATAACATTGGTGTAAGAACCCTAAAAGTCATCATACATAATCTATCTGATTTCAAGTAGGTTTGAGATTCGGAAACATAGAATCCCACTTTATAAGAACCTCTGGTACATTTTCTAGCTTAGGATTTCAATCGTTCATTTAACAACCACCTCTAGTATTATTTTCCACCGTTATCCAGGTTCATAGAATATTTGGGAAATAATAATTATCTAGTTTAAAAACAGCATCAGATATTCTGTAAAACAGTTTAAATTAGGAATCATTTAAAATGACAATATAATTATTAAAAAAAGTATAAGAGATTTGGTCCGTGCGTAGCAGGCTACGGGAGTTTGTATAAATATAGGACGCACAACACACGCGCGTAGAGAGAGAGAGAGGAAAACCCTAATATTTTTTCAATTGCGCGGCCAAAGAGTTGGAAGAAGGATGATGCCGAGGATGATCGATCTTCCGCAGAAATTGGTTGTGGAGATATTCAAGAGGGTTCCGATAACATCTCTGAAGGCGGTTCGATCTACTTGCAAAACATGGGAGGCTATAACGAAAAGCTGGGTGGTTTTGGGAGCAGCAGCGCGGCATGAGTTTCTTCTGGGGTTCGTGAAGATGAATAACAAGGTCTACTCTCTGAGGTACCACCATCAAGGAGATGTATCGGTACAGCAGGTAGATTTGCCTAATCAATTGGAGATTTCTAGTATGGTATATCACTGCGATGGGTTGCTGTTATGCGTGGCTAAGGACCTCTCGAAGCTGCTGGTGTGGAACCCTTACCTGTGTCAATCAAGGTGGATCGGACCGAGAGGAGAAAGCTTCAACGCAAGCGACATGTACGCGATCGGATACTCGGAGGATAAGAATAAGAAGCGCGACCACAAAATCCTGAGGTTTGTGGATGACAGCTGTGTCGTTGGACCAGTAATAAGCGTTTTCAGGTGCGAAATCTATGAAATGAGCAGCTCTGATTCATCATGGAGAGTCCTCGAAGAGGGGAAGCCGGAGTGGGAGATAGATGTGCATCAGCGAGGGGCGTCTGTCAACGGTAACACCTACTTTTTTTTTTTTTTGAATAAATGTTAAATTTTATTCAAAGCAAACTTTTGTACATCTAGTGCTTCCTATTTTTGTGTGAATATCAAACTCTAAAGGAACTATACAAATCCTTTCTTTCTTTATGAACTTGATTCTCTTGTCTCAAACCATGAGCTCAACCCCTCTTCAAGATACTTTTGCCCCAAACCCTTTACTAAGAGGAGTTTGAGACGAATTGCTTTGTCAACGAACTTTGTGATCAACTCAGTTGTTTGCGGTTGTTCTCCGTGTCTGCGGCGATTTCTTTCTCTCCAAATAGCGTGAACTGAGGCTTGAAACGCATATCGGAGGAGGAATTGCTTTGTTGGTGGCAAGCTAGCTTTTGAGACCATCGTAACAATATCGTTCCATTCTGAGGTAAATGCTCCTTGCAAGATACCTCCCACTAGAGACTTCCATACTTGGGTGGAGTATTTGCAGCTAAAAAACAGATGGCGACAGGTTTCATGTTCTTCATTGCAGAGAATGCAAACTGGGTTGACTGCTGTACTCCACAGGGTCATCCTATCACATGTTTGCAGACGTTGGTGCAGAGCTACCCAAACCAAGAAGGAGAACTTTGGTGTGGACTGCTGAAACCAAATGCCTTTGGCCCACTCACACACTGGACGCGCAGACCGCAGCAGCCTCCATGTTTTCCTGGTAGAAAATACATTCGTATAAACTTCTTCCTTTTGCTTCCAAAGAGGGATGTCCTCTTCTCGGCTGGGATCAAGACGAAGGGCATCAATCTCATCTTCGACCTGATTGAAAATACTCTCTCTGTGTCTACTTCTTCTTCTTCTTCTATGGTTATCAAGAACTTCAGAGACTGTTGCAGACGCAGGGATTCCCAATACAATGCTGCCTCTTTCTCCTAACACTTCCTGAAGTCGGCCGAGTCTCGACCAAGCTTCATACCAGAAAGAAGTTTGCTGCCCGCTTCTTACCTCCATTCGAAAGTATTGTTTAGCGACAGCTCTCAGCCGCAAGAGTTTTTTCCAGATCCAAGACCCTGAGCTAGTAGTCTCCTTTATCGACCAAAACGAACCTTTTCTGATCAAGTAGCACTGCACCCATTGGACCCAAAGTGAGTTTCTCGCTGAATGAATCCGCCATATGAGTTTAAGGCTGTGAACTGTGTTCATTTCCTTTAGAGGTCGAAGCCCTAAGCCTCCTTCCTCCTTTGGAAGGCAAACATCCTCCCACCTAATCTTTGCTTTGCTCGTTTTCAGCTCGGGACCAGACCACAGGAAGGCAGAACATAACCTTTCAATATCTTTCAGACAACTGCTCGGGAGTCTAAAAGCTTGCATCCAGAAGTTGGTGAGGCTTGTGATGACTGATTTGATGAGTTGCAGGCGCCCCCCATGAGATAAAAACCTCCCTGTCCAAGATTTCATTCGTTTGCGAATTTTCTCAACCAAAGGCAAATAATCCTGCACTGACATTCGCTTTGTAAGGAGTGGGAGGCCCAAATACCTTACTGGAAGTTGTCCTGAGGTGAAAGGAAAGCTCCCAAGAATGTCCTCCTGATCAGCAGCTGTAGTGCCAGCAATAAACAAGGTGGATTTTTCAAGACTTATCTGTAGCCCTGATTTAGCTGCAAACTCGTCGAAAATCTTGAGTATCTCTTCTATAGAACGCTTTGATCCATCAGTGAAGACCATAAGGTCGTCAGCAAAGCATAGGTGCGTTAGAAGGATGTTCTGGCAGCGGGGGTGATAGCCAATTTGCTTCCTTTCTGCAGCTTTGTCAATCATCCGAGAGAGAACGTTGATGCAGATGACAAAAAGGTAAGGAGAGAGGGCGCACCCTTGGCGAAGGCCTCTTTTACTTTGGAAAAACCCAGCTAGTTCTCCATTGACTTGCACAGAGAATGAGGCGGTACAGACACAAAGCTTGATCCAATGAATGAAGGTTTCCGGGAAATTCAAAGCTCTCAGCGTGTTTAGAAGGAAATCCCAATGAACCGAGTCGAAAGCCTTGGCAATGTCAATCTTCAGAGCACACCGTGGAGAGATATTATCTTTGTGATAATCTTTGACAATCTCCGTTGCCAGCAGGAGGTTTTCCACCAATAGCCTATCTTTTACGAAGGCTGACTGATTGTGTGTGATGCACTGGGGGAGCGTAGCTTTGAGTCTATTTGCTATGATTTTTGAGATTACCTTGTACAGGACATTGCAAACCGAGATTGGTCTGTAGTCCTTCATTTCGATCGCAGATTCTTTCTTGGGTATGAGAGCCAAGATGGTTGAATTCAATCCCTTTGGAAGGAAACCTTTGTCGAAGAAAGACTGGACCGCAACTGTGAAGTCTTTGCCAATGACATTCCAGGAAGCCTTGAAGAATTCAGTAGTAAATCCATCGGGTCCTGGTGATTTATTGCTTGGCATGTGGAGAAGAACCTCTCGAATCTCCTCCTCTGTTACTGGTTTTGTAAGCAGAGATCTTTCTTCATCACTACATCTGAAAGGCAAGAGTTCTTGAAGTTCTTCAACAGTTGAAGACTGTAAATCAGCTGGTTCGAAGGTAAGAAATTCTTTGAAGAATCTCTCAGCCTCTGTTTTTATTTCCTCCTGAGAAGTAACCACCTCTCCTGATGGGCACTTTATTTCTCTGATGGCATTTCGAATTTCCCTGACCTTTGCAGCCGTGTGAAACGCCTTATTGTTGTGATCTCCAACTTGGAGCCAGTGAAGCTTTGATCTTTGTTTTAGAAGCTTCTCTTCTATACCTGAGATTCTCTGCCACCTCTCTGCTGCTACTAACTCTGCTCGAATGGAGGCTTGGGTCGGGTTCCGCAGCAGAGTCTCTTGCTTATCGCAAAGATCTTGATAGGCTTCTTTGACCCGTTTCGACAGCTCACCCAATTTTGCTTTACTCAGAGTTCTAATCAGCGGTTTTAATGCTTTGAGAGTCTTGGAAAAGCGATACAGCGCTGAGGTAGAAACGAACAGCGGCTGCAAATCTTTTGCTCATGACAGAATTGATGATATAGAGCCTGACGCTGACGGATCGATCCCAGTTGACGGGGTTGAAGATTTCTTACTCTGTTTTGACTTCACCAAAGAGAGGTTTGGACCACGCCTCCCTCTTCCTTTTCACTCTTACAATGAAGACTGTGTCACCCTCTCCAGCTTCCTTAGAGGTGATGATGAGCAGCTTGCGGCCCTGTTTGGTGGTTGTGAATCAAGCTTTTTTGAGATTTGGGTCACCCTTTCGGTTGAGCCCAAATATGTGTCCTGGACAAAGTTTTTGGTAGTGGAAACGGGGGGCCCTATATTCACTTCTTTAAACTTTCAGCTTAGCACATATTTTGGTGGGAGCTTCTTTGTTGATGAGGAAAACAAAGTTGCTGTGGTGTTTGAACGAGACTCATATATATCCATCTCGGCTCCTCCTCCGAGTCAACACACCGCTTTTGTGTTTGGACAAGCCGGCTACATCCACTCTGTTAATCTCGGACAGGCTCTCAAACTCCAACACCTTTCCCCCTATTCCGGAAAGCACTGTCAAGCTCTTCTTCCCCCACTTGTTTGCTCTTCCTCTTTTCGTCCAACCTTAGTCCAAGTCAGTTGAGAATTGCAATTTCTCCGTTTCATGGTTCTCTTGGTCCCTTGTTTACTGCTATTTAGTTATTTTAATGTATTGACATATCATGGTTTGAGAGTTTCCTTCTCTTCCTCATTTTTCTAAGACAAAAACAACCAATTGGTCAGACAAGACAAGTTTTTATCTCTAATCTTCGTCAATACAAAATCCCAATCTTAAACCGTATGAAAAAATGTAATCGGTTGGAAGTACCACCCTTTGTAACAGCTTCTTTTACCATGTTCATTGTGTTTATTTATTGTTTGTGTCATACTGCTATTGATAAGTTTTAAGTAAAACACAAAAGGTAGAGAAATGTTTGGTAACATGAACACAGAACTAACTCCTCTGTTATTAAAATGTCTACAAAAGCTAATTACTCCGACCAAACATAGAAACACACCCACACACACTTGGAAGACAAGAAAGTTGGAAACTCATTGAATAACATGGTGGAAGAACCCTTAAACCAACTATTTTTATCTGATTGTTTCAAGTTGGTTTCAGATTCTGGAACATTGAATCCCACTTTATAATAACCTCCTCCTCTTGTAAATTTTTCCCACAATAAACATCATCATCATTCGAACTGTAATGATCGAAACCCGTGTAACTGGAGAAGCTATCCAGCCTACATGGAGTCCCATTCGTCAGAAGAAGTCTCTCTTCCTTTCCGTTGCTCTTGTTCCTCTTTGACCATCTTCCTTTCACAACTACGAGAGCCTGAGACGATTCCTCACGTCTCATCATGGCACCAACATACTCGGACAAGCACTTCCCGGTCTTCCTAATCGCGATCAGCATTCTGGAAATAGAACGAGACGGTTTAGTATGTCGCCGAGCGAGCTTGAGGATCTCGAGGCGGTGTTTGGCGATGGAGATACCCATGCTCTGGAGAAACTCGTGGTTGAAGTAAGCAATGTCTTCGTACTCGAGCTCGTTGTGTGAGAAGGAGAGACCGTACTCGTATGTGAGCGAATCTTCCAGATTTGTTCTCGATAGCCATGAGAACCAATCCATTGTCATGCGATCAAAGATGATTGGTTTTTTGATCTGTAGTTAGAAGAAGGACAAGAAACTTTGGTGAGAGTGTGGAAGGTAAAGTCGTTAGTAAATATAGAGGAGGAGAGTGTTGGGTTTAGGATGCTTTTTGACTATTTGTAAAAGTAACGGGGCCTAACTTGGTAAGGTGGGTGAACCATGGACTCAATTGTAGACCAAAGTGCAAAAGAAATTGATGGCCATATACAAGTATTTTATAAATTATCTTCGTTATTTAAGCTAAACAAAAATGGTTAGTTTTATTGACTTAACAAATAATTATAAGAAGTGCTTTTCGTTACAGGTTAGATGGATTAATTTAACTAAATATCTAGTATTATCTTCTTAGTTAGGTCAACTAACGATAACCACAAAGAAAAATACCACTACTATAGATGGAAATTAAAAATTACCTTCTATAGTCAACTAATATTTTTCTGCAATATTTCTTGTATATATATAATTTTATTTCTTTGGTCAATGAAAAGAAAATTCATATATTTCTGAGGAAGATAAAATCATTGTTAAGGTTTTAAAAGATTATGCGAGCCATTATTATCGAGTGATGTGATTACAAACATCTAACACGAGTGGATGCAATCGTGGCATATATTGAACCATCACAATCAGAATATTGTATAAACATATCTACTGTTACAAACTCACCAATATACCGACAAGATTAGGAATCACGCGTCATGAGCATGTGAAATTATAAGTAATGTGCATATGCACTACCAATACCGGTCACTAGCTAGCTCCCACTTGTATCATTATGTTTTAAGTTCATTGACTATAATTTGCGCCTTAACTACCATAACAACTGCTGTTCACACAAAAAAGAACTAGCAGACTAACTTCCTCATCTCTTTTGCTCGGGTTCTGGTCACAGATACATGTGCTTAAGATGCAAAAGCTTGAACCAATCGGTTATATCAGATACCTAGTCGATTTCATAGCTAATTCTAATCACGAAACGATCACAGAAAATATAAAAAAGACATTCAATGAAGCAAAATTAAATAGGAGAATTATATACAAAAAACAGCAAAATTGCGTGTATGAACAATAAGAATCTTGGTCTGTATACATAGAAGTCATGGGTAGGATGATCATCTCGTAACCTCAAAACAATTCACAAACGGCAAACCCGTGGACTTAGCCTGAACAAAGGCCATCTGATTCTAAAGGTGCATGTAGCAGTCACAAAAACTGAAGATTTCCGGTTCTTCTGTATTGGACTGAGAATCTCTGATTTGTATAATAAAATCTACAAGATCATGTAAAAACCACTGAACAAGTGTAACATCAATCTGATTTGCTTCTGATGCTGTACACGTTGCCAACGGTTCCCACGATGCTAACCACCACCGCCAAGATTAGCATCAGCCACGACACAGATCTCTCCACAAAGCTTAACGTATTGCTCTGTTTCCCTAACCGTAGCGCGATGAGAGCAGGGAAGGTAAAACCAAGTGAAACCGCTGACGTTGCCCCTGTGAATTTGAAAGCAGTCCATATGTTTGGGATCATCGTAGAGCCGATGTAAATAAGAGCTAGCAAGATCAATGTGAGCCCCAGAGATCTCTTCTTGCTTTCGGAGAGAGGAGGCGAGCCTTCAAACAACAAGGTATTAACGGTTTCTCTCAAGGAGAAGTGGATCACGGGGAAGACGAGAACGAGATGGAGAATGTATCCGATTCTGACAACGTAATTCACCGCAGAGCTGAAACGGATGCCGAGATCTTTATCAAAGTTGGTCAATATATCAGCTTCCGTAGCCACACCGAAGAGAAGGTAACCCGATATAGCAGTTGAAGCATAGACAACAACACAAATAGCCGTCGTGATTCTCCCAACTCGGTTCATCTTATGAGGCGAACGACCTTCGAGCTCGTTATATATCGGCTGGACATTGAAATGGCAGACGTAAGCGTTTGACATTATCGGAATCACCACGAGAAGATCTAATATCGCTTCTTTGGAGCTAAAATCAGGACTCAACCTCGGAGTATCAATAGTTCCTTCTACAAGCTTAATCGCGGCGACAGCGAAACAGACAACAACAAACACAACAGCAAGAGCCACCGAAGCAGCTGAGGTCACGCTCAAGGAATCAATCTTGTTCAAAGCGCAGAGAGGAGCCAAGAAGACGACCATAACAATCAAAATCAAAACTTTACGGTGGTCCCAGAACCCGTTTCCTAACCACTGATCCAAAACACCAATGTGATGAAGCGAACCAGACATGACGTCACCCATGATGATGAGGTAAACAACGAGGACGCCACCGTTGTTGACGATGATGCAAATCTCAGACAAAACCCTAGCGCTTCTCCCCATCGCGAACTGCACGACCTCGCCGTAAGATCTGGACTCGTACAGAACCGAGAATCTAATCAGAAGCTCGACGCTGATCTCCGACAAAATGGCCATGAGGATGATCAGAACGAACCCGAGGACCAAGCCGAGAACTTTCATGGTGGCGGGCAATGCCATGATCCCGGCGCCGATGATGGAGGTGGTGAGGTTGAAAACGGCGCCGTGGATCCCAGATCCTCCTTGACTCGATTTGCCATTAACGAGCGGATAGTTAGAGATGTCGAAGTCTAGATCGTCGGCTTCTTGGTCGCCGACGAGGCTGCGGGTGTCGTCGAAATCATTGACGAAGCTTTCTTCATCGGAAGGAGGAAGCAACTTGGAGGTCTGTTTCTGTAGCTCGACGTTAGAGTTTTTGGAAATGACGGAGTAACTGCTATCCATTCCCTCCCCAGATCTGATCTGATGATGTAAACTCTCTCCTATTGAATCGCGATTAGAGAGAAAGAAGATTGAACTTTACAGATGATGATCCGAGATTGAAAGTTAGATACTTCTTTTTTTTTTCGTTTTAGACTAAAGAGAGAGATTGTTGAAAATGAAAAAGAAAAATCAAAGGAAGCTGGTGAATTTGGGGTTAAGGTAAGGGGTCTCAACAACGTCTCGATTGGTCCTTCTTCCTCCCTCGTCGGCGAGATAGAGAGAGAGAGAGTTTTGAAGGAGGAAGGTAAACTTCTACTCCACACGTGGCGTCCTTAATTAAATTTTATTTTAACATTACGATAAGAATAAATTTGGGGTTATTTATTTATTTGCGAGTTCGATGTCAGGTGTATCATTTCCCAATTCCCATAGATGCACCAAGTCAGATGGTATGTTAACGAAGAAGGTTTGCTCTTGAAGATATGTTAACGAAGACGGGCATTCAAAATTTGGGAATGGACTATTGTGGTAATTTGAAGCCACCTCCCAAGAAAGTTGAGGCTCAAATATCGGATGGAACCGAGACACAACCCAAGAAAGACACAAAGCCTCCTCCTTCTGAGATCGTTGTTACGAAACACCAAGCCAAAAACAAGAAACCTCGTGGTCTTACATTTTTTTTGTTGTCCATGACTATTTTTGCGTTTTCTTCCATAGATTCAATTCCAAGTAAAGACTTTCTTTCTTTCAGTGTGTTTACTAAGCGGCTCGATAACAACCAACCAAAAATGAAACTATGGGGTTTGGACTGAATGGATTATTTCTCTTACTAAAAAAATCTCATACATTAAAACATTGCTTGCAAGCTATGAAGAATAGAACTCTAGCATTTGAACATAAACAAACACAATAACAAACAATTGACTGCAACTTTTGGGCTTTGGACCTCCACCAAACTGCAAGTCAGGATCTCTCCGTGCTTCTCTACAGGTACTTTCTTGCAAGTGCACGCACCTTGGTGTCAAAATGTGACGATGTAATCCGAGAACCGGGCAGATACAATGGATTCAGAAGAATCTGCATGAACAAACGATTCCCATCATCATGTCATTTTAGACAATAACAATGTTACTACTACCTAATTAGATCAGCTCAAAGAAGAGCGAGCTACCTTAATATAAAGCTCATGCACCTCCTGGAAGAAGCTCTTTATGCCGTCTTCATTGCGTGAATCATGAAGGAGCATGAGTCGTGTATGTGCGATAATTAATCAAGGAGGACACAAATATTTAAAACTTTTGAAATGAATCTGTTAAAGCCAACCTACCACCAATCTGACAATGTACTTAGATGAATGAATCAGGAGATGGAAAAAAAAAGGATATGGCCAGCGGTAACATAGACGGACACAACGAGATCGTTAAACCTGTCAACTGACTTCAAGAACCTGAAGAGTAATAATATATGAAAAAATGAGATGAATTATATGCCTTAAACATAACCACCACAAGGAAGGAAGGGAGTTTACAGACATGGCGCTTGTAGTCCAGGCAAGGTCTTGGACGACATCTAATGCAGCGTGTAGTATAAACTGGTGCAACTGAGCAGCATCTTCTCTCTGCCAAACGGAGCGAACAGAGTGAGAGACTGGTGTACAACAGTAGACAGAATTTTAAACAAAGGGAAATAGCAAAACTTTGAAATGAACAAGAGTGATGATCAAATTTATTCTCCTGAATATATTTATTCGAAGGACGCTTAGTATTGTACAAACTTGAATATGTGAGACCCAATTCCTCCTCGGATTAAAATATATATATAAAGCTCCGAAAGAGAAACTGAAAGAGAGGAGTAAGAGAAGAGTACTTTGGGAGCAGAACCAACTTCAGCTTCATAGATGGGAATATCATTCCGACCCACTATTATAAAACACGCTGTGTTTGCCATTCTATCCCTCCCCACTCTACAAATTATAGATTTAAAAAATACAGATCTTTGTGTCTGTCTCCTGCAACAGCAAAATCAAAAAAAGAAAAAAAATGTGAAATTGGAGTTTAGACTTGGTAACAATCAATCAAATCGTGTAGATACGATTGAATCCAGAGTAATCTAGGTTAGATTCATTACTATTAGATCAGGGATCAACAATTCTAATTTTCACAAAAAATAAATTGGAGAAAACTCACGAATAGAAACGAATGCAAGTGAATGATGCGAAATGCTGCAGGAAATACAACCAATTCTTCGGAAGATGGTCGAGTGCAAAGATAAAACAAGGAGTTGAGATTAACAAGTCCAGGGTGTTTGTTTAGTTTAGCTAGAGATCAGGAGAGGAATAATGACGATTACAGTATATTAGGCCCATTTCAATTATTGGGCCTTATAAACTCAAATAAGAGACCCTTCAACAGCCCAATAGTGATGGATGGTATCGACGCCGTCTTAACCCGATTGGCGAAACCCCGGGTCGGTCAGTTTCCCCAGACTATATTTTACTCCCGATTCGAGAGAGAGAGAGAGAGAGAGAGAGAGAGATCTTGCTCTGCTACTTGATTAGGTTTTCGTTTCCATCAAATCATGGAAGTAGACGATGATTACGTGGAGTATGTTCCAGTTGCGAAGCGTAGAGCGCTGGAAGAGCAGAAGATTCTTCAACGGAAGGGCAAAGTGTTGGAGGTGGAGGAAGAAGCTTCGGAGAAGGAGAAGCTCGCCGAATCCAAACCTAGCTTGCTCGTCCAAGCAACTCAGCTCAAGCGTGACGTACCCGAAGTCAGTGCTACCGAGCAAATCATCCTACAAGAGAAGGAGATGATGGAGCATCTCTCTGATAAGAAGACGCTCATGTCTGTTCGTGAGTTAGCCAAAGGTATCACTTACACAGAGCCTCTCTTAACAGGTTGGAAACCTCCTTTGCGTATTAGGAAGATGTCTAGGAAGCAGATGGATTTGATCAGGAAGCAGTGGCATATCATTGTTAGCGGTGAAGACATTCCTCCTCCCATCAAGAGCTTCGAGGATATGAAGTTCGAGAAACCTATTTTGGATACGCTCAGGGAGAAAGGGATTGTGCAGCCCACTCCTATTCAAGTTCAGGGTCTTCCTGTGATTTTGTCTGGGAGAGATATGATTGGGATTGCCTTCACTGGTTCCGGGAAGACGATGGTTTTCGTGCTTCCCATGATCATGATTGCTCTCCAGGAGGAGATGATGATGCCTATTGGTCCTGGAGAAGGCCCCATTGGCCTTATTGTTTGCCCTTCTAGAGAGCTTGCTAGGCAGACTTACGAAGTTGTTGAACAGTTTGTGGCTCCTTTGGTCAAGGCTGGATTCGCGCCTTTGAGGTCTTTGCTATGCATTGGAGGTGTCGATATGAGGTCCCAGTTGGATGTTGTCAAGAGAGGTGTTCACATTGTTGTTGCTACCCCTGGGAGGTTGAAGGATTTGCTCGCCAAGAAAAAGATGAACTTAGATGCCTGCAGGTAACTCCCACCCTATGTATATATGTTTCTTTGCACTTATGCCTGGACTGTTATACACTAGTCTAGGTTCGTTGGAGTATCTGTTTATTTGTGGTTTATTGTGCCCGTTTTGTTGTTCCTCCTAGTAAATGCCAGAGATCGATAGGGTTGTCTAGGTTTTGTCAGCACTTTCATTTGTGATTCTATATGGTTTCTTTTCTCTGAACAAACTTTTAGCGTTGAATGCATCTTTCTTCTCTTGAAAGTCCTAAGGCTGTGCCATGTACCTTCAAATCTAGGCCATGTTAGTTGGACGATGATGTTAAACTTCTTTTTAAAACTGATATAGGTACCTGACGCTGGATGAGGCAGATAGGTTGGTTGATTTGGGTTTCGAAGATGACATTAGGGAAGTCTTTGACCATTTCAAGTCTCAGCGTCAAACACTTCTCTTCTCTGCCACAATGCCCACCAAAATTCAAATCTTTGCCAGAAGTGCTCTGGTGAAACCTGTGACAGTCAACGTAGGAAGAGCCGGAGCTGCGAATCTCGATGTTATCCAGGAGGTTGAATACGTCAAACAAGAAGCAAAGATTGTTTACCTCCTTGAGTGCCTGCAGAAAACCTCTCCGCCGGTTTTAATTTTCTGTGAGAACAAGGCTGATGTTGATGATATCCACGAGTACTTGTTACTGAAAGGAGTGGAAGCTGTTGCTATACACGGAGGTAAAGATCAGGAGGACAGAGAGTACGCAATCTCTTCGTTCAAAGCTGGGAAGAAAGACGTCTTGGTCGCCACTGACGTTGCTTCAAAAGGGTTAGACTTCCCTGATATTCAGCACGTCATAAACTACGACATGCCTGCGGAGATTGAGAACTATGTGCACAGGATAGGAAGAACAGGTCGGTGTGGGAAAACAGGGATAGCAACTACGTTTATAAACAAGAACCAAAGCGAGACCACGCTGCTTGATCTGAAACACTTGCTGCAAGAAGCTAAACAGAGGATTCCACCTGTCCTTGCTGAGCTGAAGGATCCGATGGAGGAAGCAGAGAATATTGCTAATGCAAGTGGTGTCAAGGGTTGTGCTTACTGTGGGGGTCTGGGACATCGTATTAGAGACTGTCCGAAACTGGAGCAGCAGAAGAGTGTGGCCATATCTAACTCTAGGAAAGACTACTTCGGCTCTGGTGGATACAGAGGAGAGATATAATCTGTATTCCAATCTTCTTACAAGAATCCCTTTTGCAAGTTAGGTGACAAACGTTATCAATGTGTTTTTGGAAAAGCGAACCTTGTAATGTTGCAAGCTTACTATTATCTTCATGCTGACATTATATTTTCTTTTCATTTGCATGGCAATTAGGCTGTCACTTAATGTCCACTAGAATAGAACCCGCGCCATGCGCGGTAACGTTTCATTTTAAACATTTATTTTACGCGGCTAAGTTTCATTTTAAACAATTATTTTGCTTTATAGATTCTTTGAGTTCGTATTTTTTATCTTTAAAAAAGATCGGATGTCGTCTTTGGAATCTAAAAATCGAATATTAGTCTTTGCATATGGAATATCAGCTATAAGTCGATATCAACTCTAACTCTAAATGAGTCATCCTAAACTACTAATTGTAATCTTAATTTTTTATTTCATCCAGCTTTAAATCGTTAGAGATTTTTTTATAAATATTTTATATAATAAAATTTAAATTGATTAGATGAACCCGTGTTTGATAGTTCAAAATTAAAATATAACATATGAAATCCAAAATATAACTTTAATTAAATAGATTAGATATATTTTTATTTTTTATTTCAAATACAAATGAATATTTTAAAAAAAATTCTAACAAAATATTTTAAATTTTTATTCCCAAAAATTAATTAATTTAAATTTCAGTTATCAGTAAAATATAATTAAATTATTAGATGTGATTTTAATTTTTATTTTTAAATAAAACTGAATTAATTTTATATTTAATTATATTTTAATAATAATCAGAATTTAAACTAATTAATTACGAAAATAAATTGCAAATAGTGTTTTTAAATATTTTGTTTGAATTTCATAAGGAAAGTTGCTTATTTGTATTTCAAATAAAAGATTAAGATATTAATGATATTGTAATGAAATTATGTATAATTTAATAAATTTTCTAAGACATGGTCCAAATAAAAGATCACACATAAAAAAGTCATAAGACTTTAATTTAATAAATTAGATATTGCAAAATCTTCCATTTTAAATATAATATAACATATACTGATTTTTTAACGTTTTTAATTTTGCATTCACACTTGTTTTTAGTTTCATTATAATTACATTTTAAATTAGAAATAATTTTATAAGTTTAATGAAAGTTTATATAAATATTACATATGAAAGTTAAAATAGTTAACCCACCATTTTAACATCTTTCGCATTGTTTCTAATTTTAACCTTTTTTTTAACACATCATATTGATATTTCCTAAAATATAGGGAAATGGGCATGATTGTTTTTATATTTTAAAGTGCTAATACATTTAATATATAACAGATTAATAATTTAAAAAGATTCTGTCTGATTTTCTGTTTAAATATTGTATATTAAATGATTAATATAAAATATAACATAAAACATGTTAAACAAATGATCCTACAATGAATTTTAAACAGTAGATAAAAAAATAGGACCCTAAATTAATAGATTAGATGCTGGAGATGATAAAAAGTGAAAAATTTAAAGATACACTATGTATGTCATACAGTAAATTTAAACAGGTAAAAAGTAAAAAAAATTAGAACTTTGACTAATACACAAATACTTTTGAACAAGAGTGACAAAATAAATTTTTTTTTTTTTTTGAACAAAAGGTGACAAAATAAATAAAACAGATGTATTGGCAGTTGAAACCGAATGTATTAATACCTTACAAGTTACTAATCGAGTCCAAGCATGGCAAAAATTAAATTTTTGACTAATGCACAAATACTTTTGAACAAGAGTCGCAAGATAAATAGAACCGATGTATTGGCAGTTGAAGCCGAGTGTATTAATACCTTACAAGTTACTAATTGAGTCAACAATTAAAACTTTGACCAGTAAATATAAATGCTTTTGAACAAGAATTTTGACTGATATTTTCCGTTTTGGTTACTGTTAAATTTTGACTAATAATGAACTGAAAGACAATGTATTCATTGCAATCTCGAAACTATAAGTAGAGACTATTGCATTACAACAAGTAACTCATTCATAAACATATAGAAATAGTTGCATCATAAGTAACTCAATTCATAAACATAAAGAAGAAGAAAATGGGTAAGGTAATGAGCATGGTGTGGATAATGATGATACTGGCTGTATTGGTCATAGGAGGTGAAGCAAAATCGGAAATAGAATGCAGTAAGATCTGCCGTCCCCACTGCCAGCGCTCATCACCAGCGTCAGAATGTGCAGCTTGTCGTACAGAATGTTACAAGTTGCCACCGGTTGCAATGAGAGGCAGGAACCGCCGCATGGTTTCAGAAGACCCCAAACAACAATAGATCTTTCATGTTTTGATTTATATTATATAGAATAACATATGGTGACTACACATGTAAGGATCCAAACCTTATAATGCTTACATGCAATGTTTAATAAGATGAGATTGTTCTTTTTTCTTTTTGTTATTTCACCAATCAACATGTTGAATGAGATTGTTCTTTTTTCTTTTGGCAAAAGAACACAAGTATAACATCATTTTAACTTTTCGTAATGAAACCACTAAACAAAAAGTAAACCACCACCACCGAAAAAAAAAAGATGTAAAAAGAGTGAGAAATAGGTTTTTTTATTATATAAGTTAGCCTTCAACTTCACGAGAAGATCCTGAAGAGGAAACCTCCATGCGTGGCAAAGAAGGGAGCAAAGACGAGAGACTCAACAGCCATTAGCTTTATCAATATGTTAAGCGACGGTCCTGATGTATCCTTCAGTGGGTCTCCTATTGTGTCACCTATCACTGCTGCCTTGTGTGGCTCTGACCCTTTTGGTCCTAAGCTCCTCGCGTGCTCTGATGCCCCCGCCTGCACTCATCATTTCACAATCGTCAATCCTCTCTCTCTCTCTTCTGATATTTTCTTATCACAATATAAACTCTCTCTCACACACAAAAGGCTTTGCTTACCTCAATGTACTTCTTGGCATTGTCCCAGGCTCCTCCAGTGTTAGATGCTGATATAGCAATCTGAACTCCTGAGACAAGGGAGCCAGCGAGGACACCAGAGAGGGTCTCAACGCCGAAGAAGAAACCGACAATGAGAGGAGTAAGCATGACAAGGCAACCAGGAGGAATCATCTCCTTGATGGAAGCATCCGTTGATATCTTGACGCATGTTGCATAGTCTGGTTTCGCGGTACCTTCCATGAGTCCGGGGATGGTGTTGAACTGCCTCCTCACTTCTTCCACCATCTTAAGAGCTGCACTTCCCACGCTCTTCATCGTCATTGCAGAGAACCAATAAGGAAGCATCGCTCCAACTAGCAGCCCTATCACCACCTTTGGGGTCAACACATCCACCGTCTGTACTCCTGCTCGGCTCACAAATGCACCAAACAACGCCAAAGACACAAGAGCAGCAGAGCCAATCGCAAAACCCTACATAACAAACCACAAGTTTGAGCACTGTTGTTTCATTGTACAAAAGTAAGACTGATATATACCTTTCCGATAGCAGCAGTGGTGTTACCAGCAGCATCAAGAGCGTCGGTTCTTTCTCGGATGCGATGGCTCATTCCAGCCATCTCAGCAATGCCACCAGCATTGTCACTGATCGGACCATAAGCATCAATCGCCAAACCAGTTGCAATGGTACTGAGCATCCCAAGAGCAGCAACCGCCACACCGTACATGGCAGCAAAGCTGAAGCTAACGAATATACTGACAGCAATCGCAAAGATTGGAATGATGACGGATTTGTATCCAAGAGCAAGTCCGAATATAACGTTGGTTGCTGCTCCGGTCCTGCATGAATCTGCCACGTCTTGCACAGGGCTGCAAACCACACAGAGACATACAATTAATTAGTCATAAAAGAAGACACAGAGAAAGAGAAATTGAGTGCACACTAGTCTATATTACCTGTATGCATTACTTGTGTAGTATTCAGTAACAAAGCCGATAATGAGTCCAGCCCAGAGACCAACAGCAACACACAGGAATAGCTCCCTGCATACCCCAAATTTAAGTAAAGCACTTTGGCAAAAGGAATCACACAAAAAGCAAAAGTAAAAGGATCTTACCAGTTTTTCACAACTTTCTGTGTCCCAAAGTTGAAGATGGTGAAGGAAGATGGTAACCCAATCCACGACACTAGAGCTATTCCAGCAGTCATGATAACCGTCGAAATGATAAGCTGGTTTTTCAACGCAGGTTCAATCTCCTTAACAGCCTTAATCTCAGAGATGTCGGTTGCATAGAGGGTAGTGATCAAACAAACCAAGATTCCCACTGAACTGATGAGCAAGGGGAACAACATGGCAGTGAAGTCATGGTTGATTCCAAAGGAGGAGATGGAAGCAACAACAAGCGCAGCACAAGATGATTCTGCGTATGATCCAAACAGATCAGAGCCCATCCCAGCAATGTCACCAACATTGTCACCCACATTATCAGCAATCACCTGAAACATAACAACAATAAGTCAAACTTCTTAGGTGACCAACATAAAAGAATGGTGTTAATAATAGTGCTTACAGCAGGGTTTCTTGGATCATCTTCTGGAATATTCCTTTCTACTTTTCCCACAAGGTCAGCACCAACATCAGCAGCCTTGGTGTAGATCCCACCACCAACTCTACCAAAGAGCGCCATGGAAGATCCACCAAGCCCATAACCAGTGATGGACTCAAAGAGACCTTCCCAGTCATCACCGTAGTAAATCTTGAAGAGGTTGATAGTAATGTAAAGAACCAAGAGACCGTTCGCAGCGAGAAGGAAACCCATCACAGCGCCAGACCTGAACGCAACGATGAAGGCCTTCCCAACGCCTCTCCTCGCTTCCAGGGTGGTTCTAGCGTTGGCGTAAGTGGCGATCTTCATCCCGAGAAAGCCAGAGAGGACTGAGGTCACCGCGCCGAGGACGAAGGAGATGGTGCTGAAGACGGCGGTGGCGAGGGCAGGCTTGCATGTTCTGGTCTTGTCGTAAGTGCAAGGCTGGCTCTTGGTGCTGAAGCCTTGGACAGAGCCGAGGAAGAGAAAGATGATGGCGGCGAAGAGAACCATGAAGACGCCAACGTATTTGTACTCGGTGAATAGAAATGAGGTTGCACCTGTTCACACACGGACAAGATTATATTATTTAACAAGACAACAACAGAGCTACTTTGGCTAAATATTCAGCTTCGGACAAGAAAGGTTCAAAATTTCCAAAACATATTAAAACAAAAACAAAAAAGTTTCAATTTTTTTTCTCTGTTTTCTAATTAATTTTTGAAGATATTAAAAAAAAAAAGACAGAAGATCTTAAAAAAAACAGAGAAGCAAAATAAAACACGAGTTCTCAATCACCTTCAGATATAGCGGTCTGAATCTCAGCGCATTTGGCAACGACGCTCTCATCATTAACCCCTTCCTCTTCCTCTATCAGATAATCCTCATTTCCATTCTTCCCGTCTTCACTTTCCGAAGACGCGCCACGATCGGCGGTGAGTTTCACGCCAGAGACTATATACCACTGGAACAGCGAGAAGGCGATTCCCACCACCGCGCACACCGGCACCAAAATCTCCGTCCAAAGCTCCGGTAACAACGCCTTCCCCGTCATCTTTATCTCTCTCTCTCTCTCTCCTCAAACACTGTAACACTAAATCAAATGAGAATCAACGGATAAAAGAAAGAGACTTTTTGATGCTTCGTGAGAGATATGTGAAGTGAAGCGACTCGGTGAGCTATCGTGTCGTTTTATAAGTAAAGAGTCTGAGTAAAAAAATTTAAAAAGACAGTTTTACTTTTCTACGCTTATGTTCACGTTTATTACTATGCACCTACTTATATGAACCGTTTAACTTTCAATCTTCTACCAATCGGACGGCTGGCTTCGAACGTGTTAGTCTATGGAAAATTATTAATTTACGCGGCGGATAAGATAGTAACCACGTCACATCCACGTGGCGTAGTAGACTCACGAAATGTCTACCATCCTTGCCCTTCATGCAAGACCCCACTTATGTAGAGAAACACGCTTGTAGCCGTTAGATTTTTTCTATAATGTTAATTGGATAGTTTCACGTAGAGATTCGGTAAGGTTGAATATAACTCGAAACACTGCAAGTCTAGTCATCACTCTCATCTTTCTCCATCCTTACATGGCTCCACGTCCTTACGATACGATTTTCCTTACCTACGGACATTGTCTATACGTTTATTTCCTTACAGTGACAGTGTTATAGTTTTGCATGGATTGATTCAAACACTATATTATAATTGTTGTTTTAATTGATGTACATTGATGACCACACATGCTAAACATGCCCCGTATGTGATTTAGCCTTCATCCTCCTTGTCCCTTTCTGCATGATGGGCGTTACAAAATCAAGGAATCGTAACGTGCGTAACAGAAATAATATTTTTCCTTCATGTGGCCAACATGAAGTTTAAGAAGATAACGTCTTGTAAAATAATTTTTTAAAAAATACTAAATATATGTTTTCTAGTAATCTGAGACTAGAATCTGGTTCAAGCTCACGTTAATAAGCAAGAGTATTAATAGCTGAGAAAATCCAAAGAATATATTGTGGAATTTATTACACCTCATGCTATGGTCACGAATCATTACCGTCTCAAAGGAATGCAACATCCAACTAAACGAAAATTAAGCTGAAAAATACCCAAATCTAATGAGCTAGCTAGGGAAGAAACTAGGCCTCTTGTTGTTAGTGTGCGTTTTTGGAAGACTTGAAAGTCTGAAGAAACTCTTTAGCCATCTTCAACTCCTGCATCTGCCTCGTCTTGCCCCACTTGTGTTCACTCGCTAATATCTCCACCACATGTTTCAAAGCCTTCTCCGCTGCATTTGTATCTAAGAAGGCGATTCTACACCTCCTGGCGATGAAATCCACTGCTGATTCACAGTACTCGTTTCTTGCACAGTAAGCAACTTCTGCTTCGAGGAACGGATGACCGTGTGCTAGCCTCTTCCCAAGACCCTCTTCCTGAGCAATGGTGGCGACTCGGTCAGCCATTGACCCATATGCATGTGACAAATGCTTTGCAGCTGCTGTGTCCATTGTCCCCGGAACCATTTTACCACCGTGAGTTTTCTTCACGCGCACGTATTGCTGCGCTAGAGCTGCGAAGGAAGATGGGTCCCATCCGTAAGAGCCCACAAGCTGTAGCTTCTGCGTTACGCAATCGTTGCTGGGTTTCAGCTTTCCAGATTTGATTGCTGCGTCCACCGCGTCTTCCGCCATGCTGAAATGAAATCACTCCATGAGCATTTTACTAACCACATTATTTATACAAACAAACCCTTTGTACCTTCTGTAAGTAGTCCATTTTCCACCTGTAATTGTAACCAGACCAGGACAATCCTCCAGAACAATGTGGTCTCTGGACATATTCTCAGTGTTTTTTGCTGTTGGATCCATGGCCAATGGACGAATACCACTCCAAGCCGAAAGAACATCGGTACGTCGAACCTAGTAAAATTTTATTAAGGTCATCAAGTATATTTTATATCTTTTAGGAAAAAAAAGAGAGGTTTAGGTTGAGCGTACCTTGATGTTAAGATAGTCGGTGATTGTGTCAAGTATGAATTGAATCTCATCTTCATGAGGTTTTGGAAGCGAAGTGATTGAAGTGGGAGAGTCTGTAGTGCCTGCTACTGTTTTCCCCAACCAAGGTAACATAAACACAACTCGACCATCCTTAGTCTTGGGGACTATCAACCCCATCCCTTGAGGAGAATAGTAGTCAGGCAACACAATGTGTACGCCGCTGCTTGGACATATCATAGGTTTCGACTCGCCATCAGCCATCTTCCTAACTGAATCACAGAATGGTCCAGCCGCATTAACAACCACCTTCGCGTAGGTGTCAAACTCTTTGCCTGGTCATATATTAAATTAAGCATGTTATCATCAGTTAAATATATAGAATTTATGCTTAAATATTGAACAAATTTGTTTTGTACGTACCTGAGAGATTGTTACGAATCCGAGCACCAATTACTCTCTGAGAAACACCATCCCTAATAAGGGAGACAACCTCTGCATGGTTAAGAACTGAAGCACCAGCTAAAGCGGCGGTACATGCCAAACCAACATTGACACGCGAATCATTCATCTGCCCGTCGTAGTACACAACAGTGCCTGTCAAAGTAGTACTCTTGTCTTTCCCTTTACTCGCGAGTGTTGGGAAGAGCTCGACAGACTGTTTAGCAGAGTAATATCTGGAGAGATGCAAGAGTCTTGGTCCGGCCACCAAGTCATACATTTTCAGTCCCATCCAGAAGTAGACAACTTCGAACCAGCTGAAACAAGGTGTCATGCAGGGGAGTGCGTGGCAGAGATGCGGTGCGTTCTCGATCAGTTGCTTACGTTCCTCGAGGGCGTGAAACACAAGCCGAAGCTGTCCGTAATCAAGATTGAAAACAGCTTTCTCCAAGTAACGAACCCCTAATTAAATCATAATATTAGACCATTAATTACCTAATATGTTCTGTAGTAAAAAGCTAAAACTCATCATTTATTTATCTACACTTATCATTCAACCAAGTAACTGCTTTCATGCTTCTTGTCTGAATTGCGTGTAGCTAACGCAACGCATACGAAATTAAAATATAAGATTAGTTATTACCTCCATGAATTAGTTTTGTTGATCGCGAAGAGGTCCCTGAGGAGAAGTCATCACGTTCGACGAGACCAACACGAAGGCCACGGGTGGCGGCGTCGAGAGCTACACCAGAACCGGTGGCTCCACCGCCGATGACGAGGAGATCGAGCGGATTTGACAAGCTGGCTCCACTCAGAGCCGATTCTTGAACGGATCGAGGCGGTACAGAAGCGGTAGGATCACCAATCGTACGCCTTAATGACTCCACAATCGTACGGTCTTTGTCGCTGGAGGCAAGCGACAAAACAGCGCCACCAGATGCAGTGGCGATGAAAGCAACGCCAGAGGCGAGACGGCGAAAAGAAGCGGCGTACATGGAGAGCGAAGAGAGAAAGAGAGAGATTGGAAAGTGATGTGATCATAATGAGATGGAGAAGGAGTAGAAGATGCTTGCATTGTGAATCAAGCCAAATTTGGAAATATTCATTAAATGATGATTTCGTAATCTTCAAGCTTACCATTTATATACGCTTACGTCTAAGGAAGTTCCGAGCTTACTGAATATCATATTAGTTATATTTCTACAAAGAGAAAAAGACTAGGATAGCACCAAACCAAGTTTATGTTCCCAAAGTAGCACTCAAGGTTCAAAGTCACAAAAATAGGTTTCATTAAAGAGGTAAATATACACTTATACCCCTTGGGTTAATTAATCCAAACCTTAGGGTTTAGAGTTAAGGGGTGGGGTTTTGGAATTAGGGTTTAAAATTTTATAAAAAAAAATATTAAAATAAAAAATAAAAATTTTAAAAACAGTTTTAAAAAGTATTTTTAAATTATAAAAAGAAAATTTGAAAAAAAAATAAAAAAAAAAAATTTTTGAAAAAAAAAATTATAAAAATTTCGAATCTGAAAACATATAATCTGAAACTATAAAAAAAAAAAATCTTTTTTCATTTTTTTAATTTTTATTTTATTTATTTTTATTTATTTTATTTATTTTTATTTATTTTTGTTTGTTTATTTAATTTTAAACCAAGGGTATTAGGGATATTTTACCTTTTAATGAATGTCATTTTTGTGACTTTCTTCTTCTAGTGCTATTTTTGAGACATAAACTTCAAAAGATGCTATTATTGACAATTGCCCTTCTACAAACGTAGTATACTTGTTAGTTTTTGATGAAATTGCTTTTGGAGCTCTTATATGAAATTGCTTTTGGAGCTCTTATATGAACCACATAAGTTTTGGCTTATATTATTTAAGAAATGTACATGTACGTGAAATTGCTATTGTAGCAACCAACAAAGTCTTCAAGGATGTTTGGTTTGTTGGCCATTCTCTTAATCTTGAGAGATGCATATACATCTTGAGAGATTGCAAAGAAACTCAATTAATAGAACTGGATAAGAACAACATATAATTCGGTAAATATATTGTGATCGTAAATGTAAGGTCGCTATCTCAATTTATATTTGATAATATTTATTGGTAAACCAGCTCACCAATTTTTGGTATATTGCCTTTACTAGCAGTAATCAATTTTAGTAGAGATAAACATCCATTAATAATCCATATCTTCTAATTGAGAAAACTTTAGCTTATATTATTTTGATAATAATTATGAAATATCAATGTTGTATATGTATATATAAAGTTTTATAAATAGCATATAGTTTATTTGTATGTAAACAGATAGCTCAAATATTGGATAAGTTTCAAAGAAATCAACTCTATATATGAACCAGATTTGTGAACAGACCTAAGAGTTTGTCAAAAGTCAACGATAGAGACGGTTACAAAATCTACCAATCCGTGAAGAACACGTGAAAGATGGAGCTGAATTTAAGAAAGATGATCTCATAGTATTTGACCTTCCACCAATAAAAACCATAATGAATACATCACCATACGCTGGAGTAAACGGATAAAAAGAAGGGTGAACTTTCCAACAATATCTCTGACTCTTATTCAGCTTTCTATATATATCACTCCCCCCATTGTTCCCACGTTATATCCTATCTTCACTCATCTTCATTCGTATTGTTCAATCTTCTTCTTTAGAAAAACAAAAAAAAATGGCAGGAGAAAAAGGTTTCATTGGATCAATAGATCAAGGAACGACCAGCACCAGATTCATCATTTATGATCACGATGCTCGTGCCGTTGCATCCCACCAAGTCGAGTTCACTCAGTTCTATCCTGAAGCTGGGTAATCCCTCTCTCTCTCTCTCTCTCTCTCTCTGGATCTGTATCACCTACTTGTTGACTTTTTATTACATATGTTTATATTTTTAACTTGTGAGAAGTAGGTGAGACTTTTTATGGTCGATGATCCACATCTTGCCTTATTGGACACACTATATTTAGTTATCTTTCACTGTTACATTCTTGAGCGATCTGTAATATTTAGTTATCTTTGAAGCTCTTTGTTTAGTGGATTTGATGCATACATTTATATTATGTATTGACACTAATATTTGTAAATGAAGATGGGTGGAACACGATCCAATGGAGATACTCGAAAGTGTGAAAGTGTGCATTGCAAAGGCTCTTGACAAAGCCACAGCCGATGGACACAACGTCGACGGTGGCTTGAAAGCCATTGGGCTTACCGATCAAAGAGAGACGACCATCGTTTGGAGCAAATCCACTGGACTTCCTCTCCACAAAGCTATTGTCTGGATGGATGCTCGCACCAGTTCCATCTGCAGGTAACATTACATACATAATTTCTCTTTCTTGCTGTTTTGTTTTCTTGAATGGTTTGTCCTAAAAATCCTCTGTTCTTAGGGAGTTTGTTTCTGATGAGATTTTTTTTATTTTTGATGATATTCACAGGAGACTAGAAAAGGAGCTATCAGGAGGAAGATCTCATTTTGTTGAGTCTTGTGGATTGCCGATTAGCACATACTTCTCTGCCATGAAGCTTCTCTGGCTGATGGAGAATGTAGATGCTGTCAAAGACGCTATGAAGAAAGGAGATGCCATCTTTGGCACAATCGACACATGGCTGATCTGGAACATGACAGGCGGTGTGAATGGAGGGTTACACGTCACTGATGTCACCAACGCTTCTCGCACCATGCTCATGAACCTCAAGACCTTGAACTGGGACGAGGAGACTCTTAAGACACTAGGCATTCCCGCTGAAATCTTGCCCAAGATTGTAAGCAACTCGGAGGTCATTGGAGAAATCTGCAAAGGCTGGCCCATCCCTGGCATCAAGATCGCTGGATGTCTTGGCGACCAGCACGCTGCAATGTTGGGACAAGCTTGCAAAAAAGGCGAGGCTAAGAGTACTTACGGCACTGGCGCTTTCATTCTTCTCAACACAGGAGAAGTCCCCATCAAGTCAGGACATGGACTTCTGACCACGTTGTCCTACAAGCTTGGGCCTCAAGCAAAGACAAACTATGCTCTCGAGGGTTCCATTGCTATAGCTGGAGCTGCCGTTCAATGGCTAAGAGACAGCCTTGGGATAATTAAAAGTGCAAGTGAAATTGAAGATTTGGCGGCTATGGTAGAATCAACGGGAGGAGTGTACTTTGTGCCAGCATTCAACGGTTTGTTTGCGCCTTGGTGGAGAGAAGACGCTCGTGGTGTCTGCATTGGAATCACTAGGTTCACAAACAAGTCTCACATTGCAAGGGCTGTGCTGGAGAGCATGTGTTTCCAAGTGAAAGATGTGCTAGACTCTATGAACAAAGATGCCGGTGAAAAGGGCTCCCTAAATAACGAGAAAGGGGAGTTCTTGCTTAGAGTTGATGGTGGCGCCACCGCCAACAACCTTCTTATGCAGATTCAGGTAAATGATTATATGATGATGATTGTAGTTTTTTTAACATAAGTCTCATTTGTCCTTTTGAAACATGGGCAGGCTGATTTGATGGGAACGCCGGTGGTGAGGCCAGTAGACATAGAGACAACAGCACTAGGAGCAGCCTATGCAGCTGGACTAGCCGTTGGATTCTGGAGGGAAGAAGACATATTTGAGTCAGGAGAGAAGTCAAAGAACTCCAAAGTCTTCAGACCAGCTATGGAAGAAGCAACCAGGAAGAAGAAAGTGGAGTCATGGTGCAAAGCGGTTGAGAGAACATTTGATCTTGCTGATCTCTCTCTTTAAAAACTTGAGTTTATTTCCTTAATCCCCACGTTGTCTTTTCTTGTTTACCACAGCGGGGCTCTTTAAGCCACATTATGTCGTTTATTACATATATAATATATGATCTCTAAGTTACTACATGTAGAGATCAGACAAGGTTTGTGGCAGCCAATATTTCAGTTGAAAATTATAAACTGAAAACATGTCTTTTCCGGTGGAACTGTGATTATAGCTTTTGCTTTGAGATTCTTTAGGACAAGGCCCTTCTTGCTAAGCGGATGAAAGCATCGATAAGGTTGAGCCATGCTTGTCTAGGAGAAGAATCGAAACACAGAAACAAGAGAAAATTATTGTTCCCTCGCTTTTCACCTTGACCGAGGCCTTCCTTCGGGCAGATGGGCTCCCATTAAATTAATACGAGTTGGACCTTATTTCTTTGTCCTCCATTATCCCTTGTATACCTGACGGCTGACGATGTACCATGCCAGTTTTATAGCTATCGACTAACTCTAAATCTTAAAAAAAAAAAAAAAAAAAAAAAGACTAACTCTAAATCTTATCTATTTAATTTATTACTTTCCAAATTTGAATTTCCATAAATTTTGTAGGAGAAGTTCTGATGCACTCTTCCTCATTGCATTTATTTCTTTGGAAAATTCAAAATTCGAAAATTATAATTTATGGATGTGATAATTAATACTCGCTAGTTATTAGTTATTACATACTCATGATCTCGTTAATTGCTTTATTACGAAATTACCTCGAAAAATTATAACATTAGCGTTCTATGTCTAAGTTTTTCACCTTTTTATTACATATCATTTCAGTAACCACGTATAAACTATAATTATATACGTTTGTCATATGGTGTGAGATATTAGACTAAGGGCTTATTGGCCTGATAGCCATATTTCAAAGACAAATGAAGAGAGTAACAATGATTTTGACGTAATTCATTGTCAGACTTTTTGGCTTGATTCTATCCGGTTATACCCCTCACCATAACAAGTTGTCGGTTCGTTGTTATAAAATAAACGACGTGGAGGGTTTGTCTGCCACAGTAACAATCACATATAATAAGGATCATTATGCGCACTTGTCTTGAGCACGTATGAAGGAGGATATAAATCAAGAGTAGTGATTAACAGATGTGAGGGAGATAGAGTCTCTGTTAACATAACGGCGATCTGAAAATGATGACATAAATCCTATTCCGATTGTATTGCTTTCCATACTACGTCACGTACGTGGAATGGTTTATTGTAAGTTCATTTACAATGGAATGATGGTGTTCTCAATTTTAGAACCGTGATAAGGTGCATGGTGAAAATAAAATATGAAATGGTTTACATAAATTCAAGCCGAGTTCAGTAAAACCGTCCAACTTAGACGACGAAACTTTCCGTTTGACATGAGTCAGATGGAATGTAATATATATTATGAACGTAACTAGATACATGTGAAGAATCTTCTTTCCATTCCACATGAACTACATAAAGTAGAATATGTGTATGCACATGACCTAAAATAACTACTTACGTACACGCTAATGTATACGGTTGTGCAGAGATGATGATGTATTTTCTGCAGTAAATGACTACTAATGGATTGCAGCTATTCCATATAAAAGATTAGGAGGAAGCCACGTAAATAGACGGAGTTATTAGAGATGTTTTACTGTGCAGAGTTAAACAAGTGGTGTAAATTAGAATGTGTACCAATAAGTGTTGTATTCCATCTAATTACCACTGTAAGTCCATCTGAAGGAATTCAAAAGCAAGAAGGTGAAGAAAGCAAGGATTACCTAATTTGAGGGAACGACCAAGTAATTTCCATTACTATTATTCTAATAAATCGAGTTTCTCAATTACACCTCAACCCCTAAATACTAAACCCTAAACTCTAATTAATAAATCTTAAACCCAATATAAATCATAAATCCAAATATAAAACCAAAACTCAAATAAAATGGAAAAAAATAAATAACATAGTACATATCAGAAATATTATGATATATCTATAATTACATGAAAGAAGTTAATGCTGACCCAAAACATACTCCCTCACATTCTAAATGCTTAAACAATGTTAACCCCACTTTTCATAAACTAAACCCAAATTTTTATAGGCCTGTAAAATGCATTACCATTCTACATGAGGACATATAGAATAGAAATGGCAAAAATGTATTTGCAACCTAAGATCATCTTAACATATTTTTCAAATGCTAATATGGTCATGCCTTCATGGAAGGTGGTAATGCTTGTCCCAATGCCAACTCCAATCGTACATAAACTAAACCCTATCAACTATCACTAAATCCTACATAAAAATATAAACCCTAATCCAATGTCAACTCCAATGTTCCATAAATTAAACCATATCCACTAATCACTAAACCCTATATGGAAATATAAACCCTAATCCAATGTCAAACCCAACTTTCATAAACTAAACCCCCAAGTATATGCATTTCCATACTACATGAGCTATAGAATATAAAATGTTACAAACAATATAGCACAGTACATATATATATATATATTGTTCAAATTTTGAAGTGTCTATGATTGTAGGGATAGAGGTAATGCTTACACCAAATTCAGATTGTTGTGGGAAAAGAAACGAAGATTAACGGCATTAGAAAAAAGGGGTGGAAGAGACAACATCATTTATGTATCATTCCCATTCAACATCACATTGTATTCTGTTTTATTTGATGTCATAATAAATATTATTCTATTTACGTTCAATATATTATTTCTCTTTACAAAATCATATACAGACTAATATAAACCACATATAAACACCCTTCCAATTCATCCATGACAAACCTGAAGAACAAAATGAAAATGAAGACACACGTTAGTTTATAAGTTTGAAGGAAATGACATCATATGAGATATGCTACTAGTATATGCATTACTTTATGCTTAAGTTAAATATTTAGTTGTGTCAATTCCAAATAGCCTATGCAAGTAAAGAAGTAACATGTGCAACTAGAATTGAACCATCTGATATAATATATAATTTATAGATATGGAATGTAACAGTTGGTCTGATGGAATGGAAAGCGAATAGTATATTACTTCTGATATGATTCTTCAAAAATAGCAGAGGAATGGAATGACACATAACGAGTCTCTAAAACTAAATTTTCCATTTCAAATAGCACATGCTCCATAAGATATTCCATTTCACACAGAACTAAACTTGTTTTATCGCAAAAGAGACTTTTCATTCCAAAATCACTATCCCCCCTTCGTAGTGAGAAAATTTTAACCCTAAATCAATTGTTTTACCTCAGTTTACCAGATCGGGCATGCAACAGAAACAATGAGCTAGATTTATCAACTTAGAATACAGTAGGTCCGAATCTATTCCAACTAGGAGAGCTAACATAGAAATAATAGAATCTATGGCACAAACAGAGAACTTACATAGAAATAATATAATCTATGGCACAATGATACAGACTTAACAATTAAAAACCCTAATTTTGGCAAGATCGAAAATAAAATCAGGGAAACAGAAACCAAGCCGAAAGCCAAAGAACTTACGACGTTGTGAAAGATCTGAGAAAGCAGATACTCTGTGAAGTTGGAGATGCCGGCGGTGTTAGTCCTCTCCGCCGAAACTGTCGCGCAAAACCGAACCACGGATGCCCGCAAAGCCGAAGTCGATTAGAAGGGAAGACGACGAAGATGAAAGGTTGATTGCTGTGAGAGGGGAGCCGTATGAGGAGATAAGCACCAGGGTCTTTTGGAATTCCTGAAACAACCGATGAAGAAAGGGAGAAGGAGAAGACACGATTCACTTTGGACAATAAATTTTTTAATTTATTTATTTATCTTGTAGCAGGTTACTCGGTTAATTGGAAAGGGCATCATAGTATTATTATGTATATATGACGCTGTCTATACATCCGTTAGGTAAAAGCGTTAGTGTGTGAATTACTCTTTTTTTCATAGCTATAGCCCCTAATTTCCCTTAGACTAATGGATACCGAGTCAACAAATGGTCGGCTATTTTTCATCATCACATTATTAATCTATATGAACCACACTTCTCAGGTAAAAGAATTGGCAACAATTCTAAGGTATGGTTAGCTTCGGGGTTGACTTTAACATTATACACATCTGGAAAAGGTTTAAATCCGTGTTCGAATTATATATCAACGAATTGTTAACAACTAAACGATTATTTATTTTTAGTCAACCTATCATCTACAAGTTCTAGACGTGCAAAAGTCAAATATATTAGCAAGTTTTAATTACTAAATTTAATATGTTTGCAAAAATGTCAAACACACAAGAAGATGGTCTTCTTTAAATAAATGGGGCAGACGAATGTTTCCTATACAAAAACAAAACAGGCTTTTCTTCTCTCTTCTTCTACCAAAGGGTTTCTCAACCTCATACATCATCTCCACCGCCATGAGCCACCCGAACCACCACCAGCAGCCGCCGAGCTATGTCACTGACCCAAACACCATGTTCGTTCAAGCAGATCCTTCCAACTTCCGAAACATCGTCCAAAAACTCACCGGAGCACCACCGGAACTCTCCACAGCACAACAGAAGCTTCCTTTAACTCCGAAGAAACCAGCCTTCAAGCTCCACGAACGTCGTCAGTCATCCAAGAAAATGGAGCTGAAGATCAGCAACGACTCCTTCAGCCATTTCCACCGAGGGTTCCTGGTCTCTCCCGTCTCTCACCTGGACCCATTCTGGGCGCGCGTGAGCCCACATTCAGCGCGTGAGTATCCTCACCCACCAGCGGACAATGAAGAGCAAAAAGCCATCGCGGAGAAAGGGTTCTACTTCCTTCCGAGTCCGAGAAGCGGGGTTGAGCCAGCACCGGAGCTTTTGTCTTTGTTTCCTCTTTCTTCTCCTAACGGCACTAATCACCGTAATGAAGATGATTATCGCGACTGCTAATCATAATTTGTAGTCATACTTTCAGTTTTAGGCTATATATTGATCTTAAGCTGGTGACATCTCTGTTGCTTTTTACTTTTTGTTAGGGATAATCTATCTTTCTATTATCATCATCATCATCATCATCATCATCCTTCATAATTAACTTGTTGAAGGGTCAACTATTTCGCCGCGTGTAGTCCACTATCATCAGGATATAAATATTTATTCTACAAGTTCTTTTTTCATACTCGGCAAGGAACACAAAATCATTTCACAAGTAGATGTTTAATTACAGCTACATTTTGTTTGACCAAAAAAAAAATTTCAGCTCCATTTTTTACACTATATACTGGCAGCTTTATATTATCAAACAATTGATTTTGCTCACAAATAAGTTTGATGCATGATGTATGCGGAGGATGTGAATGAATAGATAACCTATATGTTGACCTTTTGGGTTAAGGAAGAAAGTAAATTGAGGTCAGTTCTTTAGGGCGATAGGGTAGACAGTGTGTAACAGTGTTCCGTTCAATTTAATTTGTGTGTGTCATAAAGCTGCCAGCCGTTGGATTTAATGGCAAAGCTGTGACGCAGAATCAAGCTATTTCCTCTTCAGATCCAACGGCTAAGATTAATTATATAGATGAAAAAAGTAGTGGTATTAATAATAGATGTTACTTGTAACAGAGGGTGTCTCTGCCTCTCACTTTAAAGTCAGTTGTCAGTCTATCTTCGAACTCTGCCCCCTCAGGTGTAATCCAAATTTCAAACCTCCTTTCAAATCCTAGCCGTCCATTTGTCCAACCTAACAAATGCCCTCACAAGCCCATTTTGAGTTCAAGAGAAGCATGATTTACTGTACCTACATTAACAAAATTTATGGGTTTATTATACTCAGCCCATTCAGCTTACTTGGGATCCTTTATATCTCATATAAGTTTTGTGTTTGACATTTAAAAAAAATCTGCTTGTATTAGTACCATTTCTTTATCTCTTGTGTGTTGATTTTATGTTTTCTCTCATAATAGAATGAATAAAAGATTAGATGACAAAACCAAAAAAAAAAATCTGTCTCCATCCTCAGAGTTACAAAAACTTATCTCTTCTATGGAAAACATAGTTCACATCACTGGTACACTGCTTAGTGCTGAGTTGTTACATACTATAGATACTTAGTAGGTCGGCCACCAAAACTTAACAGTTCTATATTTCCTATTGAAATTTTTGTAAGAACATAGATATTTAGTAGACGTCACATTATAAATGAAAAAAATACCATATAATATCATATACTAATATTTATTTGCATAAACACAACTACATTTCTTATCTTCTTTCCAAGAAAGATTTATGCACTAGACTGGTTTTTGTTGGGATTTAGGTCCAAACTCCAAAGAGTGGAGCTTTTCATACTAAACCTCCAAGAAGCAACCAGCTTGCACGTGACCAACATGTGTTTCTAATTTTACCCATCGAAAGCTACTTAAATCACAGATATACCCTACGGTGGCTCCACCGTAGCCAGCCAAAGCCTTGCCGTTGCCGATCACAGTCAGCTTTCCCGGCCTCACCGCCACGTACGCCACACTGTACACATCAGCAGGGATCTGGCCTACCTTCAGCCACGTGTCATTTCTCAGCACCATGACATCTCCACGCCAGCACGCGTACAGATCTCCGTTTTCTCCCGTGGTGGCGTATATCGGAGCGCTAACGGTTTCGCCGCCGTCGAGAAACTCCTCTTTCACTGGACCCCATTGCCACGTAGACACATCGAAGGATTCAGCGGATTTACTGAACTGCCCCTGTTCCTCCGTGGCGTATCCACCGATGACGTGGAATTTGCCAGCGTGGAAAATCGCCTTGCACTCGTCTCGTTCCCGCGACATGTCCGGGAAAAACGTCCACTTGTCTTCCGCCAAATCATACACGATCGCTGACGTCAGCGCTTGCTTCTCTTCGTCGTGTCCACCGGCAACCAGCACCGTCCGATCTGAATCCGAAGCGCAGCCGAAGAACGATCTCTTGACACCTGGCATAACTGCCCCTGCGCGCCATTTGGAGTTGAGGAAACTGAAGACGAAGACCGAGTCAGAGGCCTGCCATGTAACCGGGTCAAGCCCACCCAACACAATAAGATCCGACCCGATAGAAACAAGTTTACAGAACAGAGGCAGTCCGTTGGATTGACCCGGAATCGGAGGAAGCTCCGTCCAGAGACCCGACCCGGATTCAAGAACAGCGACCCGGTATTCCGGCGATGCGGAATTCTTGCCGGATCCGGGCTCTCTGTCCGTGTCGACACGAGCTTGCGACATGATGAGAAGCTCTTGGCTATGACCTGAAGCTTTTCGTTGCTGGAAAAACTCAGAGAGAGACACTTCACGGTTCCAGCCTCTGCAAACGGAGGCCATAACAGGGAACTGTTTGTAAGAGGAGCGGAGGAGACACTCGCGAGCTACGTCGTAGGGGAGATTAGGGATGAGTTCCATCTCGAAATATTTTATTTTCTTTAGTTCTGGAGAAGGGAAAAGATTGAAGCTTCTTTAAAAAAGAGTGAAAGATGTAACACTTTCAGTGAGAAAAAAAGGGAAGTGGATAGAGAGAAGGTTGAGAAGATGATGAAGATGGAAGAGGAGAGTGTGTCGCTTTATAGAAGATATTTGATGATAAGTCTTTCTAGAAACTCTCAGCCCGTTGATTCATTCATATCCTTATTATTATTTGCCTAAACAAAATAATTCGTGAATTTTGTCTTTGTCTGAAGAAAAAAATAATAGTTTTTTTTTTCTTAAACTTGTTTTATACTTTCTTTTCTTTTTTGAATGAAATGAAGATAACGGCATGTGAAGTGAGAATGGGGTGTACGGTTAATGGTTTGCGACTTGTAGCGTAAAGCTCGAGACACTGAAACAATTGGGGCAAGTTGAAGGATGAGATATTTTAATTTATTTTAACAAATACTGTTATTTTGGTGGTATTCTTATTATCAAATTTAGTAATCCAGCCATAAAAACGAAAATATATCCCGAGACAAGAGATGGATTCTAAAGACCTTCTGACTAGTGCTGATTTTACATAGACATCGGACGTTGTTTTAAAATGTTTTCCCTCTTTTAACAGTGATATACAAGATCGTAAGAATACACTTAGTGTAAGGAAGAAGAATAGATTAATCTATCGTAAAGGAAAAAGAAATCTTTACACTTGCAGATTAACGACTGTACTTTCTGTATGTACCTTATGAATCTAGATTTTAGATCACACCCTTTTTCTCAGATTATAATATTAATCGTATCACACCCTTTTGCTTTGTAAAAGATCGATTTATTAATTATATACAACTAAATTAACGCAGTAGTACAAAAAAATGGTTTCAATATACCTGTGTAACACAGTCCAAGCACATAATTAATAGTCTTTAAAAAATCAACTAGTAATATTTATAGAAGATATAAAAATAAACAGAATTTATACAAATCCAGCTGAAAACAATGTTGGGTCTTTCCTCCTACATTATCTCTTCTCTATCCCTTCTAGAAGCTTTTATATTGGCCTTTTTATTCAGCTTGCTGTCTGTATGTGTGTGTCACAACTTGGGTCGACCATAAACAATTTGCTTACCGATTTATTTATTTAAATTTGCTATGATAATACTAACCATTACACCGATGAACAAAGCTGAAACCAAAGATGTATCCTCCTATAATATGTGGGTTAAAACCATTACACACAATCGTTATAGCTGTACAAAGTTGAATTATACAATGTTTGGCGTAGCAGCATGATCCATGCAGATCGGACTCGTTCTAGTGTCCACCACATGTATATATTTGTAAGCATTTTTAACCTATAAATTTGGTTAGTTTCTTAAAAATACGATGACTATGCATCCTATATGTATTTGTATATATATATATATATATATGATTATTATTTTTTGGATTGATTTATTAGATCAAAGGCATAAATATATAGTATCTATATATTTCGCATGGTTTATATTTTCTACAATTTAATTTTGCTATAAGCTAAGGTATATGGCATTTCTTTGTTATACCGTGTATTAAATTGCGTCTGTTGAGTCTAAGACGACTATACATTGTCCAAGCTATCTATCTGTTCGATGGATAACATTCAAGGTGTAGTAATTGTTGTGAAAAAATTCGAGCTGCCGCATGACAATTAATAAACTAAATTTACTGTGCTGTGAAGGTTGAGCTAAGGAGGGAAGCAAAACGAACGGCACGGCGTCCTAGTGACTAGAAAGGATGACGAGAACAAAACGAAACGGCGTCGACATCCTTAAAGAGAAGAGTCGTGATTCGTTGGGTGGCTCTTTGATAAATCAAAACGATAAAACGACGTTCACAGATGGGAATAGACTAGTAATACTGCATTGCTGGGAGCCTGGGACCTACATAGTGAATGTTCTTGTCGAAATTTCAAAACTCAATACTTTTTCTTTGGTCGCATTCAATAATTCATAGTTTTGAAAAAGGTTTTCGTCACAAGAAAATTCGCCAAGCCGTTGATTAAAAGACAAAAGAATAGAAACATGAAATAATTTGCCAAATCGTTTAGCTTTTTATAGATGAATAGGGGATGCATTAATTTAACTCGTTGTCAATGACTATAGTAATTTATACGCATTATTATATTGTTAAAAAAAAGTTTGCAAACAGACTCAATACAACTAGTGTATCATTGCATACAACATGACATATTATGAAGACAAGATTTGCCCATACAAGTGGTGTTTTACTGCCCTGAAAAAGAAATAGAAACTGGATATTTATGCTGTCGACATCAAAATAAAGAAGGCCGTAGAGGATAAGCTCTCATTAATTTCCGTAGGTATTATACGTCCTTTATATCCATTATGAATTATGATAGTTATCCTTTAGCTGACGTGGATTTTATATCTTCTACCGACGGTAATTGTATATCACCTTTTCAAGTGCGCGTAACAATTATTTATTTTCATCCTCATCAGCATGCATACATCAACTTTATTATTTAAGTCAGTTTCCTCGAGGCCAAGTCTAGCTGACTTTCGTATATTGTTTTGCTTGTTAACGTAGGTTAAGAAACGCCATTATAGTTTGTTTATCTTACATTAGGGGGAAAAAGTTTGTCAATACGAGTTATTAAATGGTAGTAAAGGAAGAAGTCAAGCGGATGACAAATTACCCCAATATACTTTGTTTGTCGCTACAACATCTAAGGTGACGACGAGGGAAAAATATATGAAGGTAAATCAACAGATATTTTAGCTGATAGAAAACATGTTTTTATATTAATAGCGTCGGACAAACGGACGAACGACAACACGGCGGTCAAACGAACATGCTTAAAGCCTTAAAGTCAAGTGAGAAAAGCGGACACAGAACATGCCAAAGCCATTGTGTTTTTTTCTTTCTTTCTATAAGCATGAGTCACGACGACTGGCTATATATGGTTTTACTATTAACAGTACGTAACATTCAAGGAAAAAACCCCTGAAATTTCGGGATCGACTTTCAAAAGTCTAAAAGAGTTTACGGCTAAAGAAGGGAGAATTAATGCAAAAAACGATATTGACATGTGTTTGACTCTGTGGTAATCAAACTAGTTGGTTCTAGAACTTTGAGCACAAAATAGTATCAAATACGAGAGAAAGATAAGAAGAGCATATACATAATAGTTTGTGAATGTTTGAAAATGGGAGATGAGAGGCGAAGCATAAGATTTCAGAGTAAATAGGATGTTCCCTCGTCATGTAAGCTTCTTCAGTGCATGCATTTGTGTCTAAGCTCAACGAGTTCCTTGCAGTTAATTATAAGACATGTCACATGTACAAATGGTTTCACGTTTAGTGTCCAAGGGGCAAAATAGTAAAAATGTGAAGGGAAAGAAATTGGTTAAAAAACGTGAACGGCAGGATTCGAACCTGCGCGGGCAAAGCCCACATGATTTCTAGTCATGCCCGATAACCACTCCGGCACGTCCACTTTTGTTGAAAGCTAAAATAAAATGTATTTGATTATAAAAACTCTGACACCTCTGTCTCGAGTCTCGACCAGGAAGGAGAGAAGCACGTTCCTCGCTTTCTGCTGAAGCCAATAAAAGTTTTCTCATGTTTTATGCGTGTTCTAGATTCAGTAGCAATATATATATATATGGCCATGGTTTGAAGCTAGTAACCACAATGCGTAGGTTTAGATCGTATCTCCTCATAGTGGAGAAATGAGTGAAGATAAGACGGTTGAAATGAGCGAAGAAGAGATAGAGAATGCTTAGATGAACGGTTTCTTTAGAGTCTCATCAGATCAAACTTGTGTTCATTTTGCTTGCAGCATATGAAGGAAGAGCTCAAGACGTTGGCTTATTAGGTTTGAGTAGAGAATGCTGCGAACAAAAAAAAAAACTGAAAATGAGAAGATTTTTTGAGTAATTAAAATTTGTTTTGGATTCGGTTTAGTCTATACAGAATCTGATCCGGTCAATTCGGTTCAGAACCAGATCTAGTTGCTGAAAGGTTGTTTCCGGTTTATTCGACTCTCATATAGTAATATAAAGGCAAAATAATCTAAACCGGAAAGGTGTACCGAAATGGTTAGGAGGGATAAGTGAAGATTGAAGACAAGATTGATGTTGGTTAAGAAAGTGTCGTCTTCTTTGTTCCGCTGCAGCAGAGTAGGGTTGAGAAGCGGATAGTGCGGCATTCCTTCTTCTTCGTAGAGTAAGGAAAATGGGGGCTTCGCTTCCTACTAAAGAGGCTAACCTCTTCAAGCTCATCGTCGTATGTTCCGATTCTCTCTCTCTCTCTCTGTTTTTCTTCCCTAGCTGCTGGCTAAAATTGGAACACGATTAGTTCTTTTTATTCCTCATCAAGCTACAAGCAGCTTCAATTGCGTTGACTATCTAGGCTATTGCCAGACTCTGGTGACCTTGATCGCAGCTTCATATATAAGCTTATTGCCCCTTTTCGTCTCCCAATTGCTCGGCAAACTAGTTTAGTTTAACTCCTGTCTATTTCATATTTACTTTAGCATTGCTTTTTATTTTTCACATCTACTTATTCTGAGTGAGCTTCTTATAATGCAGAAATCTTATGAGACTAAGCAGTACAAGAAAGGACTCAAGGCTGCTGATGCCATCTTAAAAAAGTTTCCTTCTCATGGCGGTCAGTTTTCTTTTAACATTAACTTAACCCCCTCTTTCTTTCTTTTTTCGTTTCTTCTAATTTTTATGCTAAGTTTCTTATTGCCCTCTCACTCTGCAACTCTTTGGACATCAGCGTAATTTTCTTTGTTCCTAGTGAAGCAAAAAGCAAGTAAACTAATTTCTTAGTATGAGGCTTGTAGCGTATGTTCATGTTCTGAATAAGCTTAGGAGATAGATGCTTTGTATTGTTTCTTTTTTTGTTTGTTCTGTTTTGCTTTTAAAGCACTTCTTTGCTCCTGCTGAGTGGTTCGTTCTTTTCTTCTTTGTCATTTTCAGAGACTTTATCGATGAAAGGACTGACTCTAAATTGTATGGACCGCAAAACTGAAGCATATGAGCTTGTTCGGCTTGGAGTCAAGGTTTCTCTTCGATTATCATAAGTTAACATAACATCAATCCTTAGTTTCCAGACATGGTATGGTTTTTCAGGGTAATATATAATTTTTACTTTTACTTTTCCGTGCAGAATGACATCAAAAGCCATGTTTGCTGGCATGTACTTGGTCTCCTATACCGTTCAGACATCGAGTATAGAGAGGCCATCAAGTGCTACCGAAATGCTCTTAGAATAGATCCTGATAACCTTGAAATACTCAGAGACCTCTCACTCTTGCAGGTAATTATGGGAAAATGGATTGGGCAGAATTTCTTAGATGGCAATTTCTCATTATTCTTTTGTGTAATCTCTCTGTTGATGCTTTCAATAATTTATCTTATCGTATACTCTTTTTTTTTTTTGAATTCCTAGGCACAAATGCGGGACTTATCTGGTTTTGTTGAGACCAGGCAGCAGCTTTTGACTTTGAAGCCTAATCATCGAATGAACTGGATTGGCTTTGCAGTCTCCCAGCATTTAAACTCAAAGTATGTTATGCTCCTTTCCTTTTCTTTACTCATTTGAATGGAATTCTAGTTTTCCTTCTTTGGACTGTTCGCTTGTGTATTTATTTGATCTTCAAATGTAGTCTTGGACATTTTAAGCAGTACACCTTTGTTGGGATGTATCTTATTACATCAGACTTTTAGCAAATAATATACCAATGAACAGTATTCAGTAGAATTCTATGCCTTTGCAATCAGCTACACGATATATATATATATATTTTTTTTTTCTTTAAGACCTCTAAACATTTATTGTTTTTTCTTCTTCAAACCAGTGCTTCTAAAGCTGTTGAAATTTTGGAAGCGTTTGAAGGCACCCTAGAGGATGATTATCCTCCTGAGAACGAGCTATGTGAACACACCGAAATGATCCTATACAAGGTATCAAGCAAAAATTATACCAATATCATATGTGGACAATTGGCTTTTATCCCTAGAAAACCATACTTGCCATTAACGGTTCCATGTAGCTTCTGGTGTTATTTCGCATTAGCACAGTTTCAATGTGGACCTGCAGGAAATCTCAACGGGTTCTTTTTCTTTCAGGTTTCCTTACTTGAGGAGAGCGGTGCGTTTGACAAAGCTCTTGAGGAGTTGCACAAAAAAGAGTCGAAAATAGTTACGTTTTTGAAGCTTATTGTAATGATATATCTGGGTCATAGGATACATGCATATAGTGGATTTACCTTCCTCTTGTGGTTGTATGTAGGTTGATAAGTTGTCTTACAAAGAACAAGAGGTATCTCTCTTGTCGAAGCTTGGTCGTCTAGAAGAAGCCAAGAAACTCTACAGGGTGTTGCTTTCCATGAACCCCGACAATTATAGGTTTTTTTCCTTTCCACTTCCAAGTCATTCCTGAGCTATTAGTATTTTTCATTGTTTGCTTCTATTGTCACGCCTATATGCCCCGCTTCGTTATTTTTTTTTTGTTTTGTTTAGAAGTTGACGATTGTTTCCTATGACAGTCTCAAAGGCTTCTATATATATTTTTTGAGTACTGACAATTCTGGTAAACAAATAAGTAGTGCATTTTTTACTTTTCAGATATTACGAAGGCCTCCAGAAATGTCTTGAATTGTATTCAGAAAATGGTCAATATTCGTCTGATCAAATTGAGAAGTTAAATGCATTGTACCAGTCTCTAAGTGAGCAGTACACTCGCTCATCCGCTGTTAAGGTGAGAGAAGGCGGATTAGTGCCTGTAGTAAATTACATTTTTAAATATCCTTTACCAGTTATCCATTTTGCTCTCTCTGATATTTTGTGGGTGCTGATAGATAAATTCAGCGATACTAAGTTATTCTCTATTTCCCATTTTCAGAGGATACCATTGGATTTTCTGCAAGATGAAAGTTTTAAGGAGGCTGTAGGAAAGTACATCAAACCTCTGTTGACAAAGGTATCCTTTCTTGCTCTTGAGTCTCTTTGTTAGACAGTGTTCTAATATATCTTGATTGTTGTCTCAGGGTGTTCCTTCATTATTTTCTGATCTCTCTTCTCTATATGATCACCCTCGCAAGGTTAGTTTCCCTGCTTTGTCCTTGAGAATGCTGTCGCAAATTCCATTGTATCTGGTTTCACTTTGTTTTACTGTTTTAGTGGTGTATTTTGTTACCCAGCCTGATATATTGGAGCAACTACTTATTGAGATGGAAAATTCGATTAAAACTACTAGAAGTTACCCAGGAAGGTATACAACTGAATTTATTACTGGAGCATTCACTTGATAAATGTCGTCTATGATCTATGGTCTTATTATATACTAAATCAGCAGTGAAATCTTATCAAATTAGTTGTTTGATTAGTCATTTATTATGATTAATTCTTAATTGATGCAGTGATGTGAAAGAACCCCCATCAACTCTATTGTGGATATTGTTTTTCTTGGCTCAGGTTCACTGTTGCTATCTGTCTTAATTTCTCACTGTAATTAATTTCGGTTGTACTTTTGTATATTTTATCATGATACTCACTTTTCATAATGCAGCATTATGACAAGCGTGGTCAGTATGATGTTGCCCTTGGTAAAATTGACGAGGCTATTGCTCATACGCCGACAGTGATTGACCTATACTCCGTTAAGGTATCTTTGTTTATCTTGACCGAAAAAGTATAAATTTTGATCCATCAGTTTTTTGTATATGCCACTGTTTCTGCTTCTTCTATGTATGGAGATACATTTTGAAAACTTCATTGACAGAATAGCTTTGTCTGGACTTGTAGTTATAGCGACTGTGTTAACATAATTTGTATGATTTGTGCACACCATGTATCAGGTTATCTTTTGGTTTGAGGACACATGTTTCTTCTTAACCATTGTATTGGTTTCTGTCAACAGAGCCGAATAATGAAACATGCAGGAGATCTGACTGCCGCTGCCGCACTTGCTGATGAAGCTAGATGCATGGACCTAGCAGATCGCTATATAAACAGTGAATGTGTTAAGCGTATGCTGCAAGCAGATCAGGTTTACATCTTGGTTTTGTTCATATTATATTGTTTTGGTAGATTTCGTAGAGGTTAGGCCTCAACACTAGTTCTTCGTTCTATGATTTTTTCTTGTGTAGGTGACCTTGGCTGAGAAAACTGCTGTTTTGTTCACAAAAGAGGGGGATCAGATCAACAATCTTCATGACATGCAGTGCATGTGGTACGGCTCTAGAAGACTGAGTAATTTTGCTGAAGTAAAATTGACATTTTGAGATGTCTTTCTAATGACTGTTGTTTTATTAATTTTATTTCGTAAAAAGGTATGACCTTGCATCTGGGGATAGCTACTACCGTCAGGGTGATCTTGGACGTGCTCTTAAGAAGTTTTTGGCTGTGGAGAAGCACTATTCCGACATTCATGAAGATCAATTTGATTTCCACTCGTACTGCTTAAGAAAGATGACTTTGCGTTCATATGTTGACATGCTTAAGTTCCAAGACCGATTGCACTCATTCCCATATTTCCACAAAGCAGCAGTCAAAGCTATCAGGTAAACTCTTGGTTGCACAAATGTTATCCAACTACTTTATGGATGCATGATAGATTCCATTTTAACTGTAGTCACATTTACCTCTCGCCTCGATAATCAGGTGCTACCTGAAGTTGCATGATTCTCCGAAATCAACTGCCGAAGAAGATGAAATGTCCAAGTTGGCTCCTGCTCAGAAGAAGAAAATCAAGAAGCAGAAAAAGGCAGAAGCCCGAGCAAAGAAAGTAGGTATTTTCAGTGTTTTGTCGAGTGAATTGACACTTCGGTGGCTTAAGAGTGGTCTTCTTCGTTTCAGGAAGCTGAGGGTAAGAGTGAAGAATCAACTGCCAGTGTTGTCTCCAAGTCTGGCAAACGAAATGTGAAACCTGTAGATCCAGATCCTCATGGGGAAAAGTTAATTCAGGTTTTTGTTTGCTTCATGTATTGTGGTCTTGGCCATAATTATTTATTATGAGTATTAACTTTATCAGAGGCTTACTGGAAAACTAAATCTGTACAGGTGGAAGAGCCAATGGCAGAGGCTTCAAAGTACTTGAGACTTCTCCAGAAGCATTCATCTAATTCTTTGGAGACTCATCTACTTTCTTTTGAGGTTAATATGAGAAAACAGAAATTTCTGCTTGCATTCCAGGTAACTCATTTCTCATTTAGTGGCCATATTCAAGCTCATGTTTCTATAATATCCTCTGTTCAAGTAACCTAAGGGCTTTGCCGTCTCATTTCTCTTTTTTTTTTTCAGGCTGTCAAGCAATTGCTTAAACTGGACGCGGAGAACCCTGATTCACATCGTTCACTGGTATGAAATCTGTGCTACCCGTGTGTTCTAAAAAATGCATAATCATGCAAAAAGAGAGAAGGGATAATAATGTTTTCCCTTCGAGTAGCTAGTCATATGTTTTCATTTTGGTTTATGCTTTTGAACTTGGATGGCAGATTAAATTCTCTCTCAAGACAGGATCGACAAGTGCTCCAACGACTGAAGCTGAGAAACTTCGTTGGAGTGTCCTTGAGGCTGAGCGCCCATCAATCAGGTGACTACTCAAAACTATTATCCAATCTTACTGTTGATGATGTATATCAATTGTGTGATAAATTTTCCATTTGTTTGCGTTGTAGTCAATTGCAAAATAAATCACTAGTGGAGGCAAACAAAGAGTTTCTTGCTAGACACGAAGGTACGTCTCAAATTGATTACATGGTATGACAATGTATGGTTATTTCTTAAAAAGGTGTTTACGTCTGCATATCAATTTTGCAGTTTCTTTGGTGCACAGAGCTGCGTACGCAGAAATGTTGTACCGTTTAGATCCAAGCAAGAAAACCGAGTCTATCAAAGTAATTGAAGACTCAACCAAAAAAGTGGTTCAACCGTAATGCTCCTTAACCTTATGTCTCTCTCTGTTTTGTTCGTATGTTTAACTTCGTTGTCCATGTGCAGGAACGGAGCTCTAGGACTAGCAAGAGAGTGGAAACTCAAAGACTGTATAGCAGTTCATAAGCTTCTAGACACAGTTCTTCTTGACTCGGAAGCTGCCTCCAGTAAGCATTAAATATCTCCACTATGAATGTCCCCATTAAGTAGTACCGTTATGACTCTGTCTGCAGCTGCATTTTCATTTATTGCGTTTGGGTTGGTCTTATGAACGGAGCACGCTTCCATGATATTAAGGTCCTTAGAGTTTAGAAGTACATATTAAGTCGGGTTTTGGATACAATTGCAGGATGGAAAACACGGTGCGCAGAGTATTTTCCCTGTTCAACTTACTTTGAAGGCAAGCACAGCTCTATGATACCTGATTCAGTGTACAACTCGTCTCGCAAGAGCAATGAGAATGGCGACACACCAAGCCATCCAATGGGTCAGACTGAATTCAGCGATGGACAACTTGAAGCTATTAAGAGCCTCTCGGTCTCTACCTGAAGCTCTTTTTTTTTTAATTAATAAGAGGCAAACCTACCCGGGAGATAATTATACAAAAGATAGATAGCCTTGTAGACCTGGATCAAACTTGAGATTTAGTGAATCTCTCGCAGAGGTGTGGATCAAAAGATGATTGGAGTTGTAACAGTGCCAAATGTGTATAATTGTTTTTCTATATAAGGATGGGTTTCTCAAGTCTGATGAACAATGGCACATAGAAAGAAATGATTTTTTTTTTTTTTTTGTCTCTTTTCGTTTTGTTTCCCTCCCTGACACTTAACGGGGATGTTTCGAGCTTTTTGATGTTGTACCCTTTAACTTCCTTTCTATTTTCCTTTCTCCACACTAAGCTTGTTGACAAACTATGGAAAATTTTGATTTGATGAGCCTTTCCTTTGTGTGGTGTTGCATCTTTTTCGTAAATACTCTGTTCTGCAATCATAACAATTATTCTGGAACTTATTGATATGGAAAGCTACATCTCTTGATTAGGCTTGGACTTTTGGATTCATGTCGGATTTTTAGTATTTTGATATTGGGGTCTAGAATTTGTTTGAGTATTTTCAGATATTTTTATTTTGGATTCGGTTGTTCAGATCGGTTCGAATATTTAGATTTTTTAAAAAAAATTTAATTTCTTCATTGCCCCAATCTTTTGTACTTCAAAATTAATCCTTAATTTAATTAATTTTCTAATTTTTAATAAGTTAAAAAATAGAAAGAAATTAATCCGATTGTTTTGAGGTTTTAAATGTAATTTTTGTTAATGTATGAAACAAAAAGCTTGAAACGTATTTTAAATAAACAGTAAATCACTTTTTTCTAAATTATATATATATTATTCGATCTTTAAACCATATGCATCATCAGTATAAATATTTTGATTAGAATGAAAAAAATTAAACTAAAAATATAGGATTAAAGAGATTACAGGGAACAAAATTTATAGAACACAAATCATGTTGCAACCATATAACTCCAACTTATCAAACAAGGAAAACAAAAAGCATTTATAGAAATCCAGAAAAAATCGGATCTTATTTTTAGTTAGATCCGCAAGGGAAATCGACAAGACGAGAAGACACAATTTTCAATATGAAATTTCTATAATTTCGGGTGATGGACTATAAAAAAAAGTCAATTAATATTATTATAATGAGAAAGAAAGTTGTCTATGAAGTTGGCTTTTGCAGATTCGGTATGATAAAATTTTGTTCAATTTTAAATATTGCTTAATTATTGCAGAAGGGTTCATGATAGATTTACCATAACATCTTGTGAGGCCTACTAAATAGAGTATCAATTTTTAATTTAACATCTTGTCTACTGCAATTTTTTTTCCAGAAGTTAATTTTAGTGTTTAAATGCAATAAAAATGTATAGATGCAATCAGCAAGGCAAATGGTCCAGTGAACGTAACTTAGCCCAATTGATGTTTTCCGATCCTGTTGCATAAAACAAACTAAGATCATCTCTAATGTATTGTTATTTTCACTTCTAAAATAAAAATACTCTATAATAGAGGTAAAATATGTTCTAATATGTTTCTCTAAAATAATAATCTCTAAATGTAGAGTACAAAATAGAGAAATGCTATTTTTTCTTCTATAAATAAAGAAAAAAATATAGATCTTTATTATAGAGGAAGAAATAGAGGTAGGTTGAAGTAATTTCACCTTCAAATGCTATTATAGAGGTGAAAATAGAAATGTATTGGAGATGCTCTAAGAATCGGACAGAGTTCTAAAATGGTTTCGCATTTTTTGACCAATAAATGGTTTCCCATAATCCCATTTCTACTCATACGATCGTACTAAAACGCAGAATATTCATCCAATAAAACAGTCATAATTACATTTATGCTACCAAAATTTCATCATTTAGTTACTCTCGTTATCTTATAAGAATCTAAGACATGTTTTAATAGCTAGAGAGCTGGAGTTATTACGAAAGATTGTGATAAAGTGATAACTCCTCGTCAGTAAAAAGTGACCACAAGTGTAACTGTTCTGAATGATAACAAACTAATAAGTCACTGTTAAAACAAACAAAATAATTCATGAATAGCAGAACTCTTGTTGTCGTTCTAGACTATTTTGTTTCATGTGCGTTTTAAACCGATTAAACAATTAAATTTTTAAAAGAACGGCTGACCGGAATTACCGGTCACGGATTTGCAATGGTGAGTTCGTCACGTGTATATTCAATAGGCCACTCACTATTTGGCTCGTCTTAAAAACTCGTAAGAATAGTGACATGAAGCATCGTGAATCAATAATGTTTCCCGGCGAAGAAACAGAATCACGTGAGTTATGCGTGACCCTACTGCAGTCATAAATGTTTTCGCTCTGACTAAAACGTTTTTGTTTTCTTTTCTTATGGTAGAGTAAAGAGTTAGTAGGAATCAGATTTGAAACTTGTGAAAACGGTGATCTCATACAGACAAATATTACTGTCAATCAATTAATACTAGGGATATGTTCCTTTCGAGAGTCTTCTGTTGATTTAGGAAGTAGTCTACTTAATAAGATGTGTATATATATTATATACTAGCCTAATTGACCAACAGTGAAAACTGATATATCTTGGTGGAACGTTTTTTCAAGACATTTAATTGGAAATATTCGAATAAGTAAACTGACAAGAAAGCCTAGACAAATGGAACACTACATCTACATGCATGGCGATCTCTCTCGAAGAATATATGGAACTAAAATTGACAACACACTAACTAATATATGGATTTTTTTGCCTCTGTTTATTAATTATATTTTCGACATTTATTAGCAAATTAAAGGTTATAGTTATCCATCTTCGTGTAAGATTATCTATAACTAAATTGACATGAACGCAAGTAAAGCCATATATAAGAAATTTCATACGAAAAACCACTAATAAGGATAACGTTTTCTTCTTGCAACGGGAATAGTGTTTCTTATGATAATATATAAAATGTGTTTTCTTCTTTCTCTCAATCTTAGTCGAAACCCATGAGGTGGAGCTAAACTCAATAAGTTAAAAGATCAGGCTAATACTTTGCTGTCGTCTATCACTAGAAATCAAAACTTAGAAGATGTCCGCTCGCATGCAAATCCACTAACTAATGACATATTATATGCTTTGTTCTTTGGGTTCAAAGACACTTTAGATGCAAACTCTCTAAAGACACTTTAAGTGCTTTTTTTTTTTGTTTGCTTTCAAAGACACTTTGGATACTTTCTGTTTTTGGGTTCAAAATACATTTTAGGTGCTAATCAAGTGCCTAATCTTTTTGTTTTTGGGTTCAGAGACATGTTAGTTGCTACTCCCTCTGTTTTTAAAAGATGTATATTCTAGATTTTTCACATATATTAAGAAAAATCATTAAATATGCATTGTTTTTTGTGAATAACAATTTTCCATAACTTTTAGCCAATAGAAATTCAATAAACACCATTAATTTTTTTGAAACTTACAATTTTTCATAAAATCATACATTGAAAAGATAAAAAATGTATCTTTTTGAAACAATTTTTTTTCCAGAACATACATCTTTTAGGAACAGAGGGAGTAATTATTAAGTGCAAATAACCTAAAGGACTTTTTGTTTTAGAAAACGGTAAATGCATGGGTCCACGTCGCACTCGAAGCAGAGGCTAATCACCATTTATCACTTGCATTCGTGGAGATATCAAAACCGCCAGTTACAGGAGACGTGTCATTATAGGTAAGGTTCACTAGGTTTCTAGCTGGCGCTTATAAAATCCAAAGCTCGAAACACTCATCACACTCAAGCCAAAAGTTAGTGCCATTTTGTCTCATCACTTTCCGCACTTTTATTTTTAAATTATTTACATATAATAGACTACGACGGGATAAAATGTCGCCGGAGGAATACGTTAGGGAATCCGGTGATCTTCGAGGAACTGAGCTTACCCTTGCTCTACCGGGAACTTCAATAATAGCATCGGATGGCCGACAAAAGTCCAGAAACAAGCGTAGCTTCATCGAGACCGTTGATTTGAAACTCGGGGAAAGACACGTGAACAATTCTATAGCATGCAACAATTTGTATGGCATATTAAAAACTTTCATTCTTACAAACATATCTTAAAAAAATATATGCAAGTTTCACCGAGCGTTAATGCGTATTTGTCCTGATTTTAGCGACCGCTTGGTGGGGTGGCCGCCGGTGAGGATGGTAAGGGCGAGGAAGTACGTGAAAGTGGCGGTGGATGGTGCGGCCTATCTCAGAAAAGTCGATCTTCAGATGTACAATTGCTACGATCAACTTTTTGCCGCTCTAGAAAGCATGTTTCAGGGTGTAGTAACAATATGTAAGTGAAAAATGAAGAGCTTATTATATTTTTGATAGACTAAGTGGAGGGTATTTTTGGTAAATTACTAAATTTAGTTGGAGAGTTCTTATTTGACGGTGGTTTATATAGGTAAGGTGACGACGGAGCTGGAGAGGAACGGAGAGTTTATGGCAACTTACGAGGATAAGGACGGTGACTGGATGTTAGTCGGAGATGTCCCGTGGATGTGAGTTACCCGTGTGGATAGATCTAATACTGTTCCCGTTTTAATCAAACTCTAAACATACTAATACACTAATGTTTTATGATGAGAGCGACTAATTTCTCTTGGGTTGATTATATTGTGATTTATGTAGGATGTTTGTGGAGTCTTGCAAACGTATGCGGTTGATGAAAGCCGCGGATGCTATGGGGTTAGGTAATAACTCCTTTGTCACGTGTAATATAATCAACTTAAACATTTGATAAACATCATAGGTTTTATGTTGGTGCAGTACTTCCAAGCTAAGAAGCGAGCAATGTTTACACGTTCAAGAATCTTAACGCATGGGATTTTCTCAAGTCTATAGGATTACCGTCGCAAATGCATATATTTCTTCTTATAAAACTGCCTATATTTATATATATAGTCAGAGTATAATAGAAATGTATTGTTCGGCGATTTCTGAATTGCAATATATATGTGCTATAAACTTTTTGGCCGTGGATTTGAATGTAATTAATGGCACTACTATATATTATTGCTTAAGTTGATGACTAAATAGATGGAGCTTTAAACATTTACTGAAAAATCAACTATACACAAGATGAAAAGAAGTTTAATAAACACACAACCATTTTTTTTTTGTCACTTACGACAACCCGAACCCAACATGACGACATCGATAAGACGGACAAGATATTCCTGCTTCATTAAATCTCACACAGACAACTGACTGCCGACCACATTTTAACCAAAAAATAGCAAATAATAATAATGAAACTTTTTAACTCGTAAAGTATGTAACATAGGCTCCCGATGGAAATAATGATGGTAATAATGGTTTGAGCGATACGAGATGAGATAAGTAAAATAGATAGTGCGAGATGGTTTAATTATGGTTTACATAAATCCAAATTATGTGGTTAGTGTTAATATTTAAAAGGTGACATATTAATGAAGTACAAATATAATATTTGTTAATTATTGATTAATTATATCTGATATTTAATTTTCAATATGTATATTTCTTTGAAGAGAATAGATCATCTAATGAACTTTGTATAATTTTCGAGATTTTATTTGGAATTTAAAAATATATATTAAAAAGTTTCCCCATAAACCAAATTATCATGCTGGTATTTTGATTATTTTAGTTTTCTGTTTGTTCTAGTAAACAAAATGATGTGAATAGTAACATAGCATTGCGAACCGCACTATCCCGCTACATAAGGACAACATTATTGGGGGTTTCTTGATTTTAGGTTCTTAAAATATATGTATGTGTATTTATAAATTATATATGCGTATGTAATTGGTAATTGCGGGGTTCTAAGCTTTACGGGAAACGCAATCGAAAATTTCTTATTTAAGGAACTTTCGGTTGGGTTTCCCGTAAAGCTTAGAATCCCATAATTACATACGCATATATAATATATACATATACATACATGTATTTTAAGAACTTAGGAGTAAGAAACTCCAATAATGTTGCTCTTAGAGTAACACCTTAGACATTCATAACCATAAAGTATAATCAAGATATGATGCACATTATCAACTCACCTTATAGGAATTTACAACAAGAGCATCTCCAACATGCAGGTTTTCCTTCTGAATAAAATATTAAACAAATACAAAAGTGGACAAAAGTAAAGATATAGAGAACCAGGTTTTCAAACAGTCTGCAAGATATCTTTTAAATTCCTAATAGTTAGCTGTCATTTTTAAGCGGTATAAAATTTTAAAAATAAAAGAAAATTGATTACTCAATAAATGCATATGAAAATAATATAGAAATAAGATATTCATTTTGGATATCATACCGTTGACGTCGAGGGTGCTTTAAGATCTTCAAAACTCTTGTAGTTCTCAAAAACATATGCAGAAGTTTCAACTCATTGAGATATACTCCTTCTGTTTCAATATGTATAGTGTTTTATAGAATTTTTGTTATTTCGTAATATAAGATGTTTTTATATATCTAAATAAATTTAATTTTATCAAAAGTTATGTAACTAATATATTGTTACAGTTTTTATTTATAATTAAATCAACTAATTTTAAATTATAATTTTGGTGATACATTTTTAAAGATAGGTTTTTCATATGTCTACATTAATGTAAATATCATATTACAAAGGAGTATTTTTCTGCAAGAGTAGAACATGTCGTCAATTAGTAATCCAATAAGAGACATGAAGATAATCAAACAAGCATATATAAACTAAAATATGATATATGATTCGTATCCAAGTCTTTGCTATGATAAGATGGCATAAAAAAAATTGGGAATTTAGCCAAAATAGAATGAAAAACACATTTTTTCGTCCTTATAGTATAAAACTAACCTTAACTTGTCCCTATAGTATAAAATTATTCATAATCCTAAAATTAACTCTTGATTAATCAAATAAAATACAATTTAAAAGTAGTTTAAATATCAAAAACATATTAGGAATAAAAAAAATAAAAATTGAAAATAATTTTCGATATAAAATTTTTAAAACAACAAAAGCCCCAGATGTCATATAGATATTTATCATAAAAGAATATTTTGTAAAAATCACAAGAAAAACTATGGTGAAATCATGTTTTGGTGAAGAACAAGTGATCAGTTACGATTTTTATTTTATTTTATTTTGAGAAAATAAAAAAATTTCAAAATATTTTTATAATATATTACAACTGAATTTTTAAAAATATGATTAATTTTTATCCGTAGAATGCAGCTGTGTAGAGAACATATAACTAATCCATAAGCAGATTCCACCATATGTAGACTTTTGATCATATATAAGACATTATAATTATATATGTGATGAGAACATTATCAACTTTGATATATTGAATTAGAAACTTCATAATGTTTTTGTGAAAATTCTTTCATGAGCCAATTTCCATTTGTAAGTTTTACGTTTTGATGATTAATCTTTTGAGAACGCGTAGCAGCTTGAGTAGAAAATTGTATGCTAGTGTATCCCTCACATAGCACCAGACTATGCGGTAAACACCTATAGCATAAGTTTTTGTTATTTTCATATAAACAATTAATAAGCAGTATAGGTTTGTGATTGGCAGCAACTACAGTTCTAATGTGAATTGAGCAGTGTTTCTACCTTCAAGAACCTAAAAGGACGGATCGTCTGAAGTCTATAAGATTATGATCACACATATAAAACCTACCCGCAATTTGTGTTCTTACAAAATAATAAAATTAATTTCAAGGAAATACATACATATATATATATATATATATATATATATATATATGTGCATCACTGTAACGAATATTGCATGTCAAAAGATAAAAGAAAGAGACGTATGAATGTGTGATGTAGTGTTAATCTCTTTTACATACAAAGAGAAGAACATGTGTCATTAGGTAGCGAGTATGGGGTTCCTTTCTTCATCGATATCTATGGCAAGGACACGGTCAGGGTCAGAGCCGCTTGGTCCTTCAGCGTAAAGGGTCGGAAGATAGGCCTTATATGCCGGCAAATACCGTGACACAAAGTCATTCACCTAGATAGATATTTTCAACATTCATTGTTTCTATGTATATAATAACCACAAAGATTAGTAACTGTCTAAAGAATGTCAAAATACCTCATCATCTGACATCCCGGCTTTACCAGCCTGCCTCATGGCGATTTCCGCCTGTCCAAAAAACCAAAGCAAAAAGTTACTAATCAGAAACACAGCGAAAACTAATGAGTTTTTTTTGTTTGTTAATTAGATTATACAATACCTGAAGACGCCACCGGTATACATAACTTGGGTCCTTGATTTTGATGATGACCCAAGCATTGATGTATTTGTCCCATGCGTCATAATACGCTTCAAGGTTCTTATTCACTGTCTCCAGCTACAGAAAGAGAAGAAAGTTTTTTTTTTGATAGGATATATATACATTTTGTATTACTAAAATTCTAATCAATGTCATTAAAGGGAGTTGAGATAACCTGTGGATCAACTGATTTAACGACTTCAGAAGGAAGAGGTTTGAAACCAAGCATCCATCCCTCAAAGAGAATAACCTGGAGAAATATACCAAACATAATTTAGTGTTGGTCATGTTTCATTTTCAACTTTGAACCGAAACATTTTGAGATACAAATACCTTTAGAGGTCCTTCAACTTCAGGCCATGTTTCTGCAGCGGCTCTGTCACCCCTCCCGCTATAAGCAGACTGCAGCCAAACAGGAATACATCAACAAGTTAAGACCTGGTTTCTCTGTTTTCATTAAGTGTGTTAATGTGACAAAGTGACAAGGCAGAGAAGGTAAAATCAAGGGTTGACTCATAACCTTATCGTACCGAGGAACTTTCATCTTCATGCCTGTCAATGGCCAAAAGAAAAAACTCACAAGGTAAAATAAAGATTAATAACAGACAAAAATAAGCACATGTATTGATGGAAACTAACCGTCCTTGGTCAGTTGAGTCAGGGCTTCTATTGTTTCGACAGAGAATGGAAGATCATGGCTTCCTGCATTCCCACGATACTGAAAACATATATAGATGAAACAAATGACGATATTTTCAAACTAAAGAAGAAAGCAAGTGTTGAGATGAGCTTTAGGACCTCTAGAAGTGCATTTCCTGGATTATCTTCTCTCAACTTAGCCTGAGACAATAAAATAAATAAATAAATAAATGGAAGGTACTAAAAGGAGAAGAGAAGGTCCAGACAGACAAGAGAGAGTACAAGTAAAGTCTTACCTGGCCTTGTGCAGTCAAGTAAAAATCGTCTATAGATATTGTCGCCGACTTCCTGAGATATATTGCTTTGAGTTAGTACTAAGAATCATCACTAGGAATTTAGATTAAGTAAACTGCTATAGTAATGGTACTTTTTTGTAGTTTTGAAAAGATAATCAAGTGCAAACACAAGTGTAGTCTTGCCACATCCTTGAGGTGCGCTAAATCCAATCTGCATCACATCTCTTGATCATCTCCATCAATAATTTAAGTCAATAACCAAAGAAAGACAATTTATTAGTAGCGTACCACTAGAGGAGGCACATCATCTCCGTCTTTAAACTTGGAATTATGCAAGGCAATCTGATCTTCGCACCAAACAAAGACGGGTATATAGTAATGGTAAAGCCTAGCTTTCTGCGGAATGGTGAGCTTAAGCTCATTGAGCTGGAAGAGTCTGCATAGCTGAGAGCCATACAGTAACCATTTGTCGATGGACTGACCAACATTTTCAGGAGTAATACCGATCTTGTCTACGAGGGGACCCGAGCATATAAATTCAAAAAGGTCTGAAACTGAAGAGACATCCACTGTTTTTGTTGGCAAAGCCGAGCATTTCTTCGTAGCCGAAGCATTAACCATTGAATTGTCCTGAATCCAAGAGCAACCACACCCTACAACACGTACAAACTCAAAAAAATATTAAGAATATATATATAATCTCTACCATATCAAACCTCAAAATTAGGGAGGAGGAGGCGTTTTTTTACCAGACATTGAGAAACGGCCTTGCTTGTTGGAGGAGGATGAAGAATCCGAAATGACAACATGGTCGTCGTTAAATATGGATGAAGAAAAACGTCTTTTGCAAATAGGATGGAAAGCGTGACATGGAAACGGATAACCTTTGACATGATGCAACCTATTATTATAATGGTGAAAAGTCGCTTGCCATGGCGACCATATCAAACTTGATGAAGTTGCCCCCGCCATTCTCTCTCTCTACCTCGAAGCAGAGCGACACATCAGCAAGCAAGGAAGGAGAAGAAGTAAATTGATCATATTTTGTTATTATTTTCCATCAAAAAATGTGTGAGTCATATTCTTCCGTCGGATAACGTGTGATTAATGCACTTGTCTTGTCTGTCTCTCTCTGTCAAATACTATTTTTATACTTGGTATTTTATACTAATGTCAATACTGTCTTCTAATAAAAAGGAATTTTTTTTTTTCTAATGTCTTCGGTGGATTAATTAATCAATTAATTTATACTAAAGCATGAAGAATATTATCCCGGAGCAGAAATTGCCTGATGATGAGCCAAAAAGAAATGTACATCCGATCCGACTTTTACAATTTTTAAAATTAAACTCTCGTGTAATACGGACCAGAACAAAAACAAGTCTACACTGAACCGGAATGTACCTGTTACTCTTTTTGGTATAAATGTGAGACCTTGGAAAAATTACTAACTCTTTTTATTTGAGAGAGAGAGCAAATGAATGAGGCCGAACCGGACCATCACAAATGTTACAGAGAGACGTTGACTTGACGTACGTGTTATATCGGTTAGGAGATGAACCGAGTCTCTTTTTCAGAATAGCCTCTCAGGTACCTTTGGAGATGTGAACACCGCCACGCATTTGAACTGTAAAAATGTTGTTCAAGTAGCCAAAAAAAATATAGCTGTTAGATTACGCGGCAGATTTAAAAAAAAAAACAAACTGAGATTTAACTTATTTTTTCTTACCATGTCTTGCCTGTACTTGATGCGTATGGAGTTTAAGGGACATCCTTTGGTGTTGAGCTGCAGATCTTGCAAGGCCTGAACACATTCTTTGAGATCCGAGGCTTTATACGTTGTGTAATGCTCAAGTGTTGCATTCTAAAAAAAGAAATAACAGGAATAAAAATCGTGTGAGATTCAATATTTGTGGAACAGAACATAAGGAAACAAGAACAGACCCAAGGGTGGCTTGATTGGTTCATTGTCCACTTGGCTAGAAAAACAGCCGATGCAGCTATAACCGAAGGTAGGTACTTCAAGAACTGACACTCTATTAACGTCAATTCCGTCAGATAATTCGCCAGAAACTCCATTTCCACACTTGGCATCATCTGCATATCAAACGTTCCCAAATAAAATAGTTTCAATCTTTCTGTTAAAATCTTTTGATGAGCGTGTATAAGAAGAAGAAAAAGAAAGCAAAATTACCAGGTGAGAAGGTTGAGCTGCTCGGAGAAATCTCCTGCAAGAAATGGAAACTTTTTGAATCACTAAAGACTAGATACAACAGCATTATGAAACCCCTTTTCTTTTTTTTTTAATCACAGTCTAGTAAATTTTACCTGAGGAATGTTTTAGAAGTGGGAGTGTATATTTGAAAGCTGAAATGCTTCAGTACTTGGCTCTCCATTTCCAGGACCTCATCTCTTGTGTAAGTGTTATCCGTGATGAAGCAGAACTCTTCAATGCGTGGCGCATAGATTTCCTCGTACTTTCTTTTAAGAAACACCACCAAACTCTTTCTTAAGATTCTTCCTCCTTTCAGACAAAGCATTACTGTTTTGATTTACTGGGAAGAGAGATGATGAGGTAACTTACGAAGCAATGAGCATACAAGTGATGCCCAGCAATTGAAGTCTTTGTCTTTCCATGCAGTTCCCATGTAGAAACCAGTCTATGAGATACACTGTGAGGTAGAGAGTGTCAGATGCAAGTGTGTATTCCTCTGAGACCTGAAGAAAGAGTCTATGAGTTGTGAGCAAGACTTTAAAAATTCAAAATACGTAGCAACAAAAGGATCTAAAACAAACCTCAACAAGCCAATCAACCAGGACTCCACGCATTGTCTGAGTCACATCTCTTTGTGTTCTCCCCATAAAATCAGGACATGGTCTGCGTTTAAGCTGCTCAGTAGACAAAGTAGTTAGATAACCAGATGCATCGTCCTCAAAATTCCAAGGGGATTAGTACCTCAGAAACACGCAGGTTGTAGTGGATATCAGGTGCATATAGGCTACAGAGAAGAGGATCTTTAACATCTGAATCAATGTCAATGAATTTGGGGATACTTGCCACAGTGGAACTTCCTCCAACACAACTTCTCTCAACTGTCAACCATTTTAGCAAGAAGAAAGAATCATAAATAACTTCTTTTTTTTTTTTTAAATCACTCACGCGGAAACAGTACTTGTAAAAAACTAACCTGTAGAAGTTAATCTCCCAAGGGGTCTTGGAGGCAACCTGGAACTCGGCTTTGAGCTAGAAGATGCTTCGTTTGTGCCTGTACAGCCAGACAAGCTTACTCCTTCTGAATCTGACACAACTTGTAACTTTACATCATCTGTAACTTGTGAAGTAGCAGAAGATGATGCCACCTTGGAAGAACATGCCCTTCCCTTCTTTATCTGCACCTTTAAAAAAAAATGGGACACTTGTAAGCAACAAACATGTTTCTTGACAATTTTAAGAAGAAGCATTGTATTGTGTATATGAACAACAACCTGAAGTTTAGCTGCACTGAAGCAGCTTGTAGTATAAGAATTATTATGGGAGGTAACATTTGTGATGTCTTTAAGAAGAGCTCGCTTCTTCTTCTTCTTAGGTGGACTGGCATTCTTCTTATCATCATCAAAGGCTCTTCTTTTGCTGTTTGCTCTCAGAACCCTTCCCTGGTTGGGTGAAGAAGATGTAATCAACAACTTAGACGCACGCAGAGCAGAGGCAAGGGCACGAGTTACAGGGCGAGCATGGAGAGGAACTGTGTTCCCGGAAACAGCTATCTCCTTCATTATGATGGAAACCAAACTGTTTTCTTGAGGTTTTTGGGGGTCTTCTCAGCAGCACTAGAGATCTGTGAAATTGAAGGTAGGAAAATGTCAAGTAAAGGATGCAACAAGAGAAAGAAATGTATTGGCCAAGGTTAAACAGAGAAGGTAGCATGGAAGGTGTTGGTGTTAGTCCAAAGAAAGAAAGGAAGTTGATGTAATGATGAGAGACAGACATGGTGGTGATCTCTCAAGGACACAAGCTAGAAATGATATGTGTAGTTTCACATTAATGAGAGACTCTCTATATTCATTCCCTTGGTTGTCGAAGTTTCAAACTTTCTCAAATTAAAGTCAAAAATGCAGATCACAAGTTTAATTATTTTGAACAAAATCGAAACAGTAGTAGGATTATCGCAAGAAAATTCTCAGGATTGAGAAACCACTGAGAAGAAAAAGTCGTACCAACTTTTTAAAGCGAATAATATGGAGAGATTAAATGATTTGAAGGAAAACAAAAAATATATATATATATATATATCTCTTTTATCGGATTAGTAATTGAAACAAGGAAAAAGTTACACATAAAAGCTTCACATTTATTTTTTATTCTCAGGAAAACTAACAAGAAGACCCATGAATATCATTTGGAGCTGCTAGCTATACATCTCCACATTTTTTTCCAAAGAACCCTCTATCGATCCCTTCTTAGAAACACCAATGAGGATATAATCAAATCACTTCTTTTTTTTTTTGTTAATCTACAAACCCCCAACAACAACAATGAAATAGAAACTGAGAAGACTGGAACTTACTCTGCTCCAGGTAAAATTCTTCACCCAAAAAAAATAAAAATAAAAGGAAACCCCTTTTCTTTTCTTTTCTTTTCTTTTTTTCTTTGGGAAAGAGGAGCAAAGAAGATGGGAGCGAGACAGAGAGAGTAATTGTTTAGTCAATTTGCTTTTATGCAAAGGGACTCACTGCCTGTGTGTAAGTGAGCGGGATAGACAATAGAGAGTTTAAAGATATTAATTAAATAATAAACTTTCTTTATTACTACAAAGAAATGTTTTTTTTGTCCTTCTAACTAATCTCGTTGACTGTTTGACCATCAAATCAGGGAAAAAGGAACACAACTAAACACCTTAAGTTTATTGTGCACAATTTTGATTTATATTACTGATCAGAGCATCTCCATTAAACGGGTGAGTACACACAGTTTTCGAAAAAAAAAATATTAAAATAAACAAAGAAGTGAATCTGTCTCCTGCGAGATCACTGCACTGAACTTGGTTCATCACTGTAGTGCGGACCCCACGGTACGGGGCGGTCCGCGATTAATTCAATTAATTAATTTAAAAAAAAAAAATCAAACAAAAAAGAATAATAATAAAAAAATACTTTATGAACCTCTTCTATGGAGTTTAGTGATGAATATGCAGATGCCCTTAGGTGTTTACTTTTTTCTATTTGGAGAATGTGATTGACCACAACCTTTTTTATTTTGATGTTATTAACTACTCATTTTACCTTTCTTTCACATTTTTTTTTTGCGTTTTGTGTCGTTTTCAATTTCTCCATTAACTTGTAATTAATGAGAGTACTATGATGCAGATGTTGTTGTTTTCGAATGTTTTCTTATTTTATTTTATTTTACCAGCAAGATTATATACAAAACAAAATAAAGTAAAGGAACGTGCTGTTCAGCGTGTCTATTCATCCAAAGGTAAATAAAAAGTACATAATCTCGTTTAGAGGTAAATAAGTAGTAGTATTAAACTACCAACTCTGTTCAAATTTTGAAGATTTGAAGAAAGATTCCACCACTTCTTTTTTTTTTTTAATGGTTAAAGTTTAAACTTAAGAAAATTATAAAATAACTAACTATTAAGATAAAAACAAAGACCAAATGCAGGTTACAGCTGAATCCGTCCTCATTTTTAACCTTTTCTTACGTTTCGATTGATCTTTAAATATTCCCTGAAGCTTAATTATTGGACACCACATGCTAAGGATGATCATCCATTCATTTTAATTTGTCCATTCGATTTTAAAATGTATTTTGTATGACTTAAAGATGCCTTTTTGTTCCTATTGGATTTGCTCCCCTTTAAAAGCATACTTGGACTTTGTCGTGTTTAGTCGTATTTGATTAGAAGATAACACTCTGTAATAAAAACTTGAATTTCGCCCAAAACAAAACTTGAAGCTAATTTTTCTCAACGTTGCTTTGACCAAATCTAATATTACATGAACTTGGCTATATGGGAAGGGGGGGGGGGGGGGGGGGGGGTGTCCACGATGAAATGTCAAGCGAAACTTTGATGTTAAATGACTATAGCCGGAGGGAAAAAAAGCTCAACAAAGTATAGAAGTTTTTCTTTTGAATGAATAAAGTATAAAAGTTAGGATATATAAGTAAATTGTAAATACATGCACAAAACACGAGTATGCGAAAAGCTACGTACATTAAAACAGAAAGGGCATGTATGTGAAAATGAGGAAAGTGGAAGTCGATCAATAATTCATTCAACGTCCAGTTAAGTTAATATGGGGCCAAACTGTATCTGAGTCAGAGGAGATGCTAACAAAAGAGGCAGTTGAGTTATTTTTCCCTTGAGAAAAAGTCCATGAAAGTAAAAAGCAAAAGGGAGTTGGTGTGCCTAAAACGCTGCTCATACCTCTTTTTCTCTCTCTTCAGGTGTTTTCCTTTGTGGAGTAGGTGCTTGCTTTACTCTGAACAAGTCTCCTTTACTCTTTATATCGAAACAGTTGGATTGGACGACCCTAATTGCAAAAAAAATATCGAAATGGGATCGTTGGAGATGCTTTCGAGGAGAACAATGAGCACAGACATGCCCGTTATGGCTCAGGTCAACCTCCTACTCCTACTCTACTCGGAATTCGTTTGTGTTTTTTGTTTTTATGTGACAAACACTGTTGGTTTTTGCGTGCAGATTAGGAAGTTAATGGCTGAGTTGACCAACCCCATGTCTCTTGCTCAGGTTTGCCCCCTCTCTCTCGTGTTTGTCTTATTGATCAGCTGATTCTATTGCCATCTCATTGCTTCATTGACAATAAAAGACACAATCGGTGTTCATGTAATTACAGGGAGTGGTGCATTGGCAGCCTCCTCAAAAGGCTTTAGATAAGGTCAAGGACGTTGTGTTGGATCCTACGGTTAGCTCTTATGGACCAGATGAAGGTATTCCCGAGCTTAGGCAGGCTCTTCAGAAAAAGCTGCGTGAAGAAAACAAGCTAACTAAATCTGCAGTGATGGTTACCGCTGGAGCCAACCAGGTGGTATACATGCTCTTTGGTGCCAAAAGGCTCTTTCTTCTTCTTCTTTTAGTCTCTTATACTCTCTGTTTTTTTTTTCTTGGGTATTAAATGCAGGCGTTTGTGAATCTTGTTCTTATACTAAGCGATCCCGGTGATTCAGTTGTCATGTTTCAGCCATACTACTTCAATGCTTACATGGCCTTCCAGATGACTGGAGTCACCAACATTATCGTTGGTCCTGCCCATCCAGATACTCTCTATCCCGACGCTGGTACCTCCTTGAATGAACATTTTTTTTTTCATGACTTGAAATGTTATAACTATTTGTGAATACCTCCCCTTTTTTTTTTTTTGCCAGACTGGTTAGAGAGGACACTCTCTGAGTCTAAACCGACCCCAAAGGTTGTAACTGTTGTGAATCCTGGTAACCCAAGCGGCACCTATGTCCCCGAACCGCTTCTTAAGAGGATTTCAAAGATATGCAAAGATGCAGGATGTTGGCTGATTGTAGATAACACATACGAGTTAGTTCCTCAACTCATTTGAATGTTGTTTCTTTTTTTTTTTTAAATAATAGATGTAATACTATTAAGTGATCGTTATAAAAATGGACTTATTATTAGGTCCATCCCCTAGGTTCACCAACCAATAAGATTGTTTTATTTTATATTCGATATCTTTTAAAAAAAGAAACAAAATATTATCAAATTATATTATGTTTTTAAAATTAAAAAGTAAAAAAAAAAAGTAATAATTACAAGTCAGCATAACATTAAACCTAAACCCTAAATTCTAATCCCTAAATCCTTAATCCTAAACCCTAAACCCTTGGATAAACCCTAAACTCTAGGATAAATCTTAAACTCTAGGATAAATCCTAAACTCTAAATCAAAATCACTATACACTAAAATATTCAAGCGTTTAGGGTTTAGGGTTTTAGTGTTTTTTATTTAGAGTTTAGGATTTATCCAAGGGCTTAGGGTTTACCCAAAGGTTTAGGATTTACCCAAGGGTTTAGGATTTATCTAAGAGTTTAGGATTTAGGATTTAGGGTTTAGGGATTAGGATTTAGGGACTAGGATTTAGGGTTTAGTGTTTTGTTGAGAACATTAAAAATATTTTTTTTTTAATTCTTTTTTCTGTAACTATTATCTTTTTTTACTTTTTTATTTTAAAAACATAATATAATTTGAGAATATTTTGTTTACTTTTTTAAAAGATATCGAATTTGAAATAATGAAATCCTATTGGTTGGTGAACCTAGAGGTTCACCCTAGGGGTGGACCCAAGAATGACTCATAAAAATGGGCAGGTATTTCATGTATGACGGTTTAAAACATTGTTGCGTGGAGGGAGACCACATTGTTAACGTCTTCTCCTTCTCTAAAACCTATGGCATGATGGGTTGGAGGCTTGGATATGTGAGTGTTCCCAATCCTATATTCACTTCCATATTGTTGATTTTGAGTTTTAATCTTTATGAAACGTTTGATGGGACTCGCAGATAGCTTACTCGGAGAACTTAAAAGGGTTTGCGAGAGAGCTTGTGAAGATTCAAGACAACATCCCAATATGTGCCTCCATAATATCTCAGCGCCTGGCTGTATACGCACTAGAGGAAGGTACTGGGTGGATAACAGAACGGGTAAAGGGTCTGGTGAAGAACAGGGAGATTGTTAAAGAGGCCCTTGAGCCGCTGGGGATGGAGAACGTTAAGGGAGGAGAAGGAGCGATTTACTTGTGGGCAAAGCTACCAGAGGAACACGGAGATGATTTCAAGGCGGTGAGATGGCTGGCTCACCGTCATGGAGTGGTGGTGATCCCCGGGAGTGCAAGCGGTAGCCCCGGGCATGTGCGGGTGTCGTTTGGAGGGTTGAAGGAGGAAGAAATGAGAGCTGCTGCAGAGAGGCTGAGGAAAGGATTAGAGGAGCTGGTTCACCTTGGAATGGTGGAGTGAGTGAGTGAGTTGTTTGTTAATAAAATGGGTCAAAGATATAAATTACTTCTTTTTTTTGTCAGCTATATAAAAGAGTGTTTGTTTATTTGATAGCTGATGATTCTTCTTTTATCATGTTATACAATATTTTTACTTATTTAAAATGATGTTTTTCATTTAATAAACGCCAAATTAGCCCTTTGATTTTTATAATCATCGTCATCCCACCAGTAAAAGTTTATTCAATGTAAGTGTTTTGTCAGTAGAAGAATGCAAGGGACATTTGGAGCTTGAGCTAATAAAATGTTTTGATAGACTAGTAACACTAGACCATGGACAATGGTTTCAAAATCTATTTCACTTTCCACACCTTCTTTTTCTGTTTTTAATATTTCATATTATATTCTCTATTTAAATGTTTTCTTATATAATTGTAGACCGTATATATATAGTAACATCTTATAAAAATCTACATATAATTAAGTCTACTTTCTCCAAAAAGAAGAAAAATAGACTCGCAGAGAGAAGTTAGAGAGAAAAAGTAGATCTTGGAGGTTCGGTGTCCGGCCGGCGCGTAAGCGCGCCTGCCGGCGCCGGAGCTCGTCGTCTTTCAGTTTAATCGTCCGGCTTTTGTCCCATCCTCCTCTCCGTTCAGTGACCGCCTTGTCTGAGCTGTGGTTTCATCATCATCTATGATGTATCGGATCTTGGAGTGAAGACGCGGTTGGTGTGGAGTTGATGGTGCGGTGAGGACGCGTGTAGTATAGATCTCGTTCCCGGGAGATGGAAGCATCCACAGATCCGTCGTCGCCGGCTTTTGTTACTGCGAGGTGGAAGCGTCTTTGGCTTCGCCGTCGTCGACTCAAGTCCCCGGGGTGTGAAGGCTTCCTCAGCTTCCCGCCGCCGGCTTTAGGTTTTTTAGTTATGGTTTCTTAGTGCTGGGTTTGAGCGGGGATCGTCTGGTTCTTGGTTGTCGCTTTAGATTTAAAGATTTCAAGCTTTCGCTTTGTCGGAAGAGCTCTCTAGGAGAGATGAGGCTCTCCGATGGGTGGATAGAGTGGGAAGTATTGGATGGGTTCGGCGGAGGCTCTTCGGTTATGAGCTCCGTTTGAAGTTTGTGGTGGTGAGGTGATTCCGGTGGTGAGACGAGGCGGAGTCGGCCAAGTCGAGGCGGATGCAACGCGTGCAGTTCTGATGGGTGGAGATGCATCCACGTGTTCGGCGTCCAGTCTTTTTGACGCTCGAGTCGGTCGTCGTCACACCGGGGATGGTTTGGGCCGTTGGCCCGTGTAATGGGTACTGTGGATTATTGGGCCGGGTTTTTTTTTTTTTTTTATGTATTCTGGGCTTTTATGTAATCGGTTTCGGGGTTCGGCCCGATCTTTTTAATATTAAAAACATTGACGGAAAAAAAGGAAGAAAAATAGACTCGACCAAAAAAAAGATATGTGGACGTTAGTAAATGACTTTACCGTTGACTATATTAATTTCTAGTTCTTAGTAAAAAACACAATGAAAGTGGATGGACCCACCAAAGATGTCTCTGTCTCAAATATCAGTGGTGTATCTGTAAAGTAACAACAGTATTTATGTCATTTATAGCAGGAAAAAAAAACTTATCGACCTATCACTTTCTCAAATACTATATTTGACCATTTGGATACATTTCTATATTTCTGATACATAGATTTCACAGTGAAATTATGGAAGAGTACGAAGAACATATGCAAAAGTTGGCAGCGAAGTTGATGTGGTTAGCACTGGGTTCACTGGGAGTTGAAGAAAAAGACATTGAATGGGCTGGGATTAGTTCAGACTTTCAAGGGTCCCAAGCAGCTATCCAACTAAACCACTATCCAATATGCCCAGAACCAGACCGAGCAATGGGCCTTGCGGCACATACCGACTCAACTCTCATGACCATACTGTACCAGAACAACACTGCCGGTCTCCAGGTTTTCAGGGATGACGTGGGCTGGATCACCGTGCCACCTGTCCCTGGATCACTAGTGGTCAACGTCGGTGACTTACTGCACATTTTGACCAACGGAATATTCCAGAGCGTTCTTCACCGAGCTAGAGTTAACCACATCCGATCTCGCTTCTCCATGGCTTACCTGTGGGGTCCACCTTCTGAGCAAATGATCTCTCCGCTTCCCAAACTGGTTGATCCTCCGCAGTCTCCTCTTTACCCATCTCTCACTTGGAAACAGTACCCTGCAACCAAAGCTATCCATTTTAATCAGTCTCTTTCCTTTATTAGAAACTGTCTGTCTTTAGACCAAATCTCTTGATGTTTACTTTTTCTACTGGCTTTAGTGTACAGTTTTAATTGAATCTCCTTAATGTTCTAGTGTTTATTTAATTTTTTTTTTAAAAACTAAAGTTGCAAATCAAACGTATATATATATTTATTCATACATTGACACTTGGATAAACATGCATTCATTGCGGCGGCAAAGAATGATGTAATTCGTTACTCCACGCCATCATCAAGAACAAATCAATGAGAACTGAAATCAACAGCTATGTGTGGTCTGACTGCAAATATCAAACATTTGAGCTCGGATTTGTCGACAAATATGAAATAGAATCAGAAAGCTCTGTTTTTTTTTTTGTTACCAGAAGGGATCGTTTCCTTGTGGCCAAAGTAGTTCAGAGAAATCTTTGCAAGCTTGGGGCTCCGTCGCATAATCAATCCCGAAACTCTCGTGGATTCGGTAATCGTCAACAACGACCATAGACATGTAGCCATGGGAGGCCTTGTGATTCTCATTCTTGATCTTGACCTCGTAAGGGAGATCATACATCTCCTTCATGCCGGCAAGCAAGCAAGTCATCCCTGAGGTCTGATGAAATGCCATTGAACTCTGCCACAAACCACCCACCCCTGCTCCTCCATTGCTTTTCGGACCTCGTCTCTGATCGTGTTTCAGTGACTCGTTCCTGGCACTAGTTTATCGCGGGCAGGAGAAGTCGAGGATTGGTAAGCATTGTGAGTCCATAACCAAAAGGTGTTATTAGGTAGGTTAGGTAGGTAGGTGATGACGAGCTTAAAGATTACTCTATAATTTAAACACATACTTTTGCGTTCTATTTATACAAATAGGTAACCAGTATATAATAAGTTCACCAGTGAGTGCAAAAACGATCCTTCGTAGAAGCGCGACAATGAGATCCGGCTTTGGCTCTCTATTATTTTGCTGCTTTCTTTAGTTTAAAGATTCATAACTTTATACACTTTTATTATATTAACATATTGGTTAAGGGTTTAACATTCTTTGCGCAATCGAAACAAAATACACTCTTGGAATTTAAAAATCAAGGGACCGCGTAAAAACAGAGCGATAAGGGTTCCAACCTGCAAACACAAGGAGCTAAGGTTGAATTGAGGCTGAGCCAGCAACTGAGAGAAAGACGAATTGGCTGACATCAAATTTTGAATATTCAGACCTCAAAGGTTAAGTTAGGCCACATGAGAAGCTGTTTCGGAAGAGTCTAGCGTTCTTAGCTTCAGTAGCAAGTAAAGAACAACTCCACACCCAAACCCCAGGGCTGCGCTTGAGCCTGTCATTGATACAGCAGCGCAGACCAGCATGATAAACGAATCTTCCTTCGTGTTCATATCTTTGGAAGCCATGGCAAGTTCGATCCCTGCGAACAGCAAGAGAACCCCCAGTATTCCGATCGGAAACTGGCTCAGAATCCTCACAAACGAGTTCCCAAACACCAAACCCACAATCAGTTTCCCGACTCCGAGAAAGACAACCGACAAACCACTCCTCGCGCCGAAACGATACTGCCCAGCTAACCCACCCGCACCGTGACAAACCGGCATTGCGCCAAACCAGCACCCGATTAAGTTCATCACACCAACGCTTACGGAGACTGTAGTAGCTGATAGTTCCTTGTCGAACAAGTCATTGGATAATTTACAGACAGCGATCACAGAGTTAAGCACAGAGAGTGGAATCTGAGGAATCGCCGCCCGTACAAACCCGATCTTCCAATCCTCCCAAGTGATTTTCAGGATCTTGAACTTTGACGGACCAAATTTAAGGTCTTTGAAAATGGAAGGATCGCGTATGAAACAGAGCACTAACCCGACAAAGAACACGATTAGCGCAGATGGAATCGAAGAGAGAAGACGCAGTCTCCTCCGGCGAGATTGCGCTTCGTTGCTGGCGGGGAAATCTCCATCTCCGGCGCAGTCTCTGTCGGTGCCGGAGCCGGTGGACAAAATGATGAAGAGAAGGGCAGCAAGAGCCAAGACAAGGCCGTCGAGGCCGAGCCAGGAACGGGGAGAAGAAGAGGGCTTGAGAGTGGCAGTGTCGTAGTCATACCTCACGTATTTGATGGCGGTGAAGGCGAACTGAAGCCCCTGAGAAAGCTGGACGCCTCGTACCACCGGGAGAGGGATGAGGTTGTAGAGGAAAGACATGGCTCCCGTGGCGCCGAGGAGGAGGAGCGTTGCGGCAGTGGATGCTCCGGCGGCGGCGATCTGAGAAGGGGTGAGATGGGGTGTCTCGGAGACGGCGACGGCGGCGATGGACTTCATGGGCTGGACGGGCATAGGGATGTCGAAGAGGAGGCCTGTGGCGATGTTGTAGAATCCAGTGAAGATGAGAGTGGCGGAGAGATCGAGATTGGAGACGAGAGTCAGGGTCAGGACGATGGGGATGAAGGTGCCAAGATCCCCGACGGCGCCGGAGAGTTCAGAGGAAAGAGGGTTCTTGAGGCGGAGACGACGGCGGAGCCACCCGCATCGGCCGGAGAGAAGAGGAGTGGTCGCTGTCTCCATGATTGGTTGTGTTGACAAAACTCTTCTTTTTTTTAAATATTGGGAATCGTGCCCCCGGACAAGTTGGATAAAAGACGGCTCTTCAGACAGTCGTCTAGTCGTTGTTGTTACTTTCGTATCGACGTGCCAGTATCAACTATCAACCATCTTAAATATATATATTATTTGCATCTTTTGTCCTTTTCAAATTTTTTAGAATTGCGCTGAGGCCCTTACCTCTAGATTCCACTGATGTTGTCCAGACAAAAATTAAAGCTCTTGGTCTTCTGACTCTCTAGCTATGCCCATATGAAAGTATACCCAACTTCACGCATACTTATTTCTTACCATGAATTTTTTTCTGAGTAAGAACTAAATCTATCTTTTATTGATGTTATATGACTTAACAATACACACAAATTTTATCATGTAACAAACTTATAACGTAAAGACCAAATTGAACTGAAAAGAATGGGCTATAGACCAAAAAAAAAAAAAGAGTGGTAGGTGGTGCAAAAGAGAGATTGGTCTTTTCTCACTCTCAAAATCTTATTTTTGATTTCATCCTTCATTCCTTTCCCCCTAAAACCAAAAGCTCTCTTCTAAATGTTGGTGGGAGCTGATTTCTCAGGTGAACTGCTTGAAGATTCTCCCAGGGAACCTTCTTCATCTTGAGACACAACAGGGATCTTCACCGACGAAGCTCTCTCCATTTCCTTCTCCAGCTCTTCCTCAGACCTCAACGCGTTGAACTGTCCCTCCAGCGACTTAGCTGCAGCTAACCACGCAGTGACAATGACCAACAAGATCATTCCTAGGTAGGGCGTTGAATTGGCTAGTGATCCAAATGATAAGATCATGAACTGCTGTATCAGAGCACCCCCTGATTTCCCCAACGGGTTGCATACCACGTCAATCGCAGCTTTCCCTTTGACCTGCACCACGCACCACAATTGGCACAAAGCTAAAGAACACACAACTAATCTTTTCAATATGGATTCTCTTGACAACAAAGGAAAGTTAGCAAACCTTGGTGTCCTCATCCAAAGGGATATAGGCCATTTCTTTACAAGGATCGAACAAGCTGTACTTGGCACTCTTGCTGAATATATTCTGAAGGGCACCAACATAGACAGCTGCGAGTAACGGAGTCATACCAAGCTTGGCAACAAGTGGTGCGAATGGGCCGCCAAACAGTATCAGAGAGAAGAAGGCAACGCCAGTCAATAGCAGAACAGTTGGGGTGATCTTTGCTGCTACTCCCCAACCATACTTATCAAATACGTATTGGCTGAGAAGCATCATCGTGAATGTTGCAATACCAGTGCAGGTTGAGAAGTCCCCCATAAATGCTGAGTACTCGTTCGGGCTAGGGAACTGCACTCAGAGAGTATAAAGAAGGAATTTTCCTTTAAAAAAAAAAGCTAAGCATTGTGAATGCAAGGACGTTAGATGAGAAGCTGTATATTACCTGAGCTTTGAGCTTTGATTTCCAAGTGACTTCCACAAGGTTGATACTAATACCATAAGCCACCACTAAAGTAGCAAGATCCCTAATGTATGGTGATGACACCAAGAACTTCAAGCTCTCCATCGTTCCCATCTTCGGTTTGTTCTGTAAAAGGAGAACAACAAATCAGAAGAGTCCTCCTACTCATAAGCTGCAAAAAGGAAACAGAACAAACCGTTACCTTCTTCTTCTGGCTACGTGCTGGAAGCGGAACGTATGTATTGACCCACCAATAGAGGAAACAGATGGCAAGTCCCATCCCAACCACAATGCTCATCATGGCTTTCAGTGAAACTGCCCATCCGTCAACTCCAGGACCAAGATTCTTTCTCAAGTTAGAGAAGTATTTCACCGTTCTTCCAGAGAAAATGAGCGCAACATTGGCTCCAAGTCCGAATAAAGGATAGAATTTCTTGGCTTCATCCACAGTTGTGATCTGCAAGAGAGATTGAACAAATGCTATCACAAAACACTGACTTGTAAAACATTATATGCTGCACATCAACAAACTCAGCTGAAACCAAAGACTATTCCAACAACCAAACATGACCTGATTAGCAAAGCCCCAGAAGAGAACAGAAATGACCACACTACCCCAAAGCTCAGCCATGACATAAAACAAGCAGAAACTCCAAATCCTCAGGATAGCAAGAGGACCCATGAACCTTGGGCCGAGAGTGGCAAGGAGCTTATCAGCAAGAGCTTCGGGGTGAATATAGTTGCTGAGAGGGTACATGACGAAACCGAAGGCCCCAAAGTAGAGGATGAAAGGGATGATAACGGTGTAAAAGAGAGCCTTTTTGGAGAGAACGTTGGAGAGCTTGGTGTAGAGGAGCATGAAGCCAATGGCCATAGGGAGATTGACCCACGTCTTCAGGAAAGGTATAATCTCAGCTGAGCTCCCTTTCGCAGTCACCACCAAGACGTCCTTCGTGTCCCTCAGGATCGTGTAGTTGAACAGAATGCAAAAGAACATTAGGCCTAAAGGTATAATCTTTTTCAAGGTCGTGACCTCCACGCCGAAGATCTTCGGCGACGCTGCAATCGCCGCCGTGTCTCCGTCGCCGGAGGACGCTGCTCCCTCCGCCTTGCATATGAACTCGGTGCTCCTCAGCTTGTGGGAAATGGAAATCCCGCGAAGGGTTGGCTCAAAGGATTGAAATTTCTTAGAGGATAGAGACAAGGCAGGTGGATTTCTCGGTTTGGAGGCGAAAAGTCTGTGCTTTAAGCCGTGGGAGGGCTGAAGAAGGCTCCTCATGCCGATGGGTTTGGCGGGTAAGGAGAGAAGTCCTCTGGTTTGTATCACGGTTGCCATCTCTCTCTACCTCTTCAGCAAAATACACAGAGAGAAATGTGAGAGGAGGATTGAGATTGAGAGGTGATGATAAAGGAGTAGTGGGTAGTAGTGCGATGAGAAAGAATATAGTTTCTATTACTACTTTACCTAAATTGAATCACGTGTCTATTAAGTATTAAACAAATACTAGTTCATGTTTGAAGCAGTGCTTAATGTTTTATACAATTAGTCAATTCGTTTGCGTATCAATGCAAAACAAAATATATATATATATATATGTGATCAAAGGTAAAAAAAACAAGATAGATTTGGATTTATCATCTTCCTTGATTGGTGGATAATCAACTAGTCATCTACACACTCCATTGTTATGATGTCAATTTCTTCCCTTTTCAAACGTTAAAGAATTTGCTTCCTCCTCCTCTTCCTCCAAGTTGACCGGCCGCTCCCAAAATAAAGATGTCAAAAGAATTAGGATGACCAAACTTTTATCTATTTTAGTGGAACTTTTTTTGTCATTTTGAGCATTTTATGTGTTTGCTTTCGCCACGGTATGATTCTATTCCAATGGACCAGTTAGAAAACATATATGCGATCCACCCGTAGATATACATATTCGTTGAAAAGGTTTTAAGGTGGTTTCAAATTTCCAAGAGGCGCATCTATCTAGCTAGCCAAGTGATGATGATACGTCGTGTGCTTCCATGAAAGAGACAGCTCCGATCGATTGTCAATGTTTCAACTTGGTAGCTGGCTGCTACCTCCATTCTCAGTTTTCTCTTCCTTTTTTTTTTGTTTCCTGTGAGAAACATTATAGTAGGACCCAATCAGACGTTAACCTTTTACTGCAACCCAACAGTAATGAGATAGTCCACGTGGGAAAATGACAACGGTTAATGATATAAGCGCAAGGAGGCACTTTTTACACAGCATTATTAATATTAGGCATTGTCCTTGTCTGTGGGTGTGGTGGTGACATACACGGTGTTTCATGGACACACGTCATCACCTTCCTTTACATGCATGTGTCTTTAACACCTTGAGCTTTCCGGCCAAGATATTTCTCTCTCTTTTGTCTTTTCACTTCCTAATGACAAAAACAAAATTCTTGTGACGGCGCGCTCTGTATTCGCCATGCCATTTTCAAGACTGTCTTTGTATAGAAAATTATAATATCTGAGCTTAGATGACATGCATAGTTTACTATAAAACCTTTTTACCATTAATAATTTACTATTGAAGTTTTATGTGTTGGTAATAGCTAGGCAAATACACTAAATAGTATGTGTGTTCTATATAATCTGGGGTTGGTCGAGAAATTTAGATGTTTAGTTAGGCATGTTTACGAACATAATAATCTCCAGAACTTCTTTTCTAAAAAAAATCATTTTTTATGACTTATTCTTGGATATCTCTAGGTTCACCAACCAATAAGATTGTGTTATTTTATCTTCAAGAATAACTCTTACTTCTTTACCTTGAAGCATTTGGTTTACATGTTTGCTTATCTAGCTAGTTGCTATAATGCTATTACACGATGTCACGATTCTAAAAAGGCTGGTTCAGTCTTGGTCACAAAACACAAGCCTTATTCTCCAACAGAGTTGACAACCTTACCATAACTATACATCAATGGGATCTTCCCCAACACTCTATGAAACTCCCTAATGCATCTCCCTCTTCTCTTCCTGTGTTCTACTCTTCTACTGCTCAACCCAACTTCTCTTACCCCATTCTCCACTTGCTCTTCTCCTTCTTCGTTACGCGCATCACCCCAATCCCTAACTCTCTCTGCTCCCACCATGATTGGACCTGCTCTCAGCTTGTCTGAAGCTACGAAATTCATCAGTATATCCTAGCAGTTGCGCATCTGGTCGACAATCCCCCTCATCTCCTCCATCTCCATACCTCCATTGCAGCTATACTCGAAGAGATCGTCTTGTTTCATCATCATGAACTTGGTTAAGACGATGGAGTACTTATCCGGGTGAACAGCGTAATTCCACTCTTTTCCCTGCAAGTCAAAGCCGTGCGATCTCACAAACACTCCTGCCACATAGAAACCCACTCCTCACTGATCCTGTTAATCTCATATAGAACAGCGTGTGTGTGTCTCTATAAAACATTGAAGGCAAAAAAAAAAGATTACCCGGGAAGAAGCAGAAGGTGAAGGTGAAGGTATTCCGGTACAGGAGTCTCTCGACTGAGAGATTTGGTTTCCCGATTCACTACTTGTACCATAGTCTTCGTCGAGCCCCCTAATCAACGGCGGGAGATAATAGTGGTTTACAAAGCACGTGAAATTTAATTATTAATCAAAAGTAAATAATACAGGCTTCTATTAACAAAGCCCGATAATAACTATATAACTAAGCCCAAATAAAGCCTAAATATCTGGCCTAAGAATGCTAACCCCTGATATCTGGAGTTATTTTTTTTTATTTTTCTTGTTGTGACAGCTTGAACCTTTCTATATTTTCTTAGTTCCAGATATCGATAACTGCGACAAGTCAAAACTCTCTAGCCTCCTTGCATGTGCTTCTATCCTCCAACTATTGTCGTAATATATGTTCATGCCACGTACATAAAATTAAAGATCTTAATGTTTTCAATTAAAAAAAATAAAGATCTTAATGTTCCCTATCTACTAAAGAATTTTACACAACAATATCTTGCTCTTGTATGTGTACTTAATCCCCTATACATCTTCCAGATGCTTTTTTTTTCATTACATAACTAATCATTTCAACATAAATAATTATGACATTAATTGCTAAGAAAACTAAAACTTATGTCTTGTAAGCTAGTTTTATTGGGATGAGTTGGATTGTGATAGACTAATCTCCAACATTTTGGAATATTAATGGTGGAAGCTTCTAATGCGGTAGAGTCGGCAGTCGTGCCTGCACCAGAAAACAACATATCCCTCTTCACGTGTTCCTCCTCCTAGTGTGATCATTATTTTACATTTATCATGTATCATTGGTTCATTTTGACTTCATCTTTTAGTATGTTTTTTTTTTCCAACCAACAGCATATAAAAATATTCGTGGCAATATAGGTTAATGGACCATGTTGCGTTATATACGAAAACAGAATATAACAGACATTAATACATAGGCTATAATTATCTTAGTATGCTAATGATCAATCGTCATGACATATTGACATCTCAAAGTTGCATTATTTCAATATTTTTTTTTTCAAATCATGTCATTATATAGCTTAAAGCTGATAAAACAATGGCTTTTTTTTTGTCAACAAAACTTTAGTAGTATAACTGTTTGAAACAATCGAGATCTTAATAATATATAATCCTTGTTAAAAGAAATAAAAAAATGCATCGAAGAAACCGAGTTCCTAATCACGAAGTCAATGTTTCCTGAGCTAGCTGTATGTGCATCTAATTACATACAGAAACCAGGAGGATGCTTCCAGTGGCATTCATCAAAACCAGTGTTATCCTCACAAACTCAAACCCATAAAAACCCCCATCTTTCGCTACTCTTTGAGATATATTAAGTCACCATCTTCCATACTCATCTCTCACCCGAGATAGCCACAATGTACCAAGAAGTCGTACTTCTCTTAACTCTACTATGCGTTTCTTCCAGTGTCGTCATATCGGGCCCGATCAGTGATGGTAGTGTAACTCCAAAGCTCACCATCTAACACACTATTTTTTTTTGTTAACTTGTCAAATCTCTAACAAAATATTAATGGTTGGTGGTTTCAGGTTTATTACCAAACGGTAATTTCGAGATGGGTCCTAAGCCATCTCAACTGAAAGGATCCGTTGTTAAGGGACGAACCGCCGTACCTAACTGGGAAATAACCGGTTTCGTGGAGTACATTAAAGCTGGTCAGAAACAAGACGACATGGTCCTGGTCGTACCGGAAGGCTCCTCTGCTGTCAGACTAGGCAACGAGGCCTCTATTTCCCAGAAAATCTCTGTCCGATCGGGCCGTCTGTACTCGGTTACGTTCAGCGCGGCTCGAACATGCGCTCAGGACGAGCGGCTCAACATTTCCGTCACTCATGAGTCCGGTGTCATTCCTATCCAGACCATGTACGGCAGCGATGGTTGGGATTCATACTCGTGGGCTTTTAAAGCTGGTGGACCGGAAATAGAGATCAGGATCCATAACCCGGGTCGTGAGGAGCACCCGGCTTGTGGACCATTGATCGACGCGGTTGCTATCAAGGCTTTGTTCCCTCCCAGGTTCTCCGGAAGTAAGTAAACCGGAAACAAGTCATATGTGTTGTTATAGTACTAAAAACCGAAACATGCTGATTTATGTTTTTTTCAGATAATTTGATAAAGAACGGAAACTTCGAAGAAGGACCTTACGTGTTCGCCAAGGCAAAATGGGGAGTACTGATACCACCTTTCATCGAGGACGATAACAGTCCGTTGCCTGGTTGGATGATCGAGTCTCTTAAGGCCGTTAAGTACGTGGACAAGGCTCATTTCTTCGTCCCTGAGGGACACCGAGCCATAGAGCTAGTTGGAGGCAAAGAGAGTGCCGTTTCACAGATCGTGAGGACGACGTCACTCAACAAATTCTACGCCCTCAGTTTCAAGGTAGGAGACGCAAGAGACGCTTGCGAGGGACCAATGGCAGTGGAGGCGTTCGCTGGAGGGAGGAAGATCCTGGTGGAGTACGCGTCTAAGGGCAAAGGCGGGTTTAAACAAGGGAGGCTTGTGTTCAAGGCAGTGTCTGCGAGGACTCGTGTCACTTTTCTCAGCACGTTTTACCATATGAAGAACGATCACTCTGGATCGCTGTGTGGTCCGGTTATAGATGACGTCAGGCTAGTGGCGGTTAGGACACTTGGAGGATGAGACCGGCCGGATCATGTTCTAATTACCCCTTTTGGTTTAAAGTCAAATGTACGGACGGGATCATAGCCTAGTAAAATGGTTGATTGTAATGTAATTTTGTTTCAATAATAAATGTAATTTTACGATCTAATTAATCTATTTTTACACAGTTATGATCATTTGGATATACTTAGTATCAGTTTTTAATTCTGTTTTAGTAATTATAATTTTATAAGAAGTCTAACAGAGATTGGAGAGGTCATCAATTAATTCAAAATGGATAAATCTCTGTTGTTTTTCAACCTATGGGGTTTGCACACGTCATATTCAATGAAAAAAATAGACTTTTTTTTTTTTTTTTTTTTTTTTGGAGTATGAAAAAATGCGGGAAAACCTGGCACGTACAAAAAAAAAAAACGTCGCACGGGACAAGTCGTAGGTCATGAGGAGAAGAATCATTCAATGGAAATGGAATCTGAAATCAAGCTCGCGGCACTCACCTTTCTCTCTGCACTCCTCCTCCGTCTCCGCTCGCCAAATGGGCTTCGCTGCAGATCTCGATCCGATCCACAGCGATGATTGATGATTGTCTATGAATCTGAATGGCATTGTTTAGAGACGTCGATTGACTGATTGATTGATTGATTGATCGTGAAACTGGGTTTTTGGTAAATGATGAATTGTGGATTGATTTTTGTTTTCACTCGAAAGAAGCCGAATCGCTTCGCAGGTTGGATTGGATGATGATGAAATGAAATGAAATGCTACTCAGGGCTGGGACTGGGAGGGAGAGACTAGATTGAGATTGATATATAGATATGGGTTAGCTAGCCTAGCCTAGACCACATTGTTTGTTGATTTAATCCGCTATGTATTTTCCATTACCCTTCTATAGATAGTATATCATCAGATAGCGCTCTTGATTTGATTCTGATTGCTCTGCTCGATATACACTTCCCCGAGGGAAGGGTCCTTTCGGACAAATGTTAGTGTGTGATTCAAGGAGAATACTAGAGACTAAACCTCTCTCTCTCTCTCTCTCTGTGATTCTTGTCTCACTGATGAGAATATTTGGTGAAGAAGGCAACTCTTGCTCTCAACATCTTACCACCATATGCATGACCCACCTCAAGGAGGGAGAGGGAGATAAGTATATGATGAGTTTACTCAATGGCAGAGGATGAGCATGACCTTCTGGTTTTGAGTGCCCTGTCTGTTTACACTACTTTAAGGTAACCTTCTCTTTAATCTACTAGTAGACTTAGTAGTTCCACCAGCGCGATATGGGTTTCATGATTTATAGCTTCAAGTGGTTGGTCCCTGACGGACATGGCTGGCGTTGACCACCACTGAACTCGGAGGAATGATGCTATTGAGACATACGATAACCTAAATCATTTAAACATTAGGAATGATGCTATCGAGACATCGACAAAAAACTATTACACATCAAAAAGCTTTGAACAACATTCAAATTTTTGGGTTCTGAATTCTTCAGGAGGGAGTCCAACTGGGAACTATGGCCATCGCTCTTGTTGGTATGCGAGGCAAAGCAGCAAAGAAATAGTTCCGCACTACTCCATTCACGCTGATCTGAATCACCGGATGACGAGGAAGCTGATGATGCATAAGATGCTCGGGGGTATTATGCGGAAGACCCGCTGCAGTCATGATTTCAGTGTACTCAGCAGCTCTCTGCATCTCATCCCACGCCCGCTCTCTCACTGGGTCGACCAAGGGTCTGGTGTAACGGGGATGATCAGCTTTCAAGTGCTTCTCTATCTGAGTGTAAGTCCCCGAGAAGGTGCAACCGTCAAAAGCGCAGCACCTCGGTTTAGCATTGAAATATCTCCTTGCAGCCGACACCTTGATCGTCTCTTTAACCTCTCCTCTGCAGTTAGGACAGCGTATGGCCTTGGTGAACTGGTTCGTGTTTTTTCTGCAGTACTGCTTGAAACAATTGGAGTGACGACCACTGGTGTCGCACATGTAAGTACAGCATCCCTTGGAGAAAGAAGAGCACTTCAAGAGGACGGCATTGTGTGGAGGTTCCATGCAGATTACACACTTGATGTCCTCCCACTCGCCTGGGCCTTGAGTCTGGATAGGCGACTCAGGTTGGATCTCTCTTTGAGTCCTTGAAGAGCGAAGCGGGTATGGTGACACTCTTGTCATGTTGCTTGGCACTGGTCTCTCCTTGGGCATTTCTCCCCTGCTGCTAAATCATATTAAATCAATTTCAAAACCTTTTCTTTTCTTTTCAGGCTCGAATCAATCTTCTACACAGATATGTTTAAGCAAAAAAGAAGAAGCAAATTTCATGAATCAAATACAACAGCACGGTTGGATGAACTAAATAATTGAAATAAAACACTTTTATCACCCAAACAAAAAAACCAGTAATAAATTGTTTTCGGATGATCATCTCTCATTAACGACATCACCACCGCATTCTTATTCAGAATCACAATTCTGACCGAAAACGGATTTTACGCTTGGATGATAGTAATCTAACCAAAGATTATCATTTTCTGATCAGACCCACAAAGTACACAATTTCATCAGATCGAATGATGACACAAGTAAAAACACGAGCGAGAAACCTAAATAATATTGATTTTTACCTTAACCTCGGATTAATTATTGATTTTTCTTTCCCTCAAGAAAGAGTTTCGTCTGAAGCGGTGAAGATGGTGCCTGTTTGTGTGATTTCTGTCTTCCTTTTATAAGGTGCCTCCGTCTGTTCCAATTTACCATCCTACCCCTCTCTTTCTCTCCAGTCTCCACCCTTTCCTCTCTTTCCTTTTTGCCAGTGACAACCAAAATTGTCTTTTCCTTGTTGACAATTATGGAGTTTCCCTACAATGGGATGACCAGAAGCAAAGAAATCACCTTTTTTTTTTTTTTTTTGTAAACAATTTGAAAATAGCTGTATATCTTTTCAAGAAAATGTATCTTCTTATCAAACTAACTAACAACTGATAAAAGGAAAAAAACAACTATGCAAATCTCACTCTTTCTTATTATTTATTAAACAAATGAATCCAATTACAGTTATTGTACTTTAAATATGAATCTTTTAAATATTTCACAAGAATTTTAATTTAATTTTATATATTTAATACGGCGTTCACAATAGTCAAAACTACGTATTTATTACTCACACATATATATATCATACATTTTAACATAAATTATATTGTGCTTATACTAGTCAATTTTTTAAGAGAATATTATTACTTCCATTAGTATTTTACTAATGTTTTCTTTATATAATACTTTGGGAAATGGTCGAACAAATGGTAAACTGAAAATAATAATATATCTCATTTTAAGAAGCTTAGATAGTATTCCCTATGTTCCCGAATGTAAGATTTCCAAGAGTTTTCACGTTTTTCAAAAGAAAAAAAAGTTTTCACGTTTATTAAAAATATAATAAATGTTTACAATTTAGTTTACAATTTATTTTTCAATACACTTTCCAATAAATATCTATCAATAAAATTTAATCAATTCAAATATTCACAACTAATGTTTCTCAAAAGTATACAAAAATAGCTTAAAAATAAAGAAAATCTTATTTTGTAGAACAAAAATAAACTCTAGAAAATCTTACTTTCGGGAACGGAGGGAGTATAAATTTAATATATTTAATAATAAATGTTATTTAAAAAAAATTGTATAGATTTTTTAACTGATCTTATTAAATACTTCCTCTGTTTTTAAAAGATGCATATTCTAGACTTTTCACATATATTAAAAAAACTCATTAAATATGCATTGTTTTTTGTAAATAACATCTATTCATAACTTTTAGCCAATAGAAATTCAATAAACACCATTAATTTTTTGAAACTTATAATTTTTCATAAAATCATACATTGAAAAGGTAAAAAATATATCTTTTTGAAACAAATGTTTTTTTCAGAACATACATCTTATAGGAACGGAGGGAGTAATAGCCAAAATACAAGACAACAATTCAATACTCCTATACATTTTTAATTATTTTATTTACATCCAACTAGTAATAGCTTTTTTGAGAAAAAAATATTAGTCACACTCGTATTTTACTTACCGCAATAAATTAAGTGTATGAGTTTTGAAAATGATTAATTAGCTTAATATATAAACTCAGCGCCATGTTTTTAACTTTTGTAAAATTATATAAAATTATATTACTTTTTTACTTATGTACATATTTTATTTTAATGCAAATCATGTGGTATCAACTTTTTTGTTTTTAAACTAGATGTTGATATTAGTAAAAAAAATAGTAAGTAGCCAATTTTAATTTTTTTTAACTTGTTCAGTTAATATTTTTTACAAAGTTACATAGGTATATGTTTTGAGAAACCTAATTGTAACGATATTAAATATCAAATATCATTTACCTAAATACAGTTTATGGTAATTAATAAAAGTTATTATCCAGATTCAAACAAAAATGAAGCTTCCCAAAGAAATGGCTGGATGAACAAATCAATACATATACCAAAATGTACTAACTAACCTTTGACTGTCTAAGAGCACCATTATCCCAGTCTTTAGTAGGGTTTCTTAGCATAATTAACATTAAAAGAAAAAAGAAAAATCTCAATTAAAAGAAGATACGGGTTTTATATCTCCTAAATAGGAGACGTTTCTTCTCCTCTTCTCTCTGCAACTCTCTTCTCTTCCTCAAGTTTTGTTCTTTTTTTTTCTCATCCCAAAATTATTTAAATCGATTGTGTTTTCATAGCTCTTGTGTATATGTTTTCTTTTGGGTTTTGATTTTGTCATTTTTGGATTTTTTTTTTGTTTTTTTTGTCCAAGCTGGATCGTAATCGGTTGGTGAGTTTCATCCATTCAAGCTTTATATTTTAATAACTTTAAGGGACTGATCTTCATTTGGAATTGAGAAGTGTCTCTCTGTTGCGGTGGAACCGATTGTTGTAAAGTTGGCTCTTTTAGATGGGTTTTGAGAAGTGTCTCTCTTCAAGCTTCCCTTCAATAATCCAGTACGTTGACTCGATTCCTTTGATGGGTTTGCGTTAAATTAGCATTCTTGTTGTCTTTTTGCATCATTCAATATCTGAAAGATACTGATGTAAAGCATTCATTTTTTTTTAATGTATACATCGTGTTACAACACAAAAAGTGGCGGCACTTATGTAACATTGTTTGATTGTGTATATTAGACTGTGGCAAGTAAGTGTATTGACATCACTGTTGTGTTTTTGTGAGTGTTGATTCTGGTCTTCGATCGTAACTAGTAACTAGCATTATAATGGTTCAAGACTAGATTAAGAGAGAGAGGGAACTCATGCTAATCTCGATTTCTTGCAAAAAGTTTCAGCCTTTATGGTTTTGTAACTGATTTGTTTCCTTTTATGTGTGTGTTACAGAGTGTCCATTGGACTTGACTTCATCAAGCTTACTCTCGTTGCTTCTGTCTGCTCCAACAACACCGACAGAACCATGGAGCTCTACGGAATCCCATCATTGTGTTGCTGATAGTTCTTCAGCTCTTGGACTCGCACACATAAAGCAACTTTCTTGGAGGTAAAGGTAATGAGAAGATCAAGCATGCCCTCCTCTATATGTTCTTTTATTGTTCCACATAATTTTTTTTAAGAATCCGAAAATAAGAAACTTGCAATGGACCACACAAATATACCCATCTCTTAACTAAGTCTCTTAAGCTCACTTTTCCAACTAAAAATTATTAAAAAAATATTAAGACCCCTAAATGAGTATGTGGGATAATGATGCTCTAACTTCTGCAACCTTGCCAAAATATTGATATTGAATGTTTTTTTTTGTATTTAATGTCTTTCTTTCTGTTTATATATCAGTGGACCACCATAATTGATTGTGGCTCCCCCCTGGATGAGAACATATTCGAGTTGGGCTCGTAAAGTAGAAAAGAAAGATATAATATGGGAACTTAACGGCCCACTAGGCCTTGTATGATTTATTATTTTTTAACACAAAGAGGATAACGTATTCTGTGTTAGGGCTAGGCTCAGAAAAATGGAAAGCTGTAAGACCGTATGATTAATCTGAGCCCATCCACCTCTGTCTTTAAGATCAATCAACCTCGACAACGACGTGCCCATGTTATCCAAAGAATTCACAATTCAATCTTTTTTTTGTGTGAAAACAATTTAATCTTTCGAAACAACGTTTTTCTACAATCTAACTCCCATTGGTTCATGATCAAAACGGGCCATTTAAAAAAATGCAATGAGTCAACAACTTGATCTCCATACCAAGAAAAACATCAAGTATCTGAAACTAATGAGAGACCAAAGAAACTACGAAAATAGTGTTTGCTTATATGAGTATCTCAAGAGACCAAAGACAGCACACTGACACTCATCATCGTATCACAGTTTCAGTCATTCCAAAACCCTTACGATTCTCAAACTTGCAACGTATAGCCAAAATTTTTATAGCAAATTACACAGACATAAGCTCCCAAATTTTTTTTAAACCCTTAAATTTGTAAAAATAAAAATCATATAAACATTGCCACAAATCCCTAAATTAGGACCGGCCCTGGAGATTATGATTTATATTTGGCACTATTTTTTGTCCATTAAACATGCTAGCGGAGGTCATGAATTCAACGTTTATACCAATTTGAATTTGCAACTGAATTATTCTTCCTTGTACCTTTGTTGTTAGTTGTTACCCTCTGACCATCCATCCATAGCTAGGTCCCCCGTCTATTCTCTCAACTTGTATGATTTTTCTTTTTTGGTAATCATGTTAAACTCAACTTGTAAGTAATACCTTATGTAATAGGCTGTGCATTCAAAATATTTATTTATTAATTATACAGTCGCTGCATTCTTTTTCTTGTGTTTTAGTTTTGTACTCATGATATTGAATTCTTTTAGATTTATTCATCATTCAACTACTTTAGCTAAAACAAGTTTAATTGTGAAATTTTTATTTAGGCGGAAAGTAAGTATACTTTTGTAATCAATTCTTTCAAGTCTTTTTACATGCACCACCACCTACCAAAATCAAGATATTAGGTATATAGGACCAATCATATTGAAAAATTAATTTTGTATTAACATTCTAAATCATTCAATTATTTATCACGTACTGGCATCTATAAATGATCAGAAACGTACGTACATAGTGGATGATCAGGCGCGTATCTTTTTCTTCTTCAAAGCTTCCAGAGAAACCCTTAAAACGTTATTATCTACTGAATACCCTGAATATCATAGCGTGACAAAAGAAACCGAGCCCCGCCAGTTGATCAAGCATGAGAGTGATGATGAATGTGAAGCACTCAGATCTCTCACTGCTTGCCGTATAACGTCTCCATTCGTCAGCTAAAATCTGAAAAACGTGTCGAGCATTGTCTCGATCTGAGATTAACACTGTAGCTGACAGTTACTTTTAGCATTTGTTTCTATCTCTTGCTTCACCCAGCACCGTCAGTTTTTCTGTAAGAAACTATGTACTGATGGGGACAAAAGGGTGGGACGTGGGTTCCACACTTGCCCATGTGGTTATGGTCAACGTGTCAAAGTATCAGAGGCCAAGGGTTTTCTGCGATCTTTATCTATCAATCTATGGTCCCGTTAGAATTATAATTTCTCATTGTTTTTCTCTTGGCTGGTGTCGACTTGAGACCAATAATATATACATTTATCATTTACAGTCATCTAAATTAATTATGCGGCTCTTACCATTATATAAGACTATCCCCATTAGTGAACCCCATGAAAGAGTTTCACAAAGTATTTTTTTATTATTTTTTTTTGGGTTGATTTTTGTATTTTAAAAAAAAAAAATTATTTTTTCGGACCAGTCGCGGGCCGCCACGTGCCGTGGGGCCCGCGCTACAGTGATGAACCAGGTTCACTGGGAAGGGGTGGAGATAGATAGGTTCATCACTATTCCTTATTTTAATATATATTTTTTTTTGAAATATGTGTGAACCCCCTCCATAAGTTTACTAATAGGAGTGCTAAGACCCTACTAGACTCCATATTATCAATAGACATAAACGGTTTTAGTTTAATGGAGTTTTTAATATAAAACAATTAACAGAGTGATCATCATGTTATTGAGAAGCACATCTGCTCCGATACTGAACTCGTGGCTTCCACAACACTGCTCGAGAGAATCATCTCCGGAGCCCGAGTCACAGCTCCAACGCCGAAACAGATCGTTGTCTATACTCTCTTCAAAGTCCATAGACAGACACACAGGGGAGCTGTTGCACCAAACTCTCTGTGTGCACAAGGAGAGTGTTCATAAATCAAGTAACAAGGAAAACGACGGCAATGACGTAATATCACGCAGGCAACGCAGGTCATCTTTAGATGAAAGTTCCCATGGAACAGTTTACCGGAAAAAGATTTTGGATCCTTCGTCGACCTTTTTAATGGAGAGGCTATTCTCGAGCTCTGGACAAGGAGAGAAGGTTTGTGATGATGATGATCGTCTGGAGACTCTTGTGAGTGGTGGTAGTGACGGTATGGGAAGCAGCGGTGGCAAGATATGTACGGGAGGCGGTGTCGGTGGAAGCGGCGTTGACGGCGGTGGAAGTGAGGACGCCACCGATGTGTATTACCGCGAGATGATCAACTTGAATCCTGGAAACTCTATTTTGACCGGAAACTACGCCAAGTTCTTGAAAGAGGTAATAAGTTAGTATAAATTTGGTCAAGAACTTAAAAAAAAGGGTATTTCTTATCCTTTTATTACAAGATATTTTAGTAGAAACCATCCACGTGTAAAATATGTATTGCATAGATATTAACAAAATAAAAAAATATGTTTAGTTTCAGGGAATATAGGTGTTAAAAAAAGTTTTCAGGGAATATAGAGAGTAAACAATACTCTCTACAAAAAAAAAACAATACTCAATCAGTGGACAAAAAAAATACACTCCATCTTTGATAAAATATGTATTTATGTATATATATATACGTGTATATTTGATTTATGTATACATGAACAGGTGAGAGGAGACATGAAGAGAGCAGAAGAGTACTGTAAAAGAGCAATTTTAGGGAGCACCAACGATGGAAACGTTCTCTCGCTGTACGCGGATCTCATTTTGCATAACCATGGTGATAGTAAAAGAGCACACTCTTATTTCCAACAAGCTGCCCAAATGTCCCCCGAAGATTGGTAATTTTGAAACATCTACTTTATATAACCATATTATAGTTTAAGGATAGTTATTTAATTAAGACTATGATAACAATACTGCAATAATGGTTCAGCTACGTGCAAGCTTCCTACGCAAGGTTTCTGTGGGATGTGGAGGAGGACGAAGATGAAGTAGATGGAGAAGAAGAGCAAAGGAGTGATGAAATTGGCATCATGCCTTCAACAACCACCTTCCGTGACTTTTCCCAACTCTCTGCTATTTCCACGCAGTCCTAAACACAGTTATGTAGACCTTCATCTATAGTAATATCCAAACAAATAAATAAAAGGTATAGTATGCAATATGCATGTTTAATACACATATGCGTGTGTAATATTACTTCATGTTAAGAGAATCTAGATATGTTCTGTACATTTCAAATATATGGACGGCTATGTTTTCTTTGTGCCGCAGTACATGTATATGTTTTCTTTGTCTCTGACAACTTCACAATTACGACTATTCAAATTGAGACAGCATGTACATAACCAAAGCCCAGCCAACCACAGCTATATGAACTACTAGAACATTTAGGCATTAAAAGTCAACTAGACGGGTATATTGTTTGTTTTGTTTTTTCTGTATAATCTTTTGTAAATAGCTTAAAAAATCATATATGTTTTTTAACTCCTCAGCGTGAAGTTTATGTATACACTATGCAGGTTGGTTACTGGGTTTCTGCAATAACGTAAACTAGATTTTTCATCGGCACATCCGTGCGGGTAGATTTTCATTTTATAAATATATAACAGATACTATCGCAAAACTTTCAAAAATATAATTTACATTTTAGTGTTATATATTGTGTAAATCTATAATGTTATTGGTTATGTTTCTCATTCGATATTATTAATGTATAATAATTTATTTTATACATTTTACTTTATTATTAATTGTTATTATATATTAATATATTTTCGAGTTTGGTAAAATAAATTCATAGTATGAAATAACCAAATTGAGAATCTCCTTCATTTTTTTTTCTAATTGTTACAGACTGAATACAATACATTTTAAAATTTTATTTAGTTATACTATAAAACTGATATTTTCTTAGCATAATTTATATTTCTATGTTATTTATTTTAGTATATTGTGGGATTTTATAAGTAAATAGATTATAATAATACTATATTATTAATTATGAAATCAATCACTGCATTAATTTAAAAATATTTTAAAATTTTATTAGGATTTTGTTAGATTTTTCCAACATATTTTGTTATAAGTAAAAATAAAATTTAAATTTACAGTTAAAATTTATTTATTAATATCTATATAATTTATAAGATTTTTTAGAAATATTATATATTAAATAGATTAACTTAAATAATCAAATAGATGTAATTGATGAAATAGACCTAGTATGAATTTTTTATGATATTTCTTTTAATAAAGAAGATATAGAATATAATTATAAAATTTGAAAAAAGTATACACTTTTATTTTATTTTGTTTTATAGTAAAATCTTATTTAAATTAATGTATAATAGTACATATTATTATTTACAAAATTAATAAATGGTATTAATTTAAATAAAATATTTTAAAATTTTAAAAAGATTTTGTTATATTTTTCTCAACATTTTGTTATAACTATAAATAAAATTTAAATTTACAGTTAAAATTGATTTATTACTAATATTTTTATATATTTAATAGATTAATGTAAATAATTAAATAAATATAATTAATGAAATGGACCTAATAAGATTAGTATGACTTTTTTTATGGTAGATAAAAATGATACTTCTCTTTTAATAGAGAAGATTAATAATTAGAAGCAGTTACGTAAATTAATAATTAGAAGTGGGAAGAAAGGTAACTGCTTAGATTATAAAAAATGAACGTGGTTAGAGTTAATATATAATTAGAAGCAGTTATGAAATAATTACTTAAAAAAAAGTAGGTCCAATGACAAAAGAAGTAATATTTCAGAGAAAGTTGAGGATAAATAATATGAGTGATCCTGAATTAATAATATTGATTTTTTTTGTCGTTAAGTGATTAAGATGTGAGAGAAAGACAATGACAAGTTTTAAGACTTAATATTTTCTTGCTTAACATTTACAAAACATTGAAGACTAAAGTAGAATAATCTGTAATCCTTATCTCTTTTCTATCTAAACGACTGTATATTCGTCATAATGAATAAGAAAGGATTAAATTGGTTAAAGAAGAGTAGGTGTTGCTTTCCCGTACAAACCTCTGTTGTACAAAGACTAAAAACCATTTAGAACATGTCCAATTGGAGATTGTGACTGAGTTTCTAAAGACTAAAAAAAAAGAAATAAAAAAATATATTTAAGAAACCCAACAATAGTTTTGAAGAAACTCTCTGTAACATGCTCTTCCCACCTCTCAATACATCAATAGTTTTAGGCATTTCATTTTTATGATTTAAACAAAAAAAAATTAAAATAGTATTATTTTACCTTTAAAAACTTGTTTTTAAGAGTTTGACCGTTAATTTACATACTGCACTTTATGTGTTTGGCGGGATATTAAGTATGAATTTGGACTTCGCATGAGTATTGGCCACTGGTGTATGACTGGCATAAGAAACCTCCAACGCTTCTGTCAGTCTGTGCCATAAGGAGGGCCTCGGTCCAATGACGTAGGGACACAAAATAAGTTCCCCGTCCACTCTCCGCCGATTGGCCGCACAAATAACTGCTATTCCTTATGGTGGGAGAAAAATAACAGACTACATAACTCCATATCAGACTCCATAACTCCAAATTCATAAAATATGAGAATATCCCAATTGTAGAGTTCTCGACATGTTTTTTTTTTTAAACTTAAATGTACAGACATAAAACTAGTTCCAAATATCTGAAAAATCATAAAACATCTTAAAATAAAATATTTTAGAGCGTTTTCATAATTTTAAAATATTCAAAACAATAATTTATAATATTTTATTATATTATATAGTACCATAAATTTCATTTTATGGTTAACTGTGACATTAATTTTTGTCAGAAATCGAAAGTTCCAATCTAATTAATCATATCTAGTAGTATATAACTTTATCCTTGTTTCCCATGGATTTGGAATATAGTTGAACCGTCCTATGGCCAATGTCTATTGAAAGAAAAAGTAGATGTGACACATCCTTTATGGGTAATAGCTTCGTATTTTGACTAATGCAAATTCTGAACTCGTTCGAGAGGACATATAACTTTTTGCCTACCTCACCAAGAAAAAGGGAATTAAATTGACAAAAAAGTTTTTTTTATCACCAACAAACTCTTTTCTTAAGCCATTTAAAACCTTTTGTTATCCGAATTAAACAGCTGCAACTTAGAGTAATTCAAATAAAATTCATTCACAGCAAGTGACAGACGAGAAATATTTATCCAGATCGTTCCTTTCAAGCCGACAGAAGCTCACAACTAGATAGATATTAGTATTATTTCCACTCGTTTTTGGTTCCCACCCAAAAAGAAAAGAAAAGAAGAAATTAATAATGATCTTCTGCGTAAGGGTGCACCTGTTCTTCACCAACTTCGACGTAATCGTCACCGTAGATTTGATCAAGCACAAGGACCAATCCCATGGCAAAGGCTCCATCAAAACCGGCCTTCACGTTCAACGAGAAAACGTCTTTCCCAAGCATCACGTTCGTTGACGCATCCACTTTACGACGTATCTCCGCCACCTTCCGCCTCGTCTCCGCCTCCACCACGGTGCAGCTCCTTTGCCCGAAATTTCCTTCGATAAGTACTCGTTGCATTCGTACTCCGCGTAAACCTCCACCGTCACGCTGTTCCTCCCGATCATCGACGATCTCCTCACTCCGAAGATCGGTTTTTGACCGTCTGTTCTCTCCCCGAGATACCCCTCCCATCTCCGTCGCAAACTCGGCCTCTGTTTCATCGTTTAGAAAGAAAAAACCAGAGTTAGAACACCACTGTATCCGACTACTTATTATAGTATTTTATTTATAAAAGGAGGTAGGTAGGTAGGTACCTTTCGTCGGAGGGTTAGGAGACAGCGACCGTGAGCGTCCATGAGGACAACCTCATCGGTGTCGCGGTTGTTGGGACCACCGTAAGAGTCCACCCGAAAGACCAAAGTGCCCTTGCAGTCGTAAACCGTGAAACCATCTCCGGCGAAAAAGAGAGAAGTTTTCCGAACAGTCAGGTTCTTGTCTTGCCCGTGACTAAATTTATTGTCCACTAGCAAACCACCCTTCATTTTTCTCCGATTGCTGATTGGTTCCAAATTAGAAACTCAAACTCCGATTCTGAGTTTGCTGATGTGATGATATGCTTTGTAAAGCTTTTGAGTTTTGATACTTATAAGACAAGTGAGAGTTGGGGGATAAGGAAGACAACGAGTGCAAGATTTATAAGGACAAGACGACACGGAGATAGAATCTTATTTAGGAGTTTTTACAGTTTCAGCAAATGTTAAAGTGCCACGTGTCGATGACTAGTAGCTTGAACTTTTATCAAGTACGTAGATGCGCTTCGCAATTTCGCCCCTCTTTTCTTCACTTAACATATCAACGTACTACCATCGCGTATGTTCATTTTTTTTTTTGTTAAAGGGTTTTCATTAATTTAAATAGAAGAAGCAAGCAACATAAAGAGTTGATTGTATTTTACAAACAGAAACAAGTTAAATGAGACCCGGTTAGCATCATGGAGGCTTCCAAATGCGCAGGAGAGGAGTTCCTAATGTTTGACCAAGAGCGACCATTGCCATGCACTTGTCTGAGACCATGCGATGGATGTTCCTACCCAAGACAGAGGATGGAATCGTTAGACCTGAATGGAATCTGATGTTACGCTCTTGCCATAAGCTGTAAACAGTTGCTTGCCAAGCTTGTAGTAGAGCAATTTTGATAGAACGATCTGAAGAAGCATTCGGTAACCACGCCATAGTCGCATTCCATGAGGTTGGAGGAGAGGTAAAATTGAGACGAGCACAGATAGATGACCAAACTTCCACCGAATATGGACACTCAAAGAATAAATGATTCCTTGATTCATCAGCATTACCGCATAGGAGGCATATAGTATCAACATCTAGACCCCAAGAAAGGAGACGGTCTAATGTAGGATTCCTATCAAGAATGAAGAGCCAAGTAGTTGTTGCATGGCGTGGGATGAGTCCTTTGTGCCAGAGGAGGGGAGCCCAAGCTTTTACAGGAAGATGCGGCCGAATAGCCTCCCAAACCAAACGAGATATGAAAGATTTATGAGTATTCCCGTTGATGATCCATTTAGGAACATCTGGTCCATTAGCTGGGGAGATTGTGGTAAGAAAAGACAATAACTGAAGCTGACGATTAGACCTTGCTGCAGAGAAAGACCAAGAACTCCCATTCCAAACATCTGAGACCAGCGCAAATAGTGGGATCCCCAAGAGGGTTGGTCCATCTTGACCAAGATAGCTGTAAAGAGGGCCAAAGGGAGTCCATGGATCCCACCAGAAATAAGTGTCATCGCCTCTGCCAATAGAAATTCTGATGAAGTCCAAGGCTTTTGGGCGTAGCTTGAGTAATCTCCTGAACATCCAGGAATAAGTATAATTTTTCTCATTGAGTGACCAAAAAGAGGCTCTGTTCAAGTATCTCTGTCTCATCCAAGCTACCCAGATAGATCCAGCTCTGAAGAAGAGCATCCAAATTAGCTTCAAGGCACATGTTTCACTCCATGTCTCTATATTTCGAATACCTAAGCCACCCTCTGTTTTCGGAGTACAAAGAGCCTTCCAAGCAACTTTTGCACCTGTTGAAATCCCAATAGTCCCATGCCACAGGAATGAACTGCAAAGAGAGTTGATAGCTTTCATTACCCGCTTTGGAAGGAGAAAAGCGCTTGACCAATAGCCAATAATGCCCGAGATGACAGAGGTTAGCATGGTTAGCCTCCCCGCCATTGAAAGGGATCGTGTAGTCCAGGAACTCAATTTCTTTTTGATCTGCAACAAGAGCGGATCACAGTCTGAGAAAGACAACTTCTTCGTACAGAGAGGAGTTCCAAGATAGCGAACTGGTAAGTTAGAACGAGTCAGCCCGAAACGACTAGCAATTCGCTGAATCTCAACTTCTGCAATCCCTGAAGAGAACATATTCGTTTTACTTACATTAACTGCAAGGCCAGACATCATTTCAAAATCTGATAAAACGGTAAAAACTCCTTCCAGCGACGATTCAGTGCCCTCAGTGAATATGAGTAAATCGTCAGCAAAGCACAAGTGAGTAAGTTGTTGATCAGCACAGTGCTGGTGGTATCCAAAAGAGCCTGACAATGCAGCTCTGTTCAACATTAGCGAAAGAATATTCATCATCATGACAAAGAGGATTGGAGACAACGGATCGCCTTGCCTAAGACCAGTCTTCCCCTTAAAATATCCCGAGGTGACTCCATTAATACTAAGGGAGAAGGACGGAGAGCAGATGCAGGCTTTAACCCATCCGATGAAGATGGGAGGTAAGTCATAGGCTTGAAGAGTACTTAGCACAAAATCCCATCGAACTGAATCGAAAGCTTTCGCTATATCGACCTTCAATGTTATTTTTGGGACCTCTGAGTCTTTATGGTAGCCATTTAGAACCTCTGAGGCCAACAAAATGTTCTCAAGAATCAACCTATCCTTGACAAAGGCCGTTTGGTTAGGGAGGATGATTGACGGGAGGATGGACTTTAGCCTGTTGGAAATGAGCTTCGAGATCAACTTGTACTGTGTGTTAAGACACGCTATGGGTCGAAACTCTCGAATAGTGTTGGCCCCAGGCCGCTTGGGAAGAAGAACCAAGGACGTGGAATTTAAAGACGTGGGCATGAAGCTAGTCCTGAAAAAATCAAGCGTTGATGAAATAAATTCCTCACCTAGCACACTCCAAGCAGCTCTAAAGAATTCCACCGGAAAGCCGTCAGGTCCCGGAGTCTTATTACTTTTCATTTTCTGAAGACATGACAAGATCATATCGGGAACAAACAGAAGAAGGCACGCATCCTTGTCCTGGGGTGAGCATTTACGCTGGATGATAGCCTCAAGAAAGTCTGGTAGACCAGGCCAGAACATACCACGAATTGTACACAAAATACCTTCAAAGTACTCCACTGCAAGAGCGTGCACCTCCTGAAGCGAGTTTGTAGCAGACCCATCATCGCGGTAAAGTTGTTTAACCGCATTCAGAGCATTTCGCATCGTCATCATACTATGATAGAAAGGCGTATTGAGATCACCTTCGCCCAACCACTTAACTCGAGAGCGTTGCCTGAAAAAACTTTCCTCAGCAAGACGCAGAGAAATCCAAAGGTCCTTAGCTAGTACCTCCATCTGCATGTTGATCGGCGTAGGATCATCAAGGGCTATGAGCTGAGCAGAAGTAAGATTAGCCTCTGCTAGATGCACTCGCTTCTCAATATCACTATAATTATCTCGGTGCAGAGACTTCATAGGCCTCTTCATGCTTTTCAGTTTAAAACAGAAATCCCTCAGTGTGAAAGCCCGAGGCCCCGCCACATCCCAAGCTCCCTTAACAACCTCTAAGAATTGTAAGTTCTTTGTTAATAAGTTGTAGAACTTGAATGGCCGCGAGCCGAAAGACGGAGGCGGAGAGACCAGTTGAATATGACAAGGACAATGATCTGAAAATTCTGGAGCAGAAAACTCGCAATAGCTTGAAGGGAACCGAAGAATCCATGCCCCATTAACCAAACATCTGTCAAGTTTTTTACCTATGGGGTCTGAAGGACACTTATTAGTCCAAGTGAATTTAGGGCCTGTAAAAGGAAGGTCAAAAAGACCTAGATCACCCAGACACTCTCCAAACAGCCGCATTGCTCGGTTTGTCGTGTTAATACCCAGGTTAGAAGTTTCGTCAGGATGAAGAATTTCATTAAAATCTCCTCCCACAATCCAAGGCTTGTTAGAGAGATCAAAAGCTGCACTTGTGTCTCTTAGAGAAATCCAGAGATCTTTTCGAAGCTCGACCTCATTAGAAGCATAAATAGTCGTGTAGACAATAGAATTCCCATCCTCCAAATTAACCTCACAAGTGATAGATTGGAGGTCTGCAAAAAGAAGCCTTACTGTAACCGGGTTTCTGAAGATAAACCAGATCTTCCCTAACGGAGACTGGTGGTAGTTGTCCAAAAGTGACCACCCAGGGCCCAAAGAAGATAAAATAAGTTGCTTGCTAGATTCACTAACGTGCGTTTCAAGAAGCGCCCCAAAAGGAATTGACCGTCTGTTGAGCCAAGAAAAAAGCGGGCTATGCTTAGTATTATCTGTAAGTCCGCGCACGTTCCAAAAAAATGTACTCGACATTGGATTATTTAGAAGGGGTGTGATCCTTCTTCCATTCAATTGGAAGAAAACCACTGGTTCCTTGACGAACCGGAGATGAATATTTACGCTTCTTCTTTTTCCTCTCCGCAGAAGATTTAGGAGATGAGCCGAAGAAAACCGTTGAATTAAGCCCTGTACCAGTACTCAATACCAGAGATGATGAAGGGGGCTTGCTTTGGCTCTGTTGGATGGTAGAGCCAGTGACTGAAGAAGGGCGAAGAGGGAAACCCAAGGCAAGAGTACCACCCTCAGAGGTAGAGCACGCACCGGACGTACCCCCGACCTCAGAACCATCAGAACCGTCAGAACTTAGTGGCAGAGACGAGCCAATTTTAGAGTCCTTCTCAGGCTCCTCACCCTGAAGAGGAAGGAACATGTTACTCGATACGACCTGAGCTGGCGTAGAAAAGGCCTTCGATTTCTCGACGTATACAGGTTTAGAGGAAGAAGGACCGGCAGGGTTAGTACCAACATCTGAGTCAACTTGCTTCTTCTTAGACTTCTTGCCTTTGCTTTTTCTGTTTGGCGTTTGCCATTCCTTAGCTGGATCCGTATCAGAAGCTACACCCTTGCCTTTAAACTCAGCTTTTTCCTTAGCGCTTGATGCCGGACAACGAGTAGCTTTGTGACCAATTTCATTACAAATCGGACAAAGGGGAGGCAACCATGGATAGGTTATCTCTAACACCAGAATTTTACCGTTGTCGCATTCCAGCTCAACTTCTGCTGGTAAAGGCTTAGTGAGATCAACAATCACCTTCACCTCTGCGGAAGAAATACTTGTGAAAGGTTTCGCATCAACCACACGTCCTAAAGGCGTACAGATTGAGCTTAAACCTTCATTAGTTATTAGGTCAAAAGGGATGCCCTGAATCTTGGCCCATACGGGAGCTTTGTCAAGAGAAGGAGGATTTAGACTAAATTCTGCTTTCCATTCGGTGACAAAGAATGGTGAATCACCTACACGCCAAAGTTCGTGCTGGAGGATGCGTTTGCGCAAGGAGGGAGATGGAATGTGGAAGATGTAAGCGTTTTTGGCTAGATGATGAATGGTAACTCTTCTATCCTTGCCCCATAGATAATTTAAGACAGCCCAGATCTTCCCATAAGATGGAGCTTTACCATAGAAGATTCCAACGATGAAATCAGTATGGATCTTTGCTCCTCTCTCGAAAACCCCATTAGGAATCTTAACTCTCGGCCTACCATCTGCAGACATAGAGACCGTGGCTGACGGAGGAGGAAACTTAGACGCAGAGTTTAGGTTACTCGCCCAATTGTAAGCAAACTCTGAAGGATTAGAGCTACTTGTCGGATGAGTCGCAGCAGATGGGATTTTCGAGGACCCGGGTTCAGCCAAATCAGGGACCGTCCTAGTTGTATCATCAGATAGGACCGACGGCAGAGGAACACTCGGACTCAAGGAGCCGAAAATGAAAGACCCCGTGAGGGGAGGGGATGGGCCACTGGAAGCCAAGTTCTTATCCGGGTCCGTTGAGTCGAGCACCGAAACTGCAGGGGATAAATCCATCGGAGAGGAAGAAGGAGAGCTCAACAGAGAGCCACGAAGACCAGCATCAGGTCCAAGGAAGACCGGATCAGGAGGGAGACGAGGCAGGGGAGGCGGATCCTGTGGAGGATCCTCCATCATCGAGGGGATGACTGGCCGGTGATTAGGGTTTCAGGAGGTCGCTCAGAAATCGCACTTTACTGTAGCAGAAATCGCACTTTTACAAAGTTTATCGCGTATGTTCATGCAAGATACAATTCGAGTGACATATGATATGAGGATGATGAGCAATATCTTTCTTCTGTTTCTTTCAATTTGCTTATACATACTTATTTAAAGTTTTACTATGTATTTCTATACGCAGAAATAAAATTAAAAAGTATATTATTTAAAAAAGTATTTTAATATTTTAGATTTATTATGTATTTAGCTATATTTTAATGAAATAACTAATTTTAAATTAATGTATCTTGAACATTTTATTGTTTTTTTCTTTATTTTTTAGTTATCACATGTATACGCTTGTGCGTATTTTCAAGATTCTTGTTGGACGGTCTTCGGCAACATTACTTCTTCCTTTCCAGTCACTGTTTCTCCTTCTCTCCTTTTTTCCGATCTGACATTATTCCGAACATATCGTAAGGCGATTAATCGATTAGTACAGATCAAAAGGATGCCTTTTGTTTCTATATTTAGTATTAAAATACTAATAAAGCCATTAGGGTATCGTGTGGGGCATCAACGTACACATTATTGATTCTCTTTTATAAGTAGTTAACTCCACAAATCATATAGATCTCGTTTTTTATAACGCTTAAAATTAGAATAACAAGTAACTAAATGTTGGTTGATCAAAAAGAATGGAGCCGTGGAATGCATATTAGCTTTTATAAGTTAAAGCTTACAGCCTCACCAAATCTTCTCAGATCTAGTCGTTGATATTTTTATATTCTATATTATTTTATTTATGCATAATAATATGAACCTTACATAAGGGTCCATGGCCAGCTAGTTTGTCAATTAAGTTTCTAAAAAATATCGGTACTGAAACCGTGAAACGGAAACGAAATAAACCCGTGTAACATGTGTGTTTTCCCATGCACGACCGACTATGATGATACACATTGTTTCCGTGTATCTATATGCATGTTACCAAATTACCCATCAACTGGCTCGCATCAGGAAAAAATTCCCACTATACACATCATTAAAGATAACATAATCCTTGCAATCTCATAGAATACTTTAAAATAGCATACTGTCTTTCAAATCAATTATTTTTGTATGATAACGATTTTTGGAAAGCTTTAAGCAAAATCATGTGTTACAAAGAAGCATCTGACCCATTTGACCAAAAAGAGCTTAAGAGCTTTCTGATCAGCATTTATATATATATATTATTACTTGTTAATTAGTCCAATGCATTGTCTTTTAATTTTTCAGTATCCTACTTTTTTCATGGTAAAAAAATGTGTATGCACCAAATGTCAATAGCAGATACATGTTTTCTCAAAATAATTTTATTTTATGATATAAATTAATGGTTAAAAATAATAAGAAGCCAAAATAAATAATTGTTATATAAAATGCATAAGATAGAGAGGGATGATATATATATATATATATATATATATATATATATATATATATATATCCTTATTTGGAACACATAATAATTGAGAGATGACTTGCAGAAATTTAATTATATTAAGCTCTATTTTGTTAAAAAAAAGTAGTTGTCTATAATGGATGGCTGCATGGGTTATGTCTGTGAATGTTTTTTTTTTTTTGTCAATCGGGTTATGTCTGTGAATGTTAACAAACGAGAATGGGATATTTTATTAATATTTGTTTTTGTTGGTTTAGAGATACTATATTTCGTTGAAATATCTGATTAGGTAGAAACTATACCTGAATTTCGAATCAGGATTGTTTCAAGAAATTAGTATCTAATTTTAGCTAATTTGGATGTAAGTCCAACATTCTATCTGACCCGATTGACTACGAACAAGATAAAACGATATCAACACACAATCAACGCGTTTCCAAGGTCGGTCCCTAACCTCCATCACTATGATAAAAGATAGTCAGGGCATGTGCATTCGACTTTCTCCGATTAGATCCATGTATTATATCAGCACGACACCATTACTACTACATCATGCATATAATGTTCGTGAGACTCGCAGACGATGCTGCATAAATGATACTGAGTTTAACAGTTCATATAAAAACATGATTTTAAATACAATATTGTTTGGGGGCCAAAAGTAAAGTATTGTTCAGTTGACATACTAAGGTATTTTGTATGATGTGTTCTTCTAACATCTTTGAAATTAGTTTCCTTCTCGGGATAATTATTTTAACTATCTTATATATTAAAATAAAAGTCACAACTTTGATTTATGTGTGATTTTTTTTAAAAAAATGGACCTAATGGATATATTCCTAGAAAGTCATGTTACATTTAATCTCTAATCTTATTATTTAAATTTTGGAACTACCACAATTTTTTATTGGGCTATCAATAATTGAATTTAAACAATAGATGATCCATTGGATTTATAAATAGTATAAATTAAATAGATATAATTTAATGTTATAATACTATACCTCCATATGTTAATATTTAAATATTTGTCGATGTTAACTTTTAAAATTATAAAGATTTTTTTTAAATAACAAAAATCGTATTATCTAACATTGATTAATCTTTACCATCTTAAACCAATGAAAACAAATTTTAAACTATATATTTTATTTTAAAAATTAAACAAAAACTATATGTTTAACTATTTACTCGATAATATAAATCTATGAAGCGAAAAGTTTATTTTTTAGAAAACTTTCTAAATTTGTGAAATGTTACAATATTTTTGAATATGACAATAAAACAATATTTTACTAATCTTTATATATATAGTTACGATTTTAATAATGAAATAATAATCCGAAAATGTATATATAGAAGAAGATACAAATACATGTGAAAGTTTGAAACAATCTATTCGATGAAAAAATACACCGTAAACTTATTATGTTTTAAAAATTGATAGACACATATATATATTATAATATATACCAATTTAGAATTGAAAACAAAATGTTTATATAAAAATAAATGAAAACAAAAACACGCACAGTTACGCAGGTCGAGATCTAGTTGTAGTTTTAATCCTGCTGTATATAAATTATTTCAAACTAAAACAAACTCAAACATAAATTAGTAGTCCTAATCTGGAAAAAGCTTCACGGTAGTAGTCAATTATTCTTAATAACAATGCAACCATCAAACTGAAGTACAATTGTTCTTCTGCATCAATATAGAAAAGAAAAAAAAAACAAGACAAAGAAGCAGGGGAAAAGAAGATAACACAACAACTGCAAACAGCAAAAGGTATAATTAGCAGCAGGATATGATTAGGGCAGTACTGGCCTAATCTCAATTCCATGGACGATAAGACCTTTCTTCTCAAAAGGCCTCTTTGTCTCCTTGAGGCTCATCTCTATTTCACCCATATCTCCTCTCCTTTTGAAGAAGTGTCCCAACTGCACCTCGTACCAGTCGTCGCTTCTCAGCTCAGCGCGCTGACCTTGTTCGCTCCCCGGATTCTGCATGAGACTGACCATGGAAGGCTGGACATCATCATGCTCGGTGCCAGCCAAAACAAGGGATGCCTCTACGGGCTGGCGAAAACCGTAGGGATCAAGGTTCCACCTAAAGACAAGGTAAGCGGCGTAGAGGGTGTTGTCAGAGAGAAGGGATATGTTGATTTTTCCAGTGATGTCAAGCCACCATACCATTTTAAGCGCAGCCACTTCTTTGAACCTGTAAGTGAAAAACAAAAGACGTTTTGATGAAAAATGTTAAGAAAATGAAGCAACGCAGAAAAGGGGGCCTTGAGGGCAGCGTGTAGACCTGGCATCAGGAAGAGAGATCCACTGCCAGTATCTTTGATCATGTCCCCAAGTAATATTCAAGGCCCTAGCAGCCATCATGTAGCACTTGTTACCAGTACTTCTCTCCAGCGAAAAGCTCTGTTTTGGATCACATAATTAATGCGGTCAGGTCAAAACATGATAGATCCAGAAAGAATGATTTATAAGTTAGGGTGTCTGACTACTAGGAAGTAGATCCACATTTTGCCTGAACAGAACAGACCTTTTTCAATTTTGGGAACTAAAATATATATACAGTACAGTACATATATAAATCTGATGATGATAAATATCAAATCCCTTGATACAATACCACGTTGACTAGAGCATACTATACTTTCTACACTACACAGGTTAGCCGAGTTGATATCAGAGCAAATTAGTAACACGGATCTGATCGAATTTGGAACCACAATTACTAAGATTGTTTAAAAGAAGGGAGAAACTAAAGAAGAAGAAGAAGAAGGTTTACCAGTTGCGAGCCGTGGAGAAGGAGAGGGTTATGGACGAGGGAGAAGAAGAGGTGTTTCTTGGTGGGAAGACCCTCAGGTGCCCTAAAGTCCTCGGGGAACTCGGAAGGTAAGAAGTGGTTCCAGACATGGTCGGAGTCTGCGGCGGATCTGAAGCACCTGGAGACAGCCGATGATCGGCAAACGTCTCGAGGCGAAGTCAAGGAAAGGATCTTAGCGATGCAGTCCTCTGGCAGATTATTCATTGCTTTGCTTTTTAGTTTTTACCAAAGGAAAGAAGATCTCATTAGATTATTTATCTATATAGTAACTCAGTTTAGTTGGGAAGAAGGGACGTGGAAAGTTTACTTATATTATTCTATTCTAGAAGCAGAGGAGACTTGGAGATGAAGTACACCTCTTCTTTTCTTATTACTCGCTTCATCACCATTGTAGACAACTTGTGTAAGTAACCGCGTGCAGATCCACGTTTATTTAGTTATCCACGTTTGTTTTTTCTTTACAAATTATCCTTTGAGATGTTCATATGGAAAAGACACAAGAGCATCTCAAAAAAATAACTCTATTTTTAAATTTTCAAAATTCTATATATGAAGTTTAAAGGTATTTTTTTCCAAAAACAAAACTTAAACTTAACTTCAGAACTATTTGTATTTTATAATATGATCTTTATATTTGTCATAACTAATTTAACTTCATAAAACTTTTGTAAATAACTAGTACATATATAAACATATTACAACAATATTAATTAATAAAATATTATATTAAAATATAAAATTTTAAACAAAATAACTTAATTAATATTAAACTTCAAGCAAAATACCATATTATTCCATAAAGTGATTTTCTTAATGCATATATGATCTACTAGTGCATTTCGAAGTAAAAATAGCTCTCCTCATTTTTAATTTATAGATTAGAAAGAAAAAAATTGTTGAAATCGGAAGATATTAATACTTGTAAATACATTAGATCATAACAAGAAAGTAAAAGAGAAACATAAAATATTTCTAGAAGACTCGTGAATATATTCAATATGAATAAGAAAGAATCGAACGAAAAGACATCAACAACATTATAGAGCGTTTAACGTAAAACTCAATATTTTCGTAGAGGTTAACACATAGATTTTGAGAAAAATTCAAAAAAATATGACAATATTGTTTTAATGAATAGTTGCATTCTGCACTAATATATAATGACGGTCAAAGAGGTTTTGAACCCTTGTTGTCCTCATTTCTCTAGAGAATAACGATTTTATAATAGTTATTTCACTAATTTAGAGAGTATATGAAATTTTACTAAATTAATTAATAAAAAAAATTGAACGATGCTCATGTACTATGAAAAAGAGTTTAGCATACATTAATACAAATGTAGAATGTAGTTAGAAATTTTAAAACAACACTAAAGATTATAGGCATCAATATATAAATCATTTACCAAAATTTAATATTGTCGTAGGGGTTAACACATAGATTTTGAGAAAAATTTCAAAAAATAAAAAAATATGTTTTTAATGCATAATTGCATCATTCACTAACATGTGATGATGTTGAAAGAGGTTTGAAGCCTTTATTGTCTCCGTTTTTCATGAAAATAGCTATTCAATAGTGGTTATTCCACCGATTTTGGGAGTATTATTAAGCTTTACTAAATTAATTGATAAAATATTATAATGATTCCTATATACCACGAAAGAGAGTTTAGAATACATTAATATGTAGAATGTGGTCAGAAATTTTAAAACAACACTAAAGATGATAGACATCATATAAAGCATTTACCAAAATTCAATATTTTTGTAGAGGTTAATACATAGATTTTGAAAAAATTTCAAAAAATATAAAAATATTTTTTTAATGCATAGTTGCATCCTGCACCAACATGGTATGATGATGTTGAAAGAGGTTTGGAGCCTTTGTTGTCTCCGTTTTTCAAGAAAATAGAGATTTAATAGTGGTTATTCTACTGATTTAGGGAGTATTATTAAGTTTTACTAAATTAATTGATAAAAAATTATAATGATTTTCATATCCAATGAAAGAGAGTTTACCATATATTAATACAAATGTAGAATGTGGTTAGAAATTTTAAAAGAACACTAAAGATTATAGGCTTCAGCATATAAAGCATTTACCAAAATCTAATATTTTTGTAGGAGTTAACACATAGATTTTAAGAAAATTTCAAAAAATATGACAATATTGTTTTAATGCATAATCGCATATTTCACTTACATATGATAATGTTGAAAGAGGTTTAGAGCATTTGTTGTCTCCGTTTTTCAAGAAAATAGCGTTTTTATAGTGGTTATTCCTCGATTTAATGAGTATTATGAAGTTTTACTAAATTAGTTGATATAATATTAGAATAATTTTCATATACCATGAAAGAGAGTTTAGCATACATTAATACAAATGTAGAATGTGGTCAGAAGTTTTAAAACAACACTAAAGATTATAGGATTCAATATATAAAAAATTTACCAAATTTCAATAACTTTTACTAAAGATTATAGGCTTCATTATAGGCTTCAATACATAGATTTTGAGAAAATTTCAAAATTATGAAAATATTGTTTTAATGCATAGTTGCATCCTGCACTAACATATGATAATGTTAAAAGAGGTTTACAGCCTTTGATGTCTCCATTTTTTCAAGAAAATAACGATTTAATAGTGGTTATTCCACCGATTTAGGGAGTATTATGAAATTTTCCTAAATTAATTGATACAAAACTAAAATGATTCTCATATACCATGAAAGAGAGTTTAGCATACATTAATACAAATGTAGAATGTGGTCAGAAATTTTAAAATAACACTAAATATTATAGACTTCAGTATTAAATAATTTACCAAAATTCAATATTTTTGTAAGGGTTAATACATAGATTTTGAGAAAATTTCAAAAAATATGACAATATTGTTTTAATGCATAGTTGCATCCTGCACTAACATATGATGATGTTGAAAGAGGTTTGGAGCTTTTGCTGTCACCGTTTTACAAGAAAATAGCGATTTTATAGTGGTTATTGCTCGATTTAAGGAGTATTATAAAGTTTTACTTAATTAATTGATAAATAATTATAATATTTCCCATATACAATGAAAGAGAGTTTAATATACATTAAAACAAATGTCAAATGTGGTCAGAAATTTTCAAATAACTCTAAAGATTATAAGCTTCAGTATGTAAAGAATTTACCAAAATTCAATATTTTTGTAGGATTAACACATAGATTTTGAGAAAATTTCAAAAAATATGAAAATATTGTTTTAATGCATAGTTGCATCCTGAACTAACACATGATGATGTTGAAAGAGGTTTGAAGCCTTTGTTATCTCTGTTTTACAAAAAAATAGCGGTTTTATAGTGGTTGTTCCCCAATTTAAGGAGTATTATGAAGTTTTACTAAATTAATTGATAAAAAATTATAATGATTTCCATATACCATGAAAGAGAGTTTAACATACATTAATACAAACGTAGAATGTGGTCAGAATTTTAAAACAACACTAAAGATTTTATGCTTCAGTATATAAAAAAATTACCAAAATTCAATATTTTGTAGGGGTTAACACGTAGATTTTGAGAAAATTTCAAAAAATATGACAATATTGTTTTAATGTATAGTTGCATCCTGCACTAACATATGCTGATATTGAAAGAGGTTTGGAGCCTTTGTTGTTTCCGTTTTTCAAGAAAATAGCGATTTTATAGTGGTTATTGCTCGATTTAAGGAGTATTATGAAGTTTTACTAAATTATCTGATAAAAAATTATAATGATTCACATATACCATGAAAGAGAGTTTAGCATACATTAATACAAATGGAGAATGTGGTCAGAAATTTTAAAACAACACTAAAGATTATAGACTTCATTATATAAAGAATTTATCAAAATTCAATATTTTTGTAGGGATAGTTAACACATGGATTTTGAAAAAAATTCAAAAAATATGACAATATTATTTTAATGCATAGTTGCATCCTGCACTTACATATGATGATGTTGAAAGAGGTTTGTAGCCTTTGTTTTCTCTGTTATTCAAAAAAATAGCGATTTTATAGTGGTTATTCCTCGATTTAACGAGTATTATGAAGTTCTATTAAATTAATTGATAAAAAAAATTATAATGATTCCCATATACCATGAAAGAGACTTAAGTAAACATTAATACAAATGTTGAATATGGTCAGAAATTTTAAAACAACACCAAAGATTATATGCTTTAGTATATCAAGAATTTAACACTGATTTTGAAAAAAACTCAAAAAATATGATAATATTGTTTTAATGCATAGTTGCTTCCTGCACTAACATGATGTTGAAAGAGGTTTGGAACCTTTGTTATTTTCGTTTTTCAAGAAAATAGCGATTCTATAGTGGTTATTCCTCGATTTAAGAAGTATTATGAAGTTTTACTAAATTTATTGATAAAAAATTATAATGATTCTTATATACCATGAAAGAGAGTTTATCATAAGCTTCAGTATATAAAGAATTTACCAAAATTCAATATTTTTCTACAGATACGTAAATTTTGAAAAAAAATCAAAAAATATGACAATATTATTTTAATATATAGTTACATCTTATCCTAACATATGAAAACTAGATTAAGATTCGCAGCTTACACAAAGATTCGCAGCTTACACAGAATGAACATCTTACAAAGTTACTTTTATATATTAAATATTCGTTTTTTTTATGTCACAAGAGTTTTCATTGATAACATTGAAAGGATACATGGTGAACACTTAAACCGACGGAATACATAGAAATCCCCGGAAGCTAAACCCATAATAGGGAAACTAAAACCCAAACACAAGAGTGTCATATCAACATCCAGAAACTACACCAAACTCCTATAATCCTTTGAAAACCCAGAAGCAAACCCTCGACGGATAAAAGAATAAAGACTCAATAATCTATGACTAGTCCGAACTAAGCACGATAACAAGCAACGCAGCAGGCAACTTCGCGAAAGTTTGAAATGATGGAAGGTCCCGTCGAGCGATAGCGTCTCCGTCAAGCAGCAAGACTCGTTATTCCTCGCTTTGATTCCGAACAAACAATCATTCTTAATGGGTTAACTAGATTGATAAAACATGCTAATACATAGAAAAAAAGAAGTAGAAGTGTGGAAGTTGTTCTTGAAAGGAAAACAAATAAAAGTAGATTGCAATAATAGAAGAAGAGAAAGACGAAATTAGGAGGTAGAGATAGCGGCTCGGACTGCAGCGATAATGTCAGTAAGAGAAACGAGGCCTTGCAGCCCATCGTTCTTGTCCACGACCCAAACTCTGTGTACACGTCTCGTGGTGGCCATACGGATCACTTGAACCAAGGTAGATGTCACGTGACATGTCACGAGCTCCCTCGCAGGTGCTGATGCGAACAAGGGGGTTCTTGGTATGTTCTCGGCGAATTCAAGCGCGTTTAATGGCAACCAAGAACGCAACGTGGCTAAATGACATCCCTTCAGATCACTCGCCGAGAAAGTCCCCACCACCCTCCGGTTTTTCCCCTGCACCAGAGACATATATATATATATATATATATTCTTCAGATACATACTTAGATAGGTAGAAATGTGTAAGAAGAATCACGTACGTCCACGAGCTGTGTATGATCCTCTTCATCGCTGGAGGATTCAACGATAGGCACGGCGTTTAGCATTGCCATACTCATGCATTTAACTGCATCTTTTACTCTGGCCTGTAAAACAGAGGATTTTCGTTTGGTCCTCCTACGAATATTATAATGATTGGTTTAAATTGATGAAACTTCTTTAACTTAATTAATTTACCTTGCTAGTGATGGCTAAAACGTTGTCGTTTACAGCGGAGAGGTCAATGACAGTGCAGGAGAGGATAGCTTGGAGATGGGATGATTGGTCGAGGAAGAAGGAGACTAGATCCATCTGAGTCAGCATTGTGTAAGCAGAGGCTGACTCTACCAACTCAGGTCCTGAGGTATTCTCTACGTTACTGTCCAATGGAACCAATACTCTGTGTATTCCTTTGCTCAGAATCTCCATACAATCCATTATGCTGTATTTCATCATCAGTTGATATCATTTCCATTTATATCACCAGGCATGCATATTCATTACCTGGTATTGGGGTTGAGAGACCATAAGCTTCGACCCTCAGGGCAATGACCAATGACAGAAGAGACATGAGCAGCCATTTTCTTATCAAGCCCATTCTCTTCCTCCTCTTCGGCGATGTGAGCCACAACATCCAGCATTGTCACCATTCCTATGTACTGTTTCTTTGCCCTTCCGGTCTCTTTGTCCGACTCAACTATCATGGATCCTCCAGCCCCCAACCACTGCCCTGGTACCGCAGCCACGGGCACCGCTCTTACTCGGTTTGCCATCGGTTTGATACAAAACAACGACTTTGGTGTTAATAGCTTTCTTGTTCAACCGGTCAGTCATGCAACAAAAAGAATATGATTTAAGCATGCTTTACCATGGCGTTTAAGGCGTCTGCTAGAGTGGCGTTATCCGGAACTTCGATGAGCCGCAGCTTGTCCACCGTCAGATCTTTGACCGTGAAATCAATCAGACGGCTAGGATTGAGCCGGTTTGAAGACTGCATGGCATGAAGGTTTTGTGTTCGGGTGAGAAGACAGACGAAGGGCTTGAAATTAAAGCTTAGTCGAAGAAGAAACTGGGATGAGGCTGATAAACTAGTCATCATTCTTCTATTTCATGACTCATAGTTACCTTATTGTTCATTATTCATTCTATAATGGCACGTAGTTAGCCATTTACATGTGGCATCTGCTCACAGACCACGCGTCCCTCTGCTTGAGATTCCAGCCACTCGGAACACTTCCAGTGGAGATATCTTGTATGACGTTTCTGTGAATATAAATAAAAATCAGAAGGGAAGAGAGAGATTGAAGAGAGTATTTCAAAGTAGAACCTCCAAAAGATGTTTCTTAGCCAAAATATCTTATAAAATAGTAATTCAAAAATCAAAAAGCAGGAGAAAAGTACAAATACTTTAGAACTTGTATCTTAAATAACATGTTTTAAAAACCTCTTTATATGCTAATAAGACACACCTCTCTATATGCTAATAAGACACATGTCATGCTTTAATGATTAATTTTGTTGTGAAAATTAAAAGTTAGATACAATAATAATAAACATCAAAGATAATAGTATTTTATTGTTAACATACTCAAATAATGCGACCATCCCCATCATTAAAATTGCTCAAAGAACCAATAAAATAGCTAAATTGTATTAAAATATTAATCTTTTTTTTCTGAGAATTCTTCTAGTCATATGCAATAAGAGCACCATTGACCTAACAACCCATAATGTAGGTGCTTAAACTTTTTTTTTTTTTCGACTAAATTTTTTTAAAAAATAGACCAATCGCAGACTGCCACGTGTCAGTGGAGCCTGAAAACAATGCAAGCAACAGTGCTTAAATAAACTGCAGAAGAGCTGTTACTTAAAATTTTGTGGGTCCTACTCTAAAACTCACCTACTATTATATTATTTTTTGTTAACACCCTCCCTCCATAAACACTTGGGTTAAAAGATGCCCTAGGTTGCTCTAACAACGTAACGATTTAAGATTCACAATAACTCTAGTCAGTTTTCTCAAATGTTCAGTATCATCGTTATCTGATTTTCTCATGCAAGACAAATACACACCTATGAAGGATTTGCATATATGCATGCAAGAATTTATTTTTAAAGATGTTAAGATTTACGGATATTGCATAATGTATCACAGTAAACCTCTGTTTCTGATTTGCAAGTCAGAATGCAGGAAGTTACAAAACATAGTAAAACAACTGAGTGCTTATTAGTGTCAACCAAAGCTTTCCTCGCGATCTCCCTCGGCTATGTCAGCCTCTTCCATGTTGCTAAAAATGAGTGGGTCGATGCTCTTCGTCATAGTACTCCTTTAGGTATCCACATTTGACGCTGTATTTCATGTCACCGAGTGCTTCGCCCCCATAAAACATGTAGTTCCACGATCCCTTTTCAAGAACCTATCACAACAAACATTTGTCAAAATCCCATTTTCTAACGTTATATCGTTAAGGACAAAGCAGAACTATGTACTGTTGTTCCCCTTACCATGTAAAACCCGAGGAAACGGTCATTCAACAGCATCCGAGCCTTTTCGTAATGGGTGGGAAAGTAACCGTGAGGATTTCTGCATGTGTCCTTGTTGAGGTGTCCTCATTCATATCCGGTTTGCACATCAGATTTCTATTTTTAAGTGAAGTTCCATTGCAAAAACTTCTGTCTAAAAATATAATACATTACTTTTATGTTTTTTGTCAACATATCTTATTTTTATCTAATCAGGATATGTAGTTAAATTTGAATACCAAAAGAGAAATTATATCACTAAGATAATGACACATGTAATGTTAGAGCAACCTTAACAACCCCACTTTAGGTTTCTAAAAAAAATAAAAAATAAAAATTTAATAAGTTGTGTTTAAATAATTAAATACATTTTACTTTTGAAAATAAAAAAAAATAAAAAACATTTGACATTTAATTATCAGGTGGGTTCTCCCAAAGTACTTTGCTGAATATTATTTCTCAGTTTCTCTTTCGTATTTTAATTTTTTTAGTTATTTATAATCATTAAAATTTTGGTGATAACTAACTGTTAGAGTTGCTCTTGGATCATTCTCAAAGGTTAATATACCAAAAATAAGTTTTTATTTATTTAATAATAATATATTGATATTGTTTAATTTTGTGATTTAAATTTCTTTTATAAAAAAGAAACAAACCATTCAAAATCAAAAACGTTTTAAAAAGCTGGGCTTTACAGGGCTTTCTCTCTCCTTTCTGTTATCTCTTCCAAATTTTTCACAGAGATGGATGATTGAGAAAGCCAAGAATGGTCTCTCTCTCTCTTTTCTTTTCTTTATCCTTCAGAGAGAGAGGTTCAGTCAAGCTGGCCGGAGCTGTTACCGGTGCTTGACTCCCGACGTTCAGGCTATGCCTCTGGCAAGTGGTGGCTCCCAAAGCACCGTCTTGGTCGGCTTCTGACTCCGGCAAGTGGGTGGTTCTCATAACACAATCTTGTCCGGCAATGACTCTGGCAAACAATGGCTTCTACAACACCGTTTGGCCGGTAAATTTAGTGAATCATCGTCATCTCCGGTGATTTCTCTAGTATAGTTCGGGATTGTCCGAATTAGTTTTTAGTTTTTTCCTTTCGTTAATCATCGTTTTCTTTGCTTTTCCATGGAGTTTTGTTTGTGTTGCGTTTTTAATGTTGGATAGCTTCATCCTCATCCCCATTTTAATGGGTCGATTCATCTTCATGCTTACACCTATCTTTAAAGATGGATTTTGCTGAATTGTTCGGATCTGAGCTATCTCTGTGTTTCTTCCCTTCGCGATGCAATTGAAACTCATTCTCTTAAAGCGATGATTGGTACTGGCTCAACCGTATCTGGGTTTGTGGCCTTTGAAGCTTTCGTTTATGGTTGTTTCCGTTATCGGAGCTTCCGTGTCCGGCGACGAAATCTTGATCGGTAAATCTCATCCTTGCCTCGTGTCCCTTCACGCACCAGCATCTTCACACGTGGCATAGAGCTGTCGAACTTTTGGCGTTTTTCCGTTTGGGCCTCGTCTAGTCTGGGCTTTGTGTGCCTCTTTGTAATTGGGTTTGGGTCTCCGTTTGAGACTTTCTTTGTAAATGGGTTTGGGCTCTTTTAGAGCTTTTTATAATAATAAAGTGATGACAAAAAAAAAAACGTTTCAAAAAATATCTACACGAATTCTCATGAGTCATAATAAGAGAAATGGTTCTTAACTGTATATATGTACTTTTCTTTATATATTTATTATTTTATCTTTTGGATATCCACTTAAAACCTACTGGTAGAGATGCTTTTAGTATTTCAATGGATTTTATAAGTTTTTATATGAGAACCCTCATCATATTTTCAGTAGAGATACTCTAGAAAATTGATATGACTGATAGATCTCTGCAGGTGGGTCTAATATTCTCACTGACCTGTGTGTAGCACTGTGACATAAAAATAAAGAGCATTGTACAGAAACATGCACTATCTGTGAAAACAGTAAAAACGCGAGGAAGTGGGGGATCTTTGATTCTTAATGTGACTAGAGTTGATGTCATTGTTAAGAGGAGAGAGCACAGAGTCATATGGTCATGTCCCTCTCTTTCAGCTCGTTATATCTACTTTTTTCCCTTCTAATAAAAAAGAAAGAAGAAAAATTGTGAACTAAAGAGTCAAGGGGAAATTTTGGGTAGTGATTGCCCTCCCAAGATTTGGTGTCCTTCTGTGTCTCTTTTGAAATTAACTGCACTAAAGATATTTGCGAGGTTAGCATTCCTTTGTCTTTTGTTTTCAAACTTCACCAGCTTTTTAACAGCTGCTTTTGGATTTTTTGTTACTCTAAGTTAAACGTGTTTAGGCAACGAACTTTCATTTGATGATACATTTCAACTACTTTCAAACCAAATCTTTCAAGATCCAGAAAAAAATAGCCAATCAGACCTCCCACTAATCCTACGAGGATCTAACCTCTACGAGTGGATGTGAGTAGGCCACATATTTATCTGTTTTTATATTCCCCTCTGGCCTTTTGAAGTACCATTGTGAGTGCTGTCATTTTATCAAGATAAGAGTGTCATAGTAGATGAAATCATAAAAGCATATTTGGTTCACATCTGACTGATTTTGATCATGATTTTGCTTCTTTGTCTGTTTCAGATATATTTCTTTGAATCCTGTTGCTCAATATACGACGGAAAGTTTTCTAAAAGTAGTACAATTATATGGATTTATACTCTCATAGGTGGCTAACAAAATAATTCAATTATTTCCTTTGCGTGTAATCCTTTTGGGTTATCTTTTGTTAAAATAAACAAGTCCTACCTATGGGATTATTGGGAAATAATTATGGGGAAAAACAAACGAGTGGTTGTTAATGGTGATGTAATCTCTTATCACTTTGATAGGGTGAGAACTTTGTAATAGTGCGGAGCTGAAAACGACAAACGGAATATCTACCCAAAATCTAAGTGCAACCAATCTATTTATTCTGATGACATATAATACAAAATTAATTGAAACAATTTGCTTATAAAACGGCCTAGATAGAGACCATTAACATGGACCTCCACGCAATATATAATGTACTAAACATGCAAATAAAATTTGGTATTGTTCCACTTATACTATAATGGACTATAACAAAGTAATGATTACAAAAAAAAACTAAAGACGAGAAGTGGGAAGAGAAGAAAATATGTACAGAAACAGTGAGCAGGTGTGCGGTTCAACAGTCGGAAATAGCCCCTCGTACGTACGTTTCGATCTTCCCTACTCTCGAGTGGGTCCTTCTCTTTCACCTTCTTATTAAACCAGTCCGGTAACTCTTTTTATTTTGGTGTTAAACAACTCTATTATTAAATCAAATTTAAAAAAAAAACTGGTGTTCTTCACAATTTTGCATTGAAGGATGAGTATAACCTATGCTCTGATACCATGAAAGATGAGTAGAGTCCCTGTTTGGAATCGTTCTATTTACAGGCTATTAATAGCCTAAGTGGTTACACAATATCAGGATCTATTATATATTAACAAGATTCTAGCTACCCAATAATATTTCTACCAAATTTGTTATATGGAACTAGGGATTAACCCGGGCTACGCCCGGGTATTTTTATTTTTTTCTAATTTAAGTTGTTAAATTATTTATATTTAGGTTATGATATATATATTTATATAAATGTTAAGATGCATGTCATAATTAAAACTTATTTTTAAATTTTAACACGTTAAATTAACATATTTTTTACTATTTAAATATTTTTTGTAATTTTGTTGGCTATCTAGTTATCATATTTAGCAAAACTATCTGTTGAGTGTTAACAAAAATGTTTTAGATATTAAATTAAACTGTTGAGTATTTTCGGATCGACCACATGCTCAACAATCAATCGATCCGTAAAAAGATGGTCGATCTCCTTGGCCAGGTAAGTACAATTTTAGCAAAAATATCTTTGATTTTCAGATATTAAGTATATAACTATTCTTTTTTAATTATATTTTCTGATTAAATTATTGTATTATAATGTTTATGTAAATATTTTTTGTGATGTTTGAATTTGTGTTGTCCGTATACTTAACCTAGATGATATTGATGTTTAACAATTTATTGTTTTCTGGAAATAGAAAATAATGATATATCAAAACGTATCTAATACTTGTTAAATGATAGTATAATGTAAATTATATCCATTATTTGAAAATAACCATTTGTTGTTTTTAATTTTTTTTTTTAAATCAGAAATTATTTTTATTTAAAAACATTATTCATATATAATATAATAGTTTAAGTTTAGAAGATTAATCTATATATATAAATTATGTATATTTTTAAAAAAATAATTTAAGATATTATATATTGAGTAACTGAGTAAAAGCTGAATTTCTTATCTTGAAAATAAAATATTTATATTTTTGTCTTCATGTTATACTCACCAATCCATCATTGATATTTATAACTCAGTATGTTTTTAAAATAACTTAGTTTTAAGTAATAAACAAATTTAATAATTAAATTCATCACCTATAATGTTATATAAACTATATTTGAAAACTCTTTAAAATTATATTTTAAGCATAATATTACTATTATTTAATTTAAGTTATTTTAAGCATAATATATGCTAAACCAACTTAAATTATATTTACAATAGGACCATCCTAAACGTGTTAATAAACCAAAAACAATACTAAACCAACATGAACCAATACCTGATTCGGCGTGGAAGGAAGTGTTTTGGGATAAATGCTTGAATGGTTATTAACTGTAATAGTTTGATCATGAAATAGTTAGTATGAATATTAACAATAAAATGATGGATTAGATTAATTTAAATTTGTAAGAATACCTTTGAGTCTATGAAAAGCAATTCAATTCCCATGAATAAGTTTGGCTTTTGGAAGTTGCGGGTTTCCCAACAATGAATCCACCTAACAAAAAGTTCGTTGTTATAAAAAATCTCCTTCAAAGTCATTAAAGGTTTTTGGGACGACAATAGTTGATGGTGGAACCATTTTTTTGCTCGAGTGCTTTGAAGTTTTCCTTGATAGTATGAGGTTGATGTTGATGGAATAATGAGTTTTGTATGGACTTTCTTGACTCCCTCTGTTTCAAAATACATGAAGTTTTAGGTTGGGACACAAATATTAAAACACTTGTTTTTTATCTAAAAGGTATCACTAAAATATAAATTAAAAATTATTCAACCAATCACAAAACATACTACAAAATATAATTGGTTACACAGTTTTTGATAAAGTTAAAAGATACCTTGAAATATGAAAACATCGTCTATTTTGAAACATCAAAAACTCTCTAAAACATTATCTATTTTGAAACGGAGGGAGTACATTTTAATTTTTTTTGTTTAATGTGGTATTTTCATTTTTATATAACTTACTACCATTTTAAGATATATGTACCTTTAAGATAGATGTTTAAATCTTAATGTACTTTTCCATTTTTTAAAATGTTTATTTCCATTTCTTATATTTTTTATTTACGTAATATCTATATTTTATATTTTAAAATAGATATTTAAATCTTAATGTACTTTTTCCTTTTTTTTAAATTGTGTATTTACTTATATTATATATTTAATATTTTAAGATAGATGTTTAATGCTTAATGAACTTTTTCCATTTTTTTAAAAAAATTGTGTATTTACTTATTATTATATATATAATTCATATATTATAGATTTACATATTTACTTATTATATATTTTCCTGTATATGTATTTTCATTTCTTGTACTTTTTATTTACTTAATATCTCTATTTTACTTTTTAAGATAGATGTTTAAATCTTAATGTACGTTTTCCATTTTTTTTAAATTGTATATTTCTATTTGTTATACTTTCTATTTACGTAATATCTATATTTTAAATTTTAAGATATATTTTTAAATCTTAATGTAATGTTCCATTTTTTAAATTGGGTATTTACTTATATTATATATTTAATTTTTATTTATATTGTGTATTTCTATTTCTTATACTTTCTATTTACTAATAATTTTATATTTTAAGATAGATTTACATTTTAAGATAGATGTTTAAATACTAATGTACTTTTTCTATTTTTTTAAATTGTGTATTTCTTTTTCTTATACTTTCTATTTGCGTAATATCTATATTTTATATTTTAAGATAGATGTTTAAATCTTAATATAATTTTTTCCATTGTTTTTAAGTTGTGTATTTCTTTTTCTTATACTTTCTATTTACTTCATATCTGTATTTTACATTTTAAGATAGATGTTTAATATTTAATGTACTCTTTCCATTTTTTTAAAATTTTGCATTTACTTATTATTGTATATATAATTCGTATATTTATATATTTATAATATTTACTTATTATTTATTTTTCTATATATTGTGTATTTCTCTTTCTTATACTTTATATTTTATTAATATCTATTTTTTATATTTTAAGATAGATGTTTAAATATTAATGTATTTTTTCATTTTTAATGTAAAACGGCAATGTTTTAAAGAAGAATTTGGACAAATAGTCAAATAGTTATATTTATGTTTTTTTTTCTTTTTTTTATAAAATGGTTATGTTACATTATGGAGATAAACTGTTTTTTTTTAGTAAAAAATAGTAATTTTACATATGTTTAATGTAGTTTTTCCATTTTTTTCATGCTGTATGTTTACATATTATTGTTATTTTTAAATATAAAATGGTAATCTTACATATGTTTAATGTAGTATTTCCTTTTTTTATGTTGTATGTTTACATATTATTTATTATTTTCAAAATTATATATAATGTTTTTTTACAAAATAGTAATGTTACATTATGGAGATAAGATGTCTTTTTTTTAGTGAAAAATGGTAGTCTTACATATGTTTAATGTAGTTTTTCTATTTTTTTATGCTGTATGTTTACATATTATTTATAATTTTCGAAAATTAGTAATATTAAAATGTAAAACTATATTTTATGCCACGTGTCATCTTTCGGGAGAAGTTTTTTTTCCTGATGTGGACGCTCTATGGAGCCTCAAAGATAGATTTACATTTTAAGATAGATGTTTAAATACTAATGTACTTTTTCTATTTTTTTAAATTGTGTATTTCTTTTTCTTATACTTTCTATTTGCGTAATATCTATATTTTATATTTTAAGATAGATGTTTAAATCTTAATATAATTTTTTCCATTGTTTTTAAGTTGTGTATTTCTTTTTCTTATACTTTCTATTTACTTCATATCTGTATTTTACATTTTAAGATAGATGTTTAATATTTAATGTACTCTTTCCATTTTTTTAAAATTTTGCATTTACTTATTATTGTATATATAATTCGTATATTTATATATTTATAATATTTACTTATTATTTATTTTTCTATATATTGTGTATTTCTCTTTCTTATACTTTATATTTTATTAATATCTATTTTTTATATTTTAAGATAGATGTTTAAATATTAATGTATTTTTTCATTTTTAATGTAAAACGACATGTTTTAAAGAAGAATTTGGACAAATAGTCAAATAGTTATATTTATGTTTTTTTTTCTTTTTTTTTATAAAATGGTTATGTTACATTATGGAGATAAACTGTTTTTTTTTAGTAAAAAATAGTAATTTTACATATGTTTAATGTAGTTTTTCCATTTTTTTCATGTTGTATGTTTACATATTATTGTTATTTTTAAATATAAAATGGTAATCTTACATATGTTTAATGTAGTATTTCCTTTTTTTATGTTGTATGTTTACATATTATTTATTATTTTCAAAATTATATATAATGTTTTTTTTACAAAATAGTAATGTTACATTATGGAGATAAGATGTCTTTTTTTTAGTGAAAAATGGTAGTCTTACATATGTTTAATGTAGTTTTTCTATTTTTTTTATGCTGTATGTTTACATATTATTTATAATTTTCGAAAATTAGTAATATTAAAATGTAAAACTATATTTTATGCCACGTGTCATCTTTCGGGAGAAGTTTTTTTTGCTGATGTGGACGTCTATGGAGCCTCAAAGATAGATTTACATTTTAAGATAGATGTTTAAATACTAATGTACTTTTTCTATTTTTTTAAATTGTGTATTTCTTTTTCTTATACTTTCTATTTGCGTAATATCTATATTTTATATTTTAAGATAGATGTTTAAATCTTAATATAATTTTTTCCATTGTTTTTAAGTTGTGTATTTCTTTTTCTTATACTTTCTATTTACTTCATATCTGTATTTTACATTTTAAGATAGATGTTTAATATTTAATGTACACTTTCCATTTTTTAAAATTTTGCATTTACTTATTATTGTATATATAATTCGTATATTTATATATTTATAATATTTACTTATTATTTATTTTTCTATATATTGTGTATTTCTCTTTCTTATACTTTATATTTTATTAATATCTATTTTTTATATTTTAAGATAGATGTTTAAATATTAATGTATTTTTTCATTTTTAACGTAAAACGACAATGTTTTAAAGAAGAATTTGGACAAATAGTCAAATAGTTATATTTATGTTTTTTTTTCTTTTTTTTATAAAATGGTTATGTTACATTATGGAGATAAACTGTTTTTTTTTAGTAAAAAATAGTAATTTTACATATGTTTAATGTAGTTTTTCCATTTTTTTCATGTTGTATGTTTACATATTATTGTTATTTTTAAATATAAAATGGTAATCTTACATATGTTTAATGTAGTATTTCCTTTTTTATGTTGTATGTTTACATATTATTTATTATTTTCAAAATTATATATAATGTTTTTTTTTACAAAATAGTAATGTTACATTATGGAGATAAGATATCTTTTTTTTAGTGAAAAATGGTAGTCTTACATATGTTTAATGTAGTTTTTCTATTTTTTTTATGTTGTATGTTTACATATTATTTATAATTTTCGAAAATTAGTAATATTAAAATGTAAAACTATATTTTATGCCACGTGTCATCTTTCGGGAGAAGTTTTTTTTGCTGATGTGGACGTCTATGGAGCCTCAAAGATAGATTTACATTTTAAGATAGATGTTTAAATACTAATGTACTTTTTCTATTTTTTTAAATTGTGTATTTCTTTTTCTTATACTTTCTATTTGCGTAATATCTATATTTTATATTTTAAGATAGATGTTTAAATCTTAATATAATTTTTTCCATTGTTTTTAAGTTGTGTATTTCTTTTTCTTATACTTTCTATTTACTTCATATCTGTATTTTACATTTTAAGATAGATGTTTAATATTTAATGTACTCTTTCCATTTTTTTAAAATTTTGCATTTACTTATTATTGTATATATAATTCGTATATTTATATATTTATAATATTTACTTATTATTTATTTTTCTATATATTGTGTATTTCTCTTTCTTATACTTTATATTTTATTAATATCTATTTTTTATATTTCAAGATAGATGTTTAAATATTAATGTATTTTTTCATTTTTAATGTAAAACGACAATGTTTTAAAGAATAATTTGGACAAATAGTCAAATAGTTATATTTATGTTTTTTTTTCTTTTTTTTATAAAATGGTTATGTTACATTATGGAGATAAACTGTTTTTTTTAGTAAAAAATAGTAATTTTACATATGTTTAATGTAGTTTTTCCATTTTTTTCATGTTGTATGTTTACATATTATTGTTATTTTTAAATATAAAATGGTAATCTTACATATGTTTAATGTAGTATTTCCTTTTTTATGTTGTATGTTTACATATTATTTATTATTTTCAAAATTATATATAATGTTTTTTTTACAAAATAGTAATGTTACATTATGGAGATAAGATGTCTTTTTTTTAGTGAAAAATGGTAGTCTTACATATGTTTAATGTAGTTTTTCTATTTTTTTTATGCTGTATGTTTACATATTATTTATAATTTTCGAAAATTAGTAATATTAAAATGTAAAACTATATTTTATGCCACGTGTCATCTTTCGGGAGAAGTTTTTTTTGCTGATGTGGACGCTCTATGGAGCCTCAAAAGGTCCCTTTTATTAGTAAGGATCTTACATATGTTTAATGTAGTATTTCCTTTTTTTATGTTGTATGTTTACATATTATTTATTATTTTCAAAATTATATATAATGTTTTTTTTACAAAATAGTAATGTTACATTATGGAGATAAGATGTCTTTTTTTTAGTGAAAAATGGTAGTCTTACATATGTTTAATGTAGTTTTTCCATTTTTTTATGCTGTATGTTTACATATTATTTATAATTTTCGAAAATTAGTAATATTAAAATGTAAAACTATATTTTATGCCACGTGTCATCTTTCGGGAGAAGTTTTTTTTGCTGATGTGGACGCTCTATGGAGCTTCAAAAGGTCCCTTTTATTAGTAAGGATTACATATGTTTAATGTAGTATTTCCTTTTTTTATGTTGTATGTTTACATATTATTTATTATTTTCAAAATTATATATAATGTTTTTTTACAAAATAGTAATGTTACATTATGGAGATAAGATGTCTTTTTTTTAGTGAAAAATGGTAGTCTTACATATGTTTAATGTAGTTTTTCCATTTTTTTATGCTGTATGTTTACATATTATTTATAATTTTCGAAAATTAGTAATATTAAAATGTAAAACTATATTTTATGCCACGTGTCATCTTTCGGGAGAAGTTTTTTTTGCTGATGTGGACGCTCTATGGAGCTTCAAAAGGTCCCTTTTATTAGTAAGGATATGCTATATTTTAACATGCATGTGTATGGAAGACGCAAAGATACATGGTAATACGGGATTCACATCACTTGAATTCATGTCATTTGAAGTAAACACATATTTCAATTAATTAACCAATTACTTCTTTATGGTTCACGTTCAAAGCCGGTCCTAGAAATTTGTTGGTTAGCCCAAAAAAAATGTGGCTGGTTTAGGATCGAACTCATGACTTCGTCAAGTTAACAATAGTACAATAAACAAGTAGGCTGAATTTAAAAAAAAAACGTGGCTGAATTATTTATTTAATATTTGGCGGTGGGAAGCATGGGCTTGGCCACTTCTGTTCAAGCCTGCTCTGCTCACGCCTTTCACATCCATTGTTTTCAAATCCCTTATATATTAATTGAGGAACATTTGAAAAAATGTAACCTCAATTTTGTATTAATTAAAAGAGGCCCCAATGCATAGGTGGCACTCAATTAGGTAGTCAATTACATTCAATTGAAAAATTAGTAGGTCCACATTAGATTTTTATATGTTGTTAGATACATAAGTTGGTCAAACTATATGATATAATGATATGATATGATATTTTCTTTCCTTAAATAAAACCTACGGAATTACCATAAATGACTAATATATATATGACAATTAATGAGTTTAATAATAAAGATTTGATAATAATGTATATCTCCTCCATCATTTTTTGTTTAATTTTATATTATTAAAATAAATTAAACAATCAAATTAGCTATAAAAATAAAATTTAGATATTTTCGTATATGTTATATTTTGAATTTTTAAAAACGACAATAAATGACTAAAACTATTAAAATTATTATGTTAAAAATTAATGATCAATGGTTTAACATTTTTATTATAAGAAGATACACATGATTTTAAAACCATATGAGTAAAAAATATCATTTAATAATAAAATAAATATATATATATATATATATATATTAAACACTATATACCATAAGATTACATAAATATTTTAATATTAAAACTTTCAATGAATTTTCAAGAACATTTATAAATTATAAACTTATTAAAGATTTCAGATTGAAAATTTTGTTATCGATGATTTAAATATTTCGTTATAAAACGATATGAACGATCATAGAACCGTATGATTATAAATTCTTATTTAATAAATAACTATACAAAATATACTATTCCTAGAAAAATAGGTTGGTCCATCTTAACTTATATTACACTTTTTATTAAACTAACTATCGAATTGATAAATAACATACCAAAAAATGTTTTGCACTTTCCTTAAATAAAAGCTACGATACCTAATATGATTAACGTATATGTGAAAATTAATTATAATGAATAATAAATATTTGATAACAATTTTTGTATCTTAGTTCTTTTTTTAATTTTATATTATTAAAATATATTTAAAAATCACATTAAATATATAATAAAAACATTTATAATTTTTCTTATATGTTATATTTTGAATTTTTCAAAACTTCTATAAATTATTAGAAATTTGAAGATCCCCACTCTGAAAATTTTGTGATCAATAGATTATTTTTTTTGTCATGATAAGTTACAAATGATCATAAAATTGTATTAATATGAACTTTTATTTAATATTATAAGAAGATACACATTATTTTAAAACCATATGAGTAAAAAATATCATTTAATAATAAAACATATATATAGATTATACTATATACCATAAGATTACATAAATATTTTAATATTAAAACTTTCAATGAATTTTCAAAAACATTTATAAATTATAAACTTATTAAAGATTTCACATTGAAAATTTTGTTATCGATGATTTAAATATTCAGTTATAAAATGATATGAATGATCATAGAACTGTATGATTATAAATTCTCATTTAATAAATGACTATATAAAATATACTATTTTTAGAAAAATAGGTTGGTCCATCTTGACTTACATTATATTTTTTATTAAACTAACTATCGAATTGATAAATAATCTACCAAAATTTTTTTTGCACTTTTCTTAATTAGAAGCTACGAAATTACCTAATATGATTAACGTATATATGAAAATTAATTATTATGAATAATAAATATTTGATAACAATTTTGGTATCTTAGTTCTTTTTTTTAATTTTATATTATTAAAAGATATTAAAAATCACATTAAATATATAATAAAAACATTTATATTTTTTCTTATATGTTATATTTGAATTTTTCAAAACGTCTATATATTATTAGAAATTTGAATATTCCCACTCTGAAAATTTTGTGATCAATAGATTATTTTTTTGTTATAATAAGTTACAAATGATCATAAAATATAACGCATATGAATTTTTATTTAATAAATATTCAAACTAAATAATATATATATATATATATAAACACTAATGATTTAAAGCAACAAGATTGGCTGATCAATTTAGTCGTCCAGTTGAAATCTTTCAAAAGTATGTGAAAGACTAAAGTCAAAGTAAATATGAATTTAGAATAGTAGTTATATTTTACTAACCAAATACCAAAAAAAACCGAACCGAACCGAAACCAACCCGATATCCGGATTGAACACCCGTAATCCAAATGAAGCCAAACTATTGTTTCATTCTCCAAAATATAATAAAAATAATAACTTAATCCCGCGCAAGGCGCGGGTCTTATCCTAGTTAACTGGTAAATTTGATTATATAGTGCATCGCCTTTCACATCCATTGTTTTCAAATTAACTGGTAAATTTGATTATATAGTGCATTATAATATATTGTTATAGTGGATATTATGATCACTATCAATTGGTTGTTTCAAGTGAGTTTTATTTTTATTGTTTCTTTTTACAATTTGAAAACAAGAGCAATAATAGTAACTTGGGATGGAGACGTACGATGAGTGGGTGAAGAAAATGAGAGGGAGAAATGGTAAGAGGGATAAATAAATGCTATAAATACACCCAACGCCCCTTCTCTCATTTTCTCCTTCTTCGACACGCACGAGAGAGAGAGATGTTTGCGGTGGAGAATGGGTTGCAGGGAGACCCAAGACTACAGACCATCTCAGATGCCATTCGAGTCATCCCTCACTTCCCTAAGACTAGTCCAGATTTATTCGTTTTATTTCTTCACGTGCTTCACCATCGATTGGTACGTCTCTTTTTGTTTTTTTTTTTCGTTTACAAGCTAGCGTGTTCGTATTGCAGGGATCATGTTTCAAGACATAACGACGCTGTTGCTGGATCCAGTTGCCTTCAAACATGTCGTTGATATCTTCGTGGATCGTTACAAGCACATGAACATCTCTCTCGTTGCCGGTTCGTTTCATCTTTCCCTTCCTGACCTTTTTCATTCCTTATTAAATTATTGTTTAGTTTTTGCCAAAACAAACGTTCATTCACACGAAACAAAACTGGGAGACAAAAAGATGGAAGAGTTTGTTCCATTGTCCAATAATTTCTGATTTTTACCATGTCATTTCTTGAACCTCAACGCATAGATTACATTTATTAGTATTTTTTTTCTACTAAGACATAATATTGAATCAAACTCCTTTTGATAGAATCCAAAGCGAAACCATATCTCCCAATATGACAAAACTGAATAAATAAAAGACAACTTTCATGGATTAATGATGTTACACTCACACATATACTAACTTAGCTAGTGTGGTTGGTTGGTGACTAATAACTTTATTGGATTGTCCTCACTCGTGAGTCCACTTCCAAAATATGTTCATGTCTTAGTGATTAACCTCTTAAAAATTCAATAGAAACGAGAGGATTCATATTTATAAGACCTCCGCCATCGATTCAATAGAACTTTTTACATCGTTTAGTGCAGATTAAATAAACATATTAATCAAATAAAACGGGACTTTAATTTGTGCAGGCGTGGAGGCAAGAGGGTTCATATTTGGACCTCCCATCGCATTAGCCATAGGTGCCAAGTTCGTTCCTCTACGTAAACCAGGAAAATTACCCGGTGCGATTACTTATATATACACACTAATAAAGTCTTAGATGACTAAAACGTATTGTTGGGATTAAAAAAAAGTATTAATCGCTTGTGGGTAACGTTAAAAAGGGAGAGTGATAAGCGAAGATTACGAGCTTGAGTATGGAAATGATCGTCTAGAGATGAGTATGGAGGCTGTCAAAACCCACGAACGAGCTCTGGTCATCGACGATTTAGTTGCCACTGGTGGAACACTCTCCGCTTCTATTAACCTCTTGGGTAATTCAATATCTTTCTGTTCTTTACATTTATTTTTTTCGAATGAATAGATATACGCCTTTGGAAAATAGATAAAACGTATACAATAATCGAGTTTTTAATTAAAGCGCCCAATTATACGTACTTTAGAGCGAGCAGGGGCCGAAGTTGTGGAATGTGCATGCGTTGTTGGTTTGCCTAAATTCAAGGTAATGATTTGATTTAGAAACGTTTCGTCTTGTACGATATCCAACCTATCTAATATAAACTTGTTTGTGGGTGTGAGATGCAGGGGGAGTGTAGGCTGAAGGGGAAACCATTGTACGTTCTGGTCGAGCCTAGCCAGTTAGACTAACTAACCTTTGAAGCAGTTACGTGGTCAACATCTCTATCTATTTCTCCAAAATTCCAGCTAGATGTAATATCAATGGTTATGACAAATAATAATATGATTGGTGTAACCAGTCTATATGTAGTTAAATTGTTCAAATCTTATTATAATACATATGGGGTGATTCATGCTATAGCTTAATATAGGTCTCTTAGGATGACGTTTTTAGCGCAATATAAGATACGGTCTCTTAGTTCTTAAAAGATATATTTTTTTTAGTTTTTTTAGTTAAAAACTAAGAGATTGTATCTTATATTACGCTAAGAATTTTACTTTAAAAGATTTTTATTAATCATGCTCTTAAAAGTTACTTTGTAGCTCGCCACTAGGCAAGCTGCTTGTTTCACCACAGTTCGGTTTTAAACCTATTCGGGTTGTCTGATATGATTTCTGTGAAAAAATAAAGAAATGAAGTTCAAAGTTGTGAGAAAAAGAAAAGAAAAAAAACGTTTTGGTGCAACTACGCGCAAATAGCTAACGTGAATAAGGTAAAAGTACAAAAGAGCCCCTGCGGCTAATAGAGGTCCTGAAACTACTGTAGACAGATAGGAAACCTGGAGGCTCCTTCTCCCCTTCTTCCCGTAGTACAGTATCTTCTTCTTCTTGTTTTGACAGGGACATTAGAATCGAATCATTACTCCATCTCCTCCGGCGTCAAAGAGGTTCCGATGTTATTCTCCTTCGAAATCTCCACTCTGGCCCTCTCCGTCCTCTGTCGCTTGATCAGCTTCGCACTGTGTTTCCTCACCTTGAACTGACGGTATGTCTTGTTCTTAATTTTTGTTTGTCTCTCTCTCTCTCTCTCTGTATATATATTAGTCGGACTTGCGAAGCAACTGAGATCTAGGTTTACCTTTGTTAGACGCTAATATGTATCTCTCTCAGAGTTTTGCGGCATGATTTAGTTTTTGTTCGTTATCTTGGAGTACCTCTCTGCACAAAAAATCTGAAGGCGGAAAACTGTGAGGTCTTAATCCAACAAATTAAAGCAAAGTTTACTTCATGGAGTGTCAAGACCCTCTCTTTTGCTGGTAGGCTACTCTTAATAAAAACGGTGGTGGCGGGTGTAAACAACTTTTGGTGCTCTACTTTCCTACTCCCTAAAGTAGGGGTGGGCATTTTACCCGAAATCCGAAGTGGCACCCGAACCCGATCCGAAAAACCCGAACCGAAATCCGAACCGAAGTAGCAAAATATCCGAACGGGTATTGAATTAGGAGAGATTGGATATCCGAACCCGAACGGGTAATATCCGAACCCGAATGGATATCCAAAAATAACCGAACATATAATAATTAACCTTATATTTATAGTTCACATCTTTCATTTTATATAAAATATTTATATTGATACAACACATACTTTAAATTCATATGATATACATACAATTACGTAGAAGATGATTTGCTATTCGCTTAAAATGCATGTCAAACTTCTTATTTCAGCAATTAACAAAAAGTTACATCCAAAATTTAAAAACAATAACCAAATTAATGTCTTTTTAGTTTGAAAATGTTATGTCCAAATATATTAACCATGCAATCTATTAAAAATAAAAAATAGTTAAGTGAAAAGTTATATATTTAAATACAAGAAATTTGAGAAATGAAAATTTTCATTTTTTTTCTTCAAAATCTAAATATCCGAACCCGATCCGAAATAACCGAAACCGAACTTAAAATACCCGAACCCGACCCGAAGTACAGAAATACCCGAACGGGTTCTACACCTCTATACCGAAATACCCGAAAATCCGAAATACCCGATCCGAACCCGAACGGGTACCCGAACGCCCACCCCTACCCTAAAGCCTGTGTGGCAAGAATAAATTCTCTCTGCGGCTTATTCTTATGGAAAGGACGACTAGACGTGCATCACTCAGCAAAGGTCTCTTGGGAGGTGGTGACTAAGGAAAAAGCTAGTGGAGGATTGGGAGTGAAGGATCTAGTTACTTGGAACAAGGCTTGCTGTATAAAACTAATTTGGTTGTTGTTCTTTCAAGCATGATCGATATGGGTTGGATGGTTCAAGACTGAGGTTTTAAAAGGTTCCCTATCTAACTTCTGGACTATGAAAGCGACAACAACAAACTCTTGGTTGGCTAACAAGCTGTTCAAGTTGAGAGATGAAGTCTTTACCTGGATTAAGATGAAAGTGGGAAATGGTGAATCCTGTAGATTCTGGTCGGACAACTGGTCCCCCTTTGGGAATCTCTCGCAATTTATACTGACCGATCAAACTTCTCGTATGGGCATTGATGCAAACTCCACTGTTTCAGACCTCTTTATTGATGGGAGATGGATGATTCCCCCGGCGCGGTCAGAGAAAATGGTACAACTCCACATCTTTTTCACTACTTTTGCTCTCACTGATACAGAAGATTGCTATGAATGGGTGATTGATGACAAGCCGACATCAAGATTTAACACTAGTCAGGTTTATCAGAAACTAAGGGGTCAGGAAGCAACAGTAACCTGGGCTCAAAGCGTTTGGATTACAGGAGGCATCCCTCGACATAGTTTTCTCACTTGGCTGTTCGTCTTGAATCGATGCCCTACCAGAGACCGCCTCCGGAGCTGGGGTCTCCAGACGGATGTTGTTTGCCTGCTCTGCAACCAGGAGCCTGAAACTAGAGATCACTTATACTTTCACTGCCCCTTCAGCTTTGCAATATGGGAGGAAATCGGGAGGAGATGTGACCTGCAACCGTTGCAGAATTGGGATCAGACCATGATTCAAATGCAATCTCTTCAAGGAAACAAATACAAGAAACGACTTACCCTTCTCTGTTGGCAATCATCGATTTATTGGATTTGGCAGGAGAGGAATAAGAGACTTCACAACCAACAATTTCGATCACCAGAAGCTATTATTTCTCTCATCACTCGTCAAATTACGGATCGGATCTCTGCTTATCGATTGGACTCTCCTGCGATCTCTTCGATCATCATGCAACTTTGGTTCTCAACGCAAACTTGACCCGGTCTCTTTCTCTTCTAATGGGTGGGCTTGGATCACTCTCTGTTCTATTATTATGGGTTCAAATGGACTAAAACTTAGGGTGGGACTATAGCCATGCTATATATAAGTATGGGCTTGTAAACATTGTTTTTCTTTTTCATTATATATAAATATAAGCCTTCGATCAAAAAAAAAAAAATGATTTAGTTTTTGTAGGTGGTTTGCAATAATGTTATTGTTCTTTTTTGTTCCAAGTTCTTGTGAAAGCACTAGAAGTCAAGATCATGGGAGTGATTTCAAAGCTGCTATGAAAAGCTTATACTCTTTGGTTTCTGCTGATGATAAAATAGCTCAAGATTTCTGACTGGGTTGCATTGTTAGTCAGGGAAGTGACACCCTATCTACTGGTACTGATGATGCCAAAGTCTGTTCAGCAACTGTCTTGGAAGCTTTAGCGAAGGTGTTAAGCGCACGTGCTCGTGAACAAGTAGCAAACAAGTTCCAAGAGGTAAAACATTTTAGCTACAGTAGTGTTACTACTAGTGTTCCAACGCAGTGCTGAAATGAATCGCAGGAGAGTGCAGCAACAAGTAGAAGCCCTAATCAAGGACAACGCAGTGCTGAAACGTGCTGTTGCAATCCAGCACGAGCGTCGAACCAACAGCAGCTAGAGCTTTTGAAGCAACTGATTCCTCAGTACCAGGAAAAGATGAGAAATCTGGAGGGAACCATCGAGATACTGTTTTTTTTTTTTAATATTGATTGGATTTTGTTAATGGTATATATGCTGAACATGCACATGAGGTCACATAATAATTGGGAAGTTTGAAACATGGTGGGTTTGGGAAATGTGAAACAGCAGATGTTTCCTAATCTTGATACTAAACAAAAAATAGAAATGCAGGTGAAGAACTAGGGCTTAAATTTGCGTATAAAGAAAGTGGAACATGGAAACTCTAAGCCGGAAAGATTCAATCCGGATGTTTTTGAAAGGTGGAACAGGGGAGAGAAGGCAACCAATGTCATCATCATCAATAAGAGATGTGAAAAGAGAAGTGCTATCAAAAGAAGAAGACACATGTTTCCATTTCCTGAATTTGAAATTGCTTGGATAGATATGTAAAGAATGTGTTGTGTTTCGGTAATAGGGGCTTTGTATAATTAAACATTGTTTCTTAAAAATTATAGGGGCTTTGTAAACATTGTTTCTTAAAAAAAGAAGCAAAATCCACGTGAGCGAGGTTGGCACCACAAAAAAAAAAAGAAAAGAAAACCGTCTCGTAGGCAGGCAAAAGAGAGAGAGAATCCAGAATTGAAAAATCCATAAAAAAAAAATGACCACCATCGTTGCTAAGCTTCTCCGCTTCCACGCCTTGGCTTGAGAATCGAATCTCGTTCGTGTTACCTCGCTCCTATCAAATAAAAAATGGCAGCAGCCCTGGGCTCTCCCTCTCTCATCCCCTCTTCTCTCTACTTCTCCGGCGATGGTCCCCCGTCCCTCTCTTCGTCGTCGTCGTCTTTAAGTTTCTCAGTAGGCGGTACCAAGAGGAGCTACTTATCGGTTTCCTCTTCTTCATCTTCACCTTATGGAAGAAGGGGAATCTCTGGGCGGCGTTCGGTAGTGGTGGTGTGTGCTGCTTCGGGAGACTACTACGCTACTCTGGGTGTGCCTAAATCTGCCAACATCAAGGAGATTAAATCTGCCTATCGCCGCCTCGCCCGTCAGGTACACTCATTATATTTTATTCCTCATTCGCTTGAGCTTGGGCTGACCTATCTATATCTAATCGAATCTATCTATAGTATCATCCCGATGTGAACAAGGAACCTGGCGCAACCGACAAGTTCAAGGAAATCAGTGCTGCCTATGAGGTATGTATGCCCTCTCTCTCTTCATACTTCATTTTCATTTTCATAAGATTTGCCTGCCTGCTGTTTACTGAACTACATTACTGTCAGGTGTTATCAGATGATCAAAAGAGAGCACTCTATGATCAATATGGTGAAGCCGGTCTCAAGACTTCTGTTGGAGGAGGACCTTCCGCTACTTACACGGTAACATTTTCTCTGCTTAACTTATTTAAAACCTGATTTCCCCCTCTTCTTGTATTTGACGTTTGACTTGGATCCAAAAGCAGACAAATCCCTTTGACCTCTTCGAGACATTCTTTGGTGCGAGTATGGGCGGATTTCCCGGGATGGACCAAGCTGACTTTGGAACAACTACTCGCCGCTCCAGGGTTTCCAAAGGTGATGATTTACGGTGAGTATTCTTCTTTCTTCCCTCCAGGGTCCTCAAAGGCTGAAGTTAGCTACTAAATAAAATCGTTATGCAGTGGAGGGTTGCGTCTGCATCTCCATTGGGAGCTCTTCGTAACCTGCATTAGCTTTTATAACTCCCAAAACTTATCAAAATACTTTCTTTTTTTTTGCTTCCGTTGGGTCTTAGGTATGACATCACCTTACAACTCTCGGAGGCTATTTTTGGATCTGAGAAAGAATTTGATCTTACGCATCTGGAGACATGCGAAGCTTGTGCTGGCACCGGTGCTAAACCTGGATCTAAGATGAGAATATGCTCCACTTGTGGTGGCCGGGGTCAAGTTATGAGAACTGAGCAAACCCCATTCGGCTTGTTTTCACAGGTCCTTGTGTGATGTCGAAATTTCATCTGTTCCCCTACCTCCATAAAGCTGAGCTTATTAACACCTTTCTCTTTCATCATATCATAGGTTTCTGTATGTCCAAACTGTGGTGGAGATGGTGAGATCATTTCGGAAAATTGCCGCAAATGCTCTGGAGAAGGACGTGTGCGTATTAAAAAAAGTATCAAGGTCAAAATTCCTCCAGGTGTTAGCGCAGGTAGCATCCTTAGAGTTGCCGGGGAAGGTGATTCTGGTCCCAGAGGGTATGTTGCGAAAATTACCCCTGGTCTATTACCATTTACAAAATCATTCTTTCTGTAATGGCAATCTTCATGGTTCTGATTTTCGTTACTGTTTTTTTTTTGTTTGCTTCCATTAGTGGACCTCCAGGAGATTTGTATGTATATCTTGATGTTGAAGATGTCCGTGGAATTCAAAGGGATGGCATAAACCTCTTATCTACTCTTTCCATCACTTACCTTGATGCTATACTGGGTGCGGTTGTTAAGGTGATATGGACTTCCAATAAGTACACCCTGCAGACGTGTTGATATCCTCATTCATCTTATGATTTAACCCAAGACATCTTTTTAGGTGAAAACAGTAGAAGGAGACACTGAACTGCAGATACCTCCAGGTACTCAACCTGGTGATGTGCTGGTCCTGGCAAAGAAAGGAGCACCAAAACTGAATAGACCATCTATCCGCGGTGACCACTTGTTTACAGTCAAAGTTACTATACCAAATCAAATAAGGTTTTACCTTCTAAACTTGTCTTGATGCTAATTCAACTAAACCAGACAAAGGTTTATTAGTCTCCTAATGCCTTGTCTTTTATTATTGGTTTACTGGATTCTACCAACAGTGCTGGAGAGCGGGAGTTACTGGAGGAACTTGCTTCTCTGAGTGATACGTCTAGCAACCGGCTGCGAACTCGTGCTAAGCCTCAGCAATCCACTAGTAAGCTGTCAATTTTTTCAACTCAGGAAAATCTGCAATGTGTAGGGACTCATTGTTCATAAGTCAGTATTGATGGGTATTATTGTATGCAGCTAGCATCGATGTGAGACTATTTTTATATACATACACATTGATGGATCTACTTACTGTATGCCGCCTTTTGTTTTTGCAGCTCTAAACAGTGCAACTATTAGCTCACAAAACAGAACGGATGAAGTTAGGGAGGAAAGCCAAGAACCGGAGCAAGAAAACGACTTGTGGAAGAACATCAAAGATTTTGCAGGGTAAATCAAACAAGAAAAGATTGGGCCCTTGATTTCGCTTCTTTATAAAATTATATAGTGAATTGTCCAGCTTTTTGCTGTGTTGTTTTATCTAAAGCACATGTTGTCATCTTCTCAACACACAGTTATGACACAGTTTTTGTTGTTGCTGTAGATCGGTCGCAAATGGAGCCCTGAAATGGCTGAGAGATAACCTCTAGAGATCCATGTTCAACTAACATGACCTGCTTTAAAAGGTATTCTCGGCTGCACTCATGGTACCAATGTGGAAATGTTGATTGTTTCATTTGTTGATGTGAGGGTCTTTTTGCAGAAAGCTCTTTATTCTTTTTCAGTTTGGTGGATGTTAATTACCAAGTCACTATGATTTGATGCGTGAGAAGCGAGCGATACTGCTCTTACTACCCCACTCCTTTTATTAGTACAAATACAACGGGTATTTCGAGTTAGTTTTGTGTTGGGGGGTCGAGAAAATTTGTGCGGGATTTCAAACTTCTCGTATTATTTCATATACCAATTTGAAGTTGAAATCTAAGCAGATTGGGACATTTAATACCATCTCAAACTTTTGTGCGCATTCTTTTTCTATCCCTTGCCATTTCTAACTTTGAGTCTAAGTGCGATCTCATTCATGAGTTTTTCACCTTCAGAACAAAAATATTTTTATATCACATCATTAGATAATTAAACTTTTAATTATTTAGATATGTTTGATCATTTTAAGCCAACACGTAGAAATAGCGTTTCTAAAGAGGTTTCTTAATATTTCAAATGAGATACAATCTTATTCTTTTTCATAAGTTTTTTTCTTAACTATTCAGATACTCATAAATATTATGATGAAATTGCTCTTACAGTTTTTTGCAGTAGATAGACCGAATCGATTTTTGTAGAATTTATATTGTTATTGCTGGCGATCATTATTCAAAAATAAAATATTAGCATAATCTTATTTAATAGATATTATGATTTATTTGATGTATTTTATTAATTTGCAAAATATGTTTAAATGTAATATTTTTTTTTTTTAACCTGTTTAAATGTAATAGTTATCTGTTTAGAAATATTGTTACTATTTTATAATTTGAAACCATTTATATATTGTAAAACTATGTTTTTATGGGTCAAGCCCAGGCCCATGAGGGGGTTTGGAAATAGTTTTCAACCAGAAATAGACGCGCAACAGTTAGTACTTCGTTAACTGCGTCTTTGCCACGCAAAGATGCTTTTCACGAAAGCATGCGAATAATGGAAGTTTATTGAGGTTCAAAGTTCTTGCAACGGATGTGGGGCAAATACACGCACCTTTGCAAACAAGCTCCGATTGGGCTTATGCGTCTTGGGCCTAAGAAGATGGGTTGGGCTACGCAAATCAACAACAGCTGTTCTTTTTTTTTTTGCCAAGGTTACCTTTTATTAGTTTCAATTGCAACAGAAAGTAAGTACTATTCAACTATGACTTGAATGCAGTATCTGGAAACTTATGGGAACATGCACAATAACAACAAATCCAAGAAGAATAACTTCCCATTAATGACATTACCTTCAACGTAAAGCAGCGTTGAACAGTTTCAGATTAGAGAGCAGTCCCCTAATCTTATATCTGGGGAGGTCATCTTTTTGTTCAAATCTCTAGAAGTGGTAAGAAATCTCTTAGCGAATATAAGCTTTTATCATCGATTAGTCATCATCATCATCATTTGTTTTTGTTTTTTGTACAGAGGAAAAGAATATGCCAAACCCATTGCAGAAATCGTTGCATGGTTACCTGTCAAAGATAAAAAAAGAGACAGGGAAGCTGCAAGTGTCGAACTCATTCTCATCATCGAAGAAGTGGGTGCTTGCTGGCTGTAAGCATCCCAAGAAGCTCTCCTTCTCCTTCAAACACAGACGACGCCCCAGCAAGACTAGATTCAACGACGACCACGTTTACCAGGATCCCGGTCACGCCGCCACCTTGTCCGACATAGACCGTTTCCTTGAGGAAAACTTCAAATCCCTCTGCATCAGAGATGAGGAGGGGGAGGAGGATGCCAAAAGCAAGGGGAAAAGGGAACAACAGTCCTCCTCCTCAGATGAAGACGACACTGATGACTATAGTCACAGATTCGAGAGGACATGGGGACCGGCCGTCTACGACTCCCCCAAACTGCCTAGGACAGAGAGACTATCTCCACCGCCTGGATCATCGGAGGGTAGGGCCAGCATGTATACCACATCGGAGGAGGGACCTTCCTCGTCGAGGTCCAAATCATCCAGCTTGGTGCTGCCTGAGAAGTGCATCGCGGTGCTGAGGTACACTGAAGAGCCTCAGGAGGATTTCAAGAGGTCGATGGTGGAGATGATGGAGTCCAAGTTAGGAGGGAGCGAGGTGGACTGGGACTTGATGGAAGAGCTTCTCTTCTGCTATCTCGATCTCAACAACAAGAAATCACACAAGTTCATACTCAGCGCATTCGTAGATCTCATCATCTCTCTCCGTGACAAGGAGAAGAGTATCACCAGGAAAGGCCTCGTCAGGTCGCTCAGTACTCGCGCCGCCAGGGAGAGGCTTAGGAAGAGGATGGCCTCCAGCGACGCCTTTCGCAACTAACTCATGCCTTTTTTTTCTTTGTTGTAATTCAAAACGTTCCATCAACTGAACAAAACAAAATAATAATTACTTTTGTTCTTCTCAGAGTTTACAGTTTTAGCAAAGATTGAATGATCAAAACGCTTCTCTCTTTCTCATTTTGATGCACTGCTCATACGCAGGACGATGTTTTACCGGCACAAAGTCCTTGAATCTGTTTTTAAAACAAGACAGAGAGAGATACATATTAGATGAAGCAGTAACACACACACACAAGACATTATTATTAGTTAATTGTTAAAGTTTAATTACCCCATGAGAAGATGATCTCTCTCTGTCCCAGACAACAGTTGCACAATGGACTGCATCACGTTTGCAAATTTAAGCTCTTTCTTCATCAATCCATGCATGTATCCAACGAACTTGTTACATTCTTCTCCATTGAGCTTTTCTTTGACCTAGAGTAAAGATCACCGGTTCCAAATTATCCTCAGACTAAACATAAAAAAGATGAATGTGGTGGGTCCTCACTTGACTAAAAAATGCAGATGCACTTGCTCGCTTGGTTGTTATCATCCCATTCTTCTTTCGACAGTGACGCACTTCCCTGACTCTCTGGAACCTTTCGCTTTTTTATTAGCCCAATCGCGTCGCTCGATGTAAACGTTTCTGTTTCACAAATCTCCTTCTCACAGTTGTCGCAATCTAGATCAACTACTTCACATCTCTTCTCTACCTGAGTATCCTCGTCACTTAGATCCACTCATCTAGTCTTCCTTGAAGAACAAGCCTGCATAACGTCACCCTTTACAATGCGAGGCATCTTGCCCTTACGTTTTAGGATGGTCAGGCCTTTCCATTTAACAAAATTTCCATCAGACTCATTTCGTACAAGCCCAACGTCCTTCACATAGCTATTATTACCTGCAAAGAGTGTTGAAGTTAGTTTCTATTCCCCTTTTAACCATGTGCAGAAGGAAAATGAAATAAATGAATCACAGATTGGAAGGAGCATCCTTGGTTGACTCATTTTGTAATAATGCTGAAACTGTAACGGAAAAGATGTGGCTAACATTCGATATCAAACACATACTTGAAAATAGGAAACTATATATCACGGTGCTCTTGTAGAGACAAGATAAGTATTTGTATCATTCCCCGATAATTAAACACAACCCCATAGGACAGTCTAAGATATTAGAAAAAAAATGCCCAATGAAAGTAACCGTTTGGCTGCAAGATGCAATACCTATATTGTGTTCTTGTTCTGTCACAATCCTTGCAGGAGGAATATTTGATCTTTCAGTCTGGAAAAACCGAGCAAGGTCAGAAATGACATCTCCATATCTAGAGGAGTAGCACTGCAAAACCGGTGTAACCAGAAAACTTACACTCCATGAAACACAGAAGATAGACGGAGCAGAAACATATACCTTGACATGCGGTCGTATCCAAACGGATATCTTGGACTGCTGGGACCGTTGTTCAAATCTGTCAACAACAGCCAATGTACAAAATAATCAGCACAAAACCGGAATAGAACCATGTCTTTAGCACTGTTTCTAGTCTATCTGAAGAATACTATCAACCGAAAGCTATGCCATGAACACTCTCTCGCAGGAAGACAGAAAAAGAGACCATGAGCAAAACCTCTCATCACAGAAAATGATAGCTCCATAATCATGGCGATGGCGGATTACACGTCCAATTTTCTGATTCACAGCCCGTGCAGCTTCTTGACACCACATGCTTCCAGATAGACGAGTTGATCTTCGAAACTAAAAAAAAAAAGAAAACGTAAGAGACATCATTACCTCGATGAGTCGAAAACTGAGTAAATGTTGAACTTACCTTGACATTTGCAAGTCCTGATTGTTCATCCAGAAACTCTCGTTTCAGTTTAACCTGTCTTACAAGTGGGTTATTAACGCCAGAGCAAGTAGCAGCAAAAAAATTAAAAGCTGTACAGCAGGATCTTCCAACTAAATGACCTCTCAGTGCCAGTCTGAATAAAAGTGAAGACTAAAATTATGAGAAAGAAGCTCTGATAAGCCGTTTGCTGGGTTTTGATACCAATTTAGCTAATGAGCCTAAATCTATTTCCTAAACAAAACAGTGAGCAAACATTTGGATCAGTCACCCTGGCATAAGGTAACCCAGTAATGACAACAGCTCTGCCAGTGCTGTCAGCGAATCCAGTCCTTCACTGACCTGAAGACACAACAGAGACCAGCACTACTGAAAAAACGCTAAACGGGATAAAGACAATATGTATACTCAGGAAATCATTCATGAAAGAGAAGCACATTTTCATACAGGTTGAAGAAAACATACTTTTCCACGACAAACGGCAAAAAAATACCGCACCGGAAATTTTGATTTGTCTTGCACTTTTTCTGAAAAATCCTACCATGAAAAATACAAGGCTATATTAAGTTCATACTCTACTTTTTAGAAATAGAAGAAGGTAGATCGGAAGCATCTATTGCTCACCTGCATTGCTGCAGGAAAGAGGTACGAATCTTTAGGTTCAATGACAAGTTTCTTCAGTTCGCAGATTCTTTCCCATGTTGTCATCGAGCTGCTGTCACTCTGAATGATGAAGAACCAGTAGGTTTCAAGTTAAAGAGTAATACTAAAAAGAGAAAAATTTACAGCGGCCATACCCCATCTTTCCAAAATGCAATGCAGCGGTCCATAAGGTTATAGGAAGGAAAAAATACAAGCAGTCCATCCGGCACGACTCGTGAAAAGTCCACTGCCGAGCAAAAACATGTAATAATCGATTGATAACTATAGCATACAGTAATCAGACGAGCTCCCCAGATTCTAGATCATGGCTCACACATCAGATATCTAGAATGATACACTCAAAATGAACAAACCACTGCCCAATAAAACATTCCCAAGTTCCTGTTTGTACTCCGGTACATCACGATTGCTGTAGCAATAATTAAGAACACACCCCGATGGACCAGTACTTACAACTCCAGCCCATAGCTGATTTGAGGATATAACATGGGGATTTTCCAATCGAACAGGAAACTCTCTGCACTTTTTCAGAAAAATATGTATTCACTAAAAGCTGGGAGAAAAAGCAGATAGAGAAGAATAGTGAGAGCGAGGTATACTCACAATTCTAGTTCTTGAGCCAATGAATCCATGGGAGACAAGGTTCCCGATGTTAAAATGATAGACCCAACACCTTTTTTTGCTATGTCCTGCATGGTAACCCCAGGATTGAAACACCACCAGCTAAGCGTTCTTGATACCTTGCCTACACAATATATTTTTGGTACGAAGTGTTGATTATCTGATTGATTTGTAAAAAAAAATACACAGTCTCCATAGGGAAACTGGGAAAGCAGATAACAAAATGGTTATTTATTCTTTCAATTTACTAAAACCTTTTATGACATCAGTAGAATTCTGCTCAAGCTCCTGTACATGAACCTAACAAAGAATGAAAGTAAATGTGGGGGAGTTTCTGTAAAAGAAACAATGCAAGAGAACGCTTATAAAATCCAAAATGGAATATAAAGAAGTTTGCTAAAACACTTACACGATAATCATCTGCATGGTTACTTCCATTTTCCCTAAATATCAGTTTAAGCATGTCAACAATGATTCCTAATTTGCTTCCAGCACTGGTCGCTGTTCGTTGTTTCTCCTCATCCAGGAGCACTGCAGCCTCCTCGATTGTACCAATAAGTTGAGGAGCAGTTTCGTGAGTGATTTTAAGGCTTTTAAGCATTTCATATATGTACGGCCCAGGCTTGGTAAACCCTCATCCTTTTCCGGAATTGGAACTTGAGAAATCAGTTCCTGCAGCTTTAGAAGAAGTCCTGCAAGAGAAAACAACGCATAGATGAGGACAAACATGTCAATCTCATTCCATTATAATTGTACTCACAGTCAAAGCCCCACGTTTAACCTCTAAGTATAGCAAAATTCTCAGGGTTCGCGGACTCGTCATTTCTTGCTGACGCAAGTCGTACACATTCTTGTGCCTCAGAAATGCAAGCCGATAAAAGCAAGGTCAAATGAAGCCTGAGTCTGCGCATAAACTTTCCTGCGCATATTTTACAGATAACTGAGTGTTTAAGAAATTGGAAGAAAATAGAGAGAGTAGAAAAAGAAACGAGAGTTGAAGGTGAACACAGAAGAATGTATTTGGCTTACAAGATTGTGAGCTTCATAAAAAAATCAGGATGCTACTATTCCAGTTGACCTTCAAATACTTTCGATACGCATTGCTGATCAAGTAGTTGTAAGGTGCAAATATTCCTTGTGAACCTCTCTTGTGAGATAATATGGGCACCTGCAGAATACATACATACATATTGTGGAAGAAACCAGAAACATAAGACAAGGAAGGAGAAACAAATATATATATGTTGAAGAAGCAAAACAGAGGCAGGCACTTACGGTCCAGAATCTTTTCCAATATTGACCAAAACCTCAACGTCAACAATATCAGGGATATTCTTCAAAGCGCCAAAGGTAGTGACAAGCATTAGGGAGTGCCTTTCCTCGGAGTCTCATTAACGCATAACTGCTCGCGTGATCCGCATCTTAGGCCTTATTGAAAAAGAAATTAGAACACGAGATGATTGATTATATAAAAGAAATATAAATTGGCAAAGGGGAGACCTATAGCTACATCTTTTAAGTTCTTTAATAACTTGACGGAGCTGACGAGACGCATAAACTATGGTAGGAAAACCTCCTCCTTGCCCCCCTCCTTACGGGTGGAGAAACTGCCCAGGCTCTTTCTCCAGGCTAAGGTGGCACACAGAAGACAAAGAGTTTTCCCAAGAGTTTTCCCAGTTCCAGTTGGACTCTCCAGAAGCGCGTTACATTTCTGCAGCAGAATAAACAATCACAAGGCGAGAATAGATAAATCAAACAAAAGTGCGATTCAAAGGAGAGCGCAACTCAAGTACGTTTTTGGAGAGCCTCGATAACTTTGTCCATGTAAATGATCTGACAAGGGTAGGCCTCGAATGGAAACTCGACATTGATGCCTGTAGACTGCCATCTTTCTTTCTTTCGAAAATCTCCTGAAATGCTGCTCTTTTGTGATTTTCCCGCCGTTTAGGGCTTCCGGATTGACCCACCCACCCTTTCAACCTCACCTATTCTAACCCATTCATTTGCTTTTAAGGCCCATAATCCAACCCATAAATTAGTTTAAAAGGCCCATTAACCTAACTTCTCTTTTCTTGGGTGGGTTTTTTTTAATCGCTCGATTCTAGTTTGAACCGCCAACCATTCTCCAGCCGCCAAGACTGCATCGCTCTTGTTTCTTACGGTTGATTGCTTCTTTTTTTTTTGTAGGTTGGTCTGTTCCAGAAAAGCTTAAACTGTAAGCTTATATATATCAGTTGAATCGGCAACTGTAAGCCAAATTACAGCTCTTATGATCATCCAATGCAATTGTTCATTAGGTGAAATTACTTAAAGGACTGAGTGCGTTCCCTTACCCAACTTGTACATCCTTTAATTTATGTTTATATTTTACTCTTCCCCTAGTTGCAGGTTTTGGAAGATGAAGAAGTTGTACTTCCCATCTCATAAGAACAAGCGGAGGAAACTACTAAGATGAACACTGACAAAGCTTAGGGTGAGGCAGCTGACGTCAGAGAATCCCACTCAAGGGAGTGCCTAAAATTCTCTGTATTTAGTTCTTCCTTTCGATGACGATTTCTAGCAAGTATCTTTTTAATGTTCCTAGTATAGTGGTTTTCTTCTTTATACTTTATAGATGTTAACTAAATGTAATGCCATTTTGCTACCTCTTTCTGAACTGTTGTTGTTACAAGCGAATGAAATGGATCCTTCCTTCATTAGAGTGTTAACGTACATATCTGATTTCCCAAAGCTCGACATCTTCTCCTCTATCGTAGCCCTGGGTGTACTGAGGGATCTGTTTGAGGTCGATGCGGTTGCCCACAAAAAAACTCTTCTTGTCGGAAAGATCGCCTGTTCCATACCCACTTAATTGAATCATCTCTAAAATTCATTAACAAACATTGAAGCATACAGGTAGCCAGTATATCTTACAAAGGGCGTCTTCTTTGATGTATCTTCTGAAGCATGCGTAGCCATTGGCAACAACGTTGAGATCGTCTAGGCTGAAGTTGTATCTTTTCTCCAAACCCAGATATAGTACCTGCCAATTAACATATTTATAAATGTAAATGTGGTTGGTTGCTTTTAAAAGTTTCCAATAAGTTATATACAGTAGTACCTTGTCACAACCCAAGGACATGAGTCTCTTTAACATGCTGAACAAGGCAATGGTTAGATCATCGCTGTAGATCACATCTGCTGCAAAAATGAAGCTAGCACTTTTGACTAGTTCAAAGTCCTGGAAGCTCCAACAAAACCTGAACGAACGAACACAGGCGCAGCTTATAATGTGAAGGGATCACAAGTAAAGAGGAGATGAAGATGATTCATTACGGTTTAGGATCAGCATGGGTAACTTGAAGAGGCCATTCGCTCATCCAGTTGAGGTCACGAACATTAACAATAGCTTGAGGGTGAAAGAGGGAAGAATTCAATTCCACGTTCCGAAGACAGTTGCCAAGAATTTGGTCTCCGTGGTCTATTGTACAAGAGAAGGTGGGTGAGATATATATAGCAATAGTTTGAGTTTGAGAGGAAGGATGTGAAGAAGGTGCACCAGTAAGGAAAACAGCCTTGGCCACCCGTGCAAGCAATATACCGAGCAGCCCTGGAAAATTGATAAGAAGATATGCATTTGGTGAAGGAATGTATTATTTAGAGTTGAAAAAGAAAACCTGTTCCAGCACCGAGTTCAAGGCACACAAGGCCATTGAGTAGAGACATGTTATGCAATACAAAATCTGATAAGACGAGTTGTGATTTCCAGACCTGAAGAGAGGAGGGAGTGGTGGAGGCGATAAGCAGAGAGAGAGCATAGGGGAAAAGAAAAAGCAAAGAGAGAAGAGAGCAGAGAGACAGGAACTTGCCTGCAGACCAACATCAGGGAGGGTTGATGTGATAGAATGCTGAATGGTGACAGTAAACGACGACCCGTGACCGTGAGAGGATGGGCCTGTTGGTTCTTAGGAAAGTAAATGCTACAGATAGATGATGACAAACAAGTGATTCGATGGAGAGGCTTCCTTACTGGTTCTTCGCCGCCTAGGAAGAAGAAGGTCACCATCTTTATCAATCATCGAGGAGGGATCGAGTAGTAGTGGACAAGAAGAGAAGGTGAATCGGGAAATAAAGGGTCCGATAGTGGTGGGTGGGCAACCCAGATGAATCTCGCTCATCACATGATCATTCTCTGAATCCTCCATCGTTCTTAGGCTCTCTCGAGAAAGAATCTAGTTGGAATTCGTCGATTTTTAGGCTTCTTCGTGCAGATTTAGGGATCGCTGGGGGTGTTTTTATCTTCTTTTTTTTTTAATAAAAAAAAAAAAAACTAAGCTTTTTTTTTGAATCAACACTCTTTCTCGGTTTACAAAGAAATCATTCACAGACACAGACACGAATGGTAACTGAAGAAGAAAGATCAGTTTCGTGTGAGAGCATCTACGCGAGCCGCGACCTCATCAAAATCTGGGACGTTGGGCTGCCACCCACGACGCTGTTCGACGACTCATCTTCCTTGTCCCCTCTCCGCTTGCTTTCTCCATTGACTCTGTCCTCATGTCCGTAGAGCCTCTGCTCTAAAGACTTGGCATCCCATTTGATGGAGTATTCTCTTGCAATCTCCTGGAGCAGCTCTACCTTCATTTCCTTTGACGGTGGCTCCGCTTTGAACCTCTCTACAAGCTGCATCATCGATGATTGTAACAAACTAGGTGGTGACTGGTTCTCTTGTTTTTCTATTGAGAGTATAGAGAATGTATATATATACCTCAGGATCTCACAGACTCTTCCCGTATCTCTCAGCAAACAAGGACCTGAGATTGCAAAGCTCAGGCACTTCAGAGACTCTAGCGGCCGCATACACAAGGGACGAGATGGCCTCGCGACACTCATCAGGGCATTTACTGTCCCACCAATACTCTTTTTTTGTTTACATGGATGATCGATCAATCCCAATGTAAAAAGGCAAAAGAAGGTGTTTTTGATTTACTGTACCTGGAATTCTGTAAGAGAGATACATTGGATGCAACACAGACGCAGAATTGCTCCAACAGCTCATAACAAGACAGCCTCCGCTTCTCTTCAATAAGCCCTTGTGCTTGCCACACTCGCAAGCATGAGATCATTTTCCTCCCTCATAAGTTAGACTCTGAATTAGAACTTAGTTTTCATCCCTTCTCTCCATCAGCAGACTCTGAAAAAAAAATTAGAACCCCCTTCCAAGTTTTTGATTATTTAGTTGAATTACTTTAGAGAGGAGGAGTTCGTGTTACTAAAAACCAACGATTCTTGGACACATTTGATTATAGTTATAATAACATGTGATCTCTTTTATTGAACCAAAAGAAACAAACATTTTGGATCGCAATTGGGATTGGGCCCATAAAATGGCTAATGTCATTTGATCGCCCTAACCCCTACCTAACAGAAGCAGGTCGTCAACGCAAAGGTAGGTGGCCTGTTTAGATTTAGGGATGGATCAATGCTTTGAGTAATTTGGTCGTATCCACTAATTAGGGAAGAAAGGCGAAGCAAAGAGCCAAAGCTAGTAAAAAGAAAGATTACCATGGGTGTTAATTCAAGTGTTATTTCTTGTTCTGAATTTGAGTTCTGCATACTTTACATCCACTCCTTTATATAGCCAAATCTCAAAATGCATTGTATAAATCAGAATCTTCGTGTCTTGTTCCAGAATCCAAACTATGTCCGCATTTCAGAATACACACGCAGAATCAATGTTTCGCTAATCATTATACAAAATTTCAATGGAAAGATAGATCAGGTATAGTACGTTGGATTGATCTGGCCAGAAGGAAGATGAGAAGTTCCCAGGACACTTGTGCTTAGCTCTGCTTGTTTGTAGTTTCTAGTCTAAAAGTTTTTAAAAAGAACTTCTAGCCTATTCGACTACTTTCGCTTTCTTCTTATTATTGTGTCCCTACGTAAATGAGAAAAAAATAAACTAAAAGAGAGAGATACAGATGTTTGTCTACTCCACGTTTCTCCTTCTTAGTTGTCTTTTTATTTATTTACAATAAAAGATAATGATGTGATGATAGTGGATTGCGTGGCACTTCATTTGAATCTCCATAAAACATATTTATTTGATTCTTCCGCCAATTCATAAAAGAAGTGGAGTGTGAATTTGGGTGGATTTAGTTTAATAGGAACCATGATTGTTTTAGCTTATCATCAAAGTATAATTCATTTTTCTTTTTTTATAAATAACTGAACATGTGAAATAAAGAAAAATAATAAACAGAGGAAACAAGCAAGTTTTGGCAGGAAGAGAGATGTAAAGGTGGCGGGAGTGGGTTGGGTGAGATCATACGAAAAGGACGGTGCCCTCTCTCAATCTTTTATCTTCCTTCTTCGACGAAAACTATGAGAGCTTTTGTTTCACGTTTCTCATCGCCAAAAAAGGACAAAATCCCAATCCGCTTTTTACTCGGAAAGTTGTAGACGTACACAATCAAATCCCTCGGGGCAAGAGCTTTCAGGTGAAGGCATTGAATCTTCTACAAAAAAAAAAAAAAAAAAACTCTTTCTTAAAAGAATACTAAATCGAAGAAGAAAGATATCGACATGGATTTCTGGCCGGAGTTTATGGCGAGCAGCTGGGGAAGGGAGTTCGTCGCCGGTGGATTCGGAGGCGTTGCCGGTATTATTTCCGGCTATCCCTTGGACACGCTGAGAATTCGTCAGCAACAGAGCTCCAAATCCGGATCTGCCTTCACCATTCTCCGCCGGATGCTCGCCGTGGAGGGTCCCTCCTCACTCTACAGAGGCATGTCTGCCCCCTTGGCATCCGTCACCTTTCAGGTTCTTCTTTCTTAGATTCACCTTTATTTTATTTTTTTATCACAGCATCTCATGAATATCCCATCCATCCTCTCATCATAACTTTTTTTTTTTAATTAAAAGAAAAGCATCGACTCCACTGGCATATTCACATGTGATCTACTCATCGTCTTCTTCTTCTTCTTGTGATCATGTCACAGAATGCTATGGTATTCCAGATATATGCCATACTCTCTCGCTCCTTTGATTCCTCTGTTCCCATGGAAGAGCCTCCTTCCTACAGAGGCGTTGCTCTTGGTGGGGTTGGCACTGGCGCTGTGCAGAGCCTCTTGCTTAGCCCCGTTGAGCTCATCAAGATTCGTCTTCAGCTGCAGCAGAGCAACAGCGGCCCCATCAGTTTGGCTAAGACCATCCTTAGGAGAGAAGGGCTCAAAGGGATATACAAAGGCCTCACCGTAACTGTTCTCAGAGATGCTCCAGCTCACGGGTTTTACTTCTGGACTTACGAGTACGTACGAGAAATGCTTCATCCCGGCTGCAGGAAGAGTGGAGAAGAAACTCTTAGGACCATGCTGGTCGCAGGTGGCTTGGCCGGTGTGTCCAGTTGGGTCATTTGCTATCCTCTTGATGTCGTCAAGACCAGGCTTCAACAAGGAGGTCATGGGGCTTACGAGGGCATAGCCGATTGTTTTCGTAAAAGCATCGCACAGGAAGGCTATGGAGTTCTCTGGCGTGGCCTCGGGACTGCAGTTGCCAGGGCCTTTGTTGTTAACGGTGCCATTTTTGCTGCTTATGAGGTTGCCTTGAGGTGTTTATTCACTCAATTGACGTCCGCTGATGTTGTCACAAGAGATTTGAGTAAAAAGCCAAAAGAAGACGCCTTGAAGATTCATAAAGAGTGAATGTAGTTAATAATATTGTTAGCACAGAAAATTTGAGTTATATTTGCATGGTCATACAAATCTGACTCACTTTATGGACCAAGTAGAAACTCCGTCTGTGATAAATAGTTGTTGCTCCAACTTCTCTGTGCCATAGAGAAGTTGGAAAACCGATCCTAAACACAAAGAAAACAGATGAAATGAAATTTGGTTACCTTAACAAAAGTTTATTTCTCTAATGTGTCAAAGTGGAGAGTCCTACTTCAGTGACAGACTGACAGTAATCTACCCAGATATTGCTACATTTTACTCTCGTCCATGAGTAGTTTCTTAGGTAACCGGCAGGGATTTTAACATATGGTCATACACCTCACACTTGTATGCTACTCCAATACTTTGGCAAAAAGACAGCCAAAAAGACTTGAAACAGAGAGTAGTAGTGTTTTTGTTTTTAAATCCATACCTTATATACGACAATGCAACTTGTTTGGAAGAGAAATTGACACTTTCCATCATTGGTTTAATAGAAGAAGCCCTTTAAACTCAGACCACCGGAGTGAGAAGTGATTTCCCAGCAAAGTGCGCTTCCAAGTTAGCCACCACAAGATCAGCCATGGCATTCTCTGTCTCTACAGTGCTACTCCCAACGTGGGGAAGCAAAACCACATTTTCAAGTGGAAAGAGCTCCTCGGGCACGTGTGGCTCCTGCTCAAACACGTCCAGCGCAGCCCCACCTAGGCGGCCTTCGGTAAGAGCATTTACTAGCTCTTGCTCATCAACATGTGGCCCACGCCCTATGTTAATCAGCACACCCTTTGCTCCTAATGCATCCATGACATGCCGATTCACAATGTGTCTGGTTTCGTCAGTCAATGGGCATGCCACGACGAGGATGTCTGAGTTTTGAGCAAGCTCAACCACCGTTGGATAATACTTGTAGCCTAAATCAGGCTTCACTCTTCTAGAGTAGTAACTGACTGGGCAGCTAAAGGCTTCAGCTCTCTTGGCGATGGCAGTCCCAATTCTACCTAGACCGAGGATGCCCACTGATTTTCCGCTAAACTGAATCAACAAAAAAAAATGTTGAGTGAAACTAGAGCAGATATAGATCACATATGCGACTGTGATAGTTTCTAATTGTTCAAACAAGCGAGAGTGTGTCAATCCAAATAATAAGAAGAGTAGAGGGACCTTAGTAGCGAGCTGAAAATCGCCATACTCCCATTTACGGCTCCTCACATAGCGATCGCACTCACATAAGCGTCGGAGGAGAGCCAGTATAAGGCCAATCGCGAGATCTGCCACGTCTTCGGTGAGAACGTCCGGAGTGTTGGTGACTCGGATCCCTTTTTCCTTGCATTTCCCCAAATCGATCTTATCGATACCGACGCTGAAGCTGGAGATAATCTCAAGCTTGGGGAGACCATCGATGAGCTCAGCGTCAGCGCCTGTAGAAGCGTTTCCAACGACGGCGCGGATTGAGTTCCGATGAGTCTCCAGAAAGACCGGGAAATTCCAAAAGCGAACAAGGTTGAAGCGCTTCTGAAGCTCGTTCTCGAGGTAGGAGGACATAGGGCACATCATAAGGACTCCGATTGATTCCATACTTTCTAGTTTCTGAAAGGAAAAAAGTTTGCCAGCAGGTGAGTAGGGTAGACTAGATGGCATAAGCTTGATGATAATGTGTCTTGGGCCCTCCTAGGATAGAAAGTGAAGCTACAAAGAGGTAAAAATGAGCCCACCATAACAGAAATGGTGGCCCATTTTCATTTGATCACATGCAAGAACATCTCAAACTTATGGACGGACAAGATTGCACGTCTCAAATTCATGCAACTTAAAACACAACGCACTGGATGTAGCACATTCCCCTTTTGACGATTGTAACTGAGCTATCTAGGGTTCAAGAGATTGGGCTCCTATAGCTATAATATATCTCTCTAATCATCAACTCCCTAATTAATCATATGCTACCGGGTTCTTTTGGTTTCAAAGGATAGAGAGAGGGTTGTTTTTTTACAAAACTTAATTATCATATACTTATGTAGGTATTAGGTAACAATGTCTCCATAAGAGTGATGACACCTAGTGTGAGTTGTCATCAAAAATCTTCAAAGTCTTGAGCATAGCCTGGTACAAAAGTTTGATGCTGAAGGATAATGTATAGTTCATAAAATCTAATCCCCCCCCTTTTTTTTTTGTGGAGTAAACATGCATTCGGTTTAAAGATATATAGTCTGATGGTTTCTATCACTTGGAATCTAAAAGTTGAACCAAACACAATATCACGTGAATAACAAGGGTTTCTGCAAAGAAGACCTAACATTAGGTGAAAATTGATTGACTAACTTAAACCGCGTTTTCGATCTATCGGTTCGTTAATTTGATAGAGAGTACGAGGAAACTTGTGCCTCATACGATGTCCATTAATGGTTTGTTTTATACCTGCTGTAACTTACCCTTTTGTTTCCATCTTTGCTGAATTTGAAACTTGGAAGATATGTGTATCTTAAAATGCTTGTGTGGTTGGTTAACTCTTTCAAGGACGAAAGTGTAGTAAATGAAGGAGCTCGCATTTACAGAGCAACCGAGAGGTGTTGAAGACCAAGTGAAAGCACCGATGCATCGCGTATTAGGGTTCTCACATGGGTCCATATTGATTTTTTTTTCTGAAAGCTGCTCATTTTTTCACCTAAAGCTTATATGACGTGGCCGAATAACTCTTTTTCATTGGTCATTTTTCGATGACATGGCGTGCATATTGGCCTTTTATTATTTAAGTTGATTTTCTTAACTTGCAACGGTAATAACTTTGTGAGAGCGAGAAAGATAGCGAATAAACTTTCTTTTACTTTA